>NC_051154.1:54970979-55613479 GCF_013339745.2 Dermacentor silvarum | reverse complement strand
GACAGCACTAGATGCAGGAACCGAAGTGTGTTTCTGACAGAAACGGCCATTGAAACCTGAAGCTTTATATGAGGAAGAGAAATTGACGGCGATACAGTCAGCATCTGCATGGACTTCAACACAGCTAGAGTCGAGCAGGCGGATTAAGCATTCACCGCGTCTACTGGAGCGCTTGCGCATATATTTGCGAAAGTTCGTCGGCCGGTCGGAGGGTGCCCATCTTCAGAAATGCAATATACACGTCGTGATCCTGCTTGTAGGGGCGTTTGCAGAGAGCCTGAAAAAAAGCGGAATTATTCCCTCCACTCACAGGCACATGACTTCTAGCTTTTCGGTGCGCACAATGTCCATACTTTAAGGCAGTTATAAGTTGAGATCAAAACCAACAGGAATATTTAGAGTGTTTATATCTGTAACAGGGTATGTGTCAGCGCAAACCGCTCAAGAACAGGCGCCGCGAACTAATTTACTTGCTCGTCAACGTCGGCTTTGTTGGGAACAGTGAACATTCGATGGCGGAAAATGAATCGTGTATACCCATGTAGTGCCCACAATTGAACTGAGCAAAGTGAGGGGATTTGCTAATACTGCTGGACGAGTTCTCCCTTAGGGATGACAAAGAGGCAGTTATCCTTATTGACGGATAAAGCTTGCTAGGACGCACAAGAGAAGTGTCAGAACGCGAGGCATGAACAACTTGCGCATTTGACAGGTATAGAGGTCTAACATGATACCACAGCAATTGGCGACCAAGTTGTGCTATACTGAAGCGCTTTAACGGCTAGGAAGTCCAACAAGAGGCTACACTCGTTCTCAAGTAAATGATTGTAATGCGAGCTGATTGTAAATTGATGCCAGATATATTAAAGTTCTGTGCTTACATTGAGAAGATGCTACACTTTAAATAGAATGTTGCATTTCAATAGAAAGTGTAATACCTGTCATCTAGATTAATAATAAGCACACGTAAGGATAGGAACAATATCATGAACATTCATAAAAAATATTGATAACGATCATTACAACGCAGGAAAATTTCACTCAGGATGCGAACAAAAGTTTCGACCGACGTTAGTCATCAGTGCAGAATATGAATGTTGGAACTAAAATTTTCAGATCGAATAGGAAATTCGAGGAATATTGGCTTCGAGTATCAAACTGAATACCGAATATTTTTCAGCCTCTACAGGCAGAAAAAGAAATATGGAGACGGGGGTGGTGCTGGTAGCTAAACTTATCAAAAACAGATACTTACTGCCTTTAATACACGATATTCCATTTAGAGATCCGTTCGACCGGGTAGTTTAAAAAATGACTAAAATTTCAATGGCACTGTAGTTACGACTGGCTTTCGGTGACAAATAATCTAACCAGAGTATGCAAGATGACGAATTCAAATGCCACAATTAAGATAAAACGTGAATAACTTTGTTGGTATATTGAAGGTGTTTACTACGCATACTGTTGCCACGCGGCATGTTTTACGTATACGTCAAACAAGACATTGTCTGAGTGGCTGGCTACGAGAGCACATTAATTACATTTAAAAATCCACTGTTGCTTGGCTTGGAATTCTTTGAGACAAGCGCTGTTGCATGCAGTACTATATGTTTATTCAGGGGGCTATCGAATAGGCAAATCTAAAGAGCAACTTACACGAAAGAAGACTGTACGTTACAAATTACATGTAATGCGCAACTTGTTTTTAACAATATTTTTGGTGGTTTTGTAATTGCTCGATCGCTTCCTTTAATCAGCAGTGCTCACTGCAATTCAATTACTTATTTTCAGTAACCAATTACATGTAACCTGTTAATTTATTGACGGACAAGCTGTTAGAGGCGATGCAGCTTTAAGCACTTGAATTTAGCTGGAACTACAGTAGAACGCCCGCGGTCGCGTGATGCAGCAGCCTCACGAATGCGCATGTTAGGACAGACAATCCGGGGCGTCAGTATTTGTTTCCTCATCTCGACGCTCCACCAGACGTTAGCCGACGATTTGAACCGGCGCTGCTCCGGCTCGACAGCGATGACCACTTCGGACGTTGATGCCAGGGAGTCACCTACGGATGATTTTGGAGTGCAGCTCTTAGGCGCCCGTTCCTGCGGCTAGCGTCGGCGTTCCCGGCGTAACCGAGCACTATGGCGAAAGCGTGAGAAGAAAAGCGTAGCGCGGCGACGATGGTTACGAGATGGCGCCAGAGTAGCGCGCGTCGTCTGGGAGGTCTGTTGCGGCGGCTACTGTGAATCACGCCTACGCGTCACCCATTACCATTAGCTAGCGAGGCAGTCACGCTACACTTCGCTCCGTCTGCAACGTGCCGCACGAGACCGATTGTCCGCGCCAGCTAATATATCGCGAGATGAAAACACGTATAGAGCTGCGCTCAAATTTCGCATTAGGGAGTATCGGAATCGTCGGTGAATTTTTTTTTTCAGCTGTTCATTGGCGTACCAGGAGCGCCTTCCCCGAGACGTGAGAATTGTGGAATTGAGCAAGCAGAATCTCGTATGCAAGGTGTTCGTGCGTCACAACACCGCTCTACCCTCTAGTCCGCACATCGAGCGAGTTTACCGACTCGCCACTACTAACTTCACAAGAAAATAAAGTAAGTTGACACTGTAGACTAAAATTTTCAAAAAACGAATTTTGGAGAAGGTAAACTACTTGTGAAGGGCTACAGACAATGCACTGAAAGATCCAAGTCAGCTGGTTCCTTTTACTGTATTTGTGCAATGTTAATAAAAGTTGGATGGAAAGCAACGCAAATGTAATCGATTACATGTTAGTAATAGCTCAATTACTTTGATGGGGCAGTATTTGGTCACAGCAATGATTTTTAATGAAGTAATTGCAATTGTAATCGGTTACTTTCTTTCTGTATCGCGTACACGTCTTCACAGAAGGTGAAACAAACATACAGAGTTTTGCAGACAAGTTTGTGTGTGTGCACTTCCTTTTCTCTCGATGTCTGATAAGGAACAGGCCATATTGTCAAACACGTGCGCCACCTTTGATGTGACGTCATGCTTTTACGCTATGCGCGGTTCCTTCTGCAAATAGTTGTGTACGCTCCTCGAAAAAAATAGTTTGAAGTTAGCGTCGTGCGTTATGGCACTATGTATCTGTCTTCGTCCTTTCTTGATGAATTCCGGAGCCAGATTCAAAGGAGCTTGCGGTCAACACTGTTGAGAAGCGCTATCGACGAGCATCAAGGAAGAGCTTATGGCAATACCGGTGAGACATTTCTTACGATTTAGTATAAGCACGAAGTGGCGGTGTTCGCTCAGACCTAGATAAATCGAATTGAAGACACAGAGTTGATGATGGCACCAAGGCTAGCGATGTTGGCGGCCTGTAAGTGAAGGCAGTGAGGCATAATTTTTCACAGAACTACGTGTTACTACTTCCTCATGTCATTTCTGTATCTTCATCTGAGAGGCAAACGTTGTGGAAAAGCCAAATATGGAAGTTCACAACGTTTGAAATATGATCAAATAAATAAATAAATAAATAAATAAATAAATAAATAAATAAATAAATAAATAAATAAAACATGTTACTAGTTACGTAAGGTCCTTGCTGTCTAGTGTTCATTATTTATTTTTATGTTTTATTATTATTATTATTATTATTTACTGTGATTTCGCTTTAACTTCGGGAAAATATGAGTATTTAAAGCGTGGTACCGAATGACTTGTGAGACCGGCAAGGAGCCCTTGGTGGCTAAAAATTCGATAATTACTCATTTTAAAGCAAATGAATTAGGAATGTACTCATATAGAACACCTGGACATTTGCATCGCCTTGCGATGTATCCAGCGAAGACCTAACACACAGTCACTGTGAGTTTCTCTCAGACTTTGAAGAGGAACTATACAAGTCTCTGGCGGCCATACACATTGGCACACAAGTAGACGCTTTCGTAGCATTTAGAGTAACACCAAGCGAAAAGCGAGACTGCTTGCCTCGCTCCCTATAAAGCCATATATGATTCGCATGGTCCATCAAGCCGCGTTATGCTTAGGTCTCCATCACTTCCGAACGCTTCGGTGTGGCCACCAGAATGACCCTTTGCCCCTGAAAAAGGAAGAGCGGAGGGAGAGAGAGAGAGGTTGAAGATCGAAAGGCGAAATCGGAAGCATGCTCTGTCTGTGTCACGCGCGAGCGCGCTGATTCGTTCTTCACTGTAACATGAGCGAACCTTCCACGACAAACAGGCCGATAACTCGCAGAGGAGCATAAAGCACGCCGTAGCAAGCAGCGCCTATGAGACGCCGTGTGCCAGCGCGGCGATGGAATGAATCACAAGGAGAAAATCCGAAGACGCTTCTCGCGTTTATTTTTGGAAGCGAAGGATTCTGCGCCGGCGTGCCTCATTAATCAGGCCAGCAGCGCCACCCGCAGCCTGGCCCACCAGCAGCAGTCATCTTTCATTTCTCCCGCGGGGAGACTGCGTTTACCGTGGCTCGCTGCAGGAGCGAACGGCGCGCGATAAGTTGCCGCTCTCAGCGAGCACGAAACAAAACGAGGCGCCGTCCGGAAGGCGAAAACGCGGCCGGGCTACTTGCTGCGCTTTCGAGCGCGCGTCACTGCGCCGTTGAGACAAGATGAATTAAAGCCGATGCCTCGCGAGCGGCGCGGCTGCTTTCCGAGCCGCTTTTCTGCTTTAGTCGCAAAACAGTGATTCGCGGGGAACGGAAGAGCCGCATCTTATGAGTGCACACTGATTATAATTTTGATTCGCATTTGCTTTCATCGCTGGGTGGCATTTAACGGCGACAGCTCCTTCCGGTTTATGCGCCTTGTTGCCTTCCCGTTGGCCGCGGAGGCTTCTCTGCGCCGTGGTCTATTCGGCGCAGGCAGAAATGGCCCGGCCGTAAGCACGCGCGTCGTAACCGCGCTCGCGCGCGCGCGAGAATGCAAAGAGGCCGCGCGAGCCAAGTTTTGGGCCGGAGCTTTTTTGTCGGCGCTGCGGCGGCGGCGGCGGCGTGCATTCAGCGCTCGCACGTCTCGGCCAAGTGGCGGCCCCTTTGCAGTTTAGCGCGACGCGCGTGCAGTCTGTGGCTCGTAGCGAAGGAGACGTGCCTCCCGGCGCCCGCTTTGTCGAGCAAACAGCGAACAGCGGCCGGCACTCGACGCAGCTTCTACACTTTTACAGCGCCATTCGTAAGGCAGGTGTGGCACGCTTTTTGTGGCAGAACAGCCTTCCGTGGCACAGAATTGAGATAATTTATTCAGTTGCTCTCCGGGAGAGCGAGACGAGAAGCAGACGTGCTCGGCTGCGACTTCATGACCGCCCAACTTTGCATCACGCGCGAGCCGGAAACAATCAGCGCTCCCCTCCCGCGCTCGATATCGGCGGGGCCCGCTCTCAGCGGCGCCGCTGTGAGCAGCCAGAGCGATGTTAAAGCGGGGCCGCTGCGTCCGGATCGCCTCCACGGTTACGCGCCGAAAGAGAAAGCGGAAGGGGGCGCGTTTAAACCGAATGGGTGGCGGGCTGCGCCGCCGGCAAGGCTTGCCCGACGGGTTCCGCATAGCGAGGAATGTTCGTCTCGCGAGGCATTATGCTCGCATGCTATTCGCAGACGAGTGTGAGACTCGTGTTCTTTAGCAACTGCTGAGTTGCAGCAATCGTGTCCGCGACTTGTTAACATCTCATACGTTGGCGCTCTCATACAGCACCGGCTACTCTTTGTCTCGTAATCACAGAGAAAGCGGCAAAATCATTAGCTTTTCCGACTGTGTCGCGTGTTAAAGGGAATATTACTAGCATATCATTGCCTTAAAAAAAGCATTTATTGCAAAATTTCGTTGCTTTAAAGAAGCAGGCAAATCAACATTTTGAACACGCTTTACCTTTACAATGCTTCAAACATGCCACCCTTGATCTCAACGTGAAATGATACAGCACGCAAATTCTTGAGTACGTTTGTATTGCTATGGCTTTGTTCTTTTTAGAGTGTTCCTCTTTTTATTGCAGGTCTGAACAAAGGAGTAGCCGGCGCCTCTACAAGGCGCCAACATCTCCTTACATGCATTTAATAATAATAATAATAGTAAAGAAAGAAAGGTGGCTGCAGAGCCACGCGTGTCACCTAACAAGCAACGACTGCAGCCTCAGTGATGTCATTTGTGGAACATATAAACACGAAGGACGCAGCATGCAATTATTACTTCATAACTATACGCCTTCTGAGGCGAGTAGAATCGGCGGCGTTCGTCAAGCTCACAAGGAGAGAGGGAATAGGACGAGTGAACCCCCTCGGTTGACCACTGCGGCCCGTGGGCATTGTAGCTTAAACACATAATTCAAGAATAGACGGAGTGCAAATATTTTTCCGACAATGTGATAAACAAAATGCAGGTTCCAACGCCTTCGTAATCTTGCTGCCCAACTTAATATGACGTCACGCTGAGTGGGAAATTTGTAAAGTCCAAACCGAAGCCATGTGATATCTAAAGCCTTTTACGAATAAAACCGCGTTTGTTTCGCGAATCACTGTTATACCTTATTAACGTTCAGTGATTAGGGAGGACGATGTTTAAAAAATTAGAAGAGCTTAAACTTTGATGTCTCTATACTCATTTGACGAAAAGGACCAAAATTTAGTAATTTAATTTCCTGCGTTTGCTTTTCGTTGCTTCCACTTTCCAGAAACTTTAGTCGGCACATGCATCTGTCAACGTTACGGTGTTTTCGTTCGCGCACACTGTACCCACAGAAAGACACGGCGACAGAAAAGGAAGAAAAACACAAAGCGCTGCCGTAGTCATCCAAACCGCTGTGGGAATGCAGGACACAACGGCACAAGTTACGAAGAACATGCAGGAAAGAGATTGTTTCCGTGTCTCCCTTCTTCGTCGTGTGGCCTTCTCATGTATACGACTTGAACGGGTCGCACGAACACACGCAAGCATCCTGCCGCATGTACTTTATTTCTATCCCCACGGGCTATTTCCGACACGTTCTTTGTGACATGTGAAACATTGTGTCCTACATCACCACAACATCTCCTGGAGCCCGGTATAGCGTTTTGCGCGTGCGTCCTTTTCTGCGTGCGTGTCTTTCTTTGTGTGCGCTTCACAAGTACGGCTTGAAGACTCCACAATAAAACAGGCCCAGTAGCCGGCCTTACGCGCACCTCATACAAGACCATGGTCATCATGACGTCGGTTCACCGAGTACTTCCCGTTACCACGCATTTCTAATCGCTTGATAAACACCAAGGCACCGTTTATAAGAGCAAAGGAACTGTCATGATACTTTAGATGTGATGCCTTGCTTTTTAAGCCTTAAATGTTTATCTGTTTCTTGGTTTCCGAAGCAACGTATTACGTTTAAAGTAATGTTTTGCGTGTTTTATGCTTTCCATAATTATTCGATTGTTCTAGAGTTGGCGCTCTTTTTTAATGCGATTAGCGTTCTTGGGTCATTGGGTATATGTGACTCTGGGTATGTGCTGCTCTTCATAATAATCATCATAACAAATAAAACATATCACCCCTACACATCCATGATAAGATGGATTGCTGATCGCATTAACGCTGCCAATCATCTCTAAAGGATGAATGTGCCGCCATGTTTGTTTTATTTTCTTAGGTTTCTTAGCGTTCACCTGTCTTTTATCTCAGGTCAAGTACGCCAGGTGTCTTTGCAAGAAAAAAAAAAACTTGCACATTTTTTAAAAGATCGCCTGTGGTAGATAACACAATTCTTGTCCTTCAGGTGGATTACTCGAAGAGGCAGACATTACTGGCTCAAGAAATCGATGTGTGTAATCCACTAATTAACAAATTCTCGCTATTTAAATTTTTAGGGAATTTCTTTACGGCACACATTGCAATTTACGATTTGTAGCTGCAGTGAGTTCGCAACGCTTGGAACGAATTCCCGAGGATGATACCATTTTCGAGATATTCATTCCCAAAGTGTTCGACAAAATACCATGGCGTTCTGGTCATTTTTGTACTTCAACGCATAAAATGACGTTCTGTTAAAAAAGAAAGTGGAACAACAGTGAATTTTAGCGCAAATTTGACAGCGAAGCTGCTCTCATCCTCAGATTTCGTTTCAAGTGGATGTGCCTTGCGATCTGAGCGGCTAAAATTCGGAAATTGGAATATGTGCCGCAAAGTAATTGGTTAAATACCTAATAAGTGAAATTTCGTTAATTCACCTATTATGCATTTCGATTTTTCGTGCATGTAATGTCCGCCTAGCTCTTCGGGTAATCCAGGTGAAGGACTATAATTGTGGTATGTGCCACAGGCGATGTGGAAACAAAAATGTAGCAGTCCTTGCAAGAACACCCGGTATGCAGTGCTTATACAGGTGTTCATGAAGGCAGTCTTGATGGTTCGTCCTCTCCACAATAATGGTCATGCTGTACGTTTCAGCCATTTTTGCAGTTGAATGTGAGCGTGGTAGTTTGTTGGTCTTTGCTTCGGTCCCCTTCGTTCTGCACCATGAATGTGATAAGAAATTGTTGGTGATTAATTCAGTGCATAGCAAGTGCTTGTCCTGTATACTGGGTTCTTCTCCTCGTCTTAATTCCGCTATGATTTTTTTCTTCACGTATATATATATATATATATATATATATATATATATATATATATATATATATATATATATATATGAGCGGAACAAGCCCATGAAAAAAGCAAAAGTTTTGGCGAAACATATTCATGGGCCCATTTTAAAACAGCGCGTACCTCAGCAACCTCGATTTCTCAACGCGCGAGACACATGTTGGCCAAGGCAGCCTACGGGAGCAGGAACAACGCAGGTATGGAAGGTCAGCAACGCAAAGAAAGTGAAACGCGCATCACGCAGCGGGCGATGAAATGCAAATACAAAAGCGGGCGTGCGTGTCCTTGTCAGAGAGAGATAAGTAGGAGCACAAACCGGTGGCGTCGTCAGCACAAAACAAAGCGGCGAGAAACCGGTCTCTCACTGTCGTCGCCGTCATCGGCCCTTCGGGATCGCAGTCGATCATGCCTACCAGCGAGGTCACATCATTGTGAATGATATACGGTCGGCGTATACTAGGATGTCACCACCTATAGCGCAGCTGCCGCTTTGTGTACCGTCGCCACCATGTGCACAAAGCTTCTTGTTTTTGTCGCTTGGCTAGGACTGCGGAAGCAGAGATTACAGCGAGAGGGGCGCTCTCGACAGATAGAGAAAGCTCTGTGTTCACAGGCCTGGCGCCAATTGTTTACACGAGGTTGTCGGCCGTGGAGATCACAATTGCAACGTCATTTTTCGCCCACCCCGGAACGAAGTCATGGGAAGTGGGCTCTCGTACTCGCGGCACCCTAAAATTCACTGTACGTGTCACGTTGACAGGGCCGTCGAAGAATAATAATATAGCCGCTCGCATGTTAACCTTGCGATTGCGCTTTTTTTTTCTAGTTATTTAACAACAGCAATGTTCTGTGATACGGACATAATCGAAGACATTATATTCTTTGTCGCGCCGTTAATTGTTTGCTCGTCGTGTAGTGAATTAAGTACCTTCCATCTATGATATTATAGTTTTCCAGTGTCTAATAACAGGTTGTTAAATCCGGATTATTTTTGTTTCTTTAAATTTCTTTGTTTACACTCATTCGTCACGCCTCATGAAGTAACACAAGACGCGGGCGGCGGTTGTACAACGCAATGACTACGCGAATAGAGCTGAGCTTCAGAGTTTTTCACTGAAATTGTTCGAAGGTCTCAGTTGTCCAATGACCCTCACGCTGCTGTCTGCCAGCATACAGGCTAGCTGTTGGCGTAAGGAGTGCCCTATATACGGCATGACACTTATATCGAGATCAAATTGCGTGCGTGCGCACGCGTCATAGCTAGCTGTATCTAATTTCGTGTCTTCTTCTAGTTATATGGGCGCAGCCTTTTCATTATCGAACTGCAGCATAACACACATTTTTGTCGCCAGCTGAGCTTTGACAAACTCGTACACAATAGTTCTCACTTGTTGGAAAAAAATTCAATCAATCGATTAACGTGCCCAGATCTGAACCTGGCGCATGGGTGCAATGACGTTAAGCCCAAGACAGCTACAAGAGCATGCAAGTAAAACGAGAGAAAATATGCACGGACGAGAGAGAGAGAACATTCGGCATAATACAAGAAAAAACACCTTAAAATACGACAATTATAAAAGGAACAAATAACTTCCTACAAAATGCAAGGTAAATTTACAAAGAGAGAGAGAGAGAGAGAGAGAGGACAGAAGGACTTGTACTATGTGGGAAAGTAACAAAGACACAACAATGCGAAGTTCGGAGCATAGGAATCAAAGCGACCTATAAAAATATGGAAATCAATCAATCACCTAAACAATCATTTATTTAACGTGCCCAGGAACAACACTGAGGTATGAGTGCTGGTGCACAGGGAAAAAGAAAAGTAAAATTGTAAAACAATTATAACAAAAGTTATGAGATAAAAAATACATGAAAAACAAAAAAGCTACATAATAAGCAACAATACAGAAATAACACACAATTCCGGGACGGAGTACACATACGGAAGCAGAGAGAAACTATGGGAAGTCAGGAGGGGAGTTCAGCTCGAAAGAAGGCTCATGAGAAAGCGCGAAGCTCGGAACAGAAAGAAGACAACACGTTTTTAAATATACCAAAATGGAGAACATGACAGTTGTAAAGACTTTGCATTCTTTGAAGCGGTGGGTGTCTGCTGAAAAATACAGGAACGTGGAAGGGTCAATGTTCCTTGGTAGCCCTTCTGTGGAACCTTCTGTGAAACATAAGCTAGTACATCCAAGGATATAATTTCATTAATGATCGATTTTTTTAATGACATGAGATGAAACAACTACATCTGCCGCTAGGTGACTGAAGTGTAGGATAATTATTCGAAATTGAAAAGTTGTTGGTGTGCGAGGTCCGAAAACGATGTTTATATATACTCATGAACTTTTTCTGTTCACGTTCAATTAGTGTGCTATTTGGATATGGCATATGGATGTAAACAACTTGAGGAAAAGAAGTGGAGCACAAACTTTTCTTGTAAGTCTAACAACAACAACAATAAGAACAATAATAATAATAATATATAGTTAATTCATCATCTTCAGTTACAGGTATGCAGGCCTTTCAAAGCGATCGTGCCAGCTTGAAAGGCGCGCGCTCCGGCCTTTTGAGTGCATCAGGGCGTAGTTTACATACTTGTTTACATACTTGTGACATTATAGGAGAGATCGCGGGATCGAATCCCGGCCGCGACGGCCGCATATCGATGGAGGTGAAATGCAAGAAACGCCCATGTGCTTGCGTTGTAGTGCACGTTAAAGAACCCCAGGTGGTCAAAATTAATCGGGAGCCCTCAATTACGGCGTGCCTCATAATCAGAACTGGTTTTGGCACGTAAAACCCTAGAAAGAAAGAAAGAAAGAAAGAAAGAAAGAAGACATTATAGGAGAGAATAAAAAGAAAGAGCAGAAATCCAATGATAACAGATACAAAAGTGTGTCCATAACCCCTGCGCGCACAGAGCCGAAATCACAGGAAATCGGAAGAACCGGCGCACAAGCAGGTGCACGTATGCGCAAGCAGGGAGTAGCATATACTAGGCCAACGTTGCTCGCACAGCTACTGACGAGAACTTCAGATCTCTCAACGACACCACGCGCCATGGGGACGAGAAGTAAGGAAACACGCTCGGGGTACGCCCGGCTAATCCAATTACCGCCGCACGCGACCCGCTGGATATGTGCTGATCCTGGCCGGCGACGGCATGGCGTGTCCCCGTTACGAAAATCATAAGGCCACAATCGTTGCACGTATAACCAAGTTTGGATTGCTGTCCTGATGAGTAGCACAACCCTTTGGGCTCCCGTCATAGTCGTTGGATAGCCGCAGTCTGCTCACGCATGTTCCTATCCTACCAGTACTCGGTATGTCGGTACAAGCATGGTGGGCTTCGAGAAGCACGAGCTCCTGCTGTGGGGATACGAAGTGATCGACTACTAGAGTTCGCCAAACTTGTCGTCTGCAGTTAATCTCGATAGGGAAGTCCTGTGTATTTTTCTTTTCTTTTTTTCCCCACAGGTTCCCTTTCCTTTTTCTTTCTTTTACTTCCATACTTGCATGCGCATAAGTTAGTCACAGTCGGCCTGCTTAACTGTATCCATACGGTGCAGACACATTAGCGTGCATTATGCTGGCGCCCCGTACTCATTTACTTATGCTGACTGGCACTAACACAAGTAACGTTACGACTTCATTAGATTTAACCACTAGTTATAAATTACGGAGCCGACTGAAACAAAAATACTACTACTCTACCTATTCTTATAGAATTGGTCTTCGGCGCTGGCGATCCATCCTTTCGACTTCCTTCTCGCACCTCCACGCCGCACAAGGCTAATCTTATCGGTAAGAAAAAGGAAAGTAGAGCCAGAGAGAGGGAACACACGGTAACACGCGTTGTACGGCCAGTCATGCTGGGAAAGAGCATTTCGGACACGTAGTGTCAAAGCAGTCGCAGTTGGCGTGGCAGCGGGCTTGAACACACGCCTCAGTCTGTGCCTATAGCGCCTATCAACTGTCGCGCGCTATCGCAATGCTCGATCAAAGGGCCCCTCGCGCTCTGGGCCTTTTTGCTTTCAAGTCGGAGGACTATATACACCTCTTCAAGATTGAGATCGACCAGTGCCCGAGCAGTCTTCTCGGCTGTTTGGGAGAAATATGCGGCGAGATCTGGCGGCCCCGATGCTATCGGCCTGCCGCGGGTGGCTCGCATCTCTCGCGGGAGCACCGGCGTGCCAGTGGAAACATGTTGTCAGCCTGTTCTTCCGAGGGATCCGCTTAATGCGACCTGACTGCGGCAGCCGCCGCCATGGGACGGCCCCCGAGACGGGGGCCCCGCCGAGCACCTGCCTGCCGCGGGGGGAGGGGGGTATCCGCCAGTTTCCGCGGGGGACGCATAAAACAGGAAACCGCCCGATAGGCGGCCGCGCGGGGGCCCCTTGCGCGGACTTGATGGTCGCCTGTTCACTTGTCACGTATGTGCGGGGCTACTTTTGACTCGGTCGCCGCGTCGTCACCTGCGCGGAACTTGGCCGCCGCTCCCTGTTCGGCGTGTCTGCCGCGAACAGGCTCGAGGTCGCCAAGGCAACGAGTGACGTCGGGGCCCAACGTCAGAGCGGGCACCGGCGCCTGAGCCACTGCTCAGGACGCTGCCAACAGAACCAGACGTAGCGCACGGCACGTCAGCGCAGTGCTTTACGCAAGTTGAACCATTCTGTAGGGAAGCTTGGCACTGTTCGGTGGGCGTGGCTATTTCATCTGATTAACAGGCAGCCTTTGCGTTCGTCATCCCATTGGAACGCCGTGTTTCATCCGTCGTTGAAAGTGAAAATAAAAGGTTACCCAAATTCCCATCTGGTTGGCTCGGACCATTGAGAGTTGTAAAAAGCAGAAACAGGGTCCTCGGCTTCAACCATGGCTTGACGTGAATACCCTTGCTTGTTTCGGAGTTTACCTGTCTGCCTCCCTTTGTCTGCATATTTGTGATGTGTCCGCCTGTCTGAAGTGAACAAACTGTTGTGGCACTTGAGTCCTCCTCTTAGTACGTTTAACTCTTTGTGTTTATTAATGGCTGCATTGGTGCCCCTGCAGCCAGCTTCTCTCCCTGCGAAGCGCTCGCCGCATGCTTCGCACGGTCTCGGCAGCCTTTCGCATTTTTTTCTGCGGGCGTGATAATAGCGCGCCTCCTCCGCCTCTAGCGATAGGTGTGAGCTCTCGCATCGGCGCATCTCAGCGCCGAGCCGGTCGACCGCCGAACATTCCTTCTCGGCTGCCACGGATGTCACAAAGTGTCCCCGAGGGAAGACTCTTGTGTGTCGCGTTTTATATAGGGTGCTCGCTTGCGCCGTAGGGTTGAGCGACACGACAAAGAGTACAGGGGCGAAGCTGTGATCGTCTGATCAGAACAAGCAAGGAATAAACGCAACATAAACCGGAGCCGCAGCGAAGCCTCTCCGCCGGTTTCGCACAAGAGGCTCCGCACCTGCGCGTCGAAAGAGCTCGGGGAGCGAACGCCGCCGCCGCAAGCGAGCTCACGCGGCTGCCGCGAGGAACGCAATAAACGAAGGCTTGGGTTCACTATGCGCCCGCGAAGAGGAGCAATCATTCCGATGACAGACCAGGAACGGCTGAAAGCGGAGACGCCTGCGAAGTGAGACAACGACGACTGCCGCGAGAGGGAAGCACGGGCGCTTCTCCTTTCGAAAACGGACGCCCCGTTGTTGTACGACTGCAGTGTAATGCGCCAGCCATGAGGCCCTCGGGTGCGCGACTTGTCTTGACACCGTGTCATGCGTTCTTCTTGCTGCTTCGTCTAGCGCCGCTGCCGGCGGCCTCGGAGCCATTGTCAGCCCTCCGAAGGCAGAGCATTTCAGTGGGGCGCTGCACGGTGCACGTGCGAAATAACTTGCAGCGCGATGTGTGGCGAAGCGCGGCTTTCCGGTAAAGCATGTAAGAATGAACATCAGCAGATGAAGTGTAGGGGCTGGGTTGTAATACACCTAGCCTTGCCTACACTTAAAAAAAAGCACTTAAAAATATTATCCGCATCCAACACACATGTTGGAATCGATGTTTTATAAAGGAAGCTTTTGTGAAGCGGTTAACTTAATGTTATATAACTAACGGCGATGCGTAAAACTGTGTTTATTTCATCCTACGCAGCGTGTAATCTTATGTTTGTATTGTTCAGATTTATCCGGCACAAATGTTGGATCTTCCATATCAGATAATTCTTATGTTTATGCACTGCACTGCTTACAAGCTTTGCTTGTAAGCAGTGTAGAGCTTACAAATCATGCAGATGCACAATGTGAGACGTCACGCACCCATGTCACGAGGACGAAGGACGATGCTTCAAGGACGATGCTTGTCGAGAGAAGAATGGCGATGACAGGTGAATGCACGGAGAAATAATCTACCATCATTGAAGAATTCTGCACCTCTTGGGTCACACTGGCTCATGTGCATTCTGGAGGATTGGCCAGGAATGGGCACGCACCATATACTGGCCCATACCGAATAGCCAAGTCCAGGAAAATCAAGTCACTGAAAGAATGCGTTGAATATATAATGCGCTATTGTATTACCAGGTCAGTGTGCTTTAGAGATACCCGTGAGCCGACATTATAAGTTGCTGTTTTATGTAGGAACTTATTTTTTAGTTACGCATAACAGAGGTGCGTTTACTGGCACTACTCTGTCGGTCAGCATGGACGGGTTAATATGCCCGTTCGCAGGTAGATGCATTCGGCGCATACATAATCTTCTGTATATATATATATATATATATATATATATATATATATATATACCGGGATGGTAGGCAAATAAAGCTTCGCTTTAAAATGCTCGCGGTGTAAAAATGATGACACAGCTAGAAATGGGCACGAAATTATAAGGAAAGCTGGCTTCATCGTTGTGCACTTCGATCATTATGCAACAGTATTCTGGGCTGCTTTGCTTTGAGACGCTGAACGCCATGCCGGTGAACTGATGGAAGGAAATGATTGCTTCCCAACGGAAACCATGGGATTAAGCATGGACATTTTTGTTCCATGCACGACCAGCAGTTCTTTCCATCTCTCTTAACCCTTGCTAAGCATCTCTTTAGCGCTTTCTAAGCAGTAATAAAACTGTACTTAGACGTGACACAAGTGTACTCCGGATTAATTTTGCCCACCAGGGGATCTTTAACGTGCCCCGAGTGCACGAGACACGGGCGTTCTTGAATTTCGCCCCCATAGAGATGAGGCCGCCGCTGCCCGGATTTGATCCCGCGACCTCGTGCAATTAGCAGCGCAACACTATAGCCGCTAAGCCACCGCGGCGGGTGTCGCTGCAGATACGGGACTGGGTAGGTACCGCTATTCAATTAAAGTCTTTGACGCCGACTTGGAGCACCATGTACGTACCACTTGGTCTGTGCTGGTCTTCAAGGAACCTCTTTGATGCCAACTTGGGTCAATGCGTATGTGCCACTCTACAATGCTGAAAAAGTTCCCTTAGATTTCTCCCATGCTGAGCGGAATCGAATCCACGTCAGAAGGGTTCCTCAAGGACATCAAGCCGATCCTTCAGCAGGCTGCGCCACTATATGTCGCAGCGCGACAAAAAAAAGAGCGCGATCGAGAGAGGATGTCTGGTTGCCGCATGACGCGTTTCTCAGCGTTCGCACGCGCCGGTGTGCCATGCATTTCGGAGGCTACGCGCAGGTTTAGTGTGCGCCGAGTGTGCTTAGGGAAGAGCGAAAGTGGAATCCCGCTGCAGTACACGCTTAATACGTAACACGTTTCGACGCTGGTAATACGTTGTGTCGCTATAATGATCCAATGCTAACGCGTTACCGCCGACAGACATCGTGAGATAGGTTTATGCCGAATTTTTTTTCTTGATATTCCTTATGGAACATTCGACTGGATCCTACCACGCACCAACTCGGCTTGCGGCGATGCGGAGCCCTGTCGAGATCGAACCCAGAGAAAGCCTGCCTGAGCAGAACGTGCTAGCTGCTCCCTGAGCAGTCGGAGCAGCCACGTGATCGAGTTTCTGTCGGACCTCGCTCGCGTCTCCCAGGTTGAAGGTTGCATCGCCTACGAGTGCTCTGAGCTGGAGCATCGTGCCCCGATTAACCAGGCAATTGTTTTCCGAGCACTCAATTTCGACCAACCGAATGTAAACGGCACCGCGAGAGCGCCCTATAGAGCTCTCGAAAGCGGCCAGTCGAACTTACCATTAGTCGTTGGGGTTTATATTACAGCGCAGCTTTATATGGCTAGGATCCCGGGAATTTTTTCGCGCCCGTTCACAGAAAACTATCACCATCAATGGCTCATATCCATGTAAGCACTCATACCGCCGTAAGCATGGCACAAAATGCAATGGCTCATAGTCCCGTAAGGCAGAGGCTATACAAGCAGTCAGCAAAGTTAAGCGAACAGTGCATACATTCTTTGGAATCACGCATACAACATACAGAACAGCATACATTTCAATAAAAAACAAGCTCAAAACAAGCATCCCATATTTGATGGTAAGACTCTCCTGATAACAATGCGAAGCACGCAGCGCTCCCCGCATACGTTTCCCTGTAAAGATTACTGCTGTGCAAGCTGCCGCGGCGACGGCAGCTTTCGACGTGAGGTGTGACGTCGCTAGCCTTTCGTATATAAAATAACCAGCCTAGCAACTGATTTCAATGTTGTTGCAGCACCGCTATGGGTGGCGGCGTGCTGTCAAAATTACCATTATTCCCATTCCTACCATTATACTCTCAAATGGCACTACTACCATTACTCTAAAGCCACATTGCATATCAGCAGTTGTATATATAGTGGTGGTTTTCAACAGCTTTGCTGGACATCCACTTTCGCAGAGCCCGGATGGTTTTTTATTATCGGAACGGCCGGCCCTTCGATATCTATTTTTCCAGAATCTGGAATCTCGTCTTTTAATAAACAGCAACAGCAGCAACAACAATGACGACGACGTTATCAGTTATGGCATGACCGCATACCGCGCCGTTCGCGACTGCCGCTAAATCACATAAAAGACGAAAGCTGCATCGCTGGTACGATTCGTAACTGTGTCGGCGGAAACCACGTTCTTGTAATGGTGCTTTGACTTGGTAATCATGTTTGAATTATTCGAAAGCAGTATTTCAATCGGCCGGTTTAAATATTCCCTAAAAAAATTTGGAGGCCAGAGGAAATATTTAGCTTTGTTTAAATCAACGAGCGCTTAGAGCCATTTTCAGTTATCGCTACCTATCTGTACTTATTCTTCTGGATTGCCACTATCCGCATTCCTTAGCAATTAAGGAATCAGCCAGGAGAACCAATGAGCCCACACTACGCCCGATCTCCTTTTCCCTTACCCACTCCCCCAAATAGTCCTCGAGCCACCTTTTAAATATTTTGTCTCTCTTAACCATATACATATATTACTTCGAGTTTTACTTTATACTTTACTTTATATCTCATTTTACTTCGACGTACTATAGTAAGACCTGCAGCTAAGTCAACGCCGAAGTAGCAGCTTTCTTTTTGCAATTAACAAGTAAGTTAGCAGAATTCTCTTTGGTAAATGCTGATAATAGTTATATTTGTGTCATCTATGCTCGTTGCAAGATATATATATATATATATATATATATATATATATATATAAAACAAAAGAAAGGCAAGGAAGTTCATGAGACGCACGTCCGGTTTGCTACCCGTCACTTGAGGCTTAAACGGGGGAAACTGCACGAAAACAAAGTAGCTCATCACGTTAGAGAAAAGGCGTCACTCCATTTATTCGTTAACCATTCAGTTTCTTCATAAGCAAGTCTTCTAAGCACACAGCACTTTATCTTCCAGTTGCACACTTCGTAAGAAAACGAGAGAACAGCAGGTGTTGCGAATATGACAAACAAAATCACACATATTCAAATTTTTTTTATGAAGCATTGTACTTTGTTCAGAACCATGTCAAAGCTTCTACTGATTACGAGGGGGAATTTAATCTTAGTTATTGAAGGGTACAACTGGATTATTTACTATAAAACGTAAAAAAAAAAAAAAATTGACTCGCCATCCCGGCCCTATGAAGCTGTGAAAGCCGCCACTCCAACTGCTGAGGGGGGCATTCTTTAAAAATGCGAAAGCATTATATGGCTCATGAAGCGAAAAATCCGGCGTTGACATCTGATGGTACCAAAACCCATGTGACCAAGTGGTGACGTAATGTTTGATATCGTAAGGTCAAACGCCGCGTGATGACACCATTATTTTAACATCACAGCATTGCTCTTCGGCGCAAATATACAAAACATCATTACCTTGGCTTTTTACTCTCGGAGCCATATTGAACGAGACAGGTAAAATTAACTAAATACTTCAAGTTCCCAAGGAAACAAAATTTCTAGCCACCCGTGTCCTAATATGGCCGTGCGTTAAAAAAAATTTAACTCCTAAGTTGTTCAGAAACCCTTGCGGAAAAGTAAGCCATGCTATATATTCGGTATTGCTTGTGTTTCGACTATAGATCGGGCAAGTTCACGATGACTGGAGCACTTCAGGGGCATGCGCAAGCTTTTAACGCACGAGGACCGAATCAAGCGTGAACCGAGTGCGAGCGATGTTTCCCGACGCATCCACTCTGTTAGAAGGCAAGCAGCGAGATGAGCGAAAAGTGCAGCAGCGCCTCCCGCACGGCTTTTACGCCGCGCTGCCGCCACCCGCTCTCTCCCTCTGTTTCGCGATGGCCATTAGCGCCTTCGTGATTAGCCGGTGCGCGGCGACCATGGCAGGACAGCCCCGTGTGTGCGTGTGTGTGGCCCCATTACGATGCAGGCAAGGATGGCCAGCGGCCGGCGAGCTCTTGTGCCGAGAATGATGCATCGCGCCTATCCCTCGCCGGCTTGCGCCCGCGATTGTTACACGCCAAACCGAGTTGAATTACCTGCCGGCGCCATTTAAGGTAGCGCCCCCCTCCCCTCCCCCTCGAAACACCATCAAGGCTGCTGCCGCGAGGTTCATGAGGGCCGCGCACGGATCGCACAGTTTTATATTCAAACGCGCCCGACTGTAAGTCACCATAAATCAGCCGCTCGCGCCGCCTCCTTCTCCCCGCGGGCGGGCGCGCGAGGCGTCCAGGGCGCGGGGAGGGTGTTGCACCTGTCAACAGGCACGCCGATGATTACAAGGAACAGCCGAAAGCCGCTTTGTAATTTGGACACCTCGCTGACTTTCAGAGTTGACGTTTCTGATTGATGAGTCTCTCTCCGGCGAAGCAACGGGAATAAAAAAAATATAAAAAAACTTTTCCGCCGGCAGCGCTCGCAGTGTGTAATTCCCATGGGCCCGTGGTCGCCGCCGCTTGTCGACCGCCGGACCCCCACGCCCCCTCTTCTGCTTCCCTTTCGCACGCCTGCGTCTTCCGCCAAGACAGGCAGCAAATGCTGAGTGTCACGAGCAGTAGCAAAACTGCACAAAAATACAGACGGGGGCTGCTGCCTGTAGCGATAGGGCTGCACAGGGGCGAAGTGGTATTCAACGGCCGCCATGGCCTGCGTGCGGCGGGCACGAAATAGGTGCGTGCCATGCACGCCATACAGACCTCACTCTTTTCCCCCGTAGTTGGCTCTTTGTATAGGAATGTATCCGCGAAACAACGCCGTATGCGACTTATATGCATTAAACGTTTCGAAAGTATCCGACGCACGTGGGAGAGAGAGAAGTCATAAGGGAAAGGCAGGGAGGTTAACCAGGCTGAGCCCGGTAGGCTACCCTGCACTGGGAAAGGGGATTGAAAGAGGAGTTGGAAGAGAGAAGTTCACACCCTGCACAGTTACACGACGCACGTGATGTTTATATTATACTTAGTACACTGCTGTTACAACATATCTCATGTGCTGCCACAGATACTGCGCTAAAGTTCAGCAAGAAGCTATTGATATACTCCAGATGCCAACAGGCATGTACGCCACGCTACTTGTTTTCAATCTGGGCCCGTATTAACAAATAATTTCTTACGTTGAAGTAGTTCGTAATGAGCACACGCGTGCCAATTGTGATGGCGAACTTGTCAACGAAAGCGGCCGGGCCAATCACAAAATGTTCTTACGAAATAAAACCTTGGCTGCAAGCGTGAATGAGATAGTTCGGTATACAAACGGTAGTTGAAAGCGTTGAATTGTAACGACTGCCATTATCAAAAATTCTGAATAATGACAGTGTACAGAGAGGGGGAGATAAAGTTTAGTGCTATCGGGATAGGTTAGCAACTGGCTTGGCATGCTACTGCAGGTGAGATGGTGAGGGATGAAAGAAAGGGAGCGAGAATATAACAAAAACAAAGAACACGCACACACTGACACATACACGCACGCAAAATGCACTAGTACAAAAGTTATTTAAAGAGTCTCATTGTGGGCTGTGCCTCGCAGGACTACTACAAGCACTTTAGTGAGGCGCTGTACAGACCACGGACATCGACACGGTCCAAGAATGTCCCGCAGCCGAAGTTGCCAGTCCTGCCACATGTTTAAAACGTTCCTAATGCCACTATAGGTTCTTCACGTGAGGCGTCGCTTCTATACCGGCTGTGGTTGGGAGTGGCTTTCACGAGGGTGCCCACTGCTTTGATTGGAATGACCGACAGTGTTGCGTGTGACGTCTGCGGCGGCGACGAGAACATCGAATATTCATTGTGTCACTGCCATCGATTTCAGTCGGAAAGACAAACATATGTATGGCATTGCGACGACTGGGCGATTGGCGGTTGTCCGCGCAGGTGCTCCTTGAAGACCGTCCTAATCGCTCGTCGGCCCACAAAGCTGTGAAGGCACTTTTGTCTTTCATGAGAGCTACTGGCCTATGTGAAAGCCTTTGAATTGCTCAGGCCCTCCGCGAGCGCGCGCGAGCTCACTGCGCCCTTCCTCCCCCCCCAATCTCTCTATCTCATCTTGCTATTCTCTCTTTCCCGTCCACCAGCCCTGCCTTCTCTCCTCCTCCTCCTCCTCCTCCTCCTCCTCCATGTTTTTGCTGCGCTTACTTGTTGTGAAAACCTAGTTTATAAAGCGCGCAATGTCAGTCGATCTTTTTTTTTTTTTTTTTTTTTTTTTTTTTTTCACGCTTCGCGTCGGGTGACAAACCTGAATAGTCGCAAAAATACGCCTGCCACACTTGAACAACGAGAAGATCGCCGTGTCCCATATCGCCTGTGCCGCTTTTCCAGAGAAGAGTGGCGATCACTCATTAATAAGTAGTCCCATCAGACACGCCCTCTAGTTATTCTGGCACATCTGCGCGCATCAGTCATGCCTCCGTCATTTACTTGGGCGGCCATTTCGACGATCATCTCGCATCGCGTGGCGCACCGCGTGAGCGAAGAGGCAATTAGGCCTGGTCGCCTCCAGTGCACGCTTATATATATACGAGCGGATGATGCCGCGCATACGGAAAAAGCCCGTTTACCTGGCGTCCGTTTAGGACTCAGCCTCGGCGCTAAAGGTTGCGGGATTTTCTCTCTTCTCTTGCTCCAGTTCTGAATAAGAAAAACGAAGCTGTTAGGAAAACTCCAGATTTTGGACAGGTCGAGGCCGCTGTCGTTGAAGAAAGCGTTGGACGGCGGCCAGTAGAAACATCCAAAATACGAGATGTTTATTGGCTTTGTGAATGATTCAAGTGATATTAGTCTTCCTCTCATTTTATTTAACACTGTCCAGATCGCTTGTTGATGTTTGTTTCTCTTAGAAAAAATGTCCCGGTGACAGTGCAGCGTCCACCGCAGTAACGTTCATCGTGCTTATAATGTTCGAGTAACCTATTAGAAAGACATGGTGATATACTCCCTACCCCCATCTTCTCCTTTCGCGCGTTTGCTTTCTTTCTTCGCTATTCTATCCTTCTTTCTTTACCTCTTAGCCCTGTCCCAGTGTAGGGTAGCAAGCCAGAAACCTCTATTTTGGTTAACATTCGTGAATTTTCCATGTCATTTGTCTCTATGTGTCTCTTGTAATGATGTTTCGATACGCGAAGTTTCAATAGTACTGCTTACCAAAGCATACCACTATCAAAAGACATAAGAAACATGACCGTTTTGAAGATTTGGAGGTCTCAATTATTGTTTTCTCTTCTTATTCTTTCTTTCGTCTCGACGGAGCAGAACAGTAGCTGTGGCCTCACCAAAGTTTTCTTACATACACCTAAGAAAACAATGCAGCACAGCAGTAGGAACAGAAAAAAAAGAAAGAAACGCTCGAAGTAAGTATTCTGAAGTTTCCATGTCTCCGCACAAACAGTACAACTACGGAAAATTAAATACTGCAAACTGGAAGCCGAGTGAGTCGCTTTTAAGGTTCGAGGTCATTATGACAAGTATCTCTTCGCGCAACCGGCCGCTGCAGTGGTCCACATCAATACATCCAGAATATGCTGCTTAACCGTGTATCATACATGCTACGCTGTTATGATACCTCAAAATTCTCATTTAAGCACGAGTAACTTGGCCTATAGTGGCGTTTTCGATATGCTGGAGGGGCTTAACACTTAACCTGGTTAACCCTCTGCCTCTTATTTTCCTTCCTTCCTTCCTGGAGGGGCTTTTAATTTGTGGATAGCTCAACAAAGTAATTGATAATTAAATAATTGCTGTACTAATTGTAAGCGAAAAAGTTTCATTGTTTTGTTTTCTTTTGTACAAATGTACTCGCCATAGCGGGAAATAAAGGTGGACAAGTTGTTCCAATACTCCTTGATGTGGAACTGAGGGCAATACAGAGTTAATTTTTTTAATTATATTAATATAAGTTTTCAAGTTCTTCCGAAAAAAAAAACTGTCTTAAGGGCCTGCCGGTGGGTCTATGTTCACTAAGGTGATTCCGCCAGGCGAAAGTATAGCTGTACTTTCACCGACCAATTCCTGACTTCAGGGAACCTTTCTGCCGCAAGAATATACGGCGACTCGCTTTTACCATTTACCCACCGCGCCTATGCCTTTTGTGGTCACCGCCACTGCTCCTCTTTTTTCTTTTCTTTTTTCTTTTTTTCTTGCTCCATTAGCGGCGCCTTCTTATCGGTCGCGCTGTCTATGATCAGTCCCGAGGCGTGGCAGGGATCCTTTTGAGAGATGGCGCGTGAAGAAGCCTGAAAGTTAGAGTTCTAACTCGGCCTCTGCGCGCCAAAGAACTTGGCGAGTTGAAGTAGCGGAGGTCACTCTCACATGTGGTCAACACAGGCTTCAGTTTTACCAAGGTCCTTCAATACTTTCCTCCTGGTCAGAAAAAAATTCCTCGAAACTTTCATACAGGGAAAGAAGGTGCCACGAGCGGCACCAGCGTAAGTACAGAAGGGCATCAATTTGCCGCACTGCGATATGGCCGCGGGGCTGCACGACAATGCGAATTTTTCACCAGGAAATGTGCATCTCCCACATTTATTTCGTCATATTTGCTGACTGCACATGCAAGAGGAATTTTAGGCAAAATGATTTAGCGGGGGCGGGGGTGCATTCTTGCTTAAATTATACACCAGGGCGACGTGATGGACGTGGCCCGCCAAGTTACATTGATCGCACAGAATGTTTCGGTCAGCCCTGGATAGCGCGATAGCGGTTCGCTTTAGCCTTGATCCTAACTGCCCGTTTATTTTAGCGTATCACCGACCTCCCTAAAGACGCGAAAGGCAAGTACATTTAAACGAGCCGGAGCGGCACGTAACGTGTGCGTGCTCGTTCTAAGCAGTATACATGCATGGCTTACATATATGAAAATTATTGCTTTCAGTCGGACGAATTATTTTGTACATTCATTCATTCATTGTGCTTAACGTCCTAGTCTCAGACTGTGAGAGATCGCCCACTGGGAGGGCTTCGGAACCCGCTTATCAGTAGAACGGCGTAGCCACTAAGCCACCACGCGTCGGATAAAGAACATTGCAGCAGTAAAGCAGATGAAGCTGACAGCTAGAAGGAAATAAATCTAAATTGACTGATTTTATTGAGTTGGCAACTTATTCGCAGTCGGAACAAATTACTTTCAAACCTCTTTGCGCAGGAGTTACAATCTGTGCTAGCTACGCATACCCTTAAAGAACAGTCTGTTTTCGTAACGAAATGGCATAAGGGTGCTACCATAAAGCAGTTATTAGGCGGTAAATGCAAACATGGACCGTGTAAACGGACCCTACCGTGCAGGTCACTGGACGGGGCTGTTCTTTCGGCTTAGACAAATAACCCGACAGGTCTTCAGAAATCCTCGGAATGGCGCCTGCTTCAAGCTTAGAAAGCTCGGTTTGCAGTGAAACATTCCGTTCCTTGTGCACACGTCTGCAGGAATAACATCGTCGGGATTAAATGTTTTTCGCATATGCGAACGTGTTTGCAGTCAGAAATGAAGCCGAGCGACTTCCGCCGCGGAATGACTCGCTTCCACTTGTGTCGCAGGTCCGCGTCGGTATAGGGAAACAAAACAAAAATTATTTTTCGTCGACGCCCTTGCAACCGGACCGATACACAGGCACACTACAAATATTTGACATTGTCGTTATCACGAAACCTCGCTGTGACTGCACGGTGAGATATATGCAGTGCTCAAAAAACGCCTTTCACGCGTAATTACACGGAAGTGCGACGTGTAACCGCTCGGTAGCCGGTTTCTAAGCTTGCTTTTTCGAGAAAACTTGGAGTTTGTCGAAAGTTTACTTTGCCTGCAGTCAAAGTCGGAAGAGCCTGCGCCGCTGTAGATGGGAGAAGAACAGGCCAGTCACGGAAGAACCTGTGCTCTGTTAACCATCGTAATCGATTTGCTACCTGTGTATGTGGTGTTGTTTATAACATGCCACCATCGCGTGGAAGAATGTATATTGGGCAGACTGGCGCCTGCCTTAACGAAAGGTTATGCCAGCACAACAACAATTTAAAGGGCACAGCTTCATCACATCTGTCAGCATATTGTCGTTCATGTAGCTGTAAGTCATTTTTTGAAAGAACGTATGTCATCTTCAGGCACGTGAATCAAAAAGCACATGAAATCATTGAAGCTCTCCACATTAAGAAAAACCATGAACATTGCCTTACCGTCCCTTCTATTAACCTTCACGATTGTGAAATCAGCCTCCTCGAAAGATGTGGCAAATACCAGTAGCGTAAGGGTGCGCGCGCAGACGGACTGTTTGTATTTATTCTTTACTGTGAGTATTAAAGCAGTCACTTGCTAGTTCAGCGCCTGTCCTGCGTATTTCTCTGGATTCAAGCTCGGGCTCTAAGGATTTGTCTGGGTTTGCCGAAGGGCACATCGACAGTGGCGACTATCGCAATCGCCCTGGACCAACCCATACAAACACACATTGCGATGGAAGTGTTGAGAGTGCACATTAGGCACTTTCCCCGGGCCCGTTTGCATCATCTGACAACACTACCGTCAGAAAGGCCACAGGCATCATTTTGTACTACGATTTCGAATCATTACATTCGCCTTCCATCAGGATTCACCCCCGCAACTAAGCCATCGATTCCTCCATGGTGTTTGGATCGACCTGTAGTGCACCTCACCGTACCAGGAATCAGAAAAAAATCTCAGCAGTCATCCCCTGCTCTTAAACTCTGCTCCTTTTGCACGACAGGTACGCCGACCACGTACATATTTATACTGATAGATCGGCAATTCTGCAGTGTTCCTTTGGAGCCGTGGTTTTCCCAGCGAAATCCACCACCATCAGTTTCAAGACGTGTCACCCAACGACATCGACGGCTGCGGAACTTGCAGCTCTTCGCGCTGCACTTCGTGTCGTCAGCCAAGAACAACCTCGAAGATGGTCAATATTTAGTGACTCAAAGGCAGCACTGCAGTCTTTGCTATCAACCCTGCGGCGTGGACCACACGAACAACTGGTCTTCGAGATTAGAGAACTAATCCATACCTTGACTGAGAAAGAACACCACGTGACATTTCAGTGGCTTCCAAGTCACTGTGGCGTCATAGGGAACGAACACACCGATAACGCTGCCCGGTCGGCTCTTCAACACGACGAAGAGGAGCCGATACCATTATCAAGGACAGATGCCGCTAGAAAACTTCGCATGCTCAGCCGTGATATCACGTTCTCCCTGTGGAACGCAGGAAGTTTTCAAAGAAACCGGCTGCACAACCTAGACTCCTATCTATATTTACGCATTTGCATCCCAGCTGGACTCTGCCGTCGCGAAGCTACCCTGCTTTGTCGAATATGGCTAGGAGTGGCCTTTACTAAGTCTTTTGCATTCCGAATCGGATGGGCCGACGACGTCTCGTGTGATGACTGTCGTAGCGAGGAGACTCTTCAGCACCATCTCTGTGACTGTCCTCGCTACAATTTACAGAGATGACCACTCGCAATCGCGGTAGCGTGCTTTGACCAAAGACCTCTAACAGAGGAACTTGTTTTAGAATGCCGACATCACAAGCCATCTATGCGGAGGGCGACGAGGGCAATATTGCAGTTTTTAAGGGCAACAGACTTGGACAAGATGCTGTAGCCTGAACAGATGTTTATAGTGATGCAAGTGTTACTGTGCTGTGCCACCTGTGACCGACTGTGACTGTGTGTCTGTGCTTCTTACTTTCTTTATCTCTACTTTGCTGTCACTTTACCGCCCCCTCCCCTCTCTCCCCAGCGTAGGGTAGCAAACAGGATCTTCCCATCTGGTTAACCTCCCTGCCTTTCCCCTTTCTTCTGTCTCTCTCTCTCTCTCTCTCTGGATTGTGTTGCCGTTCCTTTTGCGCTGCTTTTACCATGAAGATCAACTAACTTGCACAGTTTTACACTCTATATATATGGCGTATGCTACAGTTCGACGTGCACATCAACTTCGTATATATATATATATATATATATATATATATATATATATCGACAAATATATCCGCCGGGATACCGACCAACCCAGCATCAGACAGCAGCAGTCATGCCAAACCCGGGAGCGTAGTCAAAGAAAGTTTCACTTTAATAAAACAAAAGATAGAGGAATAATTGACATTTCGCATTACCAGATGCTCAGAGTCGGAATCGCAGAATCTAAGCCAGAGTGCGATGCTCAGATGGCCAGATCAGAATCCAAGAGTGGAAACATGATACACTTTTGCTACGGCAAAAATATGGAGAAGTATGGGACCTAATGCTGGGCGCTATCCGGAGGGCGTACAAAAGAATAGAAGCCAAGTTCGTGTTCTACGCATGCGCAGAACCACTGGTGCTGTTATTAGGCACGTTATGAAGCCTGTGATGTTTGGGTACACTACTCCCCATAAATGTGATGATGATACACGCACACACAATGACAGCGTTCTCAACAAGCGGAATATTCGCCGACCCTCCACCACCTGGTAGCGCTTGCAACACTGCGTCGTCAGCAGGTCAAAACAACCTCTCTTCGTTTTTCCCTCACTTACATTCAACTCACGACCGCTCCCATCTCCATCGCTTCCCGCTTCAGAGTCCCCAGAATGCGGTCACTTTGTGTCGGTAATGAAAAGATCGAAACGAACCGCCCAACGCCTGCGCTCTCGTCGGGTGGTCTTATTTATAACTTCACCAAGGACAAAGAGAATATTAGCGCGCCGTACCTTTCTCTCACTCGGAAATTTACGGCGACAACCGCGAGAGGACCTCCTGCGCGCAGCGCATTTTTGTACGCGGCGATTTTAGTGCGATGTCACAGCATCGGCACGCCCGCGGCCCAGCGGTTTAACACTCCGAGGTGACCGAGCACCCGTGCGCGGCGGTCTTATTGACACGTTAACATGGCCGAAACTTTACAGCATCTGCATGCGTTCACGTTTTCCCGCAGTCTATAGGGGCGAGGGAGGCCACGGGCAGCGGGGGACGAGAAATCGCTGTCGGTATGCCACAAGGTGTGGCGATAAAACCGACCTGCGGCGGCGGCGGCCTCCATGTCCACCGCGGCGACACTGCAAGAGAGAGAGCGCCTTTCCTGCCGGCAAGAAAAGTGACAACCCGCAAAAAAGAAGCGCTGCGTGTCTTGACATCTGCCGAGATGTCACCGCGACGCGAAGAGCGTGCGCGACTGAAAAATGGGACGCCCTCGCCGCTGTTGCGCTCGCGCAAAACCGCGCGACCTTCGATTTGGCTGTGCGTGTTTTCTCCGAGGCTCCTGCAGCTCATGCCCCCGCCGTGCGCGCGAGTCCCTCGGCTTTTTAGCCGCCGCCGCGCGCGCGACGAGGCGGAGGAGGAGGGCCGCAAAACAGGCCATCCCAACAGTCGGCTCTGTCGCGAAGGGACGCCGGACACAAGGGTCCCCGTAATTGCCTGAGACGAAAGAAAGCCTCGTGACAGCAGGCTTACGCCCCGCGCTTCAGAGGCCGCACGGCTGCCGCGCTTTCGATGACTTGAAGAAAGCGAGAGCCCGCCGAGCTGAGGAACGAACAAGAGACAGTGAGTGACTCCGAGGCACGAACAATATGCGGCTCTTATAGGCCGGACTTCCCCGGGCAGAAATGCAGGCAAATTCCACGTCTCGAGATCCTGGAATGCAGTTCATTGCATGCTATACAGCTAGCGCCAGACGGCTACAAGAGCGATGCGCGGCCCATCAAAGCAAACACTGCACGCTGTGGCACTATAGCAACAGCAGCAGGGCGCGAAGCTTACGCACACGTGACAACAATACGCGGGTCTCTGCGGTGGATGAGTCTTCTTATTCCACTGGGGCAGCGATTGCTGCCGTAAATGTTAACAGGAAATTCTCGTAACACAACGCAGCTCCTCTTGCAATACTTGCTGCTTCGCATCGAGTCATGTGGCACCCCTTGCGGCGGCAGAGGACGGCGTTCGAGGCCGGGTCCAGTCGGGCACGCAACCACCAAGACACCCTTGGCGAGGGGGCTGCGTGCCGAGAGCAGCAAACAAGCCATCATTCTCCGGTACGAGCATCACTCGCGGATTCCGCACATACTTCGTGACCGCCATCGGCGATCGGGCCCGCGCTACCCGGCGACGGGGACTGGCGATGACACCCCGCGGTTCCGCCGTTGGGCCGCGATAAAGAGCGCGTCTGCATTTACGGCCGCTGTCGTCCGCAAAGCCTTCTTTATACACGTCTCGTGCGTGGGGGTGATTCATTAAACGGATCGGCCAGGGGTGCGCGCCCACTCGTCCCACGGGACGGCCCAGTAACAAACTGCCGCGGCGTTTCGGCGCAGGGCCCGGGTGGCGTGGCTTATAGCCGAACGTCCCGGTACAGCGTGGTGTTGTCCATTCGGCCGACCTCGCGGCCTCCCGCCGCGTTCCAAGGGCCCGGCGGGGACGTCCTGTGAGGGCGGTCAATTCTCGGCCTTCCGAGATGCCGTCCCCTCTGCCTCGATGGGAAATCCAGCTGCCATCGCGACATCACGGGAAGTGTATGACACGCGCTTTGGTCGTTGCCTCTGACACTTCGCTGCCGGCGCGCGCGAACGATGCGTGGCGGCCTCTAGCGGGTTTCGCCGCTCCCCCGTGCGCGGTCGCTCCTATAGCGATCGGTCCGTCCGTCAAGGGGAAATAAAAGCGAAGAAAACCAAAAAGTGCCGAAAAAGAAAGAGTGAAAGAAAAAGTCACCCTGTCGTCGTCCGACGCGACTCTTCCTTTTCGCCGTCCGCGCGGAATGCTCGCGCCATGCATAATGTGACTCTATGTTTTATTCATTCCGCACTCGTCGGGCGCAGATTTTCCAAACTAGCCGAGGCTTCTGGATACATATGTACGCTACTGACAGCTCACGGCGAAAATTCTTTTTACGATACGAAGGAATACCCACTTGTGCAGGTGCGTCAGCGAGAAGAATACAACGTAAAGAAAACGCGCAAAAACAAACATAGCCTCTGAAGGGAAAGTGAAAATGGCGCTATACCGCGAGTCCCGAGGAACTGATGGGAGTGGTGCGCAGATGAAGTGATAGCGCAGATGGGGATTGGCGGGTGAGATTAAATGTGAGCGTTCTACGGCGTGTGAGTGATTTCCCAATTGTCACAAGGAAAAGTTGACACCCCTGTTTTCTTCGCGTTTATTCTTTGTCGGAATAAGTGAGGAAGAATTAACCAATAAAAAAAAATCACGTGTCTGATGTTTCTATAGACGGCCTCAGTTGCTGAAAATATTGTCAACGGGCGATGCTCTGTATGCAATTAGCATCAGGAACAATCGATTGTTCGAGATGCGTCGATAGGTGCACCAAAAGAAAGCTGGTTTCTAAACTTCAATGCTGTTTTCGGGTTCGCCAATGCCAGAGATATTGAATACCATCGAATACATTTGTTAGCATAAGTCACTTGTATTCGATGACTCTACATTAAATAATTTCGAAAGTTCGATTATTACCTATTGTGTACTATATAGGATGACTGCATGGAGCGCCCGCGGACAAATGACTCAATAAGTTATTAGTGGGTCTCTCCCGGCTGCTTCAAGTACCCGTCAACTATGTTATTGCAAGCTCCATGCCAAGTGAAGTACTATTTTCTGCTGAAAGCGGCTTTCTCGGCGCACACAGGCAGCAATAACTAAGCCAGTATTGCAGAATAAGGAGCACTTATTATTTTTTGTAACGGAACCCTCTATGACCTAACAAACGATACCTGGTTTTCTATTATATCGGTTTGTGGGACATGAGAGACTCTTACTTTCGTCGCCTTCATCCCGTCTACATGCTTAAGGTTCCGTGTAGAGACCAGTTTCTACTGCGAGTAATACTAACAGTCCGCTTGAATGATAAATTTGCCCCCAAAACCAAATTATCTCTCTTTAAATTTCGTAAACTTATTTTAAAGCTTGTCTGTGGCAGGCAGGAAAATATTCTGCAACTTAAGCTGGGTTACTGGAAGTGCCGGACATTGCTTCTAGAACGGTTGAGCCACAATGCGCAATCACATATTTGACAACATTCACGAATTAACTGGTAGTTAACCAAGTTCGAGTAGATCAGTGTTCAATGAACGTGCATTTAGCAGTAATCCCGAAGCTGCACACCATTACCATCGAGATACCCACGCGCAAATTATATTATACAATATACGTTGGCATTAGCTCCACTTAGTTTGGTACCGCAGTGTAGGCCGCCTTTTAGAAAATAAGTTAAACACCAATGTTTATCGTGGCACATTTTGTGGCCGGATATACAGAAAGAAATTAGGGCTAGTCTCAGGATTACCTTCGAAGTGAATGTAGCCTTAAGCCCAGCCTGACTTCAGTTCCACAAATCATCATCATCATCATCATCATCATCATCATCATCATCGGCGGCGGCGGCAGCGGCGGCGGCAGCGGCAGCGGCGGCGGCGGCGGCAGCGGCAGCGGCAGCGGCAGCAGCAGCAGCAGCAGCCTATTTTTATGTCCACAGCAAGACTAAGTCTTCTGCCTGCGATCTCCAAATATCCCTGTCTTGCGCTAGCTCATTCCATTTCATCACCCCCCCCCCCCCTCCCCCTAGTCTTTTGCCGTCCTCGACTGTGCTTCCCTTCTCTTGGCACCCATTCGGTAACTTTAATGGTCAACCGCTTATCAACAATCCACAATTTATATGCATGGTTAACTGGGCGATAAGGTGGAGGACGTTTTGAACACTTTTTTCCTGTTACTTCATTTCACTTTTTTTTATGAGCTAAGGCATAATGTGCGAGGAAAATTATTTGAAATAAAACAATACTATAGAAATGATCCCACATAAAAATAAGGAATAAAAAATGACTGGTTAATGCCACCGTCCGAGAATAATCGCTGAAAAGAACGTATAATTGCCCAGTACACTAAGCTTGACGCACAGTTCTCCTTAATGCTGGACTTAAATAGTACAAGTTATCAGCACGTGCGAGTTGTCTTTGTCTGGTCCACCAGAAGGAAATGATGAGGATGGTGAGGACAACACCTATAGTCGGAGTCGATGAAACGAAGTTTCCATGTATCTGGGTGAGTTATTATAAAGTCGGAATCTTAGCTCATGCTCCACTGGATAAAGAACACATGTGAATTATGTTACGGCTGAACAGAGGAATGACACACAAGTCACCGTGCTCATGGGCCCCTTATGCCATTTCGTCTGCTTGGTCATTTCCGGAAGAAGCTAATCTCTTATTTTGTCCCGCAAGTAAAGCCTATCTGTTCAAGTATAGTCCACCTCAAAAAGCGCAATCGCCCTGTCTGCAAAATAACAAAACAATTATGCAGATCTACGTGAAGCGAACCTTTCGTGAAGCGATTAATCAAATGCTATACATTTGATCATTACATTACTGCGTATCTGGCGTAAAGGAAACTGGCGCGCGCGCATATCCTCTCGCGCATCAGTACTACGCAATGCGACACACGCAGCGATCTCAAAGAGTTAGACGTTTTGCACGGTAGAAGTATACGTGGGTTTCCGTTCTAATGGTTAGAGCAACGGGCTAATGTTCTGGAGGACCCGAGGTTCGATCCCACCATAGCGCACATAATTCTTTTTTTTTTTTTCTTTTTAAGTGTGGGCTATCCGGGAAGATAGCAGCAGCAGCCAGCTGCCACGGCCAGGAAATTAAGTCCGGATGGAGGGATGGTTCCCAAAGAAGGCTTCGTTTTAAAATAGCGAAAACAGCCAGCTTGAAATACTCACTCACTCACTCTCACACACACACACACAAACACGCATAAAAAACAGGGATCATAACCGACCGTACTTTCTACACGCATATATTCGTGTTCACATTGTTCTTTTTTTGTTATTGTTTTTCAAGCGAAGCTTCTATTGCCTCACAAGTGTCGTCGGCGGCGGTGGTGATGGTGGTGTCACGCTAAACCCCTATTGAAAACCTGTCGAAAACTCGCGTCACGTTCACTTGGTATGTACTAAAATTTTCATGGAAGGGTACGAGTGTATGAATAACATGAATGATAGGTCATGACATCAATAGCATCACATTCTCGTCAATTACGTTACGATTAACCATAATAAAATCACTTGTGGCGCCTACCCGCATTGGATATGCGGGTATGAGCCAGGGACAAGAAAGAAAGAACGAAAGAAAGAAGGAAGGAAGGAAGGAAGGAAAAAAAGAAAGAAATCCGACCACCCAGGATCCTTTGGTGTGTCGCGGGGAGGGAAAGGGAAGGAAAGGGGGTGGGCGCGCGCTCCGCCGAGCTTCCCTCGCCTCATATCAGCTTCGGCGGCCGGATGGGAAGGCATCCGCGGTGCGTTACGCCGAGGAGCAGGCGGCGTTTGAGCAACGGCGCTGTGAACTCGCTCGGGAAGGGCTCGTCGACGACGTGCCGATTTTTGCGTGAGGGCTTCCGAAGCCCAGGCGAAACGTCAGCGAAGAGCCGCCGACCCTGAGTTTGGGGCAAACGAAGCGGAACGGCCTGCGACAGCGTCGTCTTGCCACAAGCTTCGCTTACCCCACTTTTCTCGACAGAAGAAGGGCTGGTGAATTTTTTTTATTTTTTTTTGCAGTGAATGCAATTGTTTTGAACAACCAAATTAGGCTATCTTTCATATCTTGTCCAATGCATGCTGCCGAGATGAACGCTGTTGTATTTTCCTTCACTTATCAATGCATGAAGTATGCGAACTCTTTTGTATGCACCTTATACTTTCTACCATCCCTTTTATTTTCATTCTCCAATCTTCACCAAAATTAACGTATTCGGCACTAGATTACAGTATAATTTGGGCGCATTTTTCTTTCTTTTTTCGCCATACGGTCGCATTCTATTTTATGTGAAGATGCACTGCTCCACCGAAACGTACGAACAGTTTACTAATTTGTAGTAGGCTTTTCGAGCGCTAGAAACACTCATCGTGCGCATAGTGAATTCGTTCGAAAAGAGTGCGCCAAGCATAGGTTCCCAGCGCCGACAAGGAAGGACGCCTCCGATGCTCGCCGCGGGGCTCGTCGGCGCCCTTGCCTTCCTTCTCGCCCACCCCGAGAGGTAGGCAACCGCACGGGTCTAAACACAAAGTTAACTCGAGACGTCAATCCATGCAGGCTCATTTGGAACAGCCAGTTCCCAGTCAGCATCAGTAGCATGTCTTCGCAAATTATTCATTCTTACTGTGGAACAGGTGTCCGCTGCTTCGCGGCGCAGTTGCCTGCAATCTCCTCCGCCTGCTTCTGCATCGCCGGTATTTTCTTTCGCCTCGCGATACATGAAAGACGAACCTCGTGGCGGTGTATGCAAGATTCGCGGGCGAACGTGCGCGTGTATTGAAGCGACGGCAAAACAACGAACCCGCGAGCCTCTCAGCAGGTATTAAACGCCATCCTAGATCAGTGCGCGAGAGTCTCGGCGCGCGAAAGAAGCCCAGAGAGAGAGAGAGGCGGGCCAGGGCGCAACACGGCGTCGCGGGGCAGAGGTGGATGATGATGAAACGCCAAACACGCAGCAAGAGAGGCGGCGCGCCGAGACGGCAGCCGCAGCAGCAGAAGCAAAGGCGGACGCGAGAAAGGCTGCGACTGAGCCGGGGTTGTTCGATCCCCGGGATCGTAATACGTAATTATTAATCGCGCCCAAGGTTCCTCCTCGTCGACCACGAAGAATTCTCAGCCGTGTCAGACCTCTCCGGCTCTCCCGGTGAAGCGCCCGGATGGAATTTCAGCTTGTCGTAAATTTGGGCCCTTCCGGGGAAGCCGCCCTCGCCCCCCCCCCCCCCCCCCCCCCCTCCTCCCCAGACCACGCGGGCCGGCACCAGCGGCCGCACAATGCCGGCATAAATCACGCCCGCCCGCCACGAGCTCCGGCTGTAACCCTCGCGTATCCGGATTCCGCTCTCCGCCACCGAGATTTATATGCGCCTCTATTAATCGGCGAAAAATACTCGGCCAACAGTGATTTCCACTCGCGTCGGAAAACTTTTTCTGCCGTCACGCCATTAGCGCGGTCTAGCGCCCCCTCTCACCGCCCCCCTCCCCCCCTCCGCGCACGCCGCTCTCCGGCTGAGCGGCAAGCCGCCTCCACCACCTTCTCGCCGGGCGGCCCGTGACGCCCCGGTGATCTAATCATTCAGCGCTTAATTTAGTTACGCGCGGTAACTGAGCGAGCGGCGACCTTGGGCGATGCCCGGCATTCTTCGCCGGCGCGTTTCCACCACGAAGACGGGCGCGTAAATAAAATTGACAGAAGCGCGGCTCGCCGAGAAACGAGCAGCAGCGCGCCGGCCTCCCCGCGCCGGGAGCCGATGGCGCACGACGGGGGAGAACCTGTGCGGTGCCGAGTTTTCGAACACGGGCCGCACAAGAAGACGCGTGCGTCTCTCCATCCAGTGGCAAGTGAGACTCGCTAGAACGAAAAAAGCTTCTGTGCGTGTTAGCATGCAACTCCTTCGCCGAAAGTTGAAAACTGTAAAGTGTATCCCTGCAATCGCGTAGCGGCCTGGATACCCAGTTGGATGTTGAGTGAGCGTCCGTCGGCGTAGCTTATTTTTATTATTTTTCATTTTATCGTCTTTTGTTATTTTATCTTTACTTAAAATACGTTTTGCTGTAGACACTGCTCCAGAAATGGAGGGACCGATATGTTTTCTACCTCAATCTCTCCTCAGTAATTCATTTATAAAGAAATAGAACGGCTGTGCACAGCTTACGAAAAGATCTTAATGCAGTCTCATTGTACATAGTTCCAAGTATAGGATCTTAATCATTGAAGCAAAAGGTCGCGTTTATTAGTTTTGTGGGAAACAGATAAACTGTGAGAAATTAATTATGAATACCCGTAATGGAGGAACAAGGTACAATATATGAACCGTCATATATGAATATAAATCGTCTTATAAGTTTTGAAATGGTGTTTTTTTATATAGCATACTTGGCCTCCTTTAGAATAGCCCTAAGATATAGAAACAAACATTGCAGAAAAACCATTTTTAATATATAATGTTTTGTGTCGTGGATTTGTAAAGACCTCAAGTAATCTCTTTTTTTTCTGCGCTCGCAAAGGTTGTCAATTTTCATCAGGCTTCACAAAGCGTAGTTCCGCAGTATTTACTTATACGAACATTAAAAGAAATGCTTGAGCCACAACATAGTCCTTCCACAAAGCCAACGCTAACTGAACATACACATCTTGTCTTCCTAAATAATCATGCATGACCATTATTTAACACCTATAAGCAGCCTGCACGGCCCGAGTACAAATGTTCTTTATGCATTCCTCCTTCGTTTCTTCATTTTACGCATTTCAACAAGGCCAGCAGTCGAGTCGGCACACGTTATTTCTCTTTCTTTTACCGCGCGAACCGATATTTACTACTCTTAAAACTGTCAGCTCACCAAAATAAATGGTGCCGAGCACGTCAAGAATTTCTAGGTGTAAATTAAACCAAGCCTCTTTCGTGCACTTTCGTGTTCTGCGAGGGGCTACATGCATAAAACTTATTTTAAAACAAGAGCTGTCACCCGCTTTTCGCAGCACACTTATAGGGTTGCGTAGAGCTGTGAGAATGTACAATTCGCAATATTCAGCTCTATTAGTGATGGCTCCGCTTACGCGTTCTTTTTTTTTTTTTTTTTTTTATGCCGATTCGCGTAAGTGTAATGGCGAGTGTTTCTTTCGTTTTGTCTTAGGTAATAAAAAAAAAACTTGGAAAAAAAAGTGAAGTATCAAGAAAATTATATTATATATTTCAAGCTGAAAGAGTGCAGCAAATCTTCATTCCGGGCATGTGTTCCATGACCCGAACAGCGTGCTTATACGCTGGCTGCATGTGAGCGCACAACGTGAAAATTTGGTTTGAAACAGAAAATCATTAGACATCTCTTAGACCTTAGACCTTCTCGCCTTAAGCCATTGACTCACACGAAGCCGCGCACGCGCCGCTATATGCCGCCAGATTGGCCACTCGGCGCGATGGATCCTCACAAAGAATCCTATATATATATATTGCCCAAGCGGGTAGTATATAGTCGAGTGGGATTGACAATTAACATCTAATGTGCGTCATACGATGTACACCATGCAAAAATAAAGGGGGAAAAAAAGAAAGGACAGGGCATATCAGTTCCGGGCGGCTCGTAATGCCCCGGTGATCTAGTCATTCATGGACTAATCGTGGTTAAACCAAACTATAAATAGAAGGTCAGCGAAAAAAAAAAAACAAGAACAAACAGCAGACATTCGATTTTGCTTACTCACAACCAGTGAGAGAGAGGAGAGAGAGGGGGGGGAGAGTTATAAGGAAAAGGCAGACGGGTTAACCAGATTGTAATATCTGGTTTGCTACCCTGCACTGGGCGAGAGGGAAAAGGGGAGGGTAAAAAGTAGAGGAACAGAGAAGGTACCCCTTCAGGGCGAGCATAACACACGCACGCAATGGGGGAAGAAAAAAAAAGGTATGCTTCAAATATTGCAGTGATTTGCACAGGCGAACTGCACTAAGTAAGCGCAACCATAATCTATGAACTCACAACGAAAATTTCATCCAGAGCCAGGATAATGTAGGGATTATATTCCAATGCTGTTCGAGCTGCCTCGGTGATCCGAGCAGCGCTCGGCTCGCAATATCACCGAGATCGACCGGCCGTGAACGGTGCATGATAAGAAAGGAATAGAATCGAGTGAAAGGAATCCTTATAGATTATATCGGCCCAGTTAAGCAGAGCTCGAGATGCCGCGGCGCGCGAGCTCTCCTTTTCATATCCTCGGAGCGTTTTCCAGGTAGAGTCGTTCCCAGTTCCCGCTGGAACGTTTTCGCATCCTTCATGCCTCGATCCTAACAGCCTCCCCGCGCCGCGATGAGCCCCGGGCGTTGTACCAGATCAGGCGGCGTTGAACGCGAGAGCCCTTAATTATAGTTAACATTAATAAATTAATGGTACTAAACTTGGAAGGATAAATTTAACGCTTCATTCTAAGCGCACCGGGTCACCGGTATGTGTGTGCGAAGTTTCAAGCAGAAAAGTTGGGCAGTTTGCTTTCGGCAGCAATTCTGAAATTTAGATTATACTAGTCGAATGCGCGTCTTTAATGACGTGACGGCACATTACGAAGTTTTGTACGGAACATCGGTTCATCCTAACGCGCACTATTAAGGCGAAAGCCTTAGGTGTTTATGTTGGCGGTGCTCTTGGCGAAACTGCGCCGTGACAAAAAATGGCCGACGCCGCAAAATGTGCTCGGATTGACGTCACACTTCTCAGGGAGGTTCCTGTAAACGAAGTAAATCAGTGGCTTTGAAAAGAAGATTTGGTACATTTTGGTCTGGCTGGGAATCGAACCCGGGCCGCCGGGGCGCGAGACAAGCACGCTTCCCTGAAGCGTGCTCGTTAGGATGAACTGATGTTCCGTACAAAACTTCCAATGTGCCGTCACGTCATTAAAAACGCGCATTCGACTAGTAATCTAAATTTCAGAATTGCTGCCGAAAGCAAACTTCCCAACTCCATGGTTCTGGCTTACTAAAGGTGTGTGAGTGATTGCACACATCACGTCGCAGCCATCTCGCTAACCAAAGGTGTGGCCTAGTGCGTGCACTAACATGCTGCACATTAGCTACGTTAAGTGTCCATATGTGGCGTTCAGGAGGTCGCCTTAGTGCCGCACGTGTACTTCCCATTGCGGCTCGTTATGTCTTGCAACAAGCCTAGACCCGATTGTATAACTGAATGCATTACCAATATGTCTTACAGAGAAGTCTAACCGCGATTGTATAAGTTCACGTATTACCACATATGCAGCAGACTACTCTGCTGGGAAAGCTTTCGCCTTCTTGTGTTACAAGAGCGTAACACTTGCCGAACTTTTATTTGGTGAAACGAGCGCCGATTAATGTGAAATACAAATTTATTTCCCTCAGGTAAGTACTTAACTGGTCTGGTTCAGGCGCTTTAGCGAATAACTAAATAAATATTGGGATGAAGAAGGGGGGGGGGGGGGGACTTTTCCTCGCAACTTGGGTCGACTTTGGTCACTCTATAGCACACCGCAAGCGTCTATACTTGATTTCACACCGATCTTTTGTCTACTGGAGTGTGGTAATAGTGTAAGCGAGAAATGGGAGCTGAATGTAACACGAGGCTCCTGATAATACCGAAACTCTATTATACCGAAACCGAAACTATTACTAAGGAGTCAGCGCAGCTTTTACTTCTCCTTCTTCTTCTTTTTAATAATTTAAATTAATATTGAGTAGTTGTCACCGCTTGCTAGCGACGGCTAGACCTTTTCACTCGGTTTTTAACATACAATAAAAAACTAAAGAAATATGAATTCTTGAAATATGTAATACTTTAATAAGACCGAACAAAATATAGGACACTAAGGATAGAAGTCTCCCTCTGAAAGTTTCACTTGAAACAAAGTCGGTGGATGTTTTTAGGCACCGATGGTGCTGTTAGTTATCTCATTGCTGAAATGCATAGCAATATCTTATGCTGCATATTACGAAGTCCGGTAACTAAGTTCAATGTTGTGGAATTGTTTTAGAAAATGACATATAAAAGAAAGGTTTAAAAGACAAATGTCTAAGACATCCGTAGATCCAACAACAATGTATGCAACTGAAACGATTAAAAAATGAAAAGAAAGTCAAGGCGATCAAAACAACCCGTAGATTCATGCCAGCATCTGAACATGCAACCGCATTGCGGCTCTATAGATGCTTATATCGTTCTCAAACCTAACAGAAGCCTAATGGCACAATGCCGTGATCAGTGTTTACTGCCAACCTAGTTCCTGTATCTGTTACAAGCTTAAAAACTTATTCTTAGATCAAAAGGCAAGGACACTTATATTCATTGGTGTCAAGGCAGACAGGTCGGTCTCGTCTATAGTATGTTCTAGCTTGCTACTCCAGGGAAGAAGAAAAGGCGACGAAAAAAGCATGAAAGCTTATGGTGAGAACAGGAAGAGGGGTGCGTTTGTCACATAACCCAGTCGTTTGCTTTAAAGTCTCGAGTCCAGTCCTGCCCTCTGCAGGCAGTCCTAACAGCCCTTGCAACTGCCTCTGTTGTCATGCGACCACACAATGCTCACACAAGGGAATGACCAGAATGAATCTCCGGTTGGCTACCCTGTACAGGGGGAAGGGAAAGCGGTATAAAAGATGTGGAACAAGGGTGCGAAAATGTAAAAAAAAAGTAACTGTCCACGCACACCCGCGGAGGCTTCTGACAACGATCCTAATCTGTCATGCAGCCCCGAAGCTCTCAAAAATGCTAGTTTTCAGTCGTCGGGTATGCACACCACTCACCTAAAAACAAAGAGAGAACATTTTTGTATTTAAAAACTGCAATTAAATAGCAGCAAAATCTAAAAATACGTAAATAGCAACACACTAGAACTGCCATGCTTCTTGTTTATTTCTGAGGAAACAAATAATTTTTTGGAGTACAAGGGGTTGCTAGCCTTCGTATCTCACAGCGCATGTCCGCCATCACGACTTTAACACTGGTGTCCAGCTTTCGCGCTCCTCCTTTCGTCTATACATTGCACACCTGCATACATGCGCATAGCATAGAAAAATGCATGTCACGCGTGTGACTGCGATACGCTGCCTTCCAGCGCACTTGCGGACCCATGTGCCAGCGAGAAGAGTAGAACGAAGACAGGGGGAACGCTTGTTGCTTGAGCGCCGCGAGAACATAATTGTGCCACATTTGTCCGCTGATAATTGCACAGTGAACTTTGACGCTACCAGAGCGTGTGAAAAACAGTGAAGTAAGACGCCGTGACTTAACGGGGGTGCCTGTGGTGCGTTGTCATCACCTATAGGGTTATGTAAAGACAAGGAGTAGCACACATCATCTCTTTACATGAAGGAAGGAAAGAACTAGGAGGGAGCATTGCGCACCATGATTGAAGCCAAAAGAATTGGCACAACACGTGATGGTGTCATCAGAACGCTCGATAGGTTTTAGCGCTCCCCCCTCAGCACAGCCGAACAAGTGCGAATCACTTAAAAGCCTACCGGGAACCCAACATTCTCGGCCAATACGCTGTCTCAGAGGTCGCGCGTTAAGCCGACACTGCGAGGGAAAAAGCGAAGGGAATGGCTTCAAGGACTTGCTGGCTGCGGGAGGTAATGTGCCCTCCAGTTTATTTCCTTCCTCCATGTTTCTTGGTGCTTTCATAGTCAGGTCACTAAAGAATGTGGAAAAAGGAATAGTAGATGTAAAGGAGAAGTAGGTAAATATAATACAAAATCAGGATATGCGGGAGACAATGAGAACTGCTTAATACATCACGGGCGACAATTATTTTGTACTGCACATTTGTTATGCATGAATCGTTAAAATAAGAAAATAGCAGAAAGCACACCACAGCACTCTTCCTCATTCCAGTCACGTATACGTTGTAATGCACAAACGCCGTTTCATTTCGTGCACCAATTTCGTTCCGTGCCGCTGAGCGGTCGTGTTTTCCCCTTGCACCCATTGCACTCCTTTCGCGCTGCCTGCGAGGAAAGCTTCGGGGCGCGGTTGAAGAAGGCGATGGTTATCGCGCAGTGTTGCTCGCTCCTGACAGCTCGGCCGGGGCACCACGCAGTGGCTGCCGGGTTCGCGCGTGGCGGCCCCCGCGCCAGACGGCGAGACAGGCGGTGCATGGCTGCAGCGCCGCCGTAATGCCTTCATCATGCACGGCGCGCATCGGCAGCGCTCGCGGCCTGGCAACCCTGTGCGTGGCCGCCGATGGCACTCTTCCAGATACGACCACCAAAAAGTCGCACCTCGCGGCGGCCAGTGTTAAAAGAAAAACGCCGAGTGGCCGGGAGGGTGGCAATAGAAATTAGCCGATGAAAGTGAAGAGCGAGTGCACTCGGGACACCTCCGCCCCCCCCCCCCCCCCCTCCTCTAGCCCCCCTTAATTGTCGGCCATAAATCGTGCGGCCGTGGACGTGAAGCGCCGCTGCCCTGTAATTAGGCGCCGCCGGTCGCCCGCCCCTCGCCGTGGCCGCCCGGTGAGGCTCGCGTCCAGGCGCGCGGCACCCGCCGTCAAAGGGCCGCTCCCGCGCGGCTTCTTCTCGCGCGGCCGAAGCGCCCACGTTGGAAACGGCGCACCGCTCGTCCTGCCGCCGGCGGCCCTGGGCCACGGCGTCGGTTCGCGGTTGACGCGCATGCAGTCCCGCGCGAAAGAAGAAGAAGAAAAATGCCTCGCTCGACGTCGCTGTATAGACAGGTGCACTGAGCCGACGCCATCGATACGTATGCCGCTGAGTAAGACAGTGGTAAGTATCTAAGTGCATTCGTCCAGCACAGAAGAGCGTGCGCCGACAAAGCCAGCTAGAGCAGAGCGAAAATGCTTCGCGAGTTATTGTGGCCGTGATCTGCGCAAGAAATCCCAAACTAGACCCAACTGAGCGTGCATCTTTTAAGCTCCTCTCTAAGCTCAGATGGCGTTCCTGTGACTAATTAATTAAATAATTGAATTTTCTATTGACAGAAGAATTTCAGTACAGGAGCCCTATCTCAGGCTACGAAACAATAATGAGCCTTAGCACTGAACGTCACGCGAAAGAAGATAGGTAGTTGCGGCGCCTTTTTCTCACTTCTCCGAAAGCGCTCTCAGTGGTAACTTCGCCCTGTATGCCACAGTGCACGGGCAGCTACCACAAGATGATACCGCGGCGAAAATCAATAGTGCATACGCACATGAGAATACATACACACATGATGTCCCTGAGGAACTTCATCTGCCATTGTGGTGACCTTAGTCTGTGCCGCTGATGAGACAGTGAATCATACCCAGACTTGAGCAGTTTGTTCCGAATGCAAATTAAAAATATAAAAAAAAGCTCTTCGTATAGCGCGACTGCTTCAATGGCAGCAGCAGAGCCCAGTGGCTGATAACGCCAGAAGTAATAATGCAGGCTACCGGAACGCACACGCTGTTGCAAAGGCGCTCTCGAGTCCCATATAGGAGTAGCGCTTGCCCAGCGGTCTGGGACTTGACCGGCAGGGGAGAGGGCCAAGGCAGAGACGAGGCGACGTAAGGAACAACAAAACGTTTAATTACATCGCTACATAAAAAGCCGTCAGCTCTACAAGCTGCTCGATGAGACAAAGGCTCAACGCTGCGATGCCTAATGCTGAAGGCTTGCGACGCCCGCCGTCATTTCATAGCTGCTCGGTAGCAATCTAGCCCAAGAGAGCAAGGAAACCCGGATGCGTCGGTGCGCAGCCGACTTGCCGATCGTTGCCGCCGTCATGCCGGTGCCATCAGTGTCATGAGTCAGAGAGAAGGGGAGAAGACATAGCGCTTCGCATCGGCCACAAACGCACTCACATGCACACAGACGCCGACATCCGCGGGCTACCCCGTTCACGTTTTACGCTCGCTGGCCTCTACAGCGTTTTTAACGTCCAAACTTTCGTCGTTGTTTTGGCCGCGTGACACTAATGTTTGTCACAGCTGCAGAGGTGAGCCGTAACAACGCCGATAGCAGATGACGTTGATGTGAAGGAGCTATAGGTATACGTATAGATTGGGCAATGAGTGCTGTTGACTCTGTTGACCTTGACAATGGTATTGATGGAGCCCAACAGGGCTGATAGTAAAGGCGGCAGTGCTGCCCTTCGAGTCGCTGAAGTGGAGCGAGAAGAGGTGCAAGTTCCGCAGCCGTCGATGTCGTCGAATGGCACATCTTGAAATTGACGGTGGGGACTCTGGCTAGGAAAATGACGACCCTGGTCGAACCTTAGAGAGTCGATGAACCATCAGTGTAAACATAGACATGGTTGGTGTACGTCTCGTGCAAAAGGAGCAGAGATATAGTTGTTTAAGGCAAGTCATTTCTGCGTAAGCCCACAAGGTGGAGGAAGGTTCATGAAAGAGAAAATTGTCATCCAGCCGACTGTGGCACGAAGGTACGATGGTAGCAAGAAGGTCAGCTACTGTATAGCTACTACAGCACGGAGCTTAGATGGTAGAATGACCGCCCCGGAAAGGCGTTGGTCCCGGTTTCGTTCCCCCGGGCCAGGACGAATTTTTCTCTACTGCGAGTCTTCCTTTCTGAGACACCCGTATTGCGTTTCCTTTGTAACTTCGTGCTACAGCCGGGTGGATAACAATTTTACTCTTTCATTGTGCGAACGCACTCGGGAAAGGTGCCTAAGAAATATCTATTTAGGCGAAGCCGCTATTGAAGCCACACTCACACAGCAATCGCCCAAGTGATAAATTAATTAAAGGATCTTGGATTCTTTGAGTATTCTGGTTTTCCCGATTGCTTGTATCACATAGTCACAATTTTGTATAGATTTTTTTTTTCATCTTGCATCTTGCCTCTTGAAACGGTCCAGTATGTATAAGTCATTTGCGGTGGTATGAAATAACACATATTAATAGAATATAACTCATTTGGAAGTTACGTATTGTATCTGTCCTTTCACGTCCTTTGTTTAGCCCTGTGCGCAATACCACGATAGTGGATAACTACAACTTACTTATCCAAACATTTACTTTGCTCGGTTATAATGCTCGAGGCACCATTCGAGGCGAGCGAGGACCATTTTGTTCTCTTGAGTTTACTGACGTTCGTACATAGAGCAATAGGGTTTTATGATTTCCAACTCGCGAGGATCTTCCCAGGTAGTAAGATCCAGCGGTCAGATTTCCATCGCCCAGAAGCGACGTCATTATGTCATAATTGATGGTAGTGATCAAGTGGCTCACCTAGGGAACCTTATCTATATGGCATAGAGCAGCGTGCGCGATACCATTTGGTCCTGGCACCGAAGAACGCCTATACAGGCGTGCAATGCAACCTCATGTTCCGCAATTAAAAAAAAAAAAGGCTACCTGTGGTCCCAACCCAGAAATCTTCAGGCTCATTTGTGCAACCAACCTCTGAGCCTTTGCTCAAATTGAAACTTCTTTGGATCATCTTAACGAAACGAAAAAGGACAAAAAGGGTGCCATTGTTGTGGAATTAAGCGAAGACGCCTCGCCGCTGCACTAAAATTGTGTGAAAGCGGTGTTTACAAGGACAGAATGATTCGCTGTACGCTTACTCCGCGGCTACTGCATTTTATCCATAAAACGTTGCGTCCTATTCTGTATACGTTGTGCAGGTTCGTATTCTTCCTGCGTCTGTACGCTTTCCGTCGGACTGCACTGACCCTCTCCAGTTCAGTATCCAAATCCGTAGCGCTTGCTGACATAGTAAACAACCACATGTCAGCTGTCAATACATCGTCTAAACATAGTAATACCTGCACTGTGCAAAATGCCTTTCCAAAATGCGTATTTCATGTGCGCATGGGACCTCAACGAGTGCGTGAGGAGGAATATCCGTCGATTCTACCAGTCTCAAGACAAATGCGAATGTGCTCGCTCCCGCGGAACACTCGCAAGCTATGGAACTTTCGGAGTGAAGCGCCGTGACGCTAGAGCCAAATACAACCAACTCCTGAAGGCCAGGTTATGCGGATACATTATTCACGAAGTACAGGTGATGTTCGGGACCATGGCCTCCGGAGTGAACCCTGCATTGGTCTTCCCGAAAACAAGGTGATGTGTGGTAACATTTCCGCCTTAAAACACGCAGAGAAGTGGTCAGAAAGGACACGGCCTCACGTTTCTCGCAGTCAAATCGACCTCAAGGGGATATATACCGAATAAACGAGAAAAACAGGCGAGAAAATCAACGGGAAAAACTACATCATCTATGATGCTACTCATTTTGGCACTTCAGGTGCAATTAGCCAGGTAATCTGGCCATGTAATGGCTTTGTCTTAGTGGCTATTCTTCGATAACATATGTGTCTTATCATGCACCCGTGAAATAAGTCACACAAAGCAATGCGAGCAGACACTTGGGGAACACGCACATTGCTCTCGTTATTGAGCTGCACTGTATGCAGAACTATATCACATTCGCGTGGATAGGCGTGACTACTTTGCTGCGCTGGAGGCTTGGAAGCATTGGGTGAAGAGCGTCCAACATTTGCAGTGCCTTTAGAGTTAAATCTGCAGATGCACAAAACTATGCCGATAGTGTTACTGCGACAGCAGTCGAGAGATTGAAAGTGGGTTTTCAGTGTCTGTCTCATGTTTGTACCCAAGTGGTTGTGCGTCTCGACGCGATCAGGCTCATTGCGCTCTCCTTACTTTTATAGAAGTAACGAATTAACTTATGGGCAGATTTGTAACCCAGAAACTATTTCTTCTATTTTACATTCTTTAGTAGCGTGGCCTGCAGTGACGGACCCTACTGTGTGTTCTACTTTGTTCTTTTAGATTTGTCATCTCGCTCATTCTTTCCTCCTTCCTCCCCTCCTTCCTATCTTTCCTTTCTACGTTTGTCTCGTCCTTTCTGAAGAGTATAGCAGGCGTTGTGCCCCTTCCGGTGGCAGTTGCCAGCCTTGCTCCTCGCTTTCCCTTTCCTGTGTATGTGTTTTCAAATCAAATAATAATAATAATAATAATAATAATAATAATAATAATAATAATAATAATAATAATAATAATAATAATAATAATAATAATAATAATAATAATTACCCCGCCGTCAACATGCGGCCATAGTCAAGGTCTTGCCTCCTGGTTCTCAGCTTCACTTTCATCATATGGCGAAGAAAAACAAAACAAAGCTTTGCTCACACTTTCACCCCAGGCTATCAAAGTCCTTCCTCTCTTTCAAAATGCAGACGTCAGCCTCACGAGCTAACCACCGAGCTAACGCGTAACATTCATGCTTTGTAATTTGAGTGTAGTTTTGGGTGCCACGCAGGCTCTGAGAGTGGTAGCATCAGTGCACACAACCGGAGGCCACAGCAGGCAATACTGCATGTAGCGGAGGAAGACGATGTTCTGCGCATTGTAAACAATGAGTTCTTGAGAGAACAGCGCGCGGTGACAGCCTGACGCTGTAGCAGTAAATGAGTGGGACGCCGGAGGAATCTCCAAAGCTTGCCGATTTTCTTTCATTCCCTTGTTCACCAGAGACTGACGCATCACAAAAACATGTCGTTACTCCTTGGGGGAATATTTTGGGAGCCCCTAGTGCGAGCATAATGAAGTGTGCTGCGGCCCTATAAGTTGCTGTAGGTTTTGGCAGCACAAGTCAAGCTTCAGTATTTGTGATCATAGGAACGTCAACGTCCTCAAGGTTCGGGTCAGTCACACTGGATCTAAGCGGCTAAGTAGTAGTGGTGATATGAGGTGTAGCACGTGCATCAAAGAGGGGGTGACGTTGACAAGAATAATAAAAAAAAACAATTGCAAATTATGAACAAAGGATTAAGAAGAATAAGAGAAAAAAAAAGCAGCGAAAAAAAAGCAGGGCAGGACGATCGAAAATGGGGACATTCCCGAGAGCTCCCGAGGGTGTACTCGTCCTGATTTGCCCTCTTTAATAGAGAGAGGTGAGGCTGCACTCAATAAGCTGTGTGCGACGGTGAGGAGAGCATGGGAGGGTGGCGAGGTCGAAGTGAGGGCAACGGAAAATATTGGATGCGTTTACCTGAACCCAACAAAGTATAGGTTGAGTCGGCTTGTGGCACGAGATCCGGTCGTTGGGTTCGTGTGCACGCTATAGCGATGTGGATCGACATAGCGCAGCAGTGTGTTGTGTCTGCCTGCCTGCGGTTAACTCGTGACTGAAACAGCGAGACTATAGGACACTAGTCGCGAACAGACCAACTTGATCATTTCTTCGTACTCATGAATATGTTTACTTGTTCAACCCGCTTGGTGAAAAGTATGTGACCACCGTTGGACTGTTTCGTGTCTGCCCGACTTCTGGTTCAAGCCGAATTCGGCCCGTTAGTGTAGAAATCATGTATACAAAGTTGTTCAAGGACCCCATGGATTTGCTTGGAGAGCTAGACACAGGAGAGCATTGTGATGGATTGTGCAGTGATCCCCAACCCACCGCTCTTTATGGAGGTGGTTTTAATAAAGCGATAACTGGAGCTCACATAAGTATATATTTATTTATTTACGGCACATATGGCAATTTCTGAATTGTAGCCGGTGATCTTGCAAGACGTATCCACTTGAAATGAATTTTCAGGATTACACCAGTTTCGAGATAATATTTCCCAAGGTGTGGGACGAAATACATGGGCGTTCCAGTTACTTTGTGCTTCAGTGTATAAAAGAACGTATCGTTAAAATGTAACTGGAACAACAGTGCGTTCTTACGGCGAGTTTGATTGCTCCAAACTGGTGTCTTTCTGGAAATTCATTCCAAGTGGATACGTCTTGCAAGCTCACCGATTTCGATTCGTAAATTGCAATGTGTACCGTAACGTAATTAATTATGAATTTAATTAGCGAATTTGTGTTTAATACTTGAATATGTGTTTTGATTTCCCGTGCAAGTAATTTCCGCCTCTCTGAATAATCCAGCTCAAAGACTGGAATTATGTTACCTGCAACAGGCAATTTAAAAAATTCCGTAAAACTTAAAAATCATCCCCCTGTATAACGATAAGTATGATCACTGTGTGGTGAGTTCATTGGAAATAGCTACTGTTTTATATATCGTGTTTAAGAGCAAGAAACAAAGAGCAGTCGTTCTATCGCAGTTCCATTTATTACAGGTGACGTTGTAGACTCGCCGAAAGCAGCAGCAGCATCCCACAATGTCATACTAACTACAAGATGACCCTGAGGCAGGCGAAGAGTCACGCAAATATTTATTTCTTCAGAGACGTGATTGTTTATAAAATAGTGTGGCAGGAAAGTAAAGGCTGTGTAGTGACGTTAAAGCGAAAGAAAGGTTAAGGGGCCACGGGAGGAAATTGGACGGTACGAAAGCTCCATAATGTACGGTGAGACGAGCGCCCCTCGACAGGAAATGCTAAAGCGCGACAAAGGACAAAAGGCGAACGCATAGGAGTGGATAGGATGGGGGGTTCCGTAACAAACGACCTGAGAGTGCGATAAAGGACATACGACGAAGCGTAAGGACTCCTATGCAGAACGAGTGGTCGTCCTGTCTAATACCGCTTTGCTGCCAGGGCCGCTCCTTTCTTTTAGTGCCTTTTACTTGCACCTTTACATCTTTTGTTGCGCGCTTACCCTGCCTATCTTTAGATCGCCTTGACCGAGGCGCGCACGTAACGACGATCAAAAGCACCGCACTGCTCGTTCGCGTTCCCTCCACGCTGCATGCCTCTGATGGGCAGCGCGCGTGGGCCGTAACAGTCGTCCGTTGCGTTCGTTACAAGCGGACTGTTGGCTCCGCCTTCTTCATGTGCTTGGGCAGTGGTACCCTCCTTCCTTCCTGGTCCCTCAGCGATAATGGCCGGTGGTTATCTCTTGACTGTTACATGCGCTGAAAAATAATGAAGCAGCAACTACGGCATGTGTAGAAGTGGGCCCGAAATTGAGTGTATGGAGATCCTGGGTAAAGCTCTGGTCACGTTTGTTGTTGAATAGCTTCCCCATATCCTCCTTTAGCATCAAACTGAATAGCTATCAGTAAGTTATAGCGCACAAAAGTGATGGTTGCGACCACGAAGTGGTAGGTTTCGGCACATTACGTTGTAATGACACATAACTGCACGTCTCTATTTTTTTTATAGGCCTATGCCATCTCATGGGCATGTAAAGTTCTTGCGACTGCTTTTATTTCTTTTTGTTTATCTTTTAACGAAAGAAGCTTTATAGTCAAACTTTGATCTCCACAGATAACCACATGCTATCGTAGTTTCCACATAGCTTAAGCAATCTGTCTTTTTTTTGAAATGGATTCCGAGAAGGCGATTTACTGCGTGCATTACTTGCGACGGGCAATAGTGTATGTGGTTTATGTTCTCCCTCCTTTTACTGACAAATTTATCCCAACAAAGGGCACTGAAAAATCACATTCGCTTGTGTAATAAACACTGTGGAAACGTCGCGTAAGCAGTTCAATAACTAGATGAAGGCCTACCGATGTAAAATCATAGCGGATACAAAATTTACCAACCTAAATGCCTCAAACAGGCTGGTCGACGTTTTGTAGTGTACTATATCTTTGTCAAAGGCTGCCCTGCCATCCTAAACATCCCTGCCTTCTCTCTTTCTCTCCTCCTCCTCCTCCTTGGCGTGCTAGTTTGATGAGCTAAGTAACGTCACGTGGGATGGCTGATGGTGGCGGATGTCTGTAAAGGAAGAAGCTGAAAACGCGTAGAGACGAAATTCATTTAATTCACAGCGCCCGAAGGGATGTTTTTAATTATTTTGGGGTTTTACGTGGCAAAACCACGACATGATTATGACGCACGCCGTAGAGGAGAACTCCGGATTTATTTTAGACCACCTGTGGTTCTTCAACTTGCACCCAATGCATGGCACATGGACATTTTTGCATTTCGCCCCCATCGAAATGCGGCCGCCGCGGCTGGGATTCCATCCCGCGCTCTCGGGCTTAGCAGCGTAACGCCAAAGGCATTATAGACCCACCACGCGGGATTCTGTAAAAAGTCAAACGCCGAGTGTCAGTTGCTATCAGAATTAGTAGTGAAATATTTTGTCTTTTGCTCGTCCACTCCCGCCCACGGCCGAACCCAGAGCCAGTACAATGTCCACTTGGACTGGTACGTCATCTTGCTCAAGCTAACTCCGTGCCGGACGCAATCACCGCCCCACTCACCTGCACTGTTAACTTAGTTCGCTTCTCATCGCAATACCTATAACGTGAGTTTAGGGTGTCGCAAGCCGAATAAGGTGATCAATGTGACGTCACACGTAACTTTCAACGTTGTAAGAATATGCCAAAGAGTCCAGAAAGTCCTCGTTCTGTAAGCTCTACATGTTGACTATGCCAGTAGCATTTGGCTGCGTGGCTTGCAGCCACCCGTTGAAGGTGCATGCCACACAAAAAGGTACAGTTGAGGTTTTCTTTAAAACGACATTCTCTTAAGATAGTGGATAGGAATGCTCGTTTAAATAAGCCAAAACTTGCATATGTGTGCGGTTGAAACTCACTGAAATGAAGAAAAAAGAAATGAAAAAGAAAAATAACATTGTAGTGTTTTCAATAAATGCCGAGCAGCGATATAATAGCTGGCGATAGGTCAGCTGTAGAGCGTGGCGTAAGCGGATCATATCGCTCTCCAGGTGGATTATTTTTCTCTGCTGTAGCATCAGCAGAAGTACAATATTATCAGAAGTAAATTGTGCACTGTTTTCTATGGTATAAGTTGCTGTAAACATTCGCATAGTGCGCGCGGAGCAATTACCTGTTGGGAAGAAAACTTCATTCATTGCGGAGGTGGCGCTGTCCGGTAGTGAAGGGAAGAGGCACAGCTATTTTGTCCTACTCTTTCCTATCCTGGCTTTCCCATATTACCGCTGGCTTCATTTGAGTTCTTTCACATCGGCGCTGGAGTCAGCCAATCAGAGACGCTAGCGGCGTGACCGCCCTCACCAGGCACAGTATGCCTCGCTGTTGTAGCATCGGCGGAGTGATTGAGACCATCCTGTTTTGGGATGTTGTCCAGCGAACTCTTAAGAAGGACTTCGCCATCGATCCACACATTGTGCGATACCCGTTGCCAACTTCTGATGATAACGTACCGGTTGACATATGTTTTTTTCTCATTGGAAGGAACAGTTTCTGGGAATATCGTATGATGTTCTGCATTGCCGAACCTATCGTTCATTTAAGGTTATATTTCACTGAAATGCCTATATAGATAAAATATATTCTTGATGTAGTTGACCTTCGACCGAACTAGTACCTCATCTTGGTGAGGGGTTTATCCTTAACACTCTTCTGCATTTGCATTCCTTAATTTGCATTGCTGCATTTGCATTGCTGCATTTGCATTGCTGCATTTGCATTCCTCTGCGTTTGCATTCCTCCATTTGCATTTATCCTTAACACTCTTCTGCATTACTTAAAATGTTTCTGCAAGTGTGCATTTTAACAAATCATTTCCGTTGAAAGTGTCAACACTGTATTCGATGGAGCCCCTTCAGTGTGCGTGACTGTCACTGTGCCCGCCATTCTGCACGTATTCGATGGAGCCCCTTCAGTGTGCGTGACTGTCACTGTGCCCGCCATTCTGCACGTCACTATAGAGTGCACATCTGGTGATCATTTTAGTGCGTCACTGTGTCCCTCACTGGTGTCACTAGTTTGCTAATCAGGTGCTGTTACTTGTACATGCCAGTTTACTTACTCTCACAAATAAAATGAAAGACATAGAAGGGGAAAAATAAAGGCGGAGTGCTAGTGGAAGAGACTCATTAGCTCGTTTGTCTGTTTGTTACCCGCTAGAGCCATTTGCGTCCTGCAATAAATATCATGGAATAATTAAAGAAGGCGGAGTGGTTGAGATATAAAATTTCTGACTCCGACCACTGTGGGAGCTGTGTTTGATTCTACTCTGTGCACTGCACACTTTTCTTTAATAATCCTTCTCGCCAACCGCTTCGGGATTCCTGCTGACGGACATCAGGCGGACATCAAAACGACTATGGAAGTGAGCCCGTAGCAGCTATCGCTATAAACAAGCTCGAAGATCGTTTGCATTGATTTGATTCTTAAACGTCTTTAGTCTAGAAAAGAACAGAAAGCCATAATTTCCTTAAGAATTTGATTGCTCGTGTCTTCGATGGCGGTCACCTTGGAGGTGGTGGCCCAATGCCGTCTATGTCGTAGACGAATTCTGAGCTTAGCTCACACAGAGTCGAAAGTTGTCCTGCTTGTTGTAAGGTCAAATCCAGTCTTTCCAAGTGGTTGGCTGGGTTTTGCTCGCTGTTTCGTTTATGATGCGCTTGTGGAGTGTCTCATGTCTTGAACAAATCCACATCACATGCTTTGTAAGGGCTTGTTGGTGGCGCACGTTACGCACATACCTTGATTCGAATCATATCCAAACAAGAGATGTCATTTGTGTGGTAAAATAGTCCAGTGTTCAAGGGGACCCGTCTAGCGAGAAAAGGACATAATTGAAATAATACGTACACTCACCAATAAAATAAAATATCGATTCTGCCCTTGCGCGGCCCATACGCACGGCTTCCTTGTTCAAATTGTCGACGATATCCTCTGGTTAACCTCCCGGTCATTTCTTTGCTTCTCTTCCTTTCTCTCTCTCTCCCTCAGCGAAAAGATATGGCTGCGCTTTATGGACGAAGCAGATGGAACAGTGAGCGTGCGTAAATCTCCGGCAGATTTCCCTGTGCCCAGTTTATCGCATGCGTATTGGCTTGTATGCGATGTGACTTTAACAACGGATGAGTTCGGTGAACATTTTTCGGTGGTGATTACTGTTGCCGAGTCCCGTTCAATGCGATGTGGCGTCTCTTCGTGGTTCTAAGACAGAGCATAGGAGACACAGTCTACTTACGCAACGTTATTTTGGTATTGCTTCACGCGTCGTTTAAGATTCCCAGATTCGCCGATACAGGCAGCGTCGCAATATTTGCATGGGATCTTGTAGACGACTCCTGGCATACTTGCGCGCTTCATGCGGTCCTTCACGCGTACAAGCTGGGCATTCAGTTAGCTTGTCGGGACGCGCGATACCCCAAGTTACGCAATTTCCGAGCGTTCTAGCAAGCCCTTCGCCTACGCCACGAATGTAGGGAATCACTGAGGGGACATTGTACCAACTGGGACTCGACATCAGAATCGCCATCAAAAAACGCCTGTACCGACATGTCTGATGATAGAGTCACTATACATCACATACAAGCCACAACATGTGCAGCAAGATACGCCGCGCCCGCCCGCCCGGGCGGCTGCATCTTGAAAGCCATCTGTGGCGGGGACGAAGTCCGCTCTGCGCTGTGTTTTCGCGGCTTAGTTCGCGTTGACACCAGCGGCCGCACGAAGGTGAATTCGCTCACTGCTGCCACCACGCTTACTCACGGCAGCGTTATGACAGCGAGTTTCCGCGGTCGTCGAGTGAGATGCGTTCATGTTTGTTTGTGCGCGCATGACACCGTGCTTGTTAATTTAGTTAGTATGCCTATGCTTCCAAGTTAATTTATACGGTCGATAAAACTACTATCTTTACTTCGTATATCTGTCGATCACTAGTTTGCTATCGCAATCGATGCTTCGCCTTTCGGTTGAAACTGCAGCTTTTTTTTTTTTTTTTTTGGTCTAGCTTTGCAGCGCAACGAAAAGGTCACCCTCATATCCTTAGCAGCCCGGGCTTTAGCAAGTACAACATGAGTGTACAAAGAATTTCCTCGTAAGTAAAAAGACAGAGTGTGCAGACAGAATGCCGAACGAGCTATGCGTTACCGTACTCCTTATTTGGAGTCCTCCTACAGACGCTGCAGGGCAGCTTCGTCACCTGGCACGCAGGCTCTCTTTAACAGAGTGGAACACCCCGAATATAAGGCGCACCAGGTTAACGAACTTCGCTCCAACACCGACCTCCACCCGGGTTTCACTGACGTGAGGCATGGCTTCTATACCGGCTGTGGTTGCGAGTGGCTTTCACGGAGACTGACAGTACACTGATTGGAATGACCGACAGTGCTGCGTGCGACGTGTGCGGCAGCGAAGAGAACATGGAACGTTTATTGAGCCACTGTCGTCGATTTCAGTCGCAAGGATAAACAATATCTATCGTATTGCGACGATTGGACGACCGGCCATTGTCCGTGCAGGCGCCACTCGAAGATCGTCCGCATTGCTCGTCGGCCCACAAGGGTGCGAAGGCACTTTTGTCTTTCTTGAGGACGACTGGCTTGTGCGAACGCCTTTGACTTGGTGGGGCCCTCCGGGCGCGCGCGCCAACCCCCCGCGTCTTTCCTTCCCCCCGTCCTCTGTCTATCTCATCTTTCTATTCCCCTCGCCCGTCAGTCAGCGCAGGGTAGCCAACCAGACGCATTTCTGGTTAACATCCCTGCTTTCTCCCTTACTTTCCTCCTCCTCCTCCTAGATTACAGTGAAGTACTGTATGTGACGACAGTAATTTGTTCACACTGTCGTTCACAGGTGGGGTCAACCGGTCATATTTGATTGAAATATATAGACACTCTTCCACATAAATCTACATTGCAGTGACGGCCTTATAGTCTGTCGCCAGAACTTCCCCAGTCCTATCGCACAGTTTCATTTGCTAAGATATTTATAAACACACTCAGCAACACGCTCTGCGTATCTTATATCAGTTTTTACACAAACACAGCATGTCAAGCATTGTACGAGCTCTATGAAATAAGGAATGAAATAACTACGCGGCAACGAATCCAAGCAAAAATGTTCCATGGGACACAAGCAGGGAATAGTCTCAATATTGAATGAACGTATAACCAATGCCAAGTAAAGAAAAAAAAAATGAAACACTCAGTGAGTGGAGTCAGTGACTGAGAAATAAGAACGAAGGGCGTAAAACAAGTAGGAAAGAAAGGGAACGCGAAGCCGATGAAGACGCGGACAGAGCAACGTGTCGCCAGAGGCGGGGCGAAAGGAAAGAAGAAGAAAAAAAAAAACGAACGAGAGAAGGCGCCATCACTATTGGCTTTGTCTCGGAAACCCTCTCAACTCAGGCACGTCAATAAGGATCCGCTAGCTGCCACCGCTGGAGTCAAGAGGGGGCGAGTGGGCGCTGCGCTTTACACAAGGAGCCGCGGGGAACAGGGCAAAATGGCCGGGCGAACGAATAGCTGGGGCAACTCGGCGGGAGGCTCGCCGAGACGAGCGCACAATCTGCTGCCAATCTGGAAGGACGGGCGTACCAGGCAGCAGCGGCCCCACCATTTTCGCGTGCCGGCGTCGATACAACCATTAGGAGCTACCGGCTGCGCGATTGCACGGCGCTACCCTGGAGCGGCGGTGTTCGCCGGTTGCGTGGCTCGTGCGTTTTATCAAGCACGACTCCCAACGTATTTATTTATTTATTTATTTATTTATTTTATTTATTTATTTATTTATTTATTTATTACATGGCACGGTAGAATGTTACTTAAATAACAGCGCTTCATGGGGCATAACCTGGAGAAGTGGCTTGAAACAGGTTGCCTATGGGCAAACGTTCATGGTTTTCAGGTTGGTCTGTCCTTATATGCTGGCAACTCCAAGTACTTTCTTTCAGGTAGTATTTGCCCCTGGACACCGCACACTTTAGCGTGAGCAGCTTGCTGCATACGCAAATGCACAGCAGTTAGGACTGTTCACAGGGCCTTCACGTGCTGGACCCAACGCTCAAGAGGCGAAAGGTGAAAGGACAGAACTAACCCCAAAACTCTAGGGGTTAGTGAAAAGTTAGCTTTGAGTTAGCTTTGAGAGAAACAACTATTCCAATAGATATGCTAGCGTAGCTCATCTTGCTAAAGCATTTCCGCACCCTCCAGAAGTATACCTTGGGGGCAGCAGAAACACAAGAGAAGAAATCTTAAAGGACTGTCACTGATACGCTGCCTTCACTAGCTTCAAGCTCGCTGTCCTTCTTGAATGGCAGCCATTCCTGTGAACCCGAGTCCTACTTGCGTTGCAGTGTTTTTTTTTTTTTTTTAAGCTGTATTAAGATATTCGTGCCTGTACGTTGCAGCGGTTATTGCTCTTCTCTGATGACACGATAACTGTAGTAAATACTATGAAAGTGACAGAAGCGATGATAAGAAAAAGTACAGTGACACAAGTTCTAAAGCTTTTTGTGTGCTTTGGTCGTGATGTCCCTTAAAGCTGCACAAAACTTCTGGCCAGTTAAACGGCTAGAGAGATGAAAATTTCAAATCTGTTTTCTTCTAAATCCCACGCATCTGATTTATAAGTGGCGAAAGCGCACGCATGCACACACACCTACACGTACACAAACAAACAAAAAATAGAGAGAGAGAAGGCATTATAACACAAATATGCTCACTAAAAGCCTGTGAAACACTCATTTCATGCTGTCGTCGTTGAAGCGCAGACAATTCAGCTCCTGCATGATTGTTAAAAATTTCTGTATCATGAGGCTCATCGTCGTGTTCTCTCTCAACAGAAAACGTGAGAAGAACAAAAGACGATAGGCCTATTTTATTTTTCACACCCTGTACAGCCGATCGTATTTTGATCCATCAACATCATTTCTTATAGAGCACTACTAACCCAAAAGCTTCTAACTGCTTATTTAAGCGCTCTGTCGCACTGGTCCCCGTCCTCTAGCCTTTTACCAACCTCATTCGGAGTCTATGCATAACGTTCAGTGAGAAACGGTGAAACCACAGGAAATGCGGCGTCCGGATTTCGCCAGTGCCTACAGACAAAGCTGCCGTGCAACTGCAGCGTTTTTGTTTGGGGCTAAACAGAACAAGGATCACAGCAGCAAAATGTTTAGAAGAGGCACAGGGGAGGTGGCGGTTCGAGGGAAGATTAATGATGCTGTGATCCCTTTCTCAAAGCAAGTGCAAGCACGTTAAAGAGCCCAAAGTGGTTGAATTTATTCCATAGCACCCCATTATGGTTTATCTCATAGAACGCGAGTTGGTTTGGCACGCTAAACCCGAAATTATAATTTAATTTTAAAGCAAGTGCGGCTGCAATTTGGTCTTCTTGCGCCAACATACGCTGTAACTTTTTCAAAAAAATGTGTGATCGTTTCAAGATATGCCCACGCACATTTTAAAGTAATCTCCTCTCCCTTTACGTGCAGCCTTATTTATGTAAGCGGAGGTTGCTACCTTACGGTGGCACCATGCATAGCATATGTCAGTTTAAGGCGATAGCACATAGTGTGTTTATTTTTTCAAAAGAAATTCACGGCTTTCACATTGTTAAGAGCTACACATGAATAGCGCGCAATGAAAATAATAGTGCAGTCAACAAAGAAGTTTGATGCTGCCATGTAAATTATATGCTGGTGATACAAAAAGGGCCTGCCCTGGAAGGATTCGCCGACCTATGGTGGACTTCACTGCAGCACACGAATGTGTAACACGGAAGAAATAAAAACGGTCCCGACTATTCTGGAAATATAAACTTAAGAAAATAGTCAAAAAGAATTGGATAATTATACTTTTGGCATTACACCTTTTAATGAAAAAGTACGATGTAAAAAAAGAAAAGAAAGAAATACGATGCAACGTGATTACAGGCTGCTTACCGAGCGCTCCTCCATCAGTGTTTACAAACGCTGCGTTTTCGGCGACGGGTTCATCGAACGAATTAAATTTACTTTCACCCAAATCTGTCCTGAATAAAGCCGCAATTATTTTTTTTATCAAACCGTTAATTCACGCATAAAAATATGACTGTGCTAAGGCACTTGAGAAATAGCTCAAACAATTTACTTCCCCGCAGGACGAAGCGTTGCTAAGCGCTTTCTTCTCTCTTATTTGGATAACAACGTGCCCCATATGCCAGGGCACACACAAATACCCACCTTGTAAATGTATATTTGTCCGTTTGTGCTCATCTGTTCGGTCAAGAAGCAAGCGCGGGCAGTTTGCCGCCAAAAGTAACCAAAACGGGAGCTGTGGCGCCATCTGTAGGCGACCGCGGCAGGATCGGCACCGAAGCGACCACTGTGCCTTTTCGGCGAAAGTCAACGTTAGCTTCATAGGCAAAGCTTGCGATATTTACTAAAAAAATACAAAAATAATTTTTCGCTCTACATGTTGGCTCGGATCGGTGAAACAGAGCAGTGAAACAAGAGGACGGGGCACCACTAGTAGTTAACGAAAATCCTCGTAAATATATTTGTGCGAGTACTTTCCGTAATGCAGCGAAACGTATACACGAATGAATGACTGAAAGCACGTTACCGAATCTACGATTCTACAACAATGGTACGGACAGCGTGGAACAAATATAAAGTTCAACCTTTCCAAAGTGGGGTCAATCTAAGAACGCTCAGTTCATGTGCGTAGCGTGCGCGATCGGCAGCCGCTCCGTTGAGCCGCTGGGCTCCTGGCACGAAGGCGCCGGGGAGCCCAGGCCGCCGAGGCTTTCCCGCTCATCTCGCTTCTCTCGAACCTCTTAGGACCAGCTGATGCCTTCGCAATGAGACCGCTACCCGGAGTCGCGCGGCTCGCTTCATTCCGAACCCTGCTATTTGTCTTCTTTATTGCACGCTTTCACGCTAATCGTCGGTCTCTTCGAACCGGCGCACATCACATGCGAAAACGGAACCAGTCCATTTCATAAGGGGCCGACATTGTCGCTGCACCACTAAATGCATCGCTCGACTGAATAGTGTTCCGCGCATTTATTTCCCTGTGGGCCCCGCAAGCTTAAGCGCGGAAAACGGGCAGACTGATTCAGTCTCGCCTTGCACAATGTGCATCAGCAGCAAAGCGCGACTGTACCGAGCACATGCGACAGCATACGATCCGGATGAGCACTGCAAAGCCGCTCTCTGTATAAATTAGTTTTTGTCGCCACTGTTTTTATACTGTTCTTGTAATTGCGTCTGCGTTGAACCGTATTTCATCACCGAGTTGGCGCGACTTATGCGCTGGTATATATTTTGTGAAAAGGGAACACCGCTTGTATCTGCTCTAAGTAGAACGTTTTAGCATTTTATGACAAGAAGGGTTACGAAGGGTCACGTGCGCATGCGTCGGGAAGCTGCAACCATACTGCGTGTAGCGCTGTTTTGAAACGCTAAAAACTTTTTTTGTACTTTGCATCGCACAGTCAAAAATTGCATCACCTGCAATTTTGTCTTTCACGTTATCATAAACCTCCATACAAGGTTTCATTGCACTGTAGCGGTGGGTGTTTGGAATCGACAACAGTTCGTAGACATTTCGAATGAGCGGTCGTAAACATTGCCGGTTACGTCCGGCGTTCCTCAGGGGTCTGTTGCATGACTGTATCAAATAATAAACTACCCTCGCTTTTTTCTTATGCTATTATTCGGTGATATAATAAAATGTACAAAAGAAATTAAATATCTTGGAATAACTATAACACATGATCTAAAATGGACCCGTCATGTGGCGATCACTTGTGGATCCGCACGGCGAAAGCTCGGCTTGTTAAAAAGGAAATTAAAGTTGGCCAGTTCTGATGTAAAACTAAGTGCTTACCGGGCAATTTTTCGTCCTAGTCTAGAGTACGCAAGTATAGTCTGGGACCCATACCAGCAATACCTCATTAATAAACTAGAAAAAGTTCAGCGCCTTGCTGCCAGGTTTTTTTTTTTTTTTCCTGCTACAATCGAACGCAATCAGTTACCGAGTTACTTGATAGGGTTGGCCTTCCGACACTTGCTGAGCGCCGGAGGGTTGCTAGATTAAAATTTATGTTCCAATTACGAACGCGAAGACTAAACGTGTATCCCAGCCTGTACTTGCGACCTCCTGGCAGAATATCACCAAGAATTAATCACAGGTATCCTTTCATGCCTTATTCCTCCGGAGTTGATGTCTTTAAGCATTCTTTTTTGGTTAAAACAATTGTTGACTGGAACAAACTTAATTCCGAGGTTCTTGAAAATGTTGACTCTGTGGTTCCCTTTGAAAGAAATTTGAAAATGTTGTTTTACTAATAGTAAGTGTATATATGCCTTGTACTTATATGCCTTGTATGCAATTGTGATGTTAACAGATAATTATAGATTAATTATTTTTACGCATGCCACTGTTTTGTTATAAGATTGTATTCCCCACCCTGTAACCACCCGAAAAGGGCTCACAGTATGAACAAATAAATAACATAAATGTACATTGTGCACATGTGCACTTGTGCCTTCGTTCGTTCGTTCGTTCGTTCGTTCGTTCGTTCGTTCGTTCGTTCGTTCGTGCGTCGCGTGCGTGCGTGCGCGTGTGTGTGCGCGCATGTGTGTGTGTATGTGTGTGGACTGCGCATACGGGCACTGTTTGTGAATCCCGATGCAGGGTGCCAAGAGCACCATAATAAATTAGCGGTAAGCTAAGGTACGTAAGCCACTTGTTTTTCCTCCTCTTAAATCCCGGCAATAACTTTCCCGTTCAAAGTTGGGTTCTTTCTTTCCTTTTTTTTTTCTTTCTGCCAGTATACTTACCGTCCGGTGCTTAATAACAAATGTTCCGGAGTGCCTCGTCTCACTTTTCGCATGCGTTTTATAAATTACAACAATATGCCCCGTGAACTCGTTTGCAATTCTGTTTTGATTTTGCAATATAAAGAAAATGAAGTAAGCGAAAATGACTTTTGGTAGGCACAGGAGTCGATAGCTAAACTAAATCCGTAGTGTATGTATGTAGCTTCCAGCTACTGGTTGCTGGAGAAGAGATTTTTCTGCTACAGGCTGGTGGATGATTCTTGGGTGGGAAATCGAACACAAGATCTTACTATTCCATGGCCTGCGCTCTTCCAATACGCCACGACCTCATCAGCACAAGTGTGTGTTCCGACAAGCTTATGGAACTTGCGAAACGCGCTTTGAGTCTGTATAATGTACAAACGACTCAGAGGGAGACCCAGAAACAGCGAGAAAGGCGGGGTAATGGAGATGACTAATATAGAAGGAAGCGGTCTTCCTGAGCACCAGAAGCCGATGGCCTTCAGACTGCCGACGAATGCGACGATGAGTGTAGACCCCCCTCCCCTCTAACCCCCTTCCTCCCAACGCGCTATGTATTACAAAAATTCGCAGGCCATGCGCCCCCGACAATGCTGGATACAACGCAAATAATATGACGGCTTCCGCATTCTAAATGACAGACCTTGTTTTTTTTTTTTACTTTTTTCTTCTTTTTCTCGCACCTTCAGCTGTCCCCAATCCTGTAGAGCAACGCTATGCACATGCAGCACTGCGCAATTACGGGCATGGTACGCGAAGTGGCAGGTCATGGCCAGATGCAGTGCGTCTTCAAACAAGGCTGTTCCTTCACGGTAAAAGCTGGACCTGAGACAGCGATGCCACTTGAGGTTTTTCTTCAGCGAAGTGAGGACAACAGCTGGCTGATTACGCATGCAACGTTCCCTCCTAACCATTTAGAAGTTAGGACAAGACACAGCAAGTAGACCGGTGTGCTCTAGTTCTCTGACGTATTTCCTCAGTCTTGTACTTCCCGCATGAATGTACTATTCTGCTAGGACTGGACTTTGCCTGGTTGAGCGCTAAGCATGTGTCCGCGGACACAAGGTTTGCAGCGAGTCATCGGACGCGTCCTGTGGTCTTCGCCTTCACCGCTGCCCACTTTACGCCCGTCTCCCAAGGTTGACGGGGGCGCTTGCGCCGTCTTCTATCACAACTGCGGCTCGTCGACACCGCCTCGGACAACTCTGCGGCTGGGCCTTTTCGCAGCACTTAAAAGTCGTTTTACTACCACGAGAGTCCGTGGGAGGAAACCCCAGCCGGGATTAGCATACACTAAAATCGCCCTCATTCAATGAAAGCGCTACACGTTGAACTCACGTGCGCGCGAAAGAAAGAAAAAAAAAAGAAAAAGAAAGGAGTGCGGAACAGTGTTTGATGTTCGCCGAAAGCTCGGGAACCATGCGCGGGCGCCCCGCCTCAAGTGAACGCCGGCGTGTCCGGCCGGCCGCATCCACGACCTCGGCAGGTCGTAAAAAGCGGCCTGATACGCACTGGGCCGCTCGGCGAGTCGCATAATTGCCAGCGTCCAGCTGTTGGGTTGCGGAGAATATAGGAGCAGGCTCCATAACCGTGGCACACCGCCGCCCGCCGGCGAACATTCCCCGCGGCCCGGTCGAACGTGCGCTTCGACAATCAGTACATGCGCCCAGCATCGTGAACAGCAAGCGCCACCTGGTTGGTCGCCTTCCAACAATTTGCAACTTGGAAGGGGAGAAAAAAAAAAAAGGAAACTATAATAAACACGCAGGGAAACGTGGGCATGCACCATATTCATGTAGCTTTCGAGTACTATCTATTAAACTGTGGGAAGCAGCTATAGAAACTAGACAGCTCCCCTGTGCGTTATACTCTGTGTCGCCCTTTATTGATTATGTGGGCCGGGTGTCAATACGCACGAAATAAGGACACATTTTTAAGAAGGTCCAACAATATTATGTCACCTTCACTAATCCACGGCCGGCAGCAATATAATTTAAAATTCTTTCTCGTTATTCTGGATGTATTGTTGCTCGATGCCAAAGCGGTCATGCAAAACAGCGTTCCGATAAATTATGCGATAATTGCAGGTGCATATACGCAAAGGCTGAGGGTGAATGGGCTTTTACTTAGCCATATTTTGTTTTGAGCACTAAACTTACGCGCAGTTCAGTGAAGAATTCCGCATAAGCGTATTTGTGCTGATTACCGCAGATTTGTACCCGTAGTCTTGATTCTACTTTCATCGTAACGCTTTTCGTGAGTTTGTAAGCAGTATATACAATGTATATGAGTCATTAATTTTTAAATCAAAGGTGTAGTTAAATGATTGAGAATGAATAATAGTGCGATTCCGCCGTTTCAGATGGGTTATATGCGGAAGCGAACAGAATTTGCAAGGCAAACCACAACGATCAACTACGTAGTCTATAATGTTTTATGCTTTTCTTACAGTCCACATTCTTCAGAGGGACGACATGCTTGATCATCAATTTACAAACAGTTCTATATTAAAAAGAGTGATATTATGGCTGTATCAGTTCTACATCTGTCACACTGTGCAGCGGTGAAGGATTGATATTATCATTTTTTAAGAGTGCTGCCGCTGCTGCGATTCGGAAGTTCTACCAACGTTTGATACCCATATCTGTTCACTATTACTATGCCTGCAGAGCATTCTGCGCATCTTTTTGTGAAGAGATACACCGAAGACCTCCAATTTTATACTGACCTCTGAACCACATTCAACAGAACTGATGGCGTCGTCCTCTTCCTAACGATAGCTACTGCCGTCAGCTTCAAGACAATACATGCGACTATATGGACAGCTGCGGAACTTGCACCTCTTCACAAATGATCTCATCGACCAAGAACAACCTCGAAAGTGGACTTTAATCCGCGACTCGAAGGGCAGCGCTGTATTCTCCGCTATGAGCTCTGCGGCGTGGACCATATACCAACAACTGGTGTGCATATTAGAGAGCTTACTTACACTTTGGTCGAGAAAGAAGATTTCACTTTTCAGTGGTTTTTATATATACCACTGAAGCGTGACAGCTTACAAGCGAGCTGATGATTCTGCTTGGTCAGCTAATGAAGATAGCACATAAAAGCAACAGCGACTAAAGAGGTCGCCGTTTCGCCCGAAACGCGATGCATCGATTGCGATAGCAAATTAGTAGACATCTATACGAAGTAAGGATAGTAGTTTTATCGGCCATATAAACTTGTGAACATTCGCTTACTAACTAAATTAACACGCATGGGGTCACGCGCGCACAAGCAAACACGAACACATCGCACTGGATGACTGCGGAAACTCGCTGTAAAAACAGTGGAGTGAGGAAGCGTGGCGGCAGCAGCGAGCGAATTGGCCTTCGTGCTGCCTCTCGCTTCAACGCAAACTAAGCGGCGAAAACACAGCGCACACGAAGTTATCAGCACTCGGTGCACTGTGTCACCAATCGCAGATCGCTTTCAAGATAGGGCCTGCGCGGCCGCGCCATACGCAGCAGCCGCCGGAATAGAATGCCCCCCCCCCTCTCCCTCCCTTTCCCCGTGGTGCCTTGCACGCGACGGAAGACGGCGCGCTTCCTTCCCGCTTTCCTCCCTTGCGCGCGCGAGATTGAGCCGCCTTCGTCTGCTCACCCTCGCACGCTATCACTCGCACATACAGCATACGGCGCGCGGCGACGATGTTGCCCCCCTTGGACTGTATACGGAACATCACGGCGACGGCGACCGCAGAAATGCGCCTGGAGTGTCCATATAATTGCTATCGCATTAAAATATTAAGGTATAACTCGAAACGGACGGTTTTTCCCCGACTTGGGATTCGTTTGATGCTGCAGTGGAACCTCCTCATACGCATTGCTTAAAGAAAAATGTTTTAGACCCGCATTGCATGGTATCTGTGCTCAACTGGCGCACATGGCGCTCTGGCAATAAACTACTCCGGTAATGCTGCAGTGTTACCTCAGAGCTTGAAGTTCGCCTCATTCCCAGAAGACCCACCAGGAATTTTGGCCGTGATTAGAGAAGTTCCGCGTACGCACGAAGCCGGTAACTGGAGCTCAATAGACGCGAAGGCTTTTTTCATGGTCAAGAAATCTCTCGGCACCCATAAGCGTCATGCTTTAGTGGCCTTCTTGAAGCAGTTACCGGTTTTCAACATTGCGCTGCAAGACGGCTCGCCATTCCAGCTTCTAGAAACTGCCATCGGATCAACACAGGACCTGCCCACTCGAATAGAAAAAACCGTGTCGCGCCCACCGGGTGATATAGATAATACGCGAACAAATCTGAGAAATTTTACATAAGGGAGTAATTCAAAAATCACCAAGCCCTTGGGCAGTCCTGGTGATACCTTGGTGAAAAAGAAAGACGGTACGTGGCGACCTTGCGTTGGTCATCGCTTCTTCAGAGCCGTGCATAAAAAGGATATGAGCCCGTTTCCACGTATTGATCCCATAGAATTGCCCTTATGTGGCCTCTTCTTCTTTTCTGTTGAATTATGGTCAGATTCCAATGCACATGGGCGACAAGCCGAAAATAGCGTACGTGACGGCCGATCGAAAATTTGAACAGACCATTCACTAAGAAGCAGAGGAGGATGTTGGCTGGAGGCAGTTCTGGCCTTGCGAGTCTTGCCGGCAAGTGGTTCGCCCGAGCATCGCCTTCTAGCTCAACTTAAGGAAACTAGAATATATAGGCACGTCGTTCAGTTCGTCATCTAAAGCACAGTGCGGGACCGGCTAACAAGACAACGCTCACAGTGTGGCAGAACAGGACGCAAGCCGGCAGCTTGTGAGCCATCCATCGCAATATGCGGCGTCGGCGCACCTACCTTCCCGACAAAACACCCTCAACTGAATCTACTGAGCATGACCACTCATAACCGAAGTCCAAATCGCAAGAATCTTCAGGAGGAACCTAGGCACCTGCCTCCCAAATCTCCGGTGTCTTTGCGGGAACTTAGTGCCATTTATACTATACAGCGTGTGGAGAACTTTCACGCTTAATTGCCTCAACCAGAGTTTTGCGCTCCGAGTCCAGCAAACTCCAACAATGAATGATCAATATCCCCATGAAAAGGCATTTGATTCAGTAGAGATACCAGCAGTCATAGAGGCATTGCGTAATCATGGAGTACAGGAGGCTTACGTGAATATATTGGGGAATTCCGCAACAAAGATTCCGCAGCTACATTGTTTCTCCACAAGAAAAATAGTAGAAAGTTGCCTATGAAGAAAAGGGTCAGGCAAGGAGACATAATCTCTCCAATCCTATTCACTGAATGCTTAGAAGAAGTATTCAAGCTCTTATAGACTGGGAAGGCTCAGGAGTTAGGATCAATGGCGAATATCTCAGCAACCTTCGGTTTGCGGATGACATTGTCCTATTCAGCAACAATGGGGACGAATTACAGCAAATGATTGACGACCTTAACCGAGAAAGTATAAGAGTAGGGTTGAAGATTAATATGCAGAAGACAAAGATAATGTTCAATAGCCTGGCAAGGGAACAAGAATTCAGGATCGCCAGTCAGCCTCTAGAGTCTGTAAAGGAGTACGTTTATCTAGGTCAATTACTCACAGGGGACCCTGATCATGAGAAGGAAATTTACAGAAGAATAAAATTGGGTAGCAGTGCATACGACAGGCATTGCCATATACGGCTTGGGAGCTTCCCACTGTCGTTGAAAAGAAAAGTGTACAATCATTGCATTCTACCGGTGCTAACATATGGGGCAGAAACTTGGAGGTTAGCAAAGAAGCTCGCGAACAAGTTAAAGACCGCACAAAGAGCGATGGAGCGAAAAATATTATGCCTAACGTTAACAGACAGAAAGAGAGCGGTGTGGATCGGAGAGCAAACGGGGATAACCAATATTCTAATTGACATGCCATGTAATGCGTATCATGGATAACCGGTGGATCATTAGAGTTACAGAATGGATTTCAAGAGAAGCGAAGCGCAGTCGAGGACGGGAGAAAACTAGGTGGGGTGATGAAGTTAGGAAATTTGCAGGCGCAAGTTGGAATCAGCTAGCGCAAGACAGGGGTAATTGGAGATCGCCGGGAGAGGCCTTCGTCCTGCAGTCGACATAAATATAGACTGATGATGATGATCCCCATTAGTTCTACAGGCCACACATCTTGTACGTGTTTGCTCGGGTACGCGTTTACGCTTTGCGGAGAGAGAGAGATAGCAAAACCTTATTCAGCTCCAATTGCCGATGGCCTTCCGAGCAGAGTCCCTCCGTATAGGGCCTCCCTCCCATCTTGCAGCATCACGTTGTCGTGCAAGGCCAGGACGTCACTGACAGGAGTTTAACAAAAGGCAAATCTTGCTTAGGTCCACTGTCATGATGTTTGAGAGCCGCTTCAATGGTGGCTGCCAGGAACCGCTGATCGTCTGCCGGTGAGGCACATGTAGCAAAGCCGCAGAAAGGGGCAAAATGAGAGAATGGGGGAGAGGAGGTAAAAGAAAGGCGCAATTCGAAAGTATATGGGCTGTATTAAGGTAACCTCTGCAGTGCGCACATTCCAGAGGAGGCCCCACGCCGCCATAGATTGTATGGCGCCACGCAGGAGTAAGCAACGTGTTTGTTTGAGCCTGTCGGATCAGTGTTCCCTGTCGTCTTGTGAGTTACGCTTTCAGAGGAAGGAATAGGCCTTCTTAGTCCCTTCGTCGCACAAAGCTGGAGAGATGGAGAGCATAAAGATTGCAAATGGCTGGCAATGGCTTGATTAAAGAGCTGGTGAGTTCTGGAGGAGCCTTACTTCCTGGCCGAAGTTCCAAGGCATCGCAAGTAAGGCTATCGGCCACCCCATTGTCTGTGCCCACCTGCGTGGGGAACCGCTGAATCTGTAGACTAAAACTGAGGCTGGCGCAGTTATTTGACAAATTGTAAAGAGCTCCGTGAGCACTTATTGAAATGGAACCCTTGCACTAACAACTGCAGAGTTAGCTTCCTGCTTCTCAGTCCTACAATCCTCTGCGCTCCGAGGCAAGAGCGCAGCTTTGTTAAGGCTGCATCAATATATCGCATACTATTGATGCGACTATCCGGTCTAGTTAGCCCTACCAGGATACATTGACGGCAGGTATATATAAGCAGCTATATATTTTTTTTCATAATTTCAATTTACATAAAGGGAGTTGGAGTAGTTCTAATGAGTAGACAGCAAAAGAACATTACGTGTTGTAAACGGGAATGTCATTACATCGGAATTCACCTCAGAAGAGCTTTCATAAGAGTATATGCGCGCTCTGCGAATGACTGACTCTTCATTATTTTTATTCTCTTTTCTTTTTATCTCTTGCCATTTCACCCTCCCCAAGTGTAGGGTAGCCAACCGGGCACGTCCTCTGTTAACCTCCCTACCTTTCCCTCTTTGTTGCTCTTTCTTGTATACGCGCACATTAGTTGTTATCCCTTTCATTTCCCTTTCCCTTTTTTCCATTCTTCACACTTCCCCCTTCCCTAATGCAGGATAGCAAACCCTGCGCAACCTGATTAACCTCCATATTTCTTTTTCTTTGTTTTTTTTTTCTTTGGCTCGCATTGCTATGCATAGATCTTAAACAACAGTTTAATGGTGCGACAGGGTAACTGCACCCGCACGCGTTCGGCCCTGTAAAACACCTTTCATACAACGCGTTTATTCGTCAAACGAGCTTGAAAGAACAGCCTGTATGACAAAAACAATTCAGGCTCAAGCACAGTGCACCTTGTAAAATTAGGAAGGGAGAGAAACTGACGTGTGCATGTTGCCACTCCAAGGGGAACCATGCTCCGCTGTTCATAAAAGAGCTGGGTGTTTTAATTTGCAGATTTCAAGCCGCCACCGGCCCGTCAAAAAATGGCACAACCAGATGAGGATTAGCGTGTGTCGATGGGATTATTGCTTTACGCCCACCAGCCTCCGAGCTTACTGCTAATCTCCTCATTACGCGGGACAAGACCAGCTTCGGAAAAGCACTTTCACGCTCAGCGATTTGTAGTCAGAACGGGAATATGACGCTCGCGGTGCAGTTTTTTTTTTTTTTTTTTTTTCAACTTTTCTCGATATTTCTCTCTGTCAACTGGAAGCTTGTTCATTACTGCCGACGTCTTTTTGGCAAATGCCCGGCTATGCCAGCGACGTTTCCTGCAACATTAAAGCGGCTTTATAGAAAAGGAAGCACAACGAGAAAAATAATCCCCGCAGGGATTTCGCATTTCTTTAGCGCAAGTAGCGCTTAGATTAGCATGTCCACATTGTTGTTATTCTTTTTCTGCACGTGCGCTCATGCCTTTTTTTTTTGTTAATTGCATAGCGGAGAGTAGCAATGACGAGTGAGTGAGTGAGTGAGTGAGTGAGTGAGTGAGTGAGTGAGTGAGTGAGTGAGTGAGTGAGTGAGTGAGTGAGTGAGTGAGTGAGTGAGTGAGTGAGTGAGTGAGTGAGTGAGTGAGTGAGTGAGTGAGTGAGTGAGTGAGTGAGTAGTGGCCAATATCGATATTTGTTTTACATTAAATAATAGTTCAGTGAACGTCATTTCACTCACATTTTAACACGAAAAAAGGTTGTTGGCAGAGCGCAAGTGGTATCATTGTCTCATTAGAGACGTCTTAACGGCGCAATGAATCAGTGTGTTAGAGCCCCACCTCCTTACAAGAAACCAAGAAACCAGGGTCCGTATCAGCAAAACTTATCTTACGTATAGGTGGCGCCGGTTATTGGCTGTCGCAGTTGCGATCGTCCAGTTATCGCGCCAATCACTCTCGTGAGTGGCGGGCGCGTGGAGTCAGGTAATGGCAGCTGAAATCAGGAATGACGCCAAATGGCACAATTGCATTTTCCCAAAGCGAGCAACAAGACAGTTTCCTGTTTCCCTATCTATTTAATGTTGTATTGGTGGTTTGCTCAAAGCTTTGATGACAATGTATACATGAGTCTGCGCGTTACTTGCACATTTGCGTGCGTTTGTATTATGTATGAACGAGTCATTTCATGCACCCTGGCCATCTGTAATAACATGCTGGGCGTATTCCCAGGTAAACATAAACATTGCCAGCATCCATTGAAGAATGTCTAAGTGTTGATATGTGACGATATTTGTCTCTGGTTCAGCAGTTAACACGTTAGCAGTCAATAGCCCAGATGATTGTTCTGGGCACACAGGCTAACCTGGTGACAGTTGGCTTGAAGACATCAGTGAACAAATTGAGCTTTGTTATATTTCTTGGATTGCACCGAAGGGCAGCGAACTTGACACTCAGCCTCGGATACTTGTCAGTCAAGCAGGCAAGTATTGGCAATGCGTTTTCTTGGTGCCACGCACCAAGACTATACAGATGCCGTGGTGGAGCGCTGTGGTGTCATCGTTACGTAGTTTCTCCCTCGTCTCAACGTGTTTCGGTGAATCACTGGTGCACACTGGGAAAGAAATCCGGTGTCCATGGTAAAGCAGCAATCAACCCTTGTTATCAACCGAATACTCTACCAGCTGCCTATATCCTCATCGGCCAAAACAGAGTACATGTTTTGGAATCACTATACAGTATATAAAAGGCCCCAGAATTGCCCTTGGGACAACACTGGCAACCGCGAATGAAAAACTCCTCTACAATTCCCAACATTTCACTCCGTCAGCTTCACTCTAAGAGGTTGGCGCCACCGCTTTGCCGTTTTAGCGAGTCTGATACCAGGCAGGGAGGTTAACCAGTTTAGCACAAGAGTTCTATACTCCGACACTCCTGAGGAATGAAAGAGTCTCGTGCTTTTGTTGCTCTGGATACTTTCAGAAACATCAGCCACCTGTTGTCGAGAAGAAGACAGCTACCAGAGTCGCCGTGGTATTTTGAGTCCATGGAGTGTCATCTGAAGATCAAAATTACCGGCTCTTGGGTAAGTTGGCTGATACTTTGGCTATAGTTGGCGTGAAGCCATTATAGCTCAATTACAACAAAAGCAAAGAACCGAGGACCGACAGTGGTATAAGGGAGCGCCCGGCTCATTCGGTCATCTGGTCTGACGGTGTATGATTTAATTACGCTAGAATGGCTACCAAGCGTCTGAAGAACACTGGTATTACCACCAAGAGCTCTACACCTGTGACATATACATGTATATGCAGAGTCCTTGGTGCTCAAGCACTTAGAAAGATGTATAGGCGTTGCGTGCATGTTGGCTCCGTTGACAGGGATCGCGAACCTATAGTGCTGTGGCATTCGCGACACCGTCTCCTGGAACGTTATGAGTAGCCCGACTTAATCAGGTTATTTCACGGTGATAAGAGAAAGTGTCGTAATTGAAGTTTCTTTGCGGGAACCTAAATTTGCAAAGTGCAACAGGTTGTGATATTCGGAAGCTTGTCCGTGAATATATTACAGTTTACGAAATTCCGGAACATTAGAAGCACGGACGTGCGTAGCACCTCTGGTGGCGCCACCTTGTGACACTTATGTCCATTAGAGCGCACACCACTAAAATTAAAACGACCATGTTATACATCTCTGCTGGTGCGAAGGCGTCGGCAGCAACAATTATCAGCCATATAATGGATTTATTTTCATTTCTCCGCTTCTGAGAGACCAACGACGCAACACAAACAAAATATTTTCTTAAGATTAGTGGTTCAATTAATCATCACAAGATAGCGTTACCAGCGTTGCTGCTTTCTTAGCACGAACACTGACTCAAAAGCGGGGTGGATAATAAACGCTAAGTAACGGTAAAAATAACAAGCTTGGCGCCAGCAGCCGTACTCCGTTTCTAAATGGATGCTCATACTATATCCATCTGCCCTACCATCAACGTCTCCTATATTTCGGTATTAGGCAAACGTTTACTTCTTTTTGTATTATTTCACTGCAAGCTAGCATCCCGTGCGCCACATCAGGGGTTCCCGCAGAAATTAGGTTCCTAGGTTCAATATGCAGATTAAAGAAGCTCCGCAGTTGGACTCCGCAGTTGGACTTGGACTTTCAATGGCTTTAACCTGGGGTGGCATTTATAAAGGCCTATTCGTTGCGCATTGGAATGGGGGGTACGCCCATGTGCGAGTCTTGTGGAACGATAGGAACGATTTAACACATTTATGTCTCTGTCCCCAGTACGACGTCGAGCGTGAACCTCTCCGGACAGCACTGAACCGGCTGGACTCTAGACCATTTTCGGACATGAAGATCCTTGAACAATGTCCGTACACATCGATGGCACAGAAAGCCACGAAAGCGTTATTGTATCACCTCAAATTGACAGGTCTTGGCGACCGCTTGTAGACTCGATGCGAACCTTCAAATGTACGCGAAACTGCTCTCTCTCTCTCTCTCCTCTCGCTTTTCATACCTATACCCCCTTGCCCCAGTGCATGGTAGAAAACCGGACGTGCGTCTGGTTAACCTTCCTGCCTTTCCTCTCTTCTATTTCTCACTCTCTCTCACTCTTCACCGCACCAACAAACGAAGCTGCTGACAGTTATGTACGTCATAGCACTGACGCACAGGCCAACAATGAAGTTACCTCGGAACACTCGGCGACTATTGAGAACCGTTATCGCGAACCATATTCGCTATCTTGAACCCCATTCGCTCCTGTGCTGTCCACCGTATCAGCCTTGCGTGACCAAGGGACACAGCCCCTCACAACCCTCTCTGTAGCACCGTATTCGCACGCTGTCAACGCGAACGCCTCCGGGACACAAGATAGAACTGACGATGTCACCATTGTGTTCGTGATGTTACGTTCATGGTGATGTCAAACATTACTTCTTAGACGGCCCGTAGTTCGAAGCGCGCAAGGCTCTCCTTAGCGGGTTGAAACGTACAGCGGCTCCGTGCGTCATCATGGAGGACTTAGTGGTGGTGGTGTTGAAACAAGCGGAGATAGCCTGGCGTGCTCGGGTGGTAATTGTTCCGTTTGAGCACCTCTTACGCTATTTACACGGGTGTTTCAGCAAACCTTTATCAATTCAGTCTCTCGGAGGAAGGCTATCAACAGGCGTTGAACTCTTCACTCCAGGCGCTTCAGAGAATACTTCTTCAAAACTCGCTTATGGAAGACGTCTGTTCTGTAGGCCACAGGGTGTTCAAATGCTGAAAAGAGTGGTATGTGAGCGCGATAGCGATTACACGCCGGCATTGGTGGGAGACAGACGACAAGTGCGGCCGTAGCTGTGAGAAAGCATCATTTTTTTTTAGGCAGCCGCTGCTCCTGCGATTAATGTTTTCCGAAGTACTAAGTTCTTTCAACAGTAATAGCTACGTGTTTTCGTGGTTTCCTGTCCAATTAACTGATTTGGTCAATATCTGGTCAAGAGTGTTTTTTGGCCCAGCCAAGTTAAGTTCTCAGACGCGAAACGACACTTTTACACGTGATACGCAGTTGAGCGTGTTGCCGTAGCCACGCGTGTGCTAATATTGCAGCACTGGTACCCATTTACGGCACACCTAGTCGACGGCATTTTGTATCTCACAGGGCGACAACACAACTCTGGGTACTTACAAGCAAACTCGCGAGCGTACAACAGCAGGTGCGCCGCAATGCATTGTGGGACGCGTGTGCCACTCGTTAGTGCGGACTTTCTTTACTTCGTAGTAAGCATAGAATAAAGCGCAAGCGTCTAATAATATACGAACTGCATTTTCAAGCAATACGTATGCTGTACTTAATAACAGCCGACGTACGTACAGTAATCGCATGCATTAAATCCGGAGTACCAAGATTTCACCGTCAGGCCGCACCACTTACTGGTTTTTGAAATTTTCATCGCCAATAGAAAATTGTAATTCCTACTTAAATCGAGAACAGCATGCTGGATTCTATCGCTATAAATCATGGTCATTTATTTCATTTCCATCAACGTCTCACAGCACATTTTGGCCAATTGTCAGTCCCTTTAAGAGCGGCGGTTATCCCTGCCGTCGTCGACAGTTGTCGACGAAACTAAGTAATCCAGCCTGCCAGACGATGAAATACCAAGGGAAGGCGTGCAAAATGCAGCTGCGCAGCTATCTGCATCTACGCACACAGACCTGTCTGTTTTTTGTAAGCTTTCTTGTGCTGGGCCACATGGGTATATTGCATATGAGTATACCTGCAAGTCTACACATACGTGGAGGGCTTAGTCTTCATTCCCGCAGGGACACTGGATTTTAGTAATGAGGTTTCTTGCTTCCTCCTGAAATTTATTAGTGACACCAATTATTTCCAGCGAGTACTGGCATTTAGGATGGTACTTGGTAAACGTCACCAGCCGCTTGATGTAGCAGAACTGTTAAGTAGGCCCAGAGTGGGCTTGCTGGAATGGCGGCATAATACCTCTTTTTGTCTAGTCGCCTTGTTGATCTCTCTTGGAGCGTTAGTGATATGCGATCTACTCATGTCAAGTGGGATACCCTGGCAAGTTTAGCACCACAAAAGTGAAATGCAGACACTAGGATGCAGGGAGAAATTTCCGGCACGTTCTGTGCCATGATGCTTACACCACTTACCTCTTTATCGTATGCACTCAGAAAATTCACTTAATGCACACGAAACCGAGTTGAAGACATATTAATGGACTCACTCCTTGTATACTTACTGATAATTGCAAGCCCTTGAGCTATGCTTGGATGTGTCACAGTAAGCAGCGGGTGCTGTCTTTTACGAACCGGACATTAGCGAGCAGACAACCCAGCAGTTGAAGTTGCTGGATGTTACCTCGGCTACTCCTGCATATTCTGTTAGACAGAACAGCACTATGCCATGACTGCCAGCGTAGCACTTCCTGTGGTAACTTGTAAGGGCTATCAGGCAGGCTCATAGCTACAGAAACGGTAAGAAATTAATGTGCGTATTCGGCCATTGCGTTGCTGGGGCAATGTATCTTCAAGGATGCATGGGTAGCAGGTACCGACAACGGTCGTTCATATCACACATTAATGCACGAGCATAATGAACTGAGGACATAACTTTTTTTATTACTCTTTGACCTGTTAATTTTCCAGCAGCGACTATACTGGAAAACCTGACACAATCAAATCCGTCTCGAGCGAAGAATCTCTGTGCGGCTCGTATCTTCGCGATAACAAAGAAGTGGAGCATGCTTCATTTAGGCTCGGGTGGTGGTGGTGCAAGTACTGGAGGTAACACCTCTATGCTCAGTTGTTGCACAGACTTCCACTACACGTGTGCTCTTCAGGAAATATTTTTCACATCCATGCAAGCATGGTAGTTTTTACAGTGAATCTGCTCACCTCTAGCCCACGTATGCAGCCCCGCATGCATTCCCAGTGTGTGTGTGTGTGTGTGTGTGGGGGGGGGGGGGGGGGGGGGACCCTGGCCGGCTTACGTCCGTATCATGACGCGTGGACAGGAATGGCCGACGGTGCAAAGAGCAAAAACAAGTAAAAAACTGTCAGCCCTTCCCCTGGGGTGGAGATGGAAGGCCAGCCAAGCTGTACTATCTGTACTATGGTGAGAATTATATATTTCCAATTATGACTATTAAGATGTGATGGTGAAATTGGTTATTTGAACTATTAAATAATGAGAAATATATATGATCCGGTGGTTTTAATTTATTTAGTGACCACAGGGACCATGGCTTTATGGTCGCTACGGTACACCGCCATAGGCAAAGGTTGGCACGTTCTTCATAAATACGTCACCAACGCCGCGCGCGTTTGGTGCGAACGCGGGAAAAACGCCGCCTCCGTCTACAACAGTTCTGCGCGTTGCTAGTGCTGCTCCCCTCCCTCCCACCCTTTCCCCCGCGACCTTTCGCGCGAAGGAAGAAGTCGCATTTGCTCTCCGCCGTGCGTTCGCTCCCCGTGAAAGCGCGCGTCCCTCGTGCGCTTTCACTCGCACATACAGCATACGGCCAATGAGAGTTTTTTTCTACACGCGGACACGACCATCTGAGACTGATTCCTTAACAGCTTCGCTGTAAAAATGTTCGGATTGACATTAAAATTCTCAGGGAGGTTCCTGTAAACAAAGTAAATTAATAGCTTTGAAAATAAAACTACGTCAGGGTGAGATTCGAACCCGGCTTCTGGGTTGGGAGACGAGCACGCTTCCCCGACGCCACGGCGGCTCCACGGTTGTGGCTAACTAAAGGTGTGACAAATGCGTGCGTTATTGCACACGTCACGTCACATCCATATGGCTGACTAAACGTTTCACCAAAGGGATTATAATGCTTTCGCATTCCCACACGTAAGCAGTCCTAAGTGCCCCTGCCGAATTATCGTTCGCATTTCGCCTGCTGGTCGATAGCTTCCGTGGTAGCGTATTTTCCAATCGCATTTGCAAGCGAACAGCAAGCCGCGATAATATCGCGTTTCACGGGGCGAAGCGAGCAACAAAGCTCGGTACCGGCGTAATCTGGTTCCGTATGAAATAAATGTATGCTTTCATAATGTGTGCAGCCCATGTATGCAGCCTAAACAGCTTCGCTGGTAATCCGTCCCCATATGAATGTTGCGGCTCCACGAATTTCTAACGAAATGCTGAAACAAAGTATTTTGAAAAAGATCGAGACATAGAAACACAAGGAACCCGTGGTCAGATACCAATGAGAAGGTTAACAAGGCATAAAAGTTAAAAGAAAGCGAAAGGCAAACAATAGATTGCTAAGAAAAAAAATTAGACTACAGCGGCAAAATACTTAAAATAACACGATTATATAGGGTGAGCGCACGTGCTAAGAAGATATGCACATTCCTTGTCCGACAACGATATCGATGGCTGGCTTAACCATGCGTCCCCATTATTTTTCTCTGCTATCGGATCTTTATGATGAAACAAGCAAAGTATTATTATAAAACTGCCGCTAAGCGCGCGACCCCATTCATCGTAGAATATCTAGGTAATTACAAGTTCAAGATCAAACCTAGCATTTAATTGAAAAATTTGTTCAGTTCAAGTCTGAAGATCCAATGATAGCAACAAGTTAGACATCAACAATTTCATGTTATCCATTACCACATAATGTGAATGACAAGTCTCCTCTGCCTATTAGAGGACGGTGCTGGTATACCTCTGCGACGCGGCAATGAAGATGCGAACCTCTATATGTCTCCACATGAGATAATTCAGGAGATGGGCGAGGTTTGCCAATTCGTATGACTTTATATGTGGGTCATTACTAGCTAATAAAAGCCACTATGACCACCTCCGCTGAACCAGAAACGGTTTTGTTTCAATAGCTATCAAAAGATCACATGTGGTGATCAAATAAACTAGTTTGACCATGTAACAGATTAGAGCTTGCGAGTTCCTATAGCATCCCACTTCATTTCATGAGAAAGCGAAATGTATTGACTCTTCTCCGCAGTTACTCTGGCGTATAGTCTCGACCAGCCGAAGGCGTCTGCAACAGACATCTCATCGTAATTTATGCCAGTCATGCGTGACACCTCAGAGAGCGTAACTGTTTCATCATTAAAGCAAGAAGACACAGCCATTGCATCACCTTTTCATTCTTTGACATAATGAATATAACTTTTGAACTATTTAGTGCAATCCGGAATATTCGCACTAATCGCAAAAATGCGGATGAGGACCGCGCAATCTTCTGCTGCTGATACCCTGTCTGCAACAGCAGCAGGCACCGAACGCTTGACAGGCGCATGCTGGAGGTCCAATGCTGCTTTGGAGCCAGCGGCCGACGAAGATTGGTGACCTTCGCCTATAGGGCGCCGTCTGCGAAGCCTAGGGTGTCCAGGAATCCGCCCTGGTCGAACGACGACGTGCCCTGCAGACGACTCGTCGTCTTTGTCCTCCAGGAACGTGGGGGATGGCTGATTATCAAGGAGTGGGGCATATGGCGTTTTAGGCTGTTTGAGTGCGCCAGCTGCCGTTAACAGGTGGGTGGGCACGGTGTTTTCTCTGTTCGCTCCACGCAGTGATGGTGGCAGAGGACCGGGGAACCGGTGCACGTTGTAGGGCCGCACAGCCGAGTGAGCTGATGCCGTGACCGTGACAGTGGCCGTCGTCCTAAGGAGCGACATTCCGTGACCAGCGCCCGAAGTGCTGCCCCGGGCAGTACTGGTTCCACGGTGTTCGTTCCTCTGCGGCAGCACCGGCGGATGCTGGCACTCTGGGGTGCCTCGATCCTTGGCCATGGCCATGGAAATGCTCGGCTGCTGCTCCTGGTCCCTGGAACTGCCACTCTTGGGCTTGCTGGCAATCGCCTTGGTCCTGCTCTCCCGCCACTTGCACCGGTGGGCCTCACGCGGGTTGTAGACGTAGTCCGGGTGCTTCCTTCGGTGGCCGGGGGCAGCTTCGGCCGCCGTGCGCTGGTACGGCTCCTTGTCGGCGGCGCTGAGAGAACGCCACCGCTTGCTAAAGCGGCTACTCACGCGCTGGTTGTTCTCGTTTGGGTTCTCAGCGGCCACCGACCGCCTCTTTTCCTGCGCGAACAGCATGAAGGCGTTTGGAGGTCGCGGAATGCGCGACCGCAGCTGATAGCTGTGCATGCTGCACCTCACTGCTCATCGATGGACTCCCCACGCCAGGAACAGAGGCCACGGCAGGCACCGCCGTCGCCGCTTCTGCTGCCGTCTGTGACAGAAGGCGCGGAATGCTTCGCAGGGGCGTGCTGGTGGTCCTCTGCTGAAGCGAAGCCGACGGCGATGGCTGACTTTCACCGGGGACGTCGTTTGCAGCGCCCAGGCTGTCCAAAGATGTAGATGTCCTGATATCAGCCCTGATCGAACGACGAGCTTCTTCTTCTTCTGCTTCTCATTCTTCTCAGCTCGTGACCCGTGCCTTCTCGTGGCTTGCGTAGGCATGAATGGATAAAGCTAATGAATTTTGGAAGTTAAGATCCACTTGAAAATTTGAGAAAACATGATTTCACGGTCATGAGAGTGGCTTGTTGGGCTAGTTGGTACATGGTTATACTTGGAATGCCAGCAAACTTGGAAGTAGAAAAAATCGAGAAGAAGACATAGACAAAGTGACAGGAAGGTGGCTGGTTTCACGGTCTGAATGATTTCACGGTCTTTGTTCATGACGGGAAACAATATTTACATCACCGAATTTTTGACAATTGTTGCAGCGTTGTGGAAAAGCCCAAACAAATCCGACCTAGCTTAGAGCGATAATCACTGAAATGAAATTTTACTGAGTACATTGAGCGTGATTCAAATCAAGCCTGCTGGCATGCTGAAACAACTCCGTAATCGCTTATAGGAACTCAAGCAGTTGATCATTCATGTTACTATTCGTCTCGACAATTCTTTCTTCTTCCCTAAGCACCTAGGCTTAAATTATCTTCTTCGAAATAGCATACCGACCAGCCTAAGTGCTCATAATTGTGTAAAGGAACCGTTGCGCATTTTGTCAATATTTCATGTATATATGACTCTGGACTGAAACTTTTGACACTAAGGCTCGCCATGGACGTCAGAAGGCAGGCAAAAAAATTTTTTTAAGTTACTTCTACCCGCCTTTGTTATCCCATACGTTTGCTCTCTTTGCTCTGCTTACTCTGTCATCCCATAGTTGTGGTATTCTTGCTCTCTGCTTCACTCGAATCACCCATGCCGCCCAAGGACACAAAACGAACTCTTAAAAAAAAGTACCTGTCGTGGTGGCTTAAGATGCTGTGGGGCTCCTGCAAGCCACCCAAACCTTGGTTGGACTGTTCCGCGGCATTCACGTGCCTTAGAACGCGTTGACGGGCTAGTCAATGGCTCGTGCCGCCACTCTCACTCAGCTGCCTGGCACAGAACGTCAGGAAGTGCCGAACCAGAGAATCGAACTTCCTGCCTCGCACCAGTAGCGGAGCAAGCAATGGTACTGCGGGCCTTGAGCTGTGGCATAAACAGCACAACAATGGCCAACCTCCGGCACAACAGATTCACTTTCTTTTTTTCTTTTTTTGTCGCACCATATACTTATTTCTCACCCAAAATCTATTGGTTCATGTGCCCAATGTGAACCAGGATGTCTACTGGTTAAATAACATTTCAATCTTGAAATGATGGGTTAGTATATCTCTTGTGTTTATTTCTATATTATCAAGAACCCCGAAAACATACAAAATGACTGAACACTTCGAGTTTCCTGTCAATGTTTGATGCAGTTCCGTTGTACCCGCCGTGGTTGCTTAGTGGTTATAGTGTTGGGCTGCTAAGCACGAGGTCGCGGGATCCAATCCCGGCCACGGCGCCCGCATTTCGATGGGGGCGAAATGCGAGAACACCCGTGTACTTAGATTTAGGTGCACATTAAAGGACCCCAGGGGGTCTAAATTATTCCGGAGCCCCCCACTACGGTGTGCCTCATAGTCAGATCGTTGTTTTGGCGCGTAAAACCCCATACTGTCATGTTTATTAAATGCGAAGCATTCCTTGGCGAACATTTGCCACTTTGACAGTATCTATCTATCTATCTATCTATCTATCTATCTATCTATCTATCTATCTATCTATCTATCTATCTATCTATCTATCTATCTATCTATCTATCTATCTATCTAGCCGCCTACGTCTTGGTGCTCTCATGGCCGTATCGTTAACTTGGTATTTACCAAAATTGGCATACTATGACAAGCGTGTATGACGGATATAAATCACAAGTCACGACATGCGTGTCATGTAGGTCATAAAAAATCCGCCTAAAAGGACAATGACCCATCGAAAAAACATGAACACTCAAAAAACCACTCAAATGGGTTCTGACGTGGGTACTAAGTGACGGAAACACTAAAGGATGATACTAGAAATTATAGTCATGAGCATGACTCAGCAAAAATTACAATGACTCAGCGAAAAAAGATTAACACTCAAGAACCACTCAGACGGGTTCCGACGTGGGGTACTAGGTGAAGGAAACACTAAAGGAGAATGGTAGAAGTGATAGTCATGAGCATTACTCAGCAAAAATGGAGCGAAAAAAGATTAACAGTCAAAAACCACTCAAATGGGTTCTGACGTGGGTACTAAGTGAAGGAAACACTATAGGATGATGCTAGAAGCCATAGTCATGAGCATGACTCAGCAAAAATGACAATGACTCATCTAAAAAAGATTAACACTCAAAAATGACGCAGTTTCGCCCGAAAGGTGAAGCATCAATTGCGATAGCAAATTAATAAAGAGCTATTCGGAGTAGGGATAGTTGTTTTATCGGCTGCATAAACTTGGACACATTCGCTTACTAACTGAATTAACAAGCGTGGTGTCAGCGCGCACAAGCAAACATGAATAGATCGCACCCAATGACTGCAGACGACTGTCAAAACGCTGGCAACAAGCGCAGCCACCGCAGCGAGCGAAGGTCGTGCGGTCTATCGCTTCAACGGAAACTGAGCGGCGAATGCACAGCGCATACTAAGGTCAGAGCCGTGTGGAGATTGCTTTTAAGAGACGGTGTGGGCGACCGCCACAGCCGGGCAAAGTACAAGCACTGTTGTTGGCAGAGTAGAAGCTGCCCCCCCTCCCTCCTACGCTGCCTTCCCGCTTTCTTGCTTTCGCGTGGGAGATTGAGTGGCCAGTTCCCCTTGCGCCCGGTTGCAAGATACACATTTGATGCAGCAGCAGAGCGTCGCCCCGCCTCCCTCCCTCCCATACCCCCACGGCCTTTCGAGCGACGAAGGTCGCGTTTGCTTTGCTTTCCGCCGTGCGTTCGCTCTCCGTGATAGCGCGCGTCCCCTGCGCGCTTTCACTCGCGCATGCGGCGCGCGGCGACGACGATTTTATCGCCCTTGGACTTTATACGGAACCTCACGGCGACGGCCGACGACGGCAGAAATCCGGTTGAAGTGTCCATATAATTGCTATCGCAATAAAACCACTCAAATGGGTTCTGACGTGGGTACTAAGGGAAGGAAACACTAAAGGATGATGCTAGAAGTCATAGTCATGAGCATGACTCAACAAAAATGACAATAACTCAGCGAAAAAAATAACACTCAAAAACCACTCAAATGGGTTCTGACGTGGGTACTAAGTGAAGGAAACACTAAAGGATGATGCTAGAAGTCATAGTCATGAGCATAACTCAGCAAAAATGACAATGACTCAGCGAAAAAAAATTAACACTAAAAACCACTCAAATGGGTTCTGATGTGGGCAATAAGTGAAGGAAACACTAAAGGATGATGCCAGAAGTCATAGTCATGAGCATGACTCAGCAAAAATGACAATTACTCAGCAAAAAAATTAACACTCAGGAGCCAGCCACTCAACTTGGGTTCTGACGTCGGTACTAAGTGAAGGTAACACTAAATGATATTGGTAGAAGTCATAGTCATGAGCATGACTCAGCAAAAAAAAGATTAACACTCAAGAACCACTCAAATCTGTTCAGATATGGTACTAAGTGAAATAAAAGGCTAAAGGTCAATGGTTGAAGTTATAGTCATGAGCATGGCTAAGGCTTTCTCCTTAAGGTCTCCTAGGCGTTGCTAAAATGACTCCTGAGGACTCATGACGTGAATCTCATGACATGTGTATCATGTAGGTCATGAAAAAGCTGCCTACATCTAACAGCAGAGCATCGGCTGACGCGGAGGTTTGCCATCGACTGCTGTGCGGAAGCGTGCTCTCATGGTCGTTTCGTTAACTTGGTAGGCTCCCCGCACACTGCTTCGCATAACATTGATTCCCACAGGGCGTGGTATCTGCCGGGTTTTTTAAGCTCCGTTGTGAATAAATATTACGCATGAGTGAAGATTATTGAGATTAAACCACATAAGCGACCATATAGAGCAAAGATTAAAGTTTTTATTTATTTAAAAATGCACATATAGAAAGAGTCGAAAAAAAAAAGAGAAGGAAAGAAAGAAACATCGACGAATAATACGAAGTACTCGTGAAGTCCAGAGAGGTCTGCAATAGACACATGTGACACAAAGGGCCAACTTTTCCTGCAGGTTTAGCCTTGCTATCGCCGATACCGACATGAGCCTTCGTATATACTTATTAATAATTCTTCTTTCCTACATTAAGATGGAGCAGAAGGAGAAGTAAACTGTTGGTTTCAGGCATCTATAGCTTTGAGCAACCTGCCACCAGACGTTGTTCTGCTGTCTTTTAATGAGAGTTTAGTACAGTTAGTTAAACATAGAGGCAGGTCGTTGGTGGGATCCCCACTAACAAGCGCAGCGCCGAGCGTATACACCTCTGAGAACACCCATCCATAAGAATATTTTGCTCAGCAATTTTATGCGCGCATCTAATAATAATAATAATAATAATAATAATAATAATAATAATAATAATAATAATAATAATAATAATAATAAATAAATAAAAAGAGGGAAATAGAGTTCGTTAGCCAGCTAATGTACACAAAGAAAGCATATATTCACGCGGAATGAACGCTAAAGTGCCTTCTTTAGATGTTTTAATTCCTGCCTTTTTGGCAGCAGCCTAACTTTCAGTAGGCGAGCAAGACGACGTTTTAAAGGTAACATCAAGGCGGGAATGAAGCAAAAAGAATGTTACGAGGGAAGCGCTGCGCAAGCCTATTCGGAAAGTGCAAGCGCATCTAGTTCAGCTAGCCGTTCCCAGCTCCCGGCCCGCGCGAGGTGGAGCACAGCTGTTTGACTGCGCAGTAAACAGGGCAACAAAAAGCGCCGTTACTCGAAACGCGACTTATTTTTCAGCATCAAACTCCCGCTTAGCACGGCACGATCTGCGCCGGCAGCCGAACAAAAAGGCGTCTCTGAGCTTGGCAAGTGGAACGGAACCAAGCGGGGCGCGCACCGACGGCGTAAGCAGCAGCGCCTACGAGACGGCGAAACCTGATGCCGCGAAACGCCGCGATGCGAGTGATTTGTTTAGATTACACGCAGCCTGCTGGGAAAACTTGACTCGCCGGCAATGCGTCGCGTACACGACAGCCGCTGGGATAGGGGCCCGCGGAACGGTTTCGCTTCGGTAGCGGCGCTAGGAATTCCGTGTCGTATGCAAAAGATGCGCACCTCACGTCCCACGTGCCCACTGAAAAGCGCGAGGGCCCGGAGGCGCGGGGAAATCCAATTCCAATCGACGATCCGTGAAATTTCAATATAGAGCCATCGCGCGAGTCGAACGCGCCTCTTGACGCTGCGCTTTTCGCTGCTTTTCTCGCGAAGAATCGGGGAGAACGCGAGAGAGAGACAGCGGGGGCGTTTGAGAAGATGCGCGTGCTATCCGGCGCGTTCCGTTTACGTCGCTCCGTTTGTCTCCGGAGAAAAGTTTTGCGCGCGAAAGTTCCACTCCTTTCTCCCACCACTCAATAGAGGCAGAAAGAAAAGGAGGAGTCTGCATAGCGCAATCCGTAGGAACATTACCATAGAGGCTCGTACAACTTCGCCCATCGTGTCCGCGCTGAGGAACGGGAGGGATGGAGCCTGGTCATCGAATCACAACGTGGACGGAAATGGCGACGGGCTCCTCGTACCCATTTATATCCCGGAAAGATCACGTGGAACACAGTGATACGACATTTTATTCTCTCTCTTTTTGAGACTGTTGGTACTTCGTGATATACCAACCACGCACGGTGCGATAAGCGACGAGGACGAGAGTAAAGGCTGGGCTCACCAAGTTGGCAAAGCGTTTGAGAGAGTAGCCCCTGCTGACGCTTGTATCTATTTTCTCTATACTGCTAAATCACGAAATATCTCAATAGTGACGAAATGTTCGTATATAGCGTATCATAAGCCTCATGTTCTTCATGGAGTCCCTACTGATTTATGTTGCCACCAGAAGTTCTGAAAGTCATGGACTGCATCTGTGCTATAGATGTCCGGGAAGGTTTGATGCTCCGTCGACAACGCCAACGTACAGTCGGCGTCAAACGTATCCGGACCTCAGGACTTGAGAAACCATTGAATTTCAGAACAGTTTGTAGCCGTATCCAGTAAAACCATACACCACTAGGTTGTTCTCATATGGCTACAGTACAGAATGGAAATGCAAGTGCCATATTGTGCCGTACTCATGCTGCTTAAATATGAATCTTTTCTCAGATCGCGCGATCCGTGAGCTTTTGACGCCATCTGTATGTTAGTAGACTCGCTGTGAAGCACATGCGAGACGGTAAGGCGCAACTGCAGAACCTAATTCCGGAAGAGCACTGACCGAGAGATTGCATCGCTGGCAAAGGTGTAACTGGGAGCTTGTGTTTATCGTACTCGCACCCTCGGCGCATCGGAGGTCCGCGCTCACAACAGTCAGATCCGGAATGGAGGAAAATACACTAAGGCTCTGTTTTAAATTGCTGCGCATAGCTTGAACTCGACTCATAATGCAATTAGCAACTTGAAGTTGCCAATTGCATTGTGCCTGTCAAGTGCTGTCATTGCACGTGTCGTGAATACGTGCCTGTGTAAATCATCCGTCTTTCGGCCTTTCGTTTTCTTGCTGCAGCTTTCTCTTGCACAATGCCTATAGTTGTTGTAGCTACACACTACACATTTTTTTTAAGTGCGAAAAGTTGACCGCAGCATGCAGGACTACTGAAAAAAAGCCACTGTGCTCTTTCTATGCAATCTAATGCAAGTGAAGCTCATGCCGCCCACTTTACCAAATGCTTACAAGTACACACAAAATTAAAGAGAGGGACAGAAAGATATTCACGAAAACTGAAAGTGTTTAACCTGCTACATGTAGGGCTTACTATTTCAGGTTAGGGTTGACATGATATTTTAGCAAACAGGTGCAGCAGCCGTTTCTAGGGTAACTAATTTATTCCGGGCGAGCCTGTGCACGTCAACTTCAAAGCGCCAGACATCGAGAGCCTTCTGCCTTTCGAGCACGGCGTGGTTTTATTGCGATAGCAATTATATGGACACTCCAAAGCAGATTTCTGCCGTCGTCGTCGCCGTCGCCGTGCCGTCGCCGTCGCCGTGAGGTTCCGTATGACGTCAATGGAGATGAAATCGTCGCCGCGCGCCGCCGAACGCTGTATGTGCGAGTGAAAGGGCGTGAAGAACGCGCGCTTTCACGGGGAGTGAACCCACGGCGGAGAACAAACGCGCGTTCTGCGCCGTGCTCCCTTAAGGGCTGCAGAAGTAGGCGTCTCTTTCCTCCTTTACAATCACCATATATGTAGAGCAAACGCGCCTTCTTCCGACGCACGAAAGGCCGTGGGGGGGGGGGGGGGGGAGGGGGGGAGGGAGAGGGAAGGGAAGCGACGTTTAGCTGCGGCACCAAGTGCCTATTTATATCAGAGGCTCCGGCAACAGTCACCAACGCCGCACGCATTTTGTGCGAACGCGGGCAAAACGCCGACGGCGTCGACAACAGTTCTGCGTGTTGCCGGTGCTGCTGCATGTCCAAGTTTATACAGCTGATAAAGCTACTATCATTACTCCGTATAGCTCTCTACAAATTTGCTATCGCAATTGATGCTTGGCCTTTCAGGTGAAACTGCGACAACTTTTTCTTTAGTCATCTCATGCCACCCCCCTCATCCGATTTGTACACGTTAGCCACCGGTCCGTCGGCGTGCACTCGTTGCGGGGGCACACGGGGTCCAGGCGCTGTTTTACGGTGCCTTGCTTTACACAGGTAGAGCGGCAAGTTCTTGGGACGCGGGAGGGCAGCGGGCGCCTTTTGGGTATATCAAATTACTTGTGCCAATATAAAAACAAACACGCAAAAACATAACAAACGAAATCATTAGAAAACAAACAAATCCATCCCAAGTGTACAAAACGTTCGAAGGGTATATCTATAAGTCGTGGTGGGCTTAAGTAGAGCAGCATGGCCTTCGTAGCTCGGACTGCGTCCCCCTTTTTGTTGAAGATCGGGCAACTGAGGTCGCCATTGTGCCCCCTAATATAAGCTCCCTGAAGACATTTACCACGCGCTGTGTAATTGCCGGCACGATTAGCAGCAAAGGTACATGTGGACAGATTCTCAGACAAACGGTTTCCTCGAACCTTGGCACGCAATATCAAGGAAGAAAATCACGCAAATGAATTAATAGGGAGACCACGCCTTGGCCTGCGGAAGTAAAGATTAATTGGAGGGTTCGAAGTGACTTGTGGAGATGGGGGCTCTTTCTGTGTACAGGTAAATGAAGAAAAAGAAATAAAAGACGAAGTTTCATAGACGTCTACATGCACTGCTCACACCTCCGACTTGGACATACCGCATGACATTTAAGCTAGAGCGGCCTGGTGTGTGCCCGTTTACTTTAATACTTACCTGCGTTTATAGTAATGTAGATTAGCGTTGTAGATAATTCTGCTTACTCAATATGGGCTAGAGTGTTGAAAATTCAGCTTCAAATGCAAACAGAACGAAAACTCAATTTACAATTATGTCAGCAAATATTAGCGCGTTTAAAAGTAGTATTCCGCAACAGAGAGAGAGCAAAAAGAGTGAAGATATAGGTCGCTCAACAAAGCGAACATCCGCGTTGCTACCCTACACATGGGGCAAGCGAAAAGGGTGTAAAATGAAAAACAGGTGTGAGAGAATGAACAGCGCGTGCACACAAGACAATGCACAGCACGCCTATAGATGACCACCCGGCAGGTTCTCTTCAAAAACACTCCACGGGCCCGCGAAATGCTGATTACGCCAGCGACAGATGTGGCCATGGTCCCAGATTCTTTTCGTCTGAAAACGTTCTGGAGTCCAGTAGGCTTAACGCTGTCAGTCATTTCAGTTAAGTTTGGGGGGGGGGGGGGGGGAATTAATGGTTAGTCATGAAAGTACAAAGCTTTTTAAATGCGTGTCTAGGAGTGTCAATCGTTCGCATTCTGTATTGCATGTTCACGGATGCCTATGCCTACCAGTAGAGTGAAAAGCGAATAAATATTTAACTTATGTAAAGTGCTCAAGTGCGAAACAAAAATACTAAACCGGGAAGCCTGTTGGAATGGCGTACGGGGCAAACTACGCAAAACGCTCAAAATTCGCAGAACACCTTTATGCGAGTGCCCTTACTTTGAAGATCAAGGCGTATGCGTTTCTTACCGCCCTAGGCTTTCGGATCTACGAAATGCAAGCAATATCTTGAAACTACGACCTTGTGCTTGGGGGACGCGCAAATCCCGAAAACGTTCCCACGATTTTGAAAACGAGCATCACCAAATGCCATGCTGAACACAACAGTGTGCTGCTGTGCGTACATTGTCTTTTCTTTCCGTCATCTCTTAAAGGCGAGAGCATTTCTTTGTTTACCCCTAACCACTTTGCTGAATCTAGGTTTACCGCGTCTATGCGAAGCTAGGGCCCTGCAGATGACGCCCCAGTGCTGTCTGATGTAATGTCCCTATAATATCCTCCGGCAGGGAGGAAATAGACTATTTTCGCGGTGACTCCATGGGCGTCGCCATGTTTCAACGCGTCGTGACGCTTCCATTGCTTGCCTCAGCTGCCTCTGTTGCCTCCATGTTCAGAATGGCTGTACATGACGCCCCGGTGCGGCTCAGTAAACCTCTGTTTCGGCGGATATCTTGGACGGTGACTGGGTGAATGACACCAAGCTTTGGCCACAACTTCAGAGGACACGTAAGCAATTTCTGAGTTCGTTATGCCTTGTCCAAACGGCACGAGCAGCGTTCTCTTCTTCTTCTTTCTGGGGTTTAACGTGCCAAAACCAGTTATGATTATGAGGCACGCCGTAGTGGGGGGCTCGGGATTAATTTTGACCACCTGGGTTCTTTAACGTGCACTACAACGCAAGCACGCGGGCGTTTTTGCATTTCGCCTCCATCGAAATGCGGCCGCCGCGGCCAGGATTCGATCCCGCGACCTCGTGCTCAGCAGCGCAACGCCTTAGCCACTGAGCCACCGCGGCAAGTGTCGCGAGCAGCGTATACGGTGCTTGCACTAAAAGCGGCTCTAGAAATGTATTCCAAGCTGTCCAAACTTTTCGCTTATGAATTAAATCAGGATCAGTGTATTTTGCTCTACGTTCTTTATTTTCAAACACTTTGAAGCAGCGGCTTGTCATGTTTCTGATTCAGTAAAGTTCCTTGGTGCGGTCACTATCTGATTATTTTTCTGCCTAATCGCTCGAAACTAAGTGGGCTTAGTTGCGATAGATTTGTTCTTACTGCGCACAAGGACTTGTTACGTAGATGTTGCGTACTGTGTAATGTGTGTGCGTGTGTGTATGTTTGAAAACTTTATTGAAGAAGCTCGTAGCACATACGGATTATCGCTAGTCACTTCCTTACTCTGTGGACCATCAGGAAACGTTCAGCTTCGAACATTCGTGTGCTATCGGTGTAGTCAACGTCACCCATGCTTCGGTGTATTGATTCAAGTGTATGCCGATTCACTTATTCACCCATGCTTCGGTGTATTGATTCAAGTGTATGCCCATTCACTTATTCTTGATACGTTGGCGATAAAGTGCGTAAGTTTGCGTGTGAGTTGGGGTAGATGCGTATAGATATCGTGCGAGAAACATACTATGCCAGGAAGCGGCGCTACTCACTTTGGCGCTGTGTAACGAGAGGTACTCACTCTTGCAGACGTTTCGGGGTTGAAGTCCTTTCTTTGGAGGTTAGTGATGCAACGCTGGCGGAGGAGCGAATTTTTTTTTTTTTTATTTATTCTCGGGGAAAGCCATGCATCGCGAAGGGCCGGCAAAACAGGTAGTCCTTAAGAAGCAGCGGTCTGTGAACTTGGTCACACGGATTCACTCCATTTCTTAACATGCCAGTCACTATTTTTGCAGCCAACTACAACACACGTCTTCCCTCTACCACTACACATTTTGCAGCATGAATGGAGCACAGTGCGTTAGCGAACACCCAGATGCATTTCCAACAGCTGATCGCACTGAAGCAGGGCAGAAGTTGTAATGGTTTCCTATTCGTGCACTTTCGCTGAGGCTGCGTGCGGCGCGCCGCCGAAAACGCCATCTCATTCCTCCGGAGCAAACTATACTCTGCGAAAATGGTCTATACGGGGACACTAGTCTGACGCACAGACATTGCGTGGGTTGGAGCCCCCATACCGCATGAAGAAGCTCCACCGTGATGCCCATGATGATGATGCACCTGATAATTCCAATAATGATAATAATGCCCATGAAGATGACGATTGTAATGTCCCTCATGCCTTTTATATGCTATGATGTTCTCTCTCATTTAAAATTACGATGATAATGATGAAGGTGACGCCTAAGATGATAATGATGTCTTCGGGCAAGTCTTCATTCAAATTCTGGAATTGATACTGGCAGTAATCGACAAACAGGTTCTACCGGAATTTGTTTATTTAGCTTTTTGCCTTGGGCAGGGTAGAAGAACCCAGCAGGAGTTGGCCCTGCTTAGCCTCCCTTGCTTTACCGTTGTACCTCGTTCATCCGATTTACACCGGACAAGAAGAAATTTTCGATGATTCGAAATCACTGCTTGCTTCATTCTCTTCCATAATCATCAGAAAGGAAGAAGCTTGCTTTCACAACAGCTATAATACCCCATATTTTGCGGCATTTACGCTGTCATAGATAACCTCGTGCTAACAGGCCCTCGTAGCACAGGCAAACATATGATATGCCTATTCGTTCTTACTGAAAATCTTGCCGAAAGTGTTTAATGCGTTAGCATTAGGAGTGTCAAAGTGGAAGAAAGTGTATGTGTCTGAAGTGTGGGAAGCCGGTCACGTGGTAGAGAGGGGTTGGGAGAGCTTATAGAAGAGCGTGTATATGCAATGTATACATACTGCAGCTGATGGCAGGACGTGTGTCCAGTGAACTCCTAAATAACACTTTGCAATGCGGTATGGTGGTTTAAGTCTTGGATTAGGGACCTCAAAAGAGGTGCGACTTAATGCTAACGCATTTCCCTCGCATTTACCGCTAAGTCGCCACTGAATGTTTTTTCAAGAACTGGAATAACCACAGTTACGATTCCTGTTGCTCTAACTCGTAAACGTCAATAAATATGTAGCAAAATCTTTTTTAATTATTACATTTTGAGAGAGAGAGAGAGAGAGAGAGAGAGTTTCTTAGAACCCGCCGTGGTGGCGTAGTGATTTTGGCATTGTGCTGCTAAGCCCGAAGGCGCGGTATCGAATCCCGGCTGTGGCGGCCGCATTTCGATGGGGACAAAATGCAAAAACTCTGCACGTTAAAGAACCCCAGCTGCATGGTCAAAATTATTCCGGAACCCCCCCACTACAGCGTGCTTCATAATTATATTTGGAACGTAAAACCCCAGAATTTTTTTTAATGCATTGCCAGATAAATTGCTGGCACTGCTTGCTAATGGTAGCTAATAGTTGCAGCGATTAGCTACTGCAACCATTCAGGCGGGCGTAGAACATCTGATGCAAGTTGCATGTGCAACTTGTAACGGGTCGAAGCTAGAAGCAGTAAATGGTTCCTCAAGCATTTAGTTTCATGTTCTAGTGTTTACAGTTTTCTCGTGTTCCGATTCATGTCCACGCCTAGAAAAATACCTCCCTACTCCACACATACACACTAGAGCACTGCACGGGCCGATTTTTTCAGCCCGGGCCTGTTTTTACGTTGGGCTGCCCGCCCGAACCCGACCAAAAGCTTTATGGCGAGACCCGGGCCCGGCCCGGACCCGGAAATAATCTACGTTACCCGCCCGGCCCGGCCCGCCACCCCTTTACCTTAGGCCCGATCCCGGCCCGTGCCCGGCTCAAAACCGGCCCGAACCCGGCCCCAGACCGAGAAAGATCACCGAGCGGCATTAAAAAAAAAAAAAAAAAAATAAAGAACAGAATGAAAGGAATTTTTTCTGAAGACGTAAATACATGTCACAGGCAATTATGAACACCATTTGAGTGGTCTGAACGCAAATACCAGCGCGCGAAGTAGTACGAATAACCCTGCCGAGCAGTATCGCCAGCAGTTTCCAACGGCGCGACCTTGATGCGGCCCAATCCACTCGCAGCGCCGCCACAGTATTTTTCCACGTCGGGCGCCCTATACTGCAAAGCATGCGCCGCCCAACCACTCGTCCCGCTTAACTGTATTCTAGTACACTATATATAGTCGAAGCGCAGCCACGACCGGTCGTGAGCAGCGCGTGGATGCAGTAAGTGGAGAATGAAAGCTTCTCGTTCCTCCATGGTGCAGCGTAATGCGCTGCTGCTAGGCGGCCGGTTGAGAACATGCGTGCAATGGTGGATGGACGCAGTGCCATATTTGAGCCGCGTGACGAATTACCTTATCGTACTAGTCATCGTTTTACCAATTCGCCTTTGAAGAATCAGCAAGTCGCGAACGCGCTTACACCGTGTCACCGCGCTGAAAACATTAATTATTTATTTAGGTAATGAACGAGAAGAAAGGGAACCGAGGGGCCCGATTTTTATTAATCATATCATAAGAAGCCAACAAACAATGACACCAAGGACAACATAAGGGAAATCACTTGGACTTACTAATTCAATTAAAGAAAATGATAAATGGATGGAAAAACTGCTCCGCGGTAGCTCAATGGTGAGAGCATCGCACGCGTAATGCGAAGACGTGAGTTCGTTCCCCACCTGCAGACAGTTCTTTTTTCATCCACTTTAATTTCTGTTAATTTATCATTTTAATTAATTGAATTAGTAAGTACAAGTGATTTCCCCTATGTTGTCCTTGGTGTCATTGTTTGTTGGCTTCTATTGATTTAGGTAAGGAATACAATGACATCCTTTGATTTGAGGCGACTTTGGTCTTTCTGGACTTTTAGATTCAAAATACGACGGAAGAAGAAAAGGGAAGTAAACAGGAGTAGCACTGCTAGCTTCCAGCTGCGCCGGGACAACATGTTTTTCAGAGTCGAGACGCTCGAGGATAACTCTCTGCACGTTACATGCACACCACCAGAAAGCCCGTGCCCGGCCCGGGCCCGCGTCAAAATACCCGAGCCCGGCCCGGGCCCGGGTCAAAAAGCACATGCCATGCCCGAGCCCGGCCCGAGTCTGTGAAAAAACTGCCCTACGGGTAAACTTTCGGGTAAGCCCGAGCCCGTGCAGTGCTCTAATCCACACTGACCATCATAATGAGCATATTGCACCTGATTAAAAAATTAAATTATAGGGTTTTACGTGGCAAAACCAGTTCTGATTATGAGGCACGCCGTAGTGGGGGACTCCGGAAATTTAGACCACCTGGGGTTCTTTAACGTGCACCTAAATCTAAGTACACGGGTGTTTTCGCATTTCGCCCCCATCGAAATGCGGCCGCCGGGGCCGGGATTCGATCCCGCGACCTCGTGCTCAGCAGCCCAACACCATAGCCACTGAGCAACCACGGCGGGTCATATTGCACCTGGAGTCACCTGTTGGTATAATTTGCTCGGCTTTGAGCGAATTAGTTTGAAGCACCTGTTGCAGAGGCAAAGCTCTTGAAGCACGGATAATTTCAAGCCTGTAGAAAAATCCCCTACTGCAAAGCTTTCCCCAACCAAAGCATCGACTAAGAAGACTGGCTGCGCTTCGCATTACATGTAACGGTTTCCCGGGTTTCGCGTTCCACTGCTCCCTCGAAAATGTCAGTGTTAAAGAGAAACTGCCTGCTTTGCTACGCGCATTTCGGTGTCTACTGTCGTAAATTCGGAAGGCAATACTGCTCAAACTGTCTTCCAACGTGCCCTTCTTTTCTTTTGCTCACAGATGCAGCGCTCAACCGGCAGCGCTGACGCGGTGAACAATCGACTGAACTGGTGCTCAGTGTACAAGTTCCTAATGTGCGAGCGAATTTGGCAGCCGCCTTAGCGAGCCCGCGCCGTCGCAAGCGTAGCTGCAGGGGCCCAGACGCTCGGGGCAGATGGGGCTCGGTTCCGCTAGGTGCGCGCCCCGATGCCGGAACCGGTGGAGCGAGCGCGCGACACGAGCCCCGGCTGCTCTCGGCGCGATCATCCCGGCCGGCGCGTAAGCGCAGCAGGGATTGCAGCGGACACGCTTCACGGACGCGGCGCGCACACCCTTTATGGAGTGGACGGCTTCGGCGCCGGGCTCTTCCCCGACGAGGGGGCGACACAGCGTTGAGCTGACGAGGGATCAGGTCGTCCCGGATTGAAGGCTCGAGTGGCCCGCTTAATCCATCGTAAAAATCCAACTCCCGGAGCCGTCCGGAGATGTTCGTCCCGCGTATACCGCTCGGGGCAATAATCCGGCCCGAATCAATGTCGCGTGGCCGGCTGCTACACGAGGCGGCCGCTTGGGCCGCGCCACTGTGACGACGACGACGACGACGACGCTCCCGGGGCGGCGGCCGTTTGCAGCAGCGACAACGCGTGCGTCCGAGCGTGGCGACGCACGGCTCGCTGTCGCCATTACTCCCGGGCGCGCGCGGGGCCTTCTTTGTTGCGCGCGCGCGCGGGCGCGTGCACCCCAAAATAACTTCGGCATGGCGAATTTCGGCGAGCCCTTCGATAAAATCAAAACAGCCAGAAAATACAGAAAGGAAAAGAAGAAAAGAAAGAAACAGCGCCATTTCGGACCATACTTTTTTTTATCTTCGGCCTCCTCCGTTATCCTTCAGCCCTTTTTGATCTCTTCTGGAAGCCTGTGTCGTGTATGTAGGTGGGCGCGCTGTTTTCTGACCTTCTTGCACGCATTGTATGCCAGTGAAAATGTTCCAGTAGAGCGGTAAGAAAAATTCGGAACCCATTTTGCCGTGCTTTCGACGTTTACAACCTCCAAGGGGAACCAATGTGGCTTTGCTGTTCTATCATTGCATTAAATATGGTACGTGCTTCCAAATGGTTGCAACAGCGAACGCCATAAAATGGCAACGGGAAAAAGTTATGTCTCCACAAGCCAGGCGTGCAAGGCTATCGCAGTTATTCATTTCTATTTTTTACTGACGTTTATCCACGAAGCGCGGTGACTTCAGACCGTCGTCACTGTCTATAGAAGCACAGTTTCAGCACCACTCATTCGCATTGAGAAACATATTGAAACATGTTGCAAGAGCGCCGGTGGTTTGTCGTTCCGGTTGGAATATATTGCATGAGAGTGAACGCGCCTTCACCATCTGTTTAAATGCCACCGGATTAGTTGTGTCCTTACCTTGCTAGGCGCTGGGTGCATTAAGCATGCATACGTATGGTTTAATGCAGCCAACGTTTCATATAATTTTTAAGTACTTGCATTCAGCCTCTCTTTTAAACACCATTCTTTCAGCATCCTCATCGCGACATTATAGAATTTGTAAAAGCGTTGTCTTTTCTGCACACGCACTACGCGACGGTTACAAGCTTGGCTTCAAAATTTTGGCCGTGCTTCCTTATCCGCCGAGGGGACTCATTGGCTGCTCGTTCACTGTTCTGCTGCTTAACATGATGTCTCTGGCGGATTCCCTGTAGCATGCAGCTGCCATTTCGATGAAAGCGAAAAAAAAATAAACATTGTTGTGTACCGAGCGGTACCTGAAAAAAAAAAAAAAAAAAAAAAAAAAGCTCAAGTGGTCATGCAATGCGGAGCCTTCAATGCAGCGTGTGTTATTAAGAAATCCCCATCAATCAGTCACACTGATTCTTTTTTGATCGACAATATTTGGATATTCGAATAAGATAAATGATTAAATATTGAAATTAAATAATGCTTTTTTTTCTCATTTCTGCAGATTGTTCAACTGAAGTTCAACTGCAACAAAGCCAGGACGGAAGAGAAAATCTGCAATGATTGACCAAAGTTTGCTGTTTACGAGAAAGTGCAAGGTGATCTCCGCGTGAGCGGAGGAAATAATCAATCAATCAATCAATCAATAATTTAATTAATTAATTAATAATTTATTTATCGTGCCCAGGAACAACCATGAGGTCTAAGAACTAAGAAATAAAAACCGGCCGGGGAATAACATTAAAACAACACAATGAATAAAATAATAAACTTGAAAAGAAGGCTGTACATTAATAATAATAATAATAATAATAATAATAATAATAATAATAATAATAATAATAATAATAATAATAATAATAATAATAATAATAATAATAATAATAAAGGACAATCAACCTCCGGCATGAGATACTCAACTGATCTTGGACTTCGCAGGTGACACGTACGCCTTATGATTATGATCATCTTCGTAAAACAATCATCGAAATTATGGAATCCAAAATTTTGACATAAAACAGGTGTTCTTGCGACGTTACACGATCTTGAGAAGCATGGCTACCGGCACGATACCAGTCGCACAAAGTATACAGGTTCGCACGCTATATAATGTAACGCATCCCGGAAAGTCACAACTGAATCAGCATTCTCATTTGTCATAAATCACGAGTGAAACGCGTCATCCACCAATATTTTCTGATTACCGTAATGTTTCATAACGTCACTGCACATCCCAAGCTTGGCGTTGAATCCACTCAGTGCGACTCAATTGATGTGCTTTTACAGTGCTGAGAAATCCAGAGGTTAGCACCGCATTCAAGATATACATCCCGAAATTGTGTGGCCTGATGCCCTAGTTCCATTAAGCATAGCCTCAAAGTGCAAAAGTGAAGGTGTTAGGGGAAAATGATACGCTAACAACACGTATTTTGTCGCACAATCTGGGTTCAGTTCGCGTTTGGAGCGACCTCAGGAAAACATATTTTGGAAACTCTTGCCCTTGATCATTGTGCCGAGAACTTCCTTTTTCTTCAGAGTCAGTTCATACAGTTTAAACCCGACTACAAGACATGTAAAAAAACCGTGGAAAAAAAAAAAAAGGAAAGGAGACATGTATGGCGTAACCGGGCCCTAAGTTAGCTAGCTCTATTGCCCTAACTCTAAGCGCCTCGGTGAACTTATCAATTTCATACACACTGGTGAATTTGGAAAAATGCGCCTCCGTGTTTGTTTTCTCTTGTTCGCATTTCATTACAGCATGACAATATATGCGCATGCCAGAAAAGAGTGAAGCCGTAAGGCTTGCGAAGGTCAGGAAAAAAGCAAAAAGAAGATATATGCGGGAGGTGTGCATGTGAATACCTTCGAATGTTCCCCAGCGAGTTAATTGGGAACGTCCATGGTGTCGCAATTAGGGTTGAACGTGGTATACAGCGTACCATCGAATATATATGCACTGGGTTCAACGTGGCACTGTTAGTGAACCCGTTTTGTGAAACTAGACAGAAATCCGCGGTACAAGGGCAAGTTTGGACAGCTATTGCTCAAAGCTGCTCTTGAGCAGCAAAGCTGCTCAAGAGCACAGGCCCGTTCGCAACCGCGTATTAGACGAAGTGTGTTTCGACAATTCAAGCGACAGAAGCCCAGTGTTGGCTGTGCATCTGCAGAAAGAAAGAGGGGAAAAAAAAGAAGCAGAAGCGAAAAAGTAGGAGAAACGAGGTGGCGTCACGCACGCACGTCCAAATCATTCAAAAAGCTTTCAGCGATTGTGTAATGCAAACTCGGCTCCGAACGAGGTCATCAACTTGGGCGCCACGGCGCGGAGAGCCCTGACGAGGGGCGCCTGCGCCACGCCTGGAACAAAACGCTCTCCTGGGCACGTCCAACAAGCCTAATCACCGGTGCGAGGGAAATGCATCATCACTTCACGCACGAAAGAGCCCGCTCGTCGGCGGAATAAGGTGCGCGCAGCGAACAGTGATTTATTGATCCTCGAGGCCATCGATGAAATATAAAAATTGCCACCATTTTCCTTTTTTTTTTTTACGTTTGTCTCTGTCTTTTGCGGTATAATCGCCATTAGTTCGTCGAGACCACGTTCTTTAAAACAGGGCAGCGGCGAACATTGAATACAGCCTGAGAAGCGTAATAATTTAAAAAGAGAGAGACTAATAACCTGAAAAGGGACACGTTGAACGCGATAAACGAAGCCGCGAGGCACGTTGCAGATTCAGTGAATAGGGCGCGAACTTCATGGGATGGAACCGCGTGTTCGAGGACAAAAACGCAGGTGATAATGAGGCATTTGAGGAAAGCTTTCGCAACTGAAATCTCGAGGACAATGGACGGGCAACTATTTCTGGCACCTATATAGGAACGATGCTAGCGGACAGATAGAAACACAGAATGTGGGGTGGTTTGGAATTAATTACATTGTCGCGCGTGTAACAACGAATAAACAGCGAGACAGAAAGAGACGTAGAGGGCAGGAAAAAAAAAAAAAAGAAGAAGAGCCGAGTGAAGGGGAAAAAAAAAAGAAAAGAAGACGCAATTCGGGGTGTCATACTTTCATCAGATACGCGTGAGAGACGAGCTGCGAGGAAACGTGCAGGACACGCGCGGACGTGCGTCAGCGGCCCGACGGCGTGTTCAGGCCGCGCGCGCCGCACACAGGGCTGACGACGTGATCTGTGCGGCGGCCCAGTCGTCGTGGGCCGCCGGTCGCGGTGCTCGCCACCTTCTCGGGGCTCTCGCCCTCCGACTGCGTGCACCCTCCCATCTCTAGCACCCCCCACATCACTTTTGTGTTTCGAGCCGTGGCGCTGTGGGATGCCTGTGCGCGTGTGTGTGTGCTGCTGGACGACCCAGCGGCGGTCGCAATCACGCTTATTCGCGACCCGAACGCGCCGGCCTCGACCGAAAAACACAAGCGCGAACAAGACGCCACGTCCACGCCAGTCGCCTGCCACTCTGGAGATAAACAGCCCATCGCCAAGTCCGTGCGCACACGCAGCGAAGCCTGGTGCTCTCGCACTTTCAGCAAATGCGTGGAAGCTTATTTCGGGCTGCTCCCCACTTTGCTTTTGTTCTTCGTTTTGATTGCGCGTGCATACTTAGGATTTTATTTTTGTTATGCTTACCCAGCCTGTGTTTATGATTTTCTTTTCCGAAGCTCTTCCTTGATTGAGCTAGCACGCTTGCCGCATTGAACGTTTGTGTTAGTGCATTTCCTTTTCTTTACAGATAGTCTCCAGTAATCGTACAAGCAACAGTGTGTTGAACATAGTAGGAAAACAACGGCTAAGAGCAATAGTTCTGTCTACTTCATACACGTAATTTGCGCAGTTTCATACACGGGCACTTGAGAAGTTGCTCGGGATTTTTCATATTGGGTAAAAGCCCGGAATGTGTTTCATTGTGGTATTTTTTTTTTTTTACGTTGACGGAGTTGCACAAAAGGGGTGAAGAACCCCTAAAATAAAAAATCACGAGGAACTCACAGTGAGTTTGTAAGGAAGATGATAACGGACCTATAGTGCTTTCTTTCTGCACCATAGAGAAGCTGTAAGAAACAATAGACAGCGTGCTACTGGCGAAAGGTGTGACGTTCGCATGTCGTGTGCACAGCGAGGCCAGCCTGGAGTGCTAAAATTCAGGAACGATACCCATCATGCCGGGCAGTTTGTGCCGCTCCAAACACTTAGTTCCGCGTATATCAGTTTCTTGAATAACTATGACACACATTATGTCATGGAGACGGAGACACGATGTCAGAAGTTGTGCCCGTAGGGCCGTTGCCTATTCCAGCAGGCTTGGGCAACGAAGGAGTGACATAGTTCTCGGCACTATTCACGATTCTTCCACTGCACTGACTCGTCACACCTCTGCATTGACCCGTCCTCTCAGACGGGCTCAACCCACTCTCTATGCGATTAGAAAAATAAGTATAATTTCCTATTCAGCGGTGGAATGTAATTTTAGAACGAAGCTGTTAAGGGGAGTTTCGCTTGCGTTTTCGTGGGGAGATGAAGGCCGACATGCAGCGACGTGCTCGTTATAAACCAGCCACTCAACCTGCGTCGGAGTCCCGAATTTTTTCTTTGCACCGGGTGAAGTTGAAAGCGTGATCACTAACTTTAGGTGCAACACTGCTGCAGGTTTCGACGGTATCATGGCACCTATAAAATATGTATCTGACATCATCTCTAATGTCTTAGCTCACATTATCAATAAAATGTTTGAATCCGGAATTTTCCCTAGCAAACTTAAAATAGCCAGAGTTTGCCCCATTCATAAAGGTGTCGCCGACCATAGTGTAAACAATTTCTGACCTATGTCGATACCTCTTTCGAAATTTTTTGAAACTGTTCTGAACTCACGCCTGGAGGGTTTCTTATGGAAATATGCTATTATTAGTACGGCACAATATGGATTTCAAGAAAATAAATCATGTGAGGATGCGCTCCTAAATATAAAACATCAAATATTGCAAAATATTGAAAAACGTTCATATTCGGTAGCTTTATTTCTGGACCTGTGTAAGGCGTTTGGACAGTGTAAACCATGTTATACTTCTGTCCAAACTTTATGAGTACGGTATACGTGGTACGGCATTAGATCTGATGAGGAGTTACTTAACGGATCGTTATCAGTTTGATTCATTTAATCAGACAACTTCCTCACTTCTCGAAATACAGACTGGCGTACCACAGGGATCCATACTTGGTCCTGTATTATTTAACATTTATATTAATGACCTTCCAAGCATTTCTTCCTCCTCTAATATATGCATGCGCGCGGATGGTACTAATCGTTTCTTCGCAAATTCTTCCCTACAATACATAGAAAAAGAAATGAGTGATTACTTGAAATTATTGTCTGAATAGCTGTACATAAACAAACTTCAATTGAATATCAACAAAACTAAGTAGATAATATCTAAACCGATAAATAAACCATTGCCTGTTAATATAAATGTTCTATTTCAAGCTAAGAGGCTAGAACAAGTAACGACGCAAACGTTTTGGGGGGTATAGTTTCAGGAGAACTTCGCTTGGGACAATCACGTCAGCAAGCTGAGCAATGATCTCAGTAAAGTAGTAGGCTGCAAGTATAAAATTGGTGATCTAATACCATTATGGCTAAAGAAAGCAATGTATTATGCACTTTTTTACTCAAAGCTAACTTATTGTGCCTTGATTTGGGGAACAACGACAGCAAAAAACTATGAGAAGTTATTAAACTTGCAAAAACGAGTAGTCCGAATTTGTGAAAACTACCATGGTAGGCTGCGAGACTTACCCACACACAATCTTTTTGGCAAATATTCATTGATCCGAGCAAATCAAATTTTTTATTATAGATTACTCTTACATTAAAAAAAACATAGGCTCCATGTTGTCAGCCTACCCATTTCTCTTCCTCGATACCCATTACGCAATCAAATCAGAGCAACACCATTTACGCGTACTAACTATGGACGTCAGGATCCAAACTATCAGATACTTAGGCTACTAAAGATCGTTGAACAAAAAATGGATTTTTATGCATCCCATTTTCAAACCATGTATAAAAACCTTTCTCTTACATTCTCAAATTCATTATAAATAAAATGCTATTACACTAACATGTTGTTATGCACTGCATGTCTATGTTTTAATCTGCGCTGTAATGTGCAAGTACATACTAATAATTTTTGAAGCATAGAATGTATATTCATATAGTAATTGTATAGATCTGTCTTGTTTATTTGTATTTTCTACATAGTACGCACTCGTTTTTGTGCTGTATTTGTTTTAAATATCATGTATGAGCTTAGAACGCGCTTAGGAGCAAGAGACTCTGTCAGGCCACGTGGCCTTTAGCTCTTGTTCCTCTTTCTGTAACAAAAAGAAATAAACTTCAACTTCAACTTCAAAACGTAATTATCAATGACTGTAAAATGAAAGTTACTTTGCTTGTACCTCACTAGAAGACAGTTGTAATTATGTAATTATTATGTAACTCATCTAATTATTTTCACCTTCTTAAATGCAAGCACAAGTTCAAATAGCCTCATGGTATGCGGCGTGGCTGCAGCGATAACTTGCCGGCTAATGTGAGGTTTTGCGAGTGGTAAAGAAAACACTGTGAGCAGGCGCGTATGTGCACAGAAGTATTAAGCTTAGTGATGCATGTTTAAAGCTTCAAAACCTTTGACGTACACGTGATCAATCAATTACCCCCACCATGCGACCCACGCGACTGTGCTTCCCGTTGGGTCTACCCGCCGAGATGTCCTTTGTCCTTGGCAGATGTCCTATGTCCTTCGCAAATGTCCTTTGTCCTGCAAATGTCTTTCCGGCTATCCCTCTCCGTGTCATAGCTGTATGGGAGATTCTCCATTACGGCCACTCGGCGACACACCGACGCCAAAGCCGGCGGAAGAGGCAAGTTAACTAGGTAGACATACCACACCTGAGCAACTGTAACGTGGCAGAATTGTCAGGATTGCACTGGCTGCAGAATCGACTATTGTTACAAACAAAATTAAAAACCTTGCGAGGACACATCGCGCACTGGTGTAAGGATCGGCTCACCAAGTCACCACCTATGATTGCGCAGTTTCTGGGATCGGCCCAGTTTTATTACACCATCTCCAGGATCGCCCCAGTTTACTTATTTCAGTGCCTCCGGGATCGATTGAGTTTACTATTAGAGTCACCAGGCTTGGCTTAGTTACCTGTTGTAGTTGTCTCCAGGATCAACCCACTTTACTCGGCAAGAAACCGGCTGACGGCCAGGCAGAAAGCCTGAGGAAGTAGGCATAGAAAGCTTCGCTTTAATATATGCGGCCTTCTCACACACTACTGTGCGGCATAATGGACATGCGACAGCCACGAGCCCTTTGAAACTTCATGCGTCCAGCCGTAGCGCTCCCTTTGGACGCCTTCGGGGAAGCTTCTATCAGCATTTCTCCTTGATTTCGCTCCTGTCTGACAACAGTCAGATGGCTTTCGGCATATACGACTGAAGTTGGGCGTTATACTTCCGAGAATCTCCGGAATCACCTGCACAATGCCTTAGATGTATTCTTCACGGTGGCCATAGCTCAATCACGCCCCATTTATCACACCATGCAGATAATAGGCTGAAATAATTATAGACGTTCAGAACGTGGATTATACACCGCGCACTATACACCACGTAGCAATAGCTCTTTTTAGGTAACCCAGGTACCTGATTTCCCTCTGGTGAACGAGGTTGAATCGAGGGGGCGCAGGCTTGATGGTGACTTATGCGTATTTATTTATTTATTTATTTATTTATTTATTTATTTAGTTAGTTATTTAGTTATTTAGTTATTTAGTTATTTAGTTATTTAGTTAGTTAGTTAGTTAGTTAGTTATTTAGTTATTTAGTTATTTAGTTATTTAGTTATTTAGTTAGTTAGTTAGTTAGTTAGTTAGTTAGTTAGTTAGTTAGTTAGTTAGTTAGTTAGTTAGTTAGTTAGTTAGTTAGTTAGTTAGTTAGTTAAAGATGCCTGGCGTTAACGGGGTGATTTTCTCAGTAACGTTTATTTGCAGTGACTCAAAAAGCAACACTTCCGATGTATACTAGCCCTCACCTTGGAAACGAATGTACTTTGTTAATCTGGTTTCTCCCCACAGCGTATGCTGTAGTGGAAAAGCCAGCTTTAAAGACGTTTGTAACACGCGCGCAGACACATTCAAGTTTGCAAAATCTAACTCCAGCAGGGAATATTTGGAACTCTGTTGCTGAGCACGCGAAGTTGTAAGTTTGATTCTCAACCATGGTGGTATAGCATTTACAGGTAACCATAAGCGAAAACGCGATTGCTATGTCAGGTCCGTGAGCGTTAAAGGACACTATGTGTTGTTATTCCGGCTTCGTTCATGCACCGTCTCTCACAGCCCACGGGACACCTTTCAAACGTAAATTTATCATCAACAGTAATTCTGCTAGTACAGACGACTAGACGACCTGCTCGTACACAGCCCGAATGAGCAAGACTTGTGTCGCAACAACGAACGATGACTGTCCTTGTCCTTGAAGTGCTAAAAGAGGAGCGACATGTCTGCCCCTGATTGAATTTTTTCCCAGCAGCTTGTCGTGCTACGTAGATGTGTATTAAAATAAAATATGGAAACCCTCTTCATGTAGAAACTGCAGTAGTGGCTTAGCGAACTTATTGTCCTCGATCGAAGAAACAGGCAACAAGATCATCTAGAACGCGGCATGTGAGACCGTAGGGATCTGAACACGCGTTCCTGGGATTTTGATTTCTCGGCAGGCAACCGACCGACATAAAGACAGGAAACCAGGAGAGGGGCGTACACAAAGAAAGATTCAGTTTAAAAAACTGCATGCAGTCACAAGAATAGCACGACCTTACATCACGAAGAGGCTTCAACTTAATTTACCACTATAGTTTTCTGGGTGCAACACGCGTGTGTTGAGTGCAAGACTGTACAACAGCCATCAAGTCAATGCATAAACTCCTCATCCTCGACCGTTTTGCAATGTCGCCTGAAAAGTGCTTCGCGATTGCCTTTTATGAGGCCTGTCGTATTATGCCATGTGTTGAACGCTCAGGAGTCATGAAGGCTCTCTGATTCACAAACGGGACTGTAGAAAAGTTTCGTGGTTAGCGAATTATTGTACACCAGCCTTACGTTAGTCAAAAGGTGCGGCATGTATCGGCCATGGTTCTTATGCGTTTGTGCATAGGGCCTACATATATGGCGGCACGGCTTTCCGAGAACAGCCTCAGCTATTTCCTTCATTGCTTATATATATATAGTGCTGAGCTGTTGAGGACGTTCATCAATTCTGAACCTGCGTGGTCCATATGATATATAGAGTGGTCATGTTATTCATGTTACCGAAAGACAGGCATGCGAACACGACCACAAGAAGGAGCAAATAAGGACGGCACGAACGCCGACTATATCAAAATGAAAGATCGCACAATGGCAGAAAAGAATGGCGGCGGAAAACTTACCTCCGCATGCCCAAGACCCGTCTATCACGAAGCATAGAGTTTCCTACAATAATCACCAGAAGGAATTCTGGCGCTGCGATCGTTCAGCCATGGTTAGTCCATGGATTTGTCGGATCTTGGTGCATGTGGCTTCAGACGTTCTTGTGGCGGCGTTTATTACGCTTTAGCTGCCTTCATTGGCCTAACTTTCAAAGCAATCCATGCTTTGTTTTTTTTTTTAATGCAGAATGCAATTAGACCCCGCGAACACGCATAACCACTGCTAATTGCAGCGGTTCCGCTTGTCGATGCGTCCATAGCGTAATGGTTTCAATATCGGACTTCTAAGCTATAGAGGTCCTGTGTTCAAATCGTGCAGTCGGACAACTGTAATAATGTTCATTTAATTGTTTAAAACGCAGTACCTTCTTGAAAATGATCCGTTTGAAAACTCAGGAAGTCGTTTAAAGCCAGAGGGACGAAGTTGAGGCAAATCCATCATTTCCGTGCTGGCGGAGCCGCACTGCTTGCAGCTCCCGTATCGACACTAGCCCGCCACAGCTCCTTCAAGTAATTGTATGAAACGCTATGATCATGGAAACATGCGGGCACTAGCGAAAGATAACTGCTTAGGCACCACAACTCTTCTTTGTGCAAGGTAATCGAGAGCTGACTTACGCACTCACTACCGCTATCAGTGTTGTGCCACGCCTCGACAATAAAGCGACTTTCTTCGCTCTTATGTCTAAACAAATCTATACTGTCTACAAATTTTGGAGCACACTAGCAATCGCGACAGTTCAACCAAAGGGCAGTTGGTGTCCCACCGGTGAAGCAACATTTATGCTCAATTATCTGTAGTTACTTATTGATGCAACGACCTGTCACATTTGTCGCCATCTGCTGTCACATATGTCACATTACTATCCTGACATGCACTCCAATGTTCTCAAAATCCGACGTGGAATTGGAGCCACTCCGTGCGATTCGTCGGCTTGCCGAGCGAAGATACCGACGTACAAAGTCCATCCATGATCTAAGAATAGCCAGACGCACTCAAAAGAAGACCCAAGCGCCGAATGGACAAACTGGAGTCTCAACGGTGGACAAAATTTTGTGAACCCCTAGGCCCCCGAAATCTCTTTTTCATTTATGGACAACCGTGCGAGGCGTATACGTACATTTCCCGAACAACGTGTGCCATTCAAAGCCCTGGCGCTTCTCCAACCTCGAGCGGACATCGAGGTTGTGGAAGATTTCTGCAGAAAGATTGCAGACCAATCAACGTACACAGGCGCCCTTGGTACGGATGGTCATGCCGCATTCACGGGATTCACGCATAGACCTGCCTTTCACCACCGAGAAGCTTGATGGGGCTCTTGTTTTGTGTAGTCGGCCGTCGTCTCCCGGACCAGATGGCATATCGTACCGCATCTTGTGCCACCTGGGTGAACGAGCACGAAATGCGTTGTTGTATATACTGAATGAATCCTGGCGGGATGGAAACGTCCCTCAAACCTGGCAAGTCACCACTAAAGCTCACGTCATACCGCCCAATCGCGCTGGCAAGTTCCGTAGGGAAGGTGATGGAACGCATGATCCTTGCCAGATTGGAGTGGTACCTGGAACGCTACAAAGTTTATCCAAACGCTATGGTCGGTTTTCGACGTCTCCGCTGCTCTATTGATAATGTCATCGATCTGGTCACTTACGTTCAACATCAAAATAGTTGTAAACGGTTATCTGTCGGTGTGTTTCTCGACGTAAAAGGAGCTTATGACAGCGTTGCTCATGACGCCATACTTTATGTTCTTGAATTGGTTGGCCTTGGTGGCCGAGTGTACCGGTTGAGCCGCGACTACTTACACACGAGGTCCTTTGTGCAGAACGATGATGGTCCGACCTCACAACACTACACGCACCGTGGTGTTCCCCAAGGTGGCGTCTTGAGCCCCACACTTTTCAACCTAGTTCTTGTCGGTCTCGTGGAACGCATACCAAGTGCTGTCCAGATATCAATGTACGCCGATGACATCTGCGTGTGAACGTCAGGTGTAACACGTCCTCAGGTGCGCACGAGGCTTCAAAAAGCCGCGACTTCAATATCGGCGCATCTTAGCGAAGAAGGACTCCAGATTTCAACTGATAAATGTGCGCTGGTCGCGTTTACGCGGTAGGCAATGACGTCCTACGCCATATCCATCAATGAGCAAAACGCACAGGTTCTTAGGGGTGATCATTGATCGAGACCTCAGTTGGAGTCCCCATGTGGCCTACCTCAAGAAACGCCTAACAGCAATTTCACATGTTTTCAAAGTTCTCGGAAGGAAAACGTTGCGAACGGCAGTACACGCGATGTTACAACTCTACAGGGCGCTGTTTCTCGGATATCTGAGATATAGCTTACGTGTACTGAGCAACACCTGCAGAAGCAACATCCGCACAATCGAGGGTGCTCAGGCGCAGGCACTCAGGGTTTGTCTTGGATTGCCGCGCTGCACAACGACAGCGGACACAATTGCGATAGCTCAAGATTACCCAGTCACAACTCGTATGGCACTGGAAGTGCACAGAGCACACATCCGGCACATTGGCCGCGCCCCTTTCCTTCACCTTGCCACCAAAAAAGACCGGCCCAATGCCTCCTTTTGCCAGGAGATATCGGCGTACTATGCCTCCCTCGAGATTATACGCCTGCCGAGAGGCTGCTATCACCTCCTTGGTGTTTGGCTCGCCCACAAGTTCAACTCTCGTCACCATCTCTCAAGCAGCTATCTCTACTCATCCTGCAGGAGACGTACAAGCACCAAATTCACATTTACACTGATGGCTCGACAACTCTTGACGAATCTACAGGAGCTGTGATACACCCCGAAAAAGGCATGGCCATTCAGTTTAAAATTTCTCACCGGACAACGTCGCCTGCTGCGGAGCTTGCTGCACTTCGCAGCGCACTTAAGATGATTCATGAAGATCTACCACGGGGAAAATGGAGCATATTTACCGATTCGAAGGCAGCCCTGCAGTGTCTGCTACACACTCTACGTCGTGGACCTCAAGACGAACTTGTGCTGGGAATAAGGCAGATATATCACCAACTAGAAGAAAAAAGGCGAAAGTTTGCAATAGGCCGCGCAAAGCTCAAGACACAGCGAAGCTAGCCGATTGATTGCGTCTCTTGGTTGTAGCTAGGTTATCTCTCTCTTTCTTTCTCTCGCTTTCTTTCTTGCCGTCTCTCTTTCTTTCTCTATTTCCTTCTCTCTCTCTCTCGTTCTTTTTCTTTCTTTCTCGCTCTAGTTTTCTCTCTCTCCCAAAGGAAGTTGTGTTGCAATCGTCAGTACAATGTCACCATATGGTTCCCATAAATGCACGTTCTGCAAGCGTGGGCGTACAGCGCAGAAAAAAAAGAAAAAAGAAAGAAAGAAAGAAAGATAAAGAAAAAATAAAAATAATAATAAAGAGTGTATGCGCAGTGGTTATGACGCTCGCCTTCGGACCGTGGGTACCGGGTTCGAATCCTGTCTTGCCAAGAACGTTCATTTTGTTTTATTTATTTGTTTATCTCGGGCGGCGAGCGCAGACGCGCCTGGATGACGTCACGGCGCATGCGCAGTAGCGCGCAGCTGGCGGGAGCTCGGCGGAGCCGTGTCTGTGTGGCGTCACCTGGTTGCCATGGCTACGCCGCGGCAGTTTCGTGCCACGCGCACAAATTACGGCTGGCTTAAACTGCGGAAGAAGACGACGACGCTCGAGACAACGCTGATGATGATAATATCATGGCACACGCACACATTACGGCTGGCTTAAACCCCCCCCAGGACATGACTTCACTTTTCAGTGGCTACCACGCCACTGCGGCATCATGGGCAGCGAACAGGCCGATGAAGCTGCTAGGAGGGCTCACGAAAATGCTGTGACGCAGTCACGCAATCCATCCCACTATCAAGAACCAATGCAGCAACAGTGCTTCGCATACTCGCGCGTGATGCCACACGATCCATGTGGAACACGACAGGTTTCCGGCATACTCGACTGCACCGCTTGGACCCATCCCTCCGACTACGCATTCCATCTGGACTTTCCCGAATCGAGAGAACTGCTCTCTGCCGGCTGTGGCTTGGAGTATCTTTTACGAATGCTTCTGCTTAGCGCATCGGAATGGCTGACAGTCCTGCCTGTGATAGTTGAGGCAGTGAGTAAACAATAAAACATATCCTGTGTCATTGTCCCCGCTACACCTCCTAGAGACAGTCGCGAATGACGGCGTTGGCACGCCTCAACGACCGGCCGCTTTCTGAGCAGACGATCTTGGAGTACCGGCTGATGTGGTCTTTACACTAGAAGGCGACGAAGGCGGTTCCTGCGGTCAAGGGGCCTTTTTGAACGACTGTGACACTCCTGAGTTTCTCTGTCTGTGCGTGCGTGCGTGCGTGCGTGCGTGCGTGCGTGTATGTATGTATGTGTCTGTGTTGCAGATGACTGCGTAACATATAATGAAATAACAAACCAGAACGACACTTTGGCCGTGCAATCCGACTTAACGACTCTTTCCGAATGGTGCAGTAAATGGCAGATGCAAATTAACATTGACAAAACTAAACACATTAAATTTGGTCCCAGTCTCAATTTATTGCCTAATGAATACCTAATTAACAATTCTGCAGTTGAATCAGTCTCATCGATTAAATACTTAGGAGTACTGTTCAATTACAATCTAAAATGGAATGATCATGCAGAATTAATCACTAGACAAACATTTAGAAAGCTTGGTGTTCTAAAACTTCGCCTACGCATTGCTAATTCAGGCACTAAACTTCAGGCATTTAATTCACTAATTAAACCATCATTAGAGTACGCGTCCAAAATATGGCATCCCCATCAAGCTTACCTTACCGACATGCTGGAATCCATTCAAAGTAAATCCGCTAGATTCATCTCGTCCTCGTAGTCTAGTTATCACAGTGTGTCATCCATAAAAAGAACACTTGGCATTTTACCGCTTCTAATACGGAGAAAGTATTCGCGATTATCCTTTTTTCATAGTATTAATTACAGTGACAGTGCCTTTTCACGCAAATTCATTCATCCAGCAGACCACATCTCCGCCCGTATTGACCAAGTACTCAAGGTCTACCCACCTCTTTCTCGGACTAAAAAACATTTACACTCTCCTCTAGTTCTGTCAATAAATGAGTGGAACGCCCTTCCGCAATCCATTGCCCACATTAAGGAATTATCTTCTTTTCAATCGGCTCTACTATCCTACCTTAATGAGAAAATCTGGCATACCAGCTGATCATTTCTAAACAACCATATTAGCCTGCTTGCACGCCTTACTACCTTCGAACACTGTCATACATTTTTCTATTATTCTAAAAGTGTTGTAGCTATATATCTTGTATTATTGCATTATATAATAATTACTTCAAGCCACTACTAGATGCACTGTATCTCCTTAATGTTGTGATCATTGGTGTTCTTTATTTGCGTTTTGTTCTTTATGCTTACAACCCTATTTTGAAGTTTCTTGTTGTTATCCCCCCCCCCCCCATGTAATGCCCGATTCTGGGCCCTTAGGTTAAATAAACGAAATGAAATGAAGACGAATACAATGGCTCGTACCCCGTAAGAATGAGGCTCAAGCGCTCAGCAAAGTGAAGCGAACAGTAAATACAGTCATTGAAATCACCCATACAACACACAGAACAGCATACGTTTCAGTAAAAAGCTCAAAACAAGCATCCGAACCATACATTGCATACACCCCTCAACAGTGTGTAGTGGTGGTTTTGCAACAGCTTCGCCACACATCCACTTCGCAGGTTGATAACGACCGAGAAGGGTTGATAGGGGTAGGGTCGAGTGCGATAAGGTTGATAACGACCGATAAAGCTTGATCAGTGTTTATGCTGGTCGGATCAAGTTTGATAAGATTGATAATGACACCGCGCTCCGTGGAGATGAGCAAGTGGCTGGCACAATGCTTACGCATACTTATGGCATATATTCGGGTGGTCGTTCAAGAGAGTTCCAGCCGTGCTGCGAAGGTGGTGAAAGACAGCTTTAAGTATGATTATACAAGATTAACTGGGCATGAAAGTGATGATCCTGCTTCCTTATACAGTGGAGCCCGCCTATGCTAGCAGTAACACTTATTTGCTCTTTTACATGATATTCGTAGCGCATCCAGAGCGCTCTGAAACGACTACCCGAATATGCCATTAGACAACTCCATTGGAGTTTCTGCGTGAATTTTCAAATTTGTGTTTAGCCACTCTCGAATGCGAAAGTAACTGGCAAAAGCTTTCTCTGATTGTTATTTTTGTGCTCTTAGCGGCACATCATTTATCGCTTAGAACGATCTTATGCTGAGAAATTAAGTCAAGGAAGTGTTTACAAAAGTTGTCGACCTCTGCGCCCGGCGTTCCATTGAGCATTTCCTCAAACCAAAGTTCTGATGGTGTACGCGAGTCGCTCTGCCCCTGCGGCTAACGTTGGAGCTGGTGGCGTTCTGTCACGCGCCGGCGCGTGACTCGGCTGGCGGTTCGCTGAAAACGACTGGAGCACAATCAGAGCTGTAGTTTAAGAAAGCGTTCACTCGCAATCTCGCCTTTGATTAAATACCACAGGTAAATGATGCAGAAAACAGAAAGAAAACACACAAAACACGATCAGTTCCTTTTCTTTCTTTCGTTCTTTTCTTTTTCTTTTCTTCTTTTTTTTAAAGAAAATGCTGTTTTGTGCATTGAAGCACCAAAGTAACTGGAACGGCCGTGTATTTCGTGCCACACTTTGGGAAATAATATCTCGAAACTGGTGTCGTCCTGGAAGTTCATTTCAGAACTTGCAAGCTCACCGGCTACAATTCTTAAATTGCAATATGCGCCGTAAAGTAATTAATTAAAAGTTATTTAGTGGATTTATGTGAATTAGTTCAATATGTGTTTCGATTTCTCGTGCTAGAATGTCCGAGTCTTCGCATAATCCAGCTTAAGGATAAGAATCATGCTACCTGCCACAGGCGATTTTTAAAAATTGCATAAACTTTAAAAAACGATCACCCTGTATATGCCAGCATGCCTGGTCCGCTGAGTGCGGTGACTTATCTATAGTTTAGTTTACTGAAATCAGCACACATTCTCACCAGAGCTCATTGTCATCAGCCTATTCAATTCCACTGCAACACAAGGACATCTCCCAGATGGCTCATATTAGACATGTCCTGCGTCAACCGACTCCATCACATACTACAAGTTTCCTAAAATCTTTACTCAATCAAATCCTCTGTTGTCCTAAACTAAGTTTTCCTTCACTTGGCCCTCATTCTGTTACTCAATCATGCCACCGGTTATGCATGACATGACATGCCAAACTCCATTTCTTTCTGCTAAGCACGAGGTCGCGAAATGAAATACCAGCCACGGCGGCAGTTGCATTTCGATGGGATGAAATGCAAAAACGCCCGTGGACCATGCACGTTAAAGAACCCCAGGTGGTCAAAATTAATGCGCAGTCCCCCCACTACGGCGTGCCTCATAATCAGATCGTGGCTTTGGCACATAAAACCGCATAATTTATTATTTTTTTCTCTGAGTCAAAACTAAAATATTGTCGACCTGCATACCATATAGTCCAGTCTCGTAAAGTTACCCCTGTAAAGCATACATTGGATAAAGCAAAAGGTGTGTCACCACCAGACTGCAACGGCGCCGGCGTTCACTATCTGCACCGAACCCTTCCCATCTCGCTGTGCATTGCCAAACGTGTGGGTGCAGGCCTGATTTTTATGACACGACCATTCTATCCCGTCATGGTCAGCAGCTGGCCCGTCAGGTCATTGAAAATTGCCGCATTAGAAGGAAATGTGGCATGTTTGTTAGTCGAGCGTCTATCGCCCTTAGTGATAAAGAAATTCAACACCTCACTAACACTTGCAAAGTACCATGACTTGCCCTTTCTTTTTTTGTTTCGCAGTCGTGATCATAATCCCGTCATTATTTGCACTAACACATTTTTCATTTCTTTTCTTTTTTTGATTCAGACTGATTTAAAGGAAAAATCGCATGTGGCAGATATAGCACAATTTGGCCTCTTCATTCGACTTTTTGAAAGAGGCGCATGTTATTTCTACGAAAAATAGGAATGCACCATTAGCTAATCAAAAAAGTTCCAGTACTTAACCTTGTAATCATTCACTTGATCGTACTTGTTGCAATTACAGAAATGAAGCCGAGCAATAACTAAAAGAAACTGATATCCAGTTTCTAGAAATACCGAGGATGCCATGAGTTTCGATATACATCAGTCCCAAAAATGTGCCACGAAATACATTCGCGTCGCTGTCAATGGCCTTTTAAAAACCACCTTTGTTCAATACGGTAAGAAACCAAGAAACTAAGTTGAACGCAAAAGCACGTCTCAGCTAATTTGGGAACAGATATCTCAAGACTGGAGCTAGTCTCGGGACTTGTGCTAAGACAGTATGACTCATTATCCTATTACATTCTCGCTTTTAAAACATGTGCCGTAATGTCAGTAATGAAAACATTATTTAGTGAAATTTCGTTCATTAACAAACTGAACATTGCAATTTTTGAAAAATCTGTGGCTCCAATCCACGCTGTGAAGGTGGTTGGACAGCGAAGCTGTAAACGACACACACAACGATTACCCATTGTGACGTCACTTGAATTCACACACGTGGCTCTACAAAGAGTGGAACCAGAGACAAGTGAAAGGTACTTAAGTACACCCTTTATTACTTCACAATGACATTATATTCACGCTGTTCTTCTGGCGTCTTTACTTTCCGTGGTCTACCCATGGTAGCCTGGAATGAACTGAATGAGTTGCTATACGTTGGTGACGTCACTACGTGATTTCTATGCTGTTGGGTACTTTCCACTCGGAGTAGCTTACGCAACCGTAATCTTTGACGGGAAACACACGCGGGAGAAGGAACGTGCTTCGTATTATTTGCAGACGTCATTAGCATACATTACACGGTTTGCACTTCACACGAGAGTTCTTAATGACGTCAACCCCTTTCGAAGCAGCTGCAAACCTAATCTTTACCGGAACGCGTCGGAGGGTGTTCCCATTGTTCACACGCGCCTTATCATCCATCATGTGGTTTGGATGCTTGTTTTGTGGTTTTTCTTTTGAAAACGAATGCTGAGCTGTATGCTGTATGCCTGATTTCAAAGGAGATATGCTGTTTGTATTCAATTTTTAGCCTGGCCTTTTTTTGCTTACGCCAACGACACGAAAATTTCCTTGGCTGGTAGAGGTATACGCCTTCGCTGTAAAAATACTTTCGTACAAATGAGCAACGAAAGAACAGGTGGTTTTACAGGTTGAGCACATTTGTTGTTTACTTAGTGAACCTCAACCACAGAAAAACGAACCTCAGCATGAAGATTCCAGGAGAGGCGTTATAAAAAGCTCCAGGGGATTCTTGACGTCGCATTCATATGCCCTGCCTTTCGATGCCCAGTTTGAATTCTTCAGGCAATGATACCGTAGGGTAGGCAGCCACGTGAGAGTAGATAGGACACAACGCTAACTTTTCTCATTTCCTTGTCTACTACGCGGGCACATTGCCAGCAGAATGGAATGGCAACTCGCCAACCAGCGCCCTCTTCATCTGAAGCTTGGCGTTAGCACGAGGACTGTTCTCCACGGCATAATAAAGTTTCGCTTCCCTTTTGCTTCTGGCTTTTTTTTTTTTTTCAATCATTTACAGGCATGTCGCATAACCATCGGATACAGCCCGCTGGAACAGCCACCGCCGACACAGCGCGCTAAGCAAGGACGCGTGAAGTCGTACACTGTATCGAACCTGTCAGCGTAATCACGCTTCCGGCCGGGTTCGTCAACGTGCTGCACGTCGCTTGCGAGCGCCTGCACGTCGGATCACCCGCAAGCTTTGCTGGCCGCATGATCCCGCGGCACTTCGCATGCGCTACGCGGAGTGCTGAAGTGACTGCCGACGGTGCATTTTTGCTCACTCAGGGAGAGCGCAGGTTAACGGCGCCCAGCAATGAGGTCCCGCACGACGCGCAGCTTTCGAGCGATCCGCCCACATATTAGAGAGAATAGGCTCGCTCGCAGGCCATAAAGTAGGCTGCTGCTGCGCCAGAGTGGCAATCGCGGCGCGCGCGCTCTGGGTCAGACAGCGGCTGGAAACAAGAAGTCGAGAAAAAAAAAAAGAGAAGAGGTACGCCAGAGAAAGAAAGAGCGTGCGGACGCAAGACGCATAAATTGGCGGGCCGTAAACGAACAAAAGCCGGGGCGCCACGGAGCGCGCGAGGCGTAAGTAGGCGCTGTCAGGGGGCCCGACCAGCGGGGCATGTCAACCTCGGCGATACTTACACGGTTTCCCGGAACAACGGATCGTGAACGACCTTTATGGAAGCGCGCGCACACGAAGGATCGACGTGCTGCCGCTTGTAAATGCTGCTCGCAGGTCGTTTAATTTGATTACACGGCAGCAGCACGGCCGCTGGTGTCGAGATTAAAGATGCGGCTTAATTATAACGCCGCCTTATTGCGCATTCACGACGCGTCACGGTCCCTCGTTTCCACAACAAACCTCGCGCCCACGCCACCACTGCCCGGGAACGCGTCGACCAAAAAGGACGATGAGGGTGCGGGTTGGGGGGGAGGCGACCTCACGACGCGCGGCGCGTGATCATCGCACGTGTGAACGCACAGGCCGTGCCGCGCCTCCTCCACCACGGCGGCGTGAGCCTCGGAGAAGGCTGCACCCGTCGTTTCGCGCTGTTCGCCAACGACAGAGAAGCGACCGCGTACGTCTGCGCATGTATACTCGTATATCGCTGTCGGGATGCCGACGACAACCTCCGGGCAAACCACCGCTACGGCGTAAAAGCCCACACCGCGATTGCCGTATTTCAATGTTTCGTTTTCTCACTGTCAGTGGTGCGCCAACGCTGTGCCTGCTATTCTCGCTATGTGCACAATGATACTTCGTATTCCATTAGGGGTAAAAGCAAAAAACGTTCGTGTACCGTGATTTCGAGGCACGTTATAGAACCCGGGGTCACAAGCAATCCGGTGCTCTCCACTACGTCGTCGCTGATAACCCATTGTGCAGTGTCTGTGTCGCCGAGTAACTATAGGTTGGTAGTTGGCGCCCATCTTGGTTGCATTTGTCTCGTCCCCGTCTTTTAGCGCCACTAAGTGTTTTCCTTATGGACATCTCAGTAGATGAGTGGCAAATACTGTACAAGATACTGCCAAGCTTCGCATGCCTCTGGTACCTCCTCCCTCCCCATGACGGTCAAGTTTCGGTCACTTTGTATGAAGTTTATTCTCAGTCTCCCACTCCAAGTGCGCAATGCCCTGCATGGTGGTTCAGATGTGTATAAGTAACCTAGGTGGTTTCGTTCTGTGTACAGAGATGACGACGAAAGATTAGGGGCTTTGATGCACGTTCTCTGTATACTGAGCTCGTACGTACTTACCATCGACCAAAAAAGTTTACGGACCAAAGGATATCTGACAAAAAGCTGAATATCTCCGCAGCCTCAAAACGCCAGCCTAGTATTCCCATTTCCAGCCTGTACTGGTGATGTGATGTATGGTTTTACTACCTACTTTTAAAGGCTGCTCGGATACTTAGCGTTTTCTGAGATCCCATGGTCCGTAAACTTTTTTGGTCGATAGTACATACATTTATGTACGCACGTACGAATCGCTGCCTATTCAATAGGTGCTGCCCAGTGACATGAAAGGCCCCGTATGCTCAAGTAGTCACTTTTGGGGGCTTCAATTGTGTGCAGGCTCGCTTCCTCACTAATGGACGCAGTTCCACCCGCCCGTACGACTGTTCGCTCCGATCGCGCGGCTCGCGCGGTGAGCATGTCACACGTCACAGACCATCACACGCCCCATTATTCAATCTCCCTTGAACTCTGGCCCGTTCGTTAAATCGCTGCTTACCAAATCTGCGCGCGAACGTGCCCGGAGAATAAAGCGCGTTGGCGGGGAGGCACCTGCCTGCCTACCTGCGCCCGGCGCGCGCATGACACCCTGCGTTCGCGGCTCCCGGGTACGCACACACGCACACGCACACACGAACACGCGCACACGAACACGCACACACGCACGCACACACACACACACACACACACACACACACACACACACACACACACACACACACACACACGCTCGCACACATTTTCGGGCGCGCGAGCCGGCGCTTCCACCGCTTACATGCGCATCATGTCCCGCATTATATTGCCGCCGAGAAGCGTGGCTGTTTGCTCGACAGCGAACGCCCACCGCCACGGTTCTCTTTCTCTCTCGGTTTCCGTACCGCTTTTTCTTCATTACTGTTTTCTCTTTTGCAGCGCGTTACCCTCCATCTGTGCGCGACCACGCGCGCGCGCGCGCGCGCCCCGTCCAGAAGAAAATAGGCGCCGGGCTCTTGTCATAATTGCTAGACACGAAAGATTATGTGGCTCGTCTCATTTTGCTTGCGCCACCGCCCCTGGGAAAGATGCGGCTGACCGCGTATCCTGAAAGCAGCCAAACATAGGGGTAGCCAAGGGTGCCGGTTCGCGGCTCTGCACTGCGCTGAAGCGATGGCGCGCAGAAGCAAAGCGCCACAATTATCTCCCCCGCCGCGGCACCGCCCACGCAGCCGGCGCAGTGCATGCAGCCCTTCAATGCACAGCGAGCGTGCACTGCGTATATGCCGCTGCGCCACCTGGCTGCAGCAGAGCGACTGCATGCAGGTCCGCCAGCCTGGGTGCCTAAAGTAACAGACTGGAGCTATAATCTGGTCGCGCCCCAGGTACTATATGGTCGTCCTGCTAATTTCTGGGTAGCGAATAAGAAAGCAAACTGATGATAGCCGCAAAGCCGGTCCGCTGCCGTTAAGCCGAGTTCATCGTAACGCCACAAAGCAGTTCTTGGCTACGAAATCACCGCTGTCCTCACTGCATGGCTTCGTAGAGGAGAAAGTAACATCACATAACCTCGACACATTTAGCATTAACACAAGCATCTACATCAAAGAAGGTTCGTGCTCAGCAATTCCTACAATACGTGATGTTCACTTTTTATTTATTTATTTATTTATTTATTTATTTATTTATTTATTTATTTATTTATTTATTTATTTATTTATTTATTTATTTATTTATTTATTTATTTATTTATTTATTTATTTTGCGTGTGGCGCGCGTTCTTTCGTATAGTAACCTTTTTATGACGATCCCAGTGAATGTTATAGTAATTTCACACAATTATACAGTGTTACTACTATACAAACCAGGATAGTTCGAGGAGTTTTACAGTGTAGCTACTATGTAAAACCACCGGCGTTTCCTATTGGTTTTTTACAGTTACTTCACATTGGTTTCTTACACAACTTCGCAGTGGTTTTAACGCGAGAGCGTTAAGGGCCCCGTGTCGCAGAAAATCCTGCGTCGGCGTCGGTGTCGGCGTAAGCATCGGCGTCTGGCGGAAATAATCATGCCGAACCACATGATCCCAAGCCACCCTACGGGGCGGGCCCTTCGCGTGGCGCAAGGCGTTAGCGAACAAAAATTGAATTTCTCAAAGTAATATCCGTCAGAAAAATCGTAAAGTACGACTTAACCGCCACCTACAGACGTGATAGCGTCGGATTGTAATTTGAATATACGAGAAATAAGCCTGATAAGCAACCAGGGATCTTTGAATGCTATCGCGTTCCACACTTAAACGCGAAGCTTAAGCGTCCTCCAATTCTGATGGTGTTTCGCTGTACTTTGGTTCTAGGCAGCATTGAGGAGAATGTTGAAAACCCGAGCCTTTTAAATTAGAAACCCAATTCCTAACCAACTACCTCGCAGAACGTGGATGAAGTGGCAAAGAAGCTATCACGCAATAAAAATTTCGCGCTGACCTATCTTACGGAAATCATTTATTGTGTTTAGCCACTCTCGAATGAGAGAGTAACTGGCAAAATCTTTCTTTTGATTGTTATTTTTGTGCTCTTATCGGCACATCATTTATCTCATAGAACGATCTTGTGTTGCGATCGACGGAAAATGCAGCTGCAGTGTTTACATAAGTTGTCGACCTCTGCGCCTGGTGCTCCATATGAGCATTTCCTCAAAGCAAAGTTGTGATGGTGTCCAAGTCTCTCTGCCCTGCGGCTAACGTTGGAGCCGGTGGCCTTCCGTCACGCGCCGACACGTGACTTGCCTGGCGGTTCGCTGAAAACGACTCACGCGCCATCAGAACAGTTGCTTGAGAAAGCTCTCACTCGCAATGTCGATTTTGATTAAATACCAAAGCTAAAGGATGCAGAAAACGGAAAGAAAATACTCTAAACACGATCGGTTTCCTTTCCTTCTTTTGTCCTTTTCACGTCACTGTAACGCTTGTCCCGTGTCCTTGCTTTTCGTCCCCCGTCGTTCTGAGCGTTTAATAGATAGCGTATAGCAGCAAACGCAAGTATTTAGCGTTAGCAGTGCGCAGTCTCACGAGTGACGTCACGGCCAGGACGCCGCTCGCTCGGCTGCCGGGCACGCTCGTTCGCTTCGTGCATGCTCGAGGTTAATATCGCGCCAGCCGTACTTACTGAAGGATTTAACGGGACAACGTTAAGGGTACCGTGTCGCAGAAAATACGGTGTCGGCGTCGTATCCGGCGTAGGCGTTCCGTGAGCGAAAAATATTCTATACGGCATTAAAGTTGTTCTTATGTCACTAAAGTTGCTCATACCTTGTCTTACATTCTTTACAAAGTTATTCCTCGGTATTTTGAGCATGACAGCCCACAGACAAATGTCATGAAACAAAACACAGACAGCGCATGCGTGTTATGTTAAATCTTCTCATACTGAACTATTCAAAGTGCGAAACAATATCAGAAGATCGGCCACGCAAGATGCCGTGTTTCTACCAGAAAGCTCGCCTTCGTGCATAGCGTTCGCCGCCAGCATTTGCCGGTAAACATTACGGTTACATAAGCTCCAGTTGCCGGGAAGCGTGAGAAGCAGTCAGGGATCTTTGAATGCTATCGCGTTCCACTCTTAAAGGCGAAGCTTAATGGTCCTCCAAATTGCTTTTTACACAACTTCACAATTTGTGAACTCTGTTCACAAAATATGAAATTGACAAACAAAACAGAATAGTTAGAACAGTACTAGCACGCAAACAACATTGAGATCAAAGGCATTCCTCTGGAAGGTGAACCAGTAGCTATAATCAAACAAATTGGCGTAGTCATACAGAAGGAAGTCACAGAGGCTGACGTTGACATTTGTCCTCATGTACCTACTGCTCGGCACGACGAATCAAATATAATTGTCCGGTTCGTTCGTAGAACAAGGAGAAATGTCTTTCTAAGCAAGGAATCAAATGTCTTTCTCAGCAGCATCTGATCTGACTCCATGTTTATACTGACGGTTCTGATAAAATGAATTCAATTGTGGGGTTTAACATTCCGAAACAGCACAGTGGGTTGTGATGGTCGCCGTAATGGAGGGCTCCGGATTAAGTTTTGACAACCTAGGATTATTTAACGTGCACCCAATGCGCGGTACACGAGCGGTACACGAACAACTGAGCTACTGCGGTGGGCTGACGGTTGTGTTAAATATATAGTAATTCGACAGGCGCAGTTGTCATTCCAGTGAAGTTTGTTGAAATCGAGATTAAGACATCCTGTTCGACAAGTTATACGGTAGTTGAGCTTTCTTCGTTAAGAGCGGCCACTCGAATTATTCTTCAGGAATCACTTCAACGCGGGACCATTTTTGGCGATTCGAAAATAGCCCTGCATAGCATTCTCATCAACAACGTATATCGGAGGTCAGACCGTTACACCATGAAGCAGCAGAACAGGGACGCGATACACTTTGCAGATGCAGGGACGCGACAAATCTGCCATTATGCACACGACCAGTGGTAGATTTGTTTCCATTTCCTTCTCAAGAAGAGACGCAGTAACGACATATACTTCACTCCACACCACGCGATCGTACATTGGACTTACGGAGCTCATCAAACCTACGCTCACTGGCTCCTGACTTGAATATCTGTCTACCGCCTGGGCTATCAAGATATGAAGAAACAGCGTTGTACCGGCGGCTGCTTAGGTACCGCGTTGACCAAGTCGCACTCGTTTATTATTGGATGGGCCGACAGCCCGTGCGACATTTGGGGCTGTGATGGAACGATCGCACATCTGTGCATCTGTCCACGTTATAATGCGGAGATTCAGGTGCCAAGCAGGTGCTGTGTACCGGCGTTAGAGACACTGGACAACCGGCCATTGTCAAAACCGGAAGATAATAGGACTGGGGTCATAATGGACGTATGCACTATACAGCCGCAGCAGTAGGTTCGCTGCCTGCGGTCTACGGGCCTGCGAGACAGACTGTGATAGTGACGTGCGCTGCCTCAGAATGTTGCGCTCCGATTTTCGTTTCCCTACTCATCTTGCTCCTTTTCTGTCTCTTTAAATATATTTTACCCTTCCTCTGTGTAGGGTAGAAAACCAAGTAAACCAGGCGTCTTTTGGCTAACCTCTCTGCCGTTCATGTTTATATCTCGGTCTTAGGGTGTGTGTCCTTGTACTTCAATACCATAAACTTATTTTTCGAGTTTTTCGCTCAAATATAGTAGTGCACGGGACGGTCTTAAGGTTTGGATACGTAACGCCAATCGGCAATTCAACCATATTACTTGCATGAGCGTGATAATAGGACTAGAGTGCCTCCGACGATACAAGGCAAAAATACCACTGCGGTTTCTTCTTTTTATTCTTGCTTGTGCACAGAACGAGTGTTTTGTTATTCTGAAATTTGTCGCCTAACTTATTTTCCTTAAACTGAAACAAGTTAAATACTTTTTAATGAGTTTCATTCAAGCATGGCGCTGTGTACAAGTCCCGGAGTTCGCGCATGTACACATGCCCTTGGAAATTATAGAAAGCTTCAAGTGACTGAAAATAAGCTCCAATTTTTTCTGTACATTGGTTCGAAATTTGGCTGATATACACTATTGATATTTTGTCAACAGGTCAACAAGGAGACAGCGCGCTAAAAACAAGCTCGCGCATTCGCTGTCTTGACCAGTCACGGGGGTTACTGGCCCGAACTCGCGCAATCCGTACACCTTTCTGCACGACATTCAAGTGCGCCGTTCCGCCTTACGGATGGCAGAGCTCACCCGTGTTACCGTGTCCGTTGGCAGACTCTTCTATATCGTCGGTGTGCGCATCGTCCATTTTCAAAGAACCCGCACGCACAAGCCAGAGAATAGAGGTGCGGGTTCAAATTTAGCAAGTAGTGAGCAGATTATATGTTTAAATGCTGGTTAGTCCCTTTAAGTGTGTCTAGTAATAGTCTGAAGCCTGTAATTAAATAGCAAAGTGGCAAAGAAAGTTGGAAGCGTGGGCCTCTAGCGCACTCTAGTGAACACACTCGTAGTCTTCAGCGACTTTCGTTCCGAGCTTCACGGGAGGTCACGTTCGTAAACATCTATTTACGAACAATCTGAGCAGGCAGGAGACTAGAGTTATTGAAGTGAAACACCGAAGTTAGTAAGTAGAGCGAATGTATACATATCCGTGCGATAGTTAATGGTTCTCTGGTGAAATACTAAAGCCCATAATTATTTAGCACAATTGCACGAAATCTCGACATCTGATTTTGTTGTTGCGAACTTCTCGCGAACTTTCACGACGAACTTCGCGAGGCAGAAAAATAATCGACGACTCCTCATATTATCACCTGAGAGATGTAATGCTAAAGCATCTGGACTGATTTTAACATTCGATGATGCCCACCAGCAATTAGCGCTGTATGAACCTCTTCTTGATCCGCCGGTACCTTGCTTTGACGCCGTTCACTCTCAGCCTCTGCTTTAGAAAGCAGAAAAGCTTCGCGTTCTTTCGCTGTATCCTTTTTCCAAACGATGCATATTCGATGTTCGAGCGGCTTCCGAGCGAGCGGCGCGTTGCTGGGGCGTTTGGGCAGCCCGACGCTTCCGCGCCGTATGAGCCTGGCGACGCTATCTCACACCACCGGCCACCTGGTCATCGGAAATGACCGCCTTTCTGCGAGGTATCATGGTGAATGGCGCAATCCACGCTATGGACACCTTATTGAAAACCGGAAAGGCTGATGCATTCGGTGATGAGCTGGGCGAAACACTCCGATCGTAGAGAATGCGATCTGTACCACGACGAGCGCAAACCAGCGAGTGGAGAAAACAGGCGTAATCAGCGCACACCAAACGCAACGCGGTGCCGCAATGAGGTATACACCTATGTGCGCGTCCTTCGATTCACTTTTCCGGTCACGCCGACGGCGCCGTTACGTGACTCTGACGTATGCGCCTGCGCACGCCTCCTCCTCCTCTCCGGCTTCGCGCGTCTCCTCTCCCCTTGATATTTTCTTCATCTTCGAAGCGTGGCTTCCTCTTCACAAACGCTCTCTCTCTCCTCCACGGGCCTCCCCACCTCTCTCAAAGGTTTTTGATGATAACTCACAACGCCGAGCACCCTTGAATCATCCGTATACTGCTATCGCATAAAAAGTTCACCGACGACTTCGATACTCGCTAAGGCGAATTTTGAGCGCAGCTGTTTAGGCGTTTTGAATTCGCGATATATTGTGGCAATGAATTTGATTCTAAACGACAGGGTCCTCTCGACGGTGGCGCTGAGCCTCTGCTCAGGCAGTTCGTTTAGCAGCAGCGGCAGACGAAGCATTTCCAGCGGTTGCGTCGCTCATTGTTCAGAAAGAAAGCGTCAACACGGGAACGCGTGGCTCGCCCGGAGCGCATTCTCTAGCGGCGGCGGCGGCACAGGCGAAGTAGCGCATCCGCAGTGGGTCCGGAGCCCACGCCAGCGCTGTTTCCATATAAGGTATCGGTGGACGCGCTCGCCGCATGTCTGGTTGCCGCCGACACCCCGCTTTCCTCCTCACCCTTTCGCCATACTCTCCTCCTCCGCTTTCCTCCTCGCCCTCTCTTCGCTATCGCCGTCTTTCATCCTTCGCTGCGCTCCGCGTTCGCTCTTTCATCCTTCGCCGTGCTCGTTCGCTCGGTTAGAGGGACGCCGACGCCGATGCTCAAAGCAGGAACGGGCGCCTATAGAACTGCGCTCTAAAGAAGGGTCAACCAAGCGTCGACGCTAAAGTAGACAGGTCGACACGCATGATGGTTCAAATGATTCTATGATTAAATGTTGATTGTATCTTTTTATTCCGTGTCTTTCTGTCTCTTTTGCATACTCATTATTTATTCATTTTGTTTCTTCGAATCGTATTTCACGCAAAAATGCGTTGACCTTATCTCCTATAGAGACGACACTTGGCTGACCCTTCGTTTTTTCACGACCAAGAGGACAGAGGCTGATCCCGAAGATAGTGCATTATATGGAGCAATGAGGCTAATTTCCAACTATATTGTCCCTAGTTAGGCCTGTACCGTTAATTTTACCTACTAATGCTCTTTTCTGGTGGACACCGGCGAAGCCGCCTTCTAGACACCGTTGCCTCGAGCGAGTCATGCTTATAATATAGTTAAAGCGAGCTCGCTCCATTTCCCAAAAGAGTTTTCTGTGGCTTTGCCTCAACGTGTCTATATCAACCGCGGTGCATCCTTTACAGCCGTTCGGTGCACTGTGGTTAATTTTCGACTATATTGGTTCTAATTACGCTCGTATTCTAATTTTAGCTTCCCTGCGACTAATTTTTGCTTCGTGTCTCGTTGAGACCTACAGTTTCATACCATTTGTGACTCGCTACAACGCTCTGACTTTGCGAAAGAGTCGTTTTTTTTTTCTGGAAGTGGTTACAAGATACCCAGATACAGCAAACTCAGGTAGAGTCAGCTAAGAAGACCTTGTTTTCAAATGTGACCGTACGGTAAATAATATTTCTTGCCTTGATCTACATGGAGCGAAATAAAGGCGACGCCGCCAGCGCAAGTTCACGGCGTTGCAGCGAGTGCCATGGCCAGACAGGCTAGAGGCATTTAGTAGATATTTGCAAAGGACAAATGAGCTGTGTAAGGTTATTTCTGTTTTGTAATTGCCAATAAATTCAAAGCGTTTAATTTCATATATGATTGTGTAAAGGCCGAACTACATGGAGCGACGTTTCGCAAAGAACTTAGCGCGGCAGCACGACGCCGATTGCTCGCTGGCTTGGGCTACATGGAGCGAAAAACAGGCGGACGCCGCCTCGCGCTCGCCTATTCGCCGCGTAGCTGTTGGTGTTGTGACTCGATAAATGTGTTTATGTAGAGCAAAAAAAATGTTAAAGGGGTTTGCATTCCATTTTTTCTTGTCAATTGCCAAGTGAATAGAAAAAAATTCATACATGTTTTTTTTCTTTTTTTTTTTTTTTTTTTTTCCGCTCTGCCGGAAGTCAGAGTGAGATCGCTCTTCGCGACGCCTGGCGAGCGCGCCCCACGCGTTCGCCGGGCGAATTTTTCTGGCCGAGCCAGGTTGGCGGCGGGCGTCAAATTTTTGGACGCCGGGCGTGCGTTCGCCGCTTAAGACTGAGTCTATCCTCTTCCGTGTGCGCTTAACGTCTTTCCTATGACGTAGATTAATAAAAGCAGTGGTACCATGTGGTTTGCTCTCAGAAATGCTTTTTTATGTTTTTAGACCAAGCGCGCACAATCCGAAGGGACGTGGTCTCTTTTACACTGCCGTAACACTGCTGTATAGTACTGCTAGTATTACTTCACTTTCTCGACATTTCATGCGACCAGCACCGGCCGCATCGGCATCTACGGGCGACGCATGGAGTTTCTCTCCTCCATGGGGTGACATCTTTCTTGGCACAATGCCAAACACGCGGTTGTAGCCACATTGTCAGGAACGCTGTTGCTAGTAGACGCCAATGCGTCCGTCGCTGTCACGCTAATTCTTGCGAAACTATCTTGAAAGTAATCGCCCGAGAATACAGCCCCAATTGTTGCCCATGTAACCCACACGAGCCTATAGACAACCCCACATCTGACAGAGCTGCTGTTTTGCGTCAGGCGCACGTTGCGTCCGTGCCATCGGCATACGCGTCCAGTTGCCAGCGCCATCTTCGTTGCGCCGAAGTCTACAGGAGCACGCAAAGTGGCGCGCCCCTAGACAGGCTGACCATCTACAGCGCTCGAGTGACCGCGGCGGCGGTGCGTCGGCAGCCCCGTCGGCGGCGGCCAAGTGAACGGCGGCCTACCGCGTGGGGCGGTGAGCGGTGCCAACTGCGCTAGATAATGGGGCATTGTGCGGCGCTTTGTACTGCCAGCCCCGTACGCGCCACCACCAACCCCCGCGGGATAACCCCACTCGTAGCTGAATTAAAGGTTAATCATGCTGTCAAGCCCCCCAATTTCTGCGAGGGGCCGGGCGGGGCCGCTCTCACCCGCGCCGACACCGCAGAGCCGCCCCCGTCGCCATCTCTCCCCGCTCCTTTGTAAGTGAACGTAAACGTTTTTCCAGCCCTAATTTTCGAAACACCATCTGTGACAATTTTGCGTCACGTCTAGCGACCCGTTCCCGCCCCGAACTCGATTGGGGGATTATGGCCCCGCGTGTTTTATGGAGAGCCGGTCCGGGGTGACACGCGCCGCCGCCACGGTGCAAACTCGGCGGCTTCATTGACCGGAGGCTCCCGCCATGAATGCAGTGAATCACGCACGCGCAAGCACGGCCGCACTCGAGGGGCGCGTGCGGCGCTGCCGTTGCGGCGCGTCGCCTCGGGCGCGCTGTATATATATATGTATATCGGCCCCGCGAGAGCTGCGCCGCTTCACCGCCAGAGCGCGCCCCGGAAACGGCGTGACCGCCACTTCGCGCTGGAACTGTCAAGTGGCACCTCGCTCATTGGGCGGACTTCCCGAAGAGGAGATTGATGTTCGCGGTATCTTAAGAGCAGGTGTTTTATGGATTCAAAGACAGCAAGGTGCCCGAGTGCGACGCTCATTCCAGCGTCTGAAGCTTGTCGGATGACGAATTCATCTACGTGGTAGCGCTTTAATGCTGCTTGTAAGGAAAAACGGGATATTTACTTCATTAATTTTTTATTTGTTCGCTCATAAATGAATGAAAGCATTTCTACTGCTGACTTGACGCTACAATGCGGGCACCACAGTCGCCCTCTGATATGTAAGAAAACGGCCTGTTCCCGGAAGAAGCAGCGTGTTATAGGAGACCGAAAGCAATTAGTGTTCTCTCTCCCTCGAGCAATACTTCGATTGAAGTATTAGCGACAGCGACCAGCATTCCGATGTTCGCTCACTTCTGACGGAATTTCTTGTCTGTCAAGATTAGTCTTGATCTAAGCTCGCACCATACTTTAATCATACCTTATGATCCTGAATGCACACGCATTGTTTCCCCGATCAGAGACGTAAATGCATGGGGAATTCGAAAAATCGGAATAGTTCCGTCAACATGTTTCGATGAGAAATATGCGGACCTGTCAGCTCAAAGTCTTTGTCATCTGGTTTACTAGCTTTACAAATTTCTGTCAATGTCACATTTTTTTTTTTGTAATATAACAATAAGTAAATACTGAAATACTAGACCAACTTTCGTATTGGTGCCCCCACCTCAAGACAAGTTCAGGGACAAAATTCTTTAATGATTAATTATAAGCATGACCGAATTATCATGCCAACAAAAGGTAAAATTGGGTCCGCCTGGCTTACCTTACTTGTCTGAAAGTGACTGTCTGCCAGAAATATACATATATTTTCTAGTGGCACGGCACAAGGGGCCTAGAAATAAGTGTAAACCTTTTTCTCACAAACGCCTACATCCCTACATTTCTTATATATATAACCACGGATTTCGCAAGAAGGGAGAGGCTTAGCTGCTTGGAAGGGAAGGTGGCGAGACGAACATAAACAAATCAATTACTGGGTTTTACGTGCCCAAACCACGATCTGATGTTGAGGCACGCGAAAATAAACTACGCTGATTATCACCTTCGCACCCAGAACTCTTTCCCGTCGACACTATATGTGTACTTCCGATATGCACAAGGTGATCCCGTTGTGGCACCTGGAACGCCCACAAAGCTTGACCACGAATTTAACCTTGTTTTTTTACTGACTTGAGCCATTGTATGCGGACTTTCGCGCTGAAAGTGTATTTTGAACTATTACAGCATACAAAATAGGATGGCTCCGTTTTTATCCATGTGACTACTAATATCGCAAGCGCATATCTCGGGACGGCGTTTTTTTTTTTTTCTCGATTTAAATGCATGTGTAGGAGAAGTTGGCATCTTGGCTGATGACCACTACTCCTGCTCCATTTGGCAAACACTACATACAAAATTGGGCGGCTTGAACAAACAAGCAATTAAAAAAGACGGAGACAGTATATAATAAATATAGGCCTGCTAAAACATGCACACACACAAACGAGATAAAATGTCAACATAAAAGGCAAATAAAGACCCTATCAACATAGAAAGCAAATAAAGCTTTCTGTTGCTCAATACGTGCTACATAAAAGTTTTTTTCAGGGCGTGAAAGAAGCCCGCAAATACACGCAATATTGCCGCGAGACTCGCTGCTGGAGGCACTTTGCGTGTATTTGAGGGCTTCTTTCACACTCGGAAAAACACTTTTATGTAGCTCGTATTGAGCAACAAAAAGCTGTACCGGGAGTTTTTCATGTTGCTCCACAATTTTCTCATTGACACTTGGATAATTAGGACAGTACTTCTCGAGTTAGATAATTATTTACAATCAATTAATTAAATCTCAGTAACGAAAAAATTACTGGCGGCTACTCCATTGTACTGGAAACAATATGCACTAGGTTGGCTTCGCTTAACGCCGTGGCTCTTTTTTTAAATCGTGCTGCGTGATAGCTGGGACACCATATATATATATATATATATATATATATATATATATATATATATATATATATATATATATATTGTTACACTGCTCTGCACAATATTGCTACATGACGAGGAAGAGGAACACGAGTTGGAGCATATATTGTTCTTCCAGTGAGAGCGGCCGTCTGTGCAGAACATACAGTTTCTCTTTTTATTTTACGATGATGAGCACCAACACTGCAGTACAACAAGGGGTGTTCAGTGTCGTCTTCTGATTCCCAGCAAGAGCACACCGCATTTTCGGCTCGTCTTCTCCGTAAAAAGATCACCCACATTGCGTACGCAGTGCCTATATACGTAATCTGCCTATTACTGCTTCGAGAGAACGTGTGCTAGTTATTGGAATATTTAACCGTTTTTTTTTTTTTTTGGGGGGGGGGGGTAAATCTGATATAGAAAGGAGTTTCGACCACCGTTTTCAAACCAACTATCTTTCGACAATTAGATTGACAGTTGACGTCAACTGCTGCTTGCATCGCTATGTGAGAGAGGTATTATATCAGTCTCATTTTTAGTGTGCGCCGCGCATGGTTAACTGTCTGTCTCTATATGTTGGCTGGAATGTCACAGTGACTAGGAACAAACTGAAGTGTAACAATGTGTTTGACGCTTAATCTGACAAAATGTGGCAAATGGAGCAGAATTCAGCGCATAAGAATTTTTCTTGTGTTGTGCAGAATCCGAGCGTACAAAGTCAAGAATGGCCTATTTTAGCTTCCGGCCAGAGAAGGCAGCGCCTAACACAGATCTTTACGACGCGTGGAGAGCGAACAGACGTAGGTGTCCTGTTTTTTTATTTTTTTATTAGAGTGTGCTTTAGGGCTTGCGATATACCATATTGCGATTAAAATAAGAACGGTTGACTACACTTACTGCCAATGGAAAACTTCATATGCCAGGTCGCAACAGAAAACAAGCTAACACAACAAAATTGATGCAAGATTACGAAGCTTTGGAAGAACGTCAGCAACGGACAGGCGTGTTTTGTTGTTCTTGTGATGACGTCTGATCAAATCAGGCACAGCGGCATTGAGAGATGGCCGCTTGTCGTTGATGATATCGCGATACGAGTTAGCCTCGACATGGTGTAAGCAGGCATTGGCGAAAAGTGTTGACAACCCATCAGTGTAAAACTTATGCTGGTCATTCTAACGAGGGCATTGTAAGAGTTCAATGGGGATAAGGGCTGTAGCAGAAATCGATTACATTAACGTAATATGGGATAACTATTTCGATAGATTGAATATAGTATGGCATGGTCATTGACTCTGGCACTAATTCAGTTTCTGTGGCCGCCTGATCACTTAGCCGAGCTCTGTTTAGGAAATTTTAAACCCTGAACGTTGCAGGAGCAAACTCATCATAGGGAGTGTTTTGTTCATCACACCAATTTGCCCGCATTGATGACGTGGCTATATAATACCTCCTGCATGCGTCAACCGTCACCTCTGCTCCATGTGCCTAATTCGGAACCAGATATTTAATGAGCGGTTGAAGGAGACTGGGAAATTACACCTGGAATAGAAATCGCTCATGATTTACAGCGCAAGAAGACGGAGACAAAGAAAAAGTAGGGACGACACGAGCTGTCTTTCAACTGAAAGTTTGTTAAAAACAAGAGCCAATTACATATACAGCGTCACAAAAGAAACTGTCAAAGAATACAACTCGCTCAGTACTGCGTTCATGTTCACTACAGAAATCTCTCTTAGGACGCATATTTGCGAATAGCTATAGGCGGAAATGGTGCAAAAATACAGAAGCTGGGAAGTGTCACAAGGTTGCCAGAAGTACTCACTGTGCCCTTTAATGAAGGCCTAAGATGCAATTGCTACATGAAGTAGAATATGATAACTGGGAAGAGCAGATGGATGCTACAAAATTAGAGAAAGATAGAAATGCAGTGACGCAAGTCTTCCTCGCAGAGTGCGAACCTCCGCAACTAAAGGTATTGGAAGCCCTAGTACATAGATAAAGTCCGTTAAAGCACGTCTCTTCATTTGATATACAGGGTGTTCATTTTTAAGTTTTACGGAATTTTTTGAACTCGCCTGTGGCAGGTAGCATAATTCTTACCAGTCAGCTGGGTTATTCGATGAAGCGGACATCAGTAGCCCGAGAAATCGAAACACATATTCAACTAATTAACAAAAATTCACGAAATAACTTCTTAGTTAATGCATTTACAAAACATATTGCAATTTACGAATTGTAGCCGGTGAGCATGTCAGGCCTATCCACTTTGAATGAATTTCCAGAATGACACCATTTTGAAGATCATCATCATCATCAGCCTATATTTTATGTACACTGCAGGACGAAGGCCTCTCCCTGTGATCTCCAATTACCCCTGCCTTGCGCTAGCGTATTCCAACTTGCGCCTGCAAATTTCCTAACTTCATCATCCCATCTGGTTTTCTGCCGACCTCGACTGCGCTTCCCTTCTCTTGGTATCCATTCTGTGACCCAAATGGTCCACCGGTTATCCATCCCACGCATTACATGGCCTGCCGAGCTCCATTTCTTCCGTTTAATGTCAACTACAATATCGGCTATCTCGTTTGTTCTCTGATCCACACCGCTCTCTTCCTGTCTCTTAACATTAGTCCCAAGATTTTTCGTTCCATCGCTCTTGGTGCGGTCCTTAACTTGTTCTCGAGTTTCTTTCTTAAGCTCCAAGTTTCTGCTCCAAATGTTAGCGCCGGTAGAATGCAATGATTGCACACTTTTCTTTTCAACGACAGTGATAAGCTCCCAGTCAGGATTTCGCAATGCCTGCCGTATGCACTACAACCCAATTTTATTCTTTTGTAAATTTCTTTCTCGTGGTTCGGGTCCCCTCTAATTATTTGACCTAGATAAACGCACTCCTTTACAGACTCTAGAGGCTGACTGGCGATCCTGAATTCTTGTTCCCTTGCCTGGCTATTGAACATTATCTTTGTCTTCTGCATATTCATCTTCAACCCAATTCTTACACTTTCTCGATTAAGGTCCTCAATCATTTGCTGTAATTCGTCTCCATTGTTGCTGAATAAGACAATGTCATCTGCAAACCGAAAGTTGCTGAGATATTCGCCGTTGATCCTCACTCCTAAGCCTTCCCAGTCTAAGAGCTTGAATACTTCTTCTAAGCATGCAGTGAATAGCATTGGAGAGATTGTGTCTCCTTGCCTGGCCCCTTTCTTGATAGGTAACTTTCTACTTTTATTGTGGAGAACCAAGGTAGCTGTGGAATTCTTGTAGATGTTTGCTAAGATATTCACATATGCCTCCTGTACTCCTTGATTACGCAATGCCTCTATGACTGCTGGTAACTCTACTGAATCGAATACCTTTGAAGATATGCGCCATCAAAGTCGCCGTAAAAATGCACTGTTGTTCCACTTACTTTTTTACCAAAATGCATTGAAGCACAAAAGTAATTGAAACGCCCATGTATTTCGTCCTACACTTTGGAAAATAATATCTCGAAACTGGTGTCATCCTGGAAATTCATTTCAAGTGAACGCGTCTTGCAAACTCACCGGCTACAATTCGTAAATTGCAATATGTGTCGTAAAGTAATAAACTAAGAAGTTCATTAGTCAATGTTTGTTAATTAGCTGAATATGTGTTTCGATTTCTTGTGCTACTAATGTCCGCCTCTTCGAATTACCCAGCTCGACGATAAGAATTATGCTGTCTGCCGCAGGCGATCTTTAAAAATTCCGTAAAGCTTAATTTAGAACACCCGGTATACTCGCACAAGAGAGAGTTGGATTGTGAGCACCCTGCATTGTACAGCGTTTCCCCTCGCATTCGATTACGAGTATGTACCGTTATTCTTAAACGTAGCATAATCTCTGGGACTGCGGAACTACTTGTGCATGTTGGACACTTCGTAACCATTTGCTAAAACTGCATCGAGAATTTATTGGTCAGTTGCTATAGAGTAGAGTTGACATTCACATGGAATCCTGAGCAACGCTCTGTGTGCAAACACATGCCTTCAACCACATTACCTAATTAGCTGTTCCTTTCTCTCTCTTTTCTCCACTTATGTGCTTTGGAAAGGCTGGAGAGCTGGCTGCGCTTATTGATGGCCCCTAGGTGCGACCGAGAGTGCCACAGGCGTCGAACACGAGCATGCGCGAAGTCTGGAACGAGCTTGACATAGGTGCAGACCTTACTGAGCGTAGCCGCGGATAGCCAATGCGCTGTGAGCGTCCAAGGCGGCACGGGATGACAGCGGCGGGAGCCGCTTTCTCGACGCTCAACGTGCCCTCAACAGCCTCTCGGCGCGGCCCAGGCGGGCTGGACAGCGCTGCGGGCCGTATTTCGCATTCATGGCGACAATGACAGGTTCTCGGTGCCGGACAGATCTATTTCTCAGGCTGTGGGGCCGTCGTGTATCGCGCCGACTCATCTGCGTCGCGCCGCGGGGCACGCGGTCCCTCTGGAAGGAGAGAGGTGTGTGTGGCCGCGTGTCATCCATCAGAATCCGTCACGGGCCGGCCGACGGCCCGACACATCGTTGAATATTAATGAGCCGGACGACCACCAAGAAAAGGTTCCGTTTCTGTCGCATCCAATTAGACGGCGGAGTGGGAGGGGGGAGCCCCGCTCGCGACCGTTTTCGCGTCGCGTTGTCGCATGACAAGCAAAGGGTTAATGAGCTGGCCTACGGGAGGTGCTCCTGTCACATGCACTTTCACGTGCCAACACGGTTCGCCCATCACGTCTCGGGCAGATGTGCCGACCAGCGCGACCACGCCCCTTCCGCCACTGCGGCGCACTTCGCCTTGGTGGCCCCCCCAAGACGCCGCGGCGGGATGCCCGATCGACGCCTCCGCGCGCGATAGGTTCCGACCTGCGAGGGTGGCCGCCGGTGCTGGCTCGGTGACAACGTCGAATAGACACGGCTCTGCGTACGTCACGGCAAGCGTTCACCTTAAGCACGTGTGACACACTGCGCATGGTGAGAAAGGGCGATTTCCTGCTTCCATGCTCTAAGCGAGTAAGAGTCGAAGTTATCTTGGAAACATCCTACAGAGGAAGTAGGACTCGGCAAGTTTCTGTAAGGAATGTACTCCTTGCTCATCTAGGGAGAAAGACGGAGTGCTTTCTTGTTTACCTTTTCAGATTTCTACTCTTCTTTTGTTCCCTGAACACTGTCGAGGTAGGCCGTCTTCTTCATCCTCCTGCCCCGAGCCTTTAAAGTCGAAATAATTAAAGTGAAACGAAAAGCGATAAAGAGAGAGAGGGAGGGGGCACCAAAGTCTAGAACAGTGAGAGAGAGCATACAAAGACAGGGAAATACATGCAGTTTAGCAATTGTAAAACCAGCTGGCTGCCATATATAAAATGAAGGCTCTTTGATGTTTGCATGCAGTTCCCTTCTGTTATAGCACTTGCTGTGATAAGCTGCACGTAGAGCTACTGTGCGTCATTACAAGAACTTGAAGAAACAATCGGAGGTTTAGAATGCCTTAATATCAACACACAGATGCTTATTGCAATTTACGGTTCCAAGTCATTGCCTGTGGCAAGTTAGTGCATCTTACCTAAGTCCCTCGCCCACTCCTTACCCGGCAAGTAAATGGTTCCAAAGATATATATGTCAGTATGTCACAGTCCGCTTCGCCAGTTTGCTACATAACATCATGGAAAATTGGCATGGGACAGTGATGAGAGGAACGAAGTAGAAATGGGGACATTTAACGAGCAACACGCTCCCACGCTCAGTTTCTAATCATGCAATAACGACGTGTGTTTCGACTTTTAAATGTAGCCTTTTAGCTACAATAATCTGGCGCCTTCTGTAGAAGTCGCGGAGAAATGTGCGGCCTAAGCGACGATTGCCAAGCTGCGATTTCGTTTTAGTTTATTTCCCGCGCTCATAGCGAGGATCGGCACACAAAACGGAACCACCGTGCCGGCTCTCTTGATCTTTCTTGTTCCCGCTTCGTTTTTTGAGGAACCTGAGCTCGTGGTGCCTCGATTAGCAGAAAATGGTCAGACGCCACTCTGGGCGACCTTGCGCCGCGGTTTCGAACGTGCAGCGGTGAGCAAACATCGCCATCGGCTCGCGGAGCCAGAACAACGGCGACGGCCTCCCATGGGTAATCAATGGGTTCGGTCGGCCAAGCGGCGCCCGCGCCACTAATGAGTCTCGTAACGCGAAACACATCGGGCCGGCCATAAAGTTCGCGCGCTGCGCGAGCAAACTGTGCGGCCGAGTCACGTCCGCGCCGAATTGGCATGCCCGAGAGGCCGCGCGGCCTCCGCCTCGGCCACTGCGGCAGCGCGGGGGCCACGTGACGCAGTTACAAGCTGCGCGTATCCTGGCAACCTCGCCTGCGACGACAGCGGGACACTGTCACGAAAGCAATCCGTTTCGCGCCGCTGGCCACCCAGCGGCAACTTCTGCGCGCCTTCTATCATACATATACATCGGTGTTTCTCTTTTTCTATAAGCGCAGTGGAGATCTGCAGATATACCATCGGGTCGTGGAGAGGTTCGGCTGGCCGCCGCTGAGAATATACCGCCGAGCGAGCCGGAGCCAAAAGCCGTTTTGGCTCAGGCACATTAATTTTCCCCCGCGCTTCGCGCCCGGCGTTTCCCGAGAGACAAGCAAAAACAAGAGGCTCGAAGCAACGGCACGGCGAACATCAGTCTCGCTAGGCTGCCGATACCTCGACGTAATTTAATACCTCATCGCGTAAGCGATGCGAACTCGTGAAACTGTGAAAAGCAGCCTCGCCGCCCTTTCTCGCGTGGCTCATTGGAGCGTGGGCAGCCCAAAAAGTGGCCGGCTTCCGCGAACAAACGCCGATACACTCGGCTGACTGCGCGGCCACTTTGACGGCGCTGTAAAACGTGCCGCTGCGCAAGGAGCGCCCGCCGGGGGCAAGTAAAAAATGGCAAGCCCCAAACGAGGAGCACTGACGCGCGGAAAGAAACAAAGTGGGGTGTCCGGCAAGATTGCCTCACGCCTTTCTGATGTGTGTATGAGACGCCTCGGCACTTTGTCTCCGAGTGCATAAACGTGTGTGCGCAGATTAATGAAATGCGAAGGGCAAGCAAGGAAAGCAGCTACAGAGGTGCTCCTCGGCACGGTGAAGTAGTTTACCTTTGAAGTACCGATTTTACATCCCGGTAAAACTTGTCAAGGAGCAGGAAGGGGGAGAAGGTCCTCAACTATAGCCAACCCCAAGCCATATTATAGCACGCACGAAGACTGCCCCACTATACATCTCAAATAAATACCTGTACTGTACTGGTCAGCTGTCGTAACAGTTCAAGCACCAGCATGACCCACATCTGCATGTAGTCAAGTTCTATTGCACCGGCGTGAGGCACTACGACTAATCGTCAATGTTAGCTACTCAGTATATTTGCCCTCCCCTCCTCACATCTGACTCCTCCCCCTACTCCCAACCCTCCCACACGAAAAAAAAAGGGGGGGAATAATAATCGCCCCCTTTGCTTTGCGTAGGAACATCGTTGACGGCATAAGATTGGCCGACTTAATGGAACAGGCAGTAAGAATAAGAATATGAGTTCAGACTAGATTGGTGAGTTACTCTTCCGGAGTCACAACGGATGGCTTTTACCGTACGCGAAGCTGGTGAGGCTTAGCACTTCTGCTTAGAACTTGACTTCCTAAGGTTGGCTTCGCTTAACATTTCACGGCGACGCTCCGATGATTTTCGAGGCAACCGTACCATGTTCCTTTCTTTTTTTACTTCTTTTTAGAGCGCAGCTCATAGGCGCCCGTTCTTGCGTTGAGCGTCGGCGTCGTCCTACCTCGGCGTAACCGAGCGACCGAGCACAGCGGAGAAGGAAAGACCCAACGCGGAGCGCAGTGGGGGATAAAAAAAGACGGCGTGAGCGAGAAGAGCGCGAGGAAGGAAAGCGGAGAAGGAGGGTGAAGCGGAAGCTTGAGGAGGAAAGTGGAGGAGGATATGGCGAAATGGTGAGGAGAAAATTGGAGTGCCGCGCAAGACGTGTTCTGCGGCGACGATCGCTACGAGATGGCGCCAGAGTAGCGCGCGTCGTCTTTTGACCGATGACGTCATCGATAAGGCATGCGGCGAGCGCGTCCACCGATCCCATATATGGAAACAAAGCACTGCATGAGCGGAGGTCTGTCTGCGGTGGCTGCTGTGAATTGCGCCCACGCGTCATCTACGCGCTGCCTCTCACTATCTCCAGATTAGCGAGGCAGTCGCGCCACACTTCGCTCCATTTGCAATGTGTCGCACGAGACAGATTCTCCGCGCCAGCCAATATATCGCGAAATGGAAACACGCATAGAGCTGCGCTCAAATTTCGGATTAGGAAGTATCGTAATTATTGGGGGATTGTTTATTACTTCTTCAACAACCTGGAATAAGTCAGCCGTAAACAGGAAGCCCTGTAAGCATAGCGGTTGACAGGTTACATCAGCTTTCAGCGTCATTTTTTTCCTCGCACATCGTGTAGCAAATGAGCCTTTTATTGGAAGACGGTTATGCTTAGTGATTAGTCGTATATAGCCGCACGCCGGCCAGTATGCACTTGGCACGAGTGCAGGTGCTTAGTGCATGAACAACCATGTTAGTGACTCTTGTTTGGAAAGAGCCAACTGTTTGGTAGCCCGTGCTCTGTAGCCCAACGTGCATCACGTCACTGCTCACACCACTACCGACGGGATCCCAAATGAATGAGTCACTAAAGATCACAGGAGGCACCTCAGGATCACTCAGTTTCCCGACGCTTCCCGACGCGTTTACGTCTCCCTTCTAAGCGCTGATTAGGCATACTTAAACAGTTGCTAAATTTGTCCTATTCGTTGTAGCAACATGTCAAAAGCGCCATAGGCATTTGTAATGACTTGACCATTTTCCTGAAAAGTTCCTTTTTTAAGAACGGAGTTGTTTAAGCTGTTAGTTCGTAACATGCGAACAGAAAAAACTGAAAATGGGGTCCGATCCTGGCGATAGTGCAGAAAGGGTCCAAGCGCACATACCCCTGTGAACTAGCGAAGCTGAGCCTGGCTAAGTCTACTAAGCATGATTGGGACTACTTAAGCTTAGTCAGTCATCGATAGCCAATCAATTGGTATACCAATTGATAATTGATCAATAATCAATAAATTACGGAAAATGCTGGGGATGACTTGGTAGTGCTTGCCTAGCCCAAATACGTGCCCAATACTTTGCAATAGCTAATCGATAGCCAATCAATAGCTAATCGATAATCAATCAATAATAAATAACTTCCTGAAAATGCTGGGGATGGCTTGGTAGTGCTTAGCCTAGCCCAAAAGCCAGGACTAGCTTGGTGCCCATCAGCTCCGCTGTCTCTTTAAAATTGGGCCTCTAGTGCAGGCTCTTCTTTTTTCTGCAGCGATCGGTTAGAAATATTGAAAATTTTCTCCCGCTGTCCTGAAGGCTCCGGAACGACCCTTCAGCACGCCTACCGTGGTATACTAAAACAGTCACCAAATTGGTTCTGGTGAACTTATTGTTATTTGAAACAGCCATGAGCAACAAGGAAAATTCGTCTATGCCCGTTTAAAGTTTCCTGCTTCTAAGCGCTATAGTTTTGGCGCAGCACTCATACAGGAATTTCGTGCAGACGTTTTCTGTACGACTTCGCAAGTCACTTTCGCCATCTCCTACAGCTCCTAACGACTTTAATAAATTAGTGAGAAAATATTTATGACTCAATGGGCATGATGTTTTGTAGGCTCTGCTTATATACCTGCAATTTTCACTTCGATATATTGCTTAGTTCTCTGGTGATGTTCCTTTAATTCCTTGAAGGTGTTGAGACTTCGGCCATCCCAGACGCACTAATACAGGGCTTGGAATAAACTATTAATAAATAGGGCTCTAAAAGCAGCAGAGGGCGATTAGTTATATTATACAGCTCAAGTAAATATACAGCTCATGCTCAAATTATATGCGCATAACACCATCGTCCATTAGAGCAAGGCGTGAATGTTAAGCACATATAGGCCTACATGTTGTATCCCAATATGAAGTCGCTTCAAAGCTGCAGAATTGGCGTTGCAGTTGGGGTATAAATAAATAATTCATTAATGGCAAACGAATTTTCATAAAGTACAAGATACGAGACAAAAAGGGGGACCTGGTTTTCGTAAGTCACAAACACATGAAGCCAACAGACAATGACAACAAGGATAACATAGTGAGGACCACTTGTTTGTTTAATTGAAATGTAGAAATTAAAAATACAGGGAAATGAAAGTGGTCGGCAGAACAACTGGCCGTAGAGGGGATACGAATCCACGTCTTCGCATTACGCGTGCGATGCTCTTACCAGTTGACCTACTTGAGCTAATTGAGCAATTGAGTTTATTATAGGCCTTCTCCCAAGTTCACGTATCATGTGACGCCTTGCGACAGAGAGGATGTTCTACATCCGCCGCCAAGGCCATGAGTGGTGGCGCTGGCTAACACTCCCAGGGTTCATTCTAGTAAACATATATAAATACCCCAAAGGCATCGCGGTAGCTCAATTGGTAAAAGCATCGCACGCGTATTGCGAAGACGTGGGTTCGTATCCCACCTGTGGCCAGTCGATTTTTCGTCCACTTTCATTTCCCTGTATTTATATTTTCTGCATTTCAATTAAAAAATAAGACTTTTCTTTATCGTTCTTTGTTGGCTTCATGTGTTTATAAAATACCAGACAAGCATCTTGCTGGTTGCAGAGAACCATGGTTTCATCAAAATTACAGAACTGCAGACATATTTTATTTGAGCCTAATTCCTTTTAATGCAATATTTCGCGCGCGTTGGATACCCGCACGTCTTTTAAAACAATATTGTGCGGCGTTTGGGGGGGCACGGTATTGCTTTCACACAACACTAGCCACATAAAATTTGTCGTACTGAAAGTGCGCGATGCACTTGTGGCCACGTATGTGAACATCTTCAACATTTACTGTAGAACGGTTCTGAACGGCGTCCTTTGATACGTAATTTAATGGTAGAGACCCCAGGCACCTAGGTGTGAAATTTTTCGTTGGTATGTGGTCATCACCCTCATTGGAAAGGCGAGCGATAACGGACCCATAAAGATTTCTGAAAGCGAATAATGCAATGGTAAAATATTGATAACAGCCGATCATCGGTTTTAATCTGATTTTATGGATTTTATGTGAACCGACTAACTGTTGCTTTTCTGTGCACGATTTCATGTGCCTTTCCGCGATCTTGCTGTTAAGTAACGAATATTTAGTCGTATTTTTACGCGCCTTCTGTCTTTGTTATTCATACCATTCTTGTAGCTCTGGTTTTGCTCTGCGTCACCTTGTGCATGTATATTTTCTTATTGTGCATTATTTCGATGTAGGAAAGGAGAGAGAGAGAGAGGGAAGGCAGGGAGGTAAACCAGGCGCAGGGCTCCGGTTTGCTATCTTGCACAAGGGTTAGTGAAAAGGGGGTTAGAAAGAAGAGATGAGGAGGAGAGAGCGAAATGCAACAAGTAAATTATGCTATAGGTGTTCATTGAGTCCAGTGGATCGCAAAAAGAACAATAATGCTTTCATGGTCTTCTGATGGGATGTAAGAAAGGAGAAGACGGCGCAACTTTTGGGGGCCAATATCTCCCAAAAACTATAGTACCGTGCGTCCCAGCTAACGTTTCCCGAACTGTTTTAAAAATGAAATGATTAAAAAAAAACATGGTGAAAGATATGATTATGAGACCTATACTCGGTCGTAAGAGATCTCACGACCGAACACCAAAGGTCTTATAATCGTATCTAGCACCGTGTTTTGTTTTGTTTTTTATCACCTTGGCTAACGTTAGCTGGGACACCCTCTATACTAAAGAGACAGAGGGAGAGAGAGAGAGAGAAAGAAATTTGCAGCACGTTTTGTTCAAACCACTGCTCTCGTATATGGTTTATTTTGACATCAAACGGGGTATGATCTTTCGGGGCAGATAATAAACAGCCGTTTACCTTTGTATACGCCAGCATATGCTGCCTTGTATAGTATTGCATATTCATGCATTTTCTGTGCAAATGTTGACATTTTGACTTTGCAATGTTGAAATGAATATCCTGCATGGCTGTACAAGAGAAAGGGGGAATCTTGAGTTCATACATCTCAGCGCATGTCTTGTGCTATATACATCTTAATACTGTATATATGAAATGAGGTGATGTTCTTATTTAATACCCTAAGTCAGAATACGCAAATGCTAAACCTTCATATCCCCCCCTTGCATATGTCCGCTTTGTAATGATACCCGACATGTTTTGTTTCGGGAAAACAGTGTTGTTGCGATAGCAAACTATACGTATTCCCGAGACGCGTTCGCGCCGACGCCGTCGTGCTGTAGCGACATCGACGTGCATGCGTGGGCCGCGTGTGGAGGACTACAGATGGTCTCCAGTGACGCGCAGCGCGTTTGTCTGCAAAAACAATGCCAAGTGGACGCACCGTCATGCTCCGCTCAATCGGCTTAGCCTGAGCCAGGGCTGTGTTCTGGCTTCCGCTTCTGGCATCCACGGCCGTTGTGCGCACACACAGCTTAGCTAGCATTCCTGCCGGTGTGCTTATCACACCGCGGTGCATACACACTGGTCTGAGCAGAACGGACAGTATCAAGGTAAATCAGTCTAATTCTTTATATTATTAAGCGGCCGTACATGTACGTGCTTTCAGTGCAGCATGGTCGTGTTGCCCGGTGTTTGCTATTTAAACGACGCTGCGCACGTGTTCACTAAGTTGAGTTGTCAGGCTTGCGACGTAAGACGAAAGGTGGCTGGACAGTTTTATTGCTATAAATACTCCGTCATGCCCGTTTTCTGCGCACCTTTGTGCACCAGAAGGCAGGAAAAAGTCGACAAGAACCTTGTTCATCTAAGCCATGATGTTTAAATTTGTCTTTGTGTGAAACGGTCTTCAGGAAATTTTCTGATGCACTAGGCGTTTGCCGTCTAAATCGTTGAATCAAGGTGATTAGAAACCTGCTCAATCTCACTGTGTCATTTCCAACAATCCCATGCACTGAGCATTCAAATGACAGGAAAATGTTCTTGGTGAGCTTTGTCTTACGGCTCAGCATTTATACTTGCACTGGTTGTACAAGCTAGATGTAATGAGGGAGGAGCAATGTGGAGGTAAAACAGCTGCAGGTGTAAACTTGAACTGATATGTTTTGATGTTTGTAATAATAACAAAACTCGAGCTTTGCTTTGTCAATGCTCTCGAGTTTGTGTGCATGGCATCCTGTGGCGTCAGGCAGGCTGAATGTGTTGGCGAGCAGCCTTGAACTACATTTCGGTTTGTCTTCCTCTGCTTTTACTCAAGTGACATCTATACGGGGTGCCCATTTCTAAGTTTTCTGTTATTCTTAAAGATGACCCGAGGCCGATAGCGTACTTGTCTTGGAACTGGATTATACGAAGAGGCGGACAATAATAGCACGAGAAATCAAAACACGTATTCAGAAATTAACAAACATTCGCTAACTTACTTCATAATTAGTTACTTTACGGCACATATTGCAATTTACGAATTGTAGCCGGTGAAATTGAAATGAATCTGCAGGATGACACCAGTTTCAAGATATTTTCCAAAGTGTGGTACGAAATACATGGGCGTTCCAGTCACTTTTGTGCTTCGATGCATAAAAGAGCATTTTGTTAAAAAAGTAAGCGGAACAACAGTGCATTTTTGCGGCGAGTTTGATGGCGCACATCTCCAGTCTGGTGTCACCCTGGAAATTCATTCCGAGTGGATACGCCTTGCAAACTCACCAGCTACAATTCGTTAATTGCAATAAGTGTCGTAAAATAATTAAGAACTTAATTAGTGATTTTTTATTATTTTAATGTGTTTTGATTTCTCGTGCAAGTAATGTCCGCCTATCTGAGTAATCCATATCAATGACTAGAATTATGTTTTCAGCATCAGGTAAATTTTAAAAATTCCGTAAAACTTAAAAGTGATCACCCCGTACATATTTTGGCAATAAACATTCCATTTCTTTTAGTGAGATGTGTAACTGTGTTTCTCTTTCACAAATTGATGTGCTCATCATGGATCGTTGCATAACTCAATTAAGGCAAATGTGTTTTTCCACAAAATATTTAGGCACTATATTTATAGTGCTTTTGCTTTTCACTTATTAAAAAGAATAAATTCTGTGGTTTTATTAGCCAGAACCACGATCTGATTATTATGCGTAGTGAGGGACTTCGAAATAATTTTGACCACCTGGGGTTCTTTAACGTGCGCCCTAAATCTAAGTAAACGAGCGGTTTTGAATTCGGCCCGTTTGAAATTCGGCAGCCACGGCCGTGATCGAAACCGCGACCTCGAGCTTGCTTTTTGACATTCGCATAGTGTGTCTCTGCTAATGTAAGACTGTTTCCGACCACGTGTTCTTTATCATTCTTACCTTTCACACGCACGATTTGTATATCAGTACCTTCAGATATAACGCTGCCGTATTTATTCACCTTGTTTTGTCCTATATCTTTTCACGGCATAACGCAGCTAAAGCATTGCGGTCAAAAGTTGTGTCAGTCTTTTTGAAGGACAACCTAAAAGACCTTTAGTGCACACCATATGCGTCAACTTTCTGCTTGAAAAAAAATTTGTTAGCGTGAGCGAAAGCGCGTCAAGAAGGACTATAGTTATCTGCCGGGCTCGAAACTTACTCGAGTATTGCCTTACTGTAAACGTTCAACCACCGTTTTTAAGGTGAGCTGTAAATAATTCAATGCACGTTATCGTACAAATTGCGAAAATTGGACATTTTTTACACTGTTAGCGAGCGCAGAACCTAAATTCCCGCTGCCCGTCATAGCGCGCCTTTGCGTGTTCCGACACAATATGGCGGCGGAACCAGACGTGTCACCATCCTGTACGGAGAAGCGTTGCATCGAGGCACCCTATGCCAACCTTCTGAGACGCCTCCCGCGCGCTATGCTAAACCTTGTTATCGCTTTGCATGCTTCGCCATCGGGGTGAAACATATTTTTATCCCGACTGTTTAATTATCTTGTGAAGAATGCTTTAATAATAATAATAATAATAATAATAATAATAATAATAATAATAATAATAATAATAATAATAATAATAATAATAATTTATTTAACGTATACCAGGGACAACCCTAAGGTCTGCGTGCAGGCGCGCGCGTATGCATTAAACACATACACAAAATAGAGAGCACTGCAGGAGAATATAAATAAAAAACAAAAACACAATGAATTAAATATAACAATTATGAAAAGAAGGGTATATATACACAACAAAACTCGAGGTAAATAGAAAAGAAAGAGGAGATGAAAGGCAGTTGAATAAGGTGTGAAGCTATGAAACACCAACGCAAAGCGCGGAAAGAACAATGACGGTGAGTTTTCAAAAAATATCGAGATCATGAATGAGAGAGAGAGAGAGAGAGACAGAAGAAAGAGGAAAGGGAGGGAGGCTAACCAAAAGGGCTTACAACTTCATGCGCTTGCTGCCACCTAACAATCGTGACCATAACAAAAAACAAACTATAATGAAATTTCCAGACAACGACAATAGTTCTAAAATCACACTTTACCAAGTTTTAATTGCAATTTCTGCATCTTACAACCATAGACTATGGCGCTGTGCACATGAGCGCACAGGTGTTACACTACAGAGCCATATACGTTGGACTATTTCCCAGCAGCCAGTCCCCCACTAGCTTACCGGACACATTCGAGTCACGAAATGCTGATGCGAGGCCACCAGCTAGGTAAAAAAAAAAAAAAAAAAAATGTTGACCGCAAATATTCCATACTATTCGTCTCTCAGTTTCCTAACAAAGAAAATAAAAACGAATGACATAACTGTAATGTTTACACGAACAAATGTACCGAACATGACATCCCCACGCCGGAAAAGTGCAGATAATGGTGTCAAAACTTTTACCCCAAGTACGAGATTAAAGACTATGGTTGGACAGAAAATAAAATGCAGAGTGCGCATGCGTGTATGGGGGGAAGGGTGACAAGCGGGAGCAAAGTGAAGGTGAGCATGTTTAGCGACAAGTCAGCCGAAATGCCGCACACGCCTTGTCTATATAGCCTTGCGCCACAATTTCTCTCTTGCTTTTCGCATTTCTCCACAAGACGCGTCGCGAGTCGGGTAAGAAATTCTGCCGTAGATTTAAGAGCAGATAAATTTCGAGCGCACACATCTGTCCCTAAGACGCACGAGACGCGAACGCAGTTGAATCGTGTCGCTCGAGAAAAGCTGCACTGCGAGATTGCGAGGGCGTAGTCCTTAGCAGCGAAGCTAGGTGCAAACAAAATCCAGTTTCTTTCGACTGACAGTGGCGTAAGAGAGCACCGTCAAATGCTGAGACATTGGTCGGCGTTTCCCTGCTGCTCGCACACTGACGTCGCATTGCTCGCTCTAGTACGCCGCGTGGGCACCGGTTTCTCGCTGAATTATACATGTTTGTCTCTAATAGAGAATTTTGCGAATTTTAAGAGACAAGTCTGAAATGTCTGTAAAACCAAAGGACGATAAGCTGTCACGTCAGGCGCGCAGGCCTGAAGGTTCGCAAGGCCGTCACTATTGTCTCCAGTTGGCCCGTGTCGCACGAGGGAATAAAATAAACGTGCGAGAAGATTATGCCCGCAAAATAACGAGAGGTAACACTGAGTCCCAAGCAAGCGCACATCACGTAAATTGGCCCCTAACTGTCAGTTTCTGCGTTGAGTCATATAAAAAATATATATATAATAAATAATAAGAAACAACAGGAACAACTCAAATAGGCACGAAATAACAAAAACATTTCTTTATCTTCCTGCCTGAAAAATTAAAAAGAAAGAACGCGGAGAAGCGCGTCCCTTTAAACGCTGCGGTCGCGTGTCGGGTAGTGCTCGTTACGCGAAATTTCAGACATAGAAGATTAGCAGAAGCTAAGAAGCCCCCTCCCACAGAAGGCCTAAAAATAAAGAAAGGGGGGGGGGGGGGGGGGGCACGGTAGATGCGTAGCCATGTTTTAGCGAGGCCTCCTGCTTACCAAGTCTTACCAAGGATTTTCGTTGGGGAGTGTCAACGTTGAGACGAAGTGAGACTTGTTCAAAATATCACAAGTTGAAAGAGAACGCTCCGTCGCAGAAATGTGCCTTTAAATAGGGAAGAACAAAAAACATATATGTGTTCCTGAGCACTTGATTTAGTTTTAAGAAGCAGGTAATATGTCACAATCAAAGCCTGCATTTCCTTTGCGTAAAAGACGAAATCTTTCGTTTAGAAAGCCGAGCACGTTGTACTGCAGCGCTCGCAGAATAACCTTCCTCGCAAGGTGATGCGCCCTTATTAGACTATATATAAATAAGTCGTTTTGTCTCTGTAATCTAAGAATTCACTTACTTATCACCTCTACCAAATGAAGGGCAATAGTACCTTTACGCACTATTTATGTGCGTCAGATATTTATAAATATAACTACAATATACTCGTATAACTATAAATATAGCTATTTCTTTACTGAGTAACCACTCTCTAAAGCCTACAGAAAAGACTATAGCGCTTCAAAGCGAGCCTGCACAATCACGGCAACGACTGCACCTTGTTTCGCGCAGCGCAGGGGTGTTTCGCGGGGGCTGCCAACCTGAGCGCCACGCGAATCCGTGCTCTGCGAGAAAGTCGACAAACAAAAGTCTTTTTGGGACAGTAGCCGCCGCCGCCATGGCGGACCCGGCAAAAAGAGTCGGGTCATCTATCAGCGCCATGTAAAACAACACGACGAGTGACACCGCGGCCTGTCGCATCGACCGCGCGAGTCGGACAGTGGAGCGCGGGCGCGCGTAGCTTGATCGCCGTGTAAACACGCGACGCCCGGGGGTCGCAGCATTAGCGCGAATCCCGACTACACTGTTTGCCTAGCGGCGGGAACAAATCTGTCTTGAGCTGAGCTCGGGGTGAAACGCGAAGCAGCTAGGTCAACACGCCAGCGCGGCGTGCCACAAATCTCCCCCCGCATACAGGAGCGCCGCCCGAGGCCTTTTCTTTCGTTCCTTCTCTTGATACGAGAAGAAAGCGTCACCAACTGCTGTTGCCAGCGGATCTCCTAAATATCGGGACCCCTCCTCACTTCGTTTCTTTTCTCCTTGCCGTAGGCCAGCACTGCGGGCCCTAAACTTTTGCAGGCTGCTCCTTGGGGTGCCCTCCCTGAAACAGATGCACCTCAGAGAGGTTGTGCCAACACTCATTTTCATACAAATAACCCATTCATCATGGCACGCGGGTCACACGTCCACCCTGGTACGCCACACTTTCACCCCTCCCCGAGAGAGCGCGCGCTCCGGCGTCTGCGGCGCGGAACGCCGGTTCTGGACCCCGGAGCCGCGGGAGAATACATTAGCCGCTCCTGCAGGGCACCCAGGCCATGGCTGCCGCAGCCACGGTGAGTAACGACGCCGCCGCTGACTCTCATTGGCGACCACCCACCCCCCGCTCTGGCGGCTTCTCGTCGCCAGGCTTTTCTTCTTTCTTCTTGCTTGTCCCGCCGGAGGCTTGTAAAATGCTAAACCCGAACCGCACAGTCACTCCATTGAGGGGGTTGTGGAATATAGCTGCGTGATTCTTCTCGTTTGCGTCGATTGACCGTGCGGTTCGGAAGGCCGGGCGCGATCAATTACACAGGCGGCCGAGAAGGCAGTCGAGCGAATACACGGTGTCCGACCGTTGATGCTACCGAATCAGATATATTTATTCCATGCACAGTCATTAGGCATGATAAATGCCACCTGCCACGCACCGGTTAAGCGCGAAACCCCTCGGCGTCAACTGTGGCGCCCTAGGTTTATGCGCGCCCTCTCTGGCGTCAATGAGGCTGCACATCCCCCATCTTTGGGGCCTGCAGGTACAGGCCTGATTTGTCGCCCCCACACTTGCGGGTTCACGTTACTTTTTCCATCGCCTTCTGGTTCATTCTGCAGCCCAGTTTAAAAAAAGAATGAAACACCGTTCAGTTTCTACCTCCGGCGCCCACTTCCTGACCGACGCGTCAGCTGTGTGACCCACCTCGTCGTGACTTAAAGGGACACTAAAGAGACGAATAGGTTGATCTGTATTCTTAAATTACGCTTCTAAGGTACCAAAAAAAAAGCCTATCTTGCCGTTATATCAAGTTTGGTGAGCCAGAAAAGACGCAAGAGCGAAAGGCAGGTGGCGACACCGCCGTGTAGTTCAAGCGCCAGCTATACAGCCATGGATATCATGGATTTAGATAGCGTCTACTCGAACACAGTTCAGTGTTTATCGATAGTATTTGGTCTACATTGTGTCCTACAGGAGCCAAAGAATGAACTTTGCAAGTTCATTGCTAGTGTTTCAACGTGAGGGGGATGACTAAACTTTATTCAATAATTTGTGCCGGCTGTTCTTCGCCCAAGGTGGTCGGCCTCCCTAGTCTAGGAAACCGCGGACCTGCACTGCCAGCTTGGCCCTGTCCACCAGACGTTTGCTGGTCCTAAAGGTACACGCACGTACGTCAGCCGATTCTCCCACTCCTCTTTGGTCGGTGCTGTAATGTTGTTTAGCCTTGGGTTGCGCCCACACTCCCATGACATGTTGTATAGGGAGTTGGACACGTCGCAAAAAATGAAGTCGCCTTGATATGATATCGCGTACATGGCGTGTAGGAGCGTTCCGTGCGGAAATTTGCCTGTTTGTAGCCTTCTCCTTTGACTGTTGTTGGCTTGCGGTGAGGACAGTAGCGCACCCAGGATCTCTGCCAGGGAGGGGGGAGGGGTTTACAGTTTGCCAATACCATCTAAACAGCACTAACTTCGATTTCTTCACGGGAAATTGTCAAAAATATGCGCTTTTTGCGAGTGTGCAGATGATTGCGCGTCTTACATCTTAGTTGCAGTACTCAAATGCGTAAGGAAAGAAAAGGGGTTAAACAAAAGGGGGGGGGGGTTAAGTCGGCCTCAGGGGGGGGGGGGTTACAACCCCCGAATCCCCCCCCCCCCCGTCGGTGCGCCACTGGGTGAGGAGTTGGGTAGAGTCTTCTTGTGTTCTGGTAATGGAGAATTTCGGCGCGAAACAGCATCGGCAGTACCCATCTCGCGATGACTGTCGACGGTAATATGCGTTTAGCATTGAATCAATGCAGCGTCAACGTATTGCCACCGTCGAAACGAGTTCTGTATGAGGCGTTCACTGCAGCTGGACTCCTCTTTCGCGCTTCCCTAAGAACACTAGGCGCCATCCACAATTCTCAGCGTTCGCCGGCACTGGCACGCCACGTTGCTTGTCTCGGAGGCCACGCGCGGACTTCTCGGCAGCGCCACTAGATGGCGCAGCGTGTCCAGAAAGAAGAGCGAGAGAGGAGCCCGGTTGCCGCATTACGTGTTTCCCAGCGTTCGCAAGCACCGGTGCGCCTTCCATTTCGGAGGCCACGCTCGAAGCCTGCACCTGGTCTCCACACACACACATTCACACCAGGGCTGGGCAAATATACTTTGAAATTGTATCTTGATACGATACAAGATACTCGGTCAACAAGTATTTGAGATACAGATAAAAGATAGCACCTCAATTATTGTATCCGATACGATACTTTCCATTTGTGTATTAATGTACTTCGATACATTCGCAAATTTCTTGTTATCGATCTAGATAATGTAACAGCAAACGCGCATGCACAAAAATGTTTGCTTGGAAATTTCTTAACTCCGACCAACCTTGTTTCATTTGAATGAAATGTCTGTTAGCATCTCAAAATGTTTGTCTTTCTTGTGCAAAGTATAATATTTTCATTCCGAAACAATTTATTGGGGTTGATTTAGCTGCTTAACATGAATGCTCTTTCTACGCGGTTTAAAGTGGACAATAATTTACGTCCGTTGGTCACAACTATTTCAGAGAGCAAGTGCAAGCTCGCTTATCTGCGTGAGTAGGTCCTATATAAGCAGCGTTGATAGAATCGTTAGAACGCACTCGGACCGATCGTAAAAGTAACGCGGTCAGCACATGGTTTGTTTGGGCCAAGTTCACGGTTTTAATACTTCATTTCTTAGCACTGTTTGCCTAATTCTGGCTCTTTGAGTTTCAAAAAATAGCGTTCTTATGTTTGGAGCGCGTTGACTATAATATCATGAGTCATTCCACTCTGAGTAGGTGGATGAACACGACACAGACATGACACAGAATTTTAAACAAAGGTACGAACACATTTATGGTCTTGATCGGTGCTCATTCTTTGTGTTGATCGGTGGACAATTGCCGGCGCCGTTTGCACTCTCGCATCTGTTCTCGCCGTCGCTCTTAATAGGCGCGTTGCTCCTCGGGAGTCCGGGCTATGCACGGCCTCCCCATTACGGCGACAGGAGAGAAGTGAAATTCAAAATGGAGAACGGCAACTTGTATTTCAGGTTTGTTTATACACCGCCACCACGGGAGAGTGGAAGGAAAGGAAACAGATACGCAAGCGCTTGGAACGCCAACAAAGAGAGGGCGGTGCGAACGTACATCCCCGGCCGACGCGAGTCGAACAGCGGCAAATCTTTCAAAAACCTTTATCATATACCTGGGAGTCTACTGATCTTGAAAATGGTGCCTATTGATAACTAATCTACTCAAAATGCATTTCCGATGGACGCCGACGAGCCAGCTGTGAAAGAAGACGACGATGAACGCGCAAGCAGTGGCACGAGCGCGTTCGCGCGGAACCTGAGTTTTGCTTACGCACATGAAAAATCCCCAGAAAACCCTAGCCATAAACAGCTTCGCTGTAAAATCGAGCCGATCAAACTTTCATAACGTATAAACAAGCGCTAGTCCGGTCGTAATGTGCAGCTTTCGTAGCTTATTCATGTTTTGCGGAATTCTTATCATGGAACGTAGTCCACGAAATTGCTTTTGGTGCTTGCGAGCATTAATCCCGTACACAAAATAGCCGCCTTATGCACAAGTCTCCCGGAAGCAGCACCATCCACGCTTTGGATCACAACTGTCAAACTTACATCCCCGAGATCCTTCATATCGCTGGTGTGTGAAAGCCACGAGACGCACCCCATTATCGCATTCTTCAGACTTCGTAACAAAGCACCATGCAAGAGAAGCTTCGTTGACGACACTATAGCGACATCAGAATTTGCGCGAAAGACGCCGCACGCATTGGCATACGCAGCACAGTACGGTGGCTACGAGCAAGTGTCATGGCACCGGCTGAACTAAAAAGAAAAAAAAGAATAAAGAAAAAAAGAAATCAAGAAATCAAAAGGTCGGCTGCGCGCAGAAGTTCGGGGGCTTTTTTGTGTCTCGCGCCACCACATGACTCTGCTCCACCAATAGGGACGCGCCGACCTCATCATCTGCCCTCGCTGGGGGCTCTGGCGAAAAGACAAAAAAAAAAAAAAAAGTCACTGCCTTTAGTTTTATTCGGGTGGCTTAGTGGCAGCAGTATCAGCTTGAGAAGCGGAGTTAAGCCAACATTTATCGTTTCGCACTGTGATCCTGCGATAGCAGTATCTTGTATTTAAGATACACCGATACATTCTTTCTTGTATCGCAAATACAGATACTGATACACGTCTTGCCAGACGTATCAGGATACACATACACAAGATACCCAAAGAGTATCTAAGACACATGCATCTTCCGATACTGCCCAGCACTGATTCACACACACATAGGAAGGGGGGGCTATGGGATGGGAAGGAGAGGTAGGCTGCTGTCCTTGATTGACTTGAAAACAAGGTATTATTTCTTGGTGCTCACTCGTGTGCACGGAGCATGCAGGTTAAAACACATATCGTTTATTCTTCTATGGAAAACACGGGGAATGCGGGAGATGGCGATTCAAGACGTTGAGTAACACGAGAACAAGGTGAGGGCAGGAGCCAACGTTTCGACAAGTGGACTTGTCTTTTTCAAGGCCTTTATTTTTCTTCAACGGTAACAGCACATCGTAACTAACATCTTGTACAGTATGATGTTGTATTCCACCTTATACTCAACAGCATTTGTTGTTTAATGTATGATGTCTATTTTCATCAACAGCAAGCGTTTGCTTATGTATCCTTTGGTGGCATTTTCTTTTTATACTGCGCTGGCACTGTAAACATGCACTACACGTTAGCTTAATGTGTCATTTCTGCGCCACAAGAGAAATAAAGAGCCGGCCAGCGTGAAAATTGTTCTACTCTGTTTGCGATCTATTCATTCTTTGCTGGTGTGCTTCACTCCTAAACTGACTGGAAAAAAGAACATTGCCAGTTGCTTCGCTACGACGGCGACATCAGCGCAGGGCAAGCCTTATCTCACCGTGAGAACCACACTGACGGCTGCTGCCATGGTGACCGGAGCTTAGTGCCAACGCACCTGAAGTTAAACTCACACACACAAGATATTATAAACGCGCCCACGCGTCCTTCTGTCCGCTCCTACAGAAGCTGCAATCTGCACTCTGAAAGCTCAGCTCGTAAGAAGAAATGTCTAAAGTGCAAGAAAATAAAAATAAGTAAACGTGCGGCTGTGCGGAGGCCAGCGAATCCTACAAAATCCGCTCCACCTTTCGTCGAAGTCAGCGTTTTCGAAACGCCACCTACTTTCAGTAATCCAGGGCTCTTCGAGCACAGCATTGGCCAAAGGCTGCCCTTTGGACTTTGGACTGCTTCGAGGACAGGCTAAGAATATTCTGCAAAAACATGGACGCTTCAATCCTGTTTTCCAGGGACTTAGAATCTGCAAAGTTTGAGTTTCCAGGTCGCAATAAACTAGAAATGCCGTTCACGCTTCAACGCTCCAAAGGCGGGAAATCCCCGGCACCTCTTTTCTTGCCTGTCAGCTGCCCTCGAAATCCTCGCTGCATTTTATTCTTATTGGAAACGCTTTTTTTTTTCTTTCTTTTTCGGCAAATATCTTTTTTTTTTAATATTTGCCCTCTTGTTCTTTCTGCAGTGCACGCTGTGAACGCCGTCCGCTGACCCCGCTCGCCCCTTACAGTTATTGGACAAGCAGCATATTTCGTCACCCGATGCCTTATTCACAATTCTTGGGCTGTGGTGGTTGCTACGCTTACTTCCTTTTTTTTTCTTCTTTTTAAGAACAAAACTGCACGTGATTCCTCGAAAAACCTGGTGCGAGCGACGAGAGTTGGTGGATGCCATTTTTCGATGAGCATAGCTCCCACGTTATCGTGCTTCGTGACAAAATTAGCAAGTTCTCTAAAGACACTGCAGCAGCCACGAAAAGTAGGCGAGTGAGGTCGGTCTGAGCTAGTGTGCTCTGGCCTGCTTCTCTGCACTGAGGAATAGGGAAAGGGGAAGAAAATAAAGGATGAGTGGTGATGAGGACAGATTGGGAGGATGCTAGATGCATGAACGTGTAGCACTGCTGATGGCACGGGCACATTTCGGTATTATGGAAGTGTTCCAGAACACCCATCAACTCAGATCGTTGCACGTCTTGGCAAATGACCACTGACGGAAGGGAAGGACTTTAAAGACCTGCCGGGCAGCAATAAACAGCAACAGGACAGACTTGTGACTGACACTCATTCACGGGCGAACGAGAGGTGCATAAAATCCGAGCTTCGCAAGCTGTTACTGAAGAGTTGCAGTGAGTGGCTCCGATACGGCAAGCAACTGTACGCTGGACTTAGCATCCGGCGTTCGAAATTAGAAAGACACGAAAAGTACGCATAGCTATATGTTAGTGCGAGCTGCGTGGTTAATGAACATTGTCTGCGTGAGAGGTAATTGAAGAAACTTCCGCAAGTCATTACTATGGACATGAAGGAGGCAGTTGCCATTTTGTCGAACGATTAGTCACTGCGAGCACTCACTGGAAGATTAGGGCTTTATATTCGATTTACTTAGAATGAGGTGGTTATATAGAACAAATGACTATGAAAATGATTCGTAACTAACAGCAACGCAGCAAGTCGGGCGAGGAAGTGCCTTTATTTCAGCATTATTAATTGCAGCCTTGGCGTATTATTCGCCATATCATACCGAGTCAAATGCGTAAATTTCACCTGAACTAACTTCATCTGCATCTGGATGGGAGAGTCGTAGAATGAAACTCGCAAAAAAAAAATCACCCTGAATTATTTTCTTACTGGATTTGTCGTGAGCGCCTTCGGTGAGAGTTCAGCCGCTTTGCAATTCCCATTCAGGCATTTGGAAGACTTGCAGTTATGATTAAAGGTCGTAAGTTAGAAGTAGTTAAGACTCTTCGCTTTCCTGGAATCATCATAGATCAATGCATAGTCAGGACACATTGTCTGTAAGTTGTGAAAAGAAGAGCGAATAGTGTGGTGCCCATAATGCAACAATTTCTGGTTGCTGGATCTGCGATGGAGAAATTCAAAAAATTGGCGAGTCCACACGTAACAGCAGTCTGGGACACACTGGGCAAAGCACTGCCGGTACCCCACAAGCTCTCGTGGTCAAGGGGCTAAAGATCTCATTTACTGACTTCGACCAGTTTCCGTGGGCCCCTTAACGCTTCAATGTCAACATGGAATACATTTGAACAGTGTCTTTTAAGATTATTCACTGAAACAATATTATTCGGCTCTGGTCTCGACAGACGTTGGCTCGAGTTGTTGCACTGTCGTATCTTCTGGAAGCGTCGGGGTTGCGTGACAGACGTTTCAATGCCTGACACCCGTTGTCAGGCACTGAGACGGGTGTGTGCGGACAGTTAATTTTACAGCGATAGCTGTTATGGACTCACTCCCCAAGTCGTTTTGATGTCCGCCGTGGCGCCAGTGTCCATCGTAGGCAGCCCAAAGTGCTATGCGGGAAGAATATTGCGGAAAAAAAGTCCCAGTTCCCCGCGAGGATTTCCACTCCGGGTCTACAGATTGCCATTCAAAGATTCCTCTCAGCCGCCACAGCTTTCTCTTTGCTTTTCGTTACTACATAAAAAAAAGACTACTTCTCCACTAGTTCTAACTTTCTATGAACGTACATACGCTGTTAATAGTCAGGCAGGCAGATACCCGCATCTATTACACATATGCATTAGGCTTCGGTTCTTAAGCCGCCTACACAATATATGGGCACATGCCATAGTTTCCCGAAATAACAACAATTTCTATGATCGCTGGATTTTGGCATGCCTGTCGCAAATCCTACTTTTCAAAGAGCTATGGAGACCAATCAGTATAGTCATATATGGAGGATCTTCAGGAATTTTGAAAAGTAAAAAAAAAAAAAGAAAGAAAACCAGTTGAGAAGGGTATTATATAAAATACTTGAGGGCTCTTGGAAGGACACCCCAGCAGAAAAATAAAGCGCCCCTCTAGTCTATAAAACAGTGTTCTATAGTCGTTGCATATGGACGTATGCCGCAGTTCGTTGACCATGGCGCATAACAATATTTTGCCTCCAACCATGTTTTAACTGGGACGTTTGCCGTGTGCACCTTTAAGAAAAACTATTTAACGCCTGGCAGCACGTACATTCGGCGGACGCATTTGAACCCAACCTGGTATCCACAAGTCAAATAGGGAACGAGATAATGTGGTACTGAGAATAGCGCATCCACTGCTGCGGCAGACAGTCTTTTTTCAAAAACATTGAAAATATGCTTAGAACTTAAACAGTGTGCCGTCAACCTTCTGGAAGGCCTGTAAGGTACTGTAAATAAATAAATAAATAAATAAATAAATAAATAAATAAATAAATAAATAAATAAATAAATAAATAAATAAATAAAAATAATAATAATTTTAATCAGCGCTTAAGAAGCTAGATGCTGTATTCATTTTGTATGGTGGAGTCGCTCACTAAAGAGGTCGTCGAGCAAGCCACTCTAGCAATGCTACAGAAATGCATATAAGGTGCCTGGCCTCTTGAGCGCTCGACAAAAATGGATTCTGTTCTCATCACCACACCTCCCAGTACTCTCATTCCCCTGCCCTCTTCCCCAGTGCAGAGTAGCAGACTAGAGCGCACCAGCTCAGGTCAAGCTCCCTGTCTTTCCTATCTATAAAACTCTCTTTCTCTCAATTGGCTGACGGTACATTGTGCCGTTTCTCCAACAAAGAAACACCGAGGCAGAAGAATTTACAATGCATTGTAAATGTATTGCTAAAACCCCGATCTGGTTATGAGGCGCGCCGTAGTCGGGGCCTCCTGATTAATTTTAACCACCCGGGTGTCTTTTACCTGCACCCAATGCACGGTACACAAACGTTTTTGCATTCCACCCCTATCGGAAACGTGGTCGTCGCTGCCGCGATAAAAGCCGCGATTGCGTGCTCAGCAGCGCAATGTCATAGCCGGTGAGCTATCGCAGCGGGTACGAAGGATTTTAAACGAAGCGAAAGGCAAGATAGGAAAGAGGCTGGAACTGGCTGGAACATAAAATTGCCAATTTTCACTGCACCACCAGGGAGGAGCGCCACCTAGGCAAAAGAAGAGAAAGGAGTAATGCTGCCAGCTCTAACTTGCGGAAATGCAATTCTGTGCTTAAAATCAGCGATCTTGTCGGGGTTGGAAGTGAACCAGAGGTCGGTGGTCCGTTTGGAATTGGGGGCGCAATTCCAAACAATACATGAGGCAGTGCAGAGTGGCAAGAGTACAGGGTTTCTTTTGAAGTAGAGAAGCGCAGAACAAAATTATAGTTTTGAAGACAGACTAAGGAACACGGAGGAAAAGAAATGGGCGGCTAAAGTACACAAATATCTGTACCTCAAAACCGTGGACATGGAATGGAGGAAGAGGGCAAGAAAGTTGGCAACCAAGTACAGCGTAATTGAAAGTGCAAACACAGTCATCAAGTCATCAAGAAGAAAGTGAGAGATACAGAGGTGGTAAATTGGATGCAAAACATGTAAACAGAAAGTACCATGGAGAATTACAAATGCGGCAAGAATTAAATTAAGAGTAGAGGGGTAGGGAGGGGGGTATCTGTACGATAACACCAAGGGTAGTGCGTTGCTATGTGAGGCCCCAGCTGCCTGTCTGAGGACAAAAACCTACCGGGGGAAATATTCGCAACAGAATGAAGCCTGTGTCGAAAGTCCAGAAACGACGCAGCACATCGTAATGGAATGCGGAGATATTCACTCAGCAAGACCCCCGTAGGCAACGTCCCCCTTCCAGAAACGCTGCGATTCAAAACGGATGGAAATATTAATTTGTCAGCAGTCGAGATAAGCAAGACACGTTTAGGGTGTTGGTGAAAACGAAAAAAAAAAAAAAGCCGGGAAGAGATTGATAAAGCCGGAGTCGTTACAGACATATTCAGATTTAAATGAAGAAAGAAAACATCAAGGAGTTATAGGCAAAATGCTAGAGTGCAATAGATGCAGTAAAACCAGATTAGATCAAGCGGGCTATATGATTATTTGTCGCCGCCCGATTCAAACGGTATGCCAATAAAAGAACACCATCAAATCATCATCGCCATCAAGATGTCTTGATCTAATGATAGGTTTTTGTCTTCTTCTTCTTCTTGAAAGGAGATTGTTCGCGTGCACCTGCGAATGTTTACTCCAGCCGATACCGTACGAAGCAACGCGAAGCTTTCTACGCGAGATATCGCGGGGCAGCTATCGCGTCACTGCTCCGCATCAAGAGCGAAATCGCAGTTTTTTAGAACGCAGCTCTTAGGCGCCCGTTCCTGCGTCGAGCGTCGGTGTTCCCGGCGTAACCGAGCGAACGAGCGAACGCGGAGCGCAGCGGGTGATGAAAAATCAAAGCGGCAAGAGCGAAGAGAGAGCGAGGATGAAAACGGAGGAGGAGGAGGAGGGTGCAGCAGAATCATGAGGCGAAAAACTGAGGAGGAGGGTATGGCGAAAGCGTTAGAAGAAAAGCGTAGTGCCGCGCAAGACGGACTATGGCGACGATGGTTACGAGATGGCGCGTCGTCTGGGAGGTCTGTCTGCGGCGGCTGCTGTGAATGGCACCCGCGCGTCACCAACGCGCTGCTTCTCGCGATCTCCCGATTAGCGAGGCATTCGCGCCACATTTCGCTCCGTTTTCAACGTGCCGCGTGAGACAGGTTGTCCGCGCCAACCAATATATCGCGGGATGAAAACACGTATAGAGCTGAACTCCAATTTCGCATTAGGGAGTACCGTAACCGTCGGTGAATTTTTTAAATCAGATTTAAAACAGCTTGGGTAACTGTTTTAAGGAGAGAAACTATATACACACGGTATATAGTTTTGGGGAGAAATTGGCGCCCAAAAGATGCGCCGTCTTCTCTCCTTTCTTACATCCCATCAGAAGACCGTGAAAGCATCATTGATCGTTTTGCGATTCACTGAACACACGTGAAATGAAAACACGTATGGAGCTGCGCTCAAATTTCGCATTAGGGATTATCGTAAACGTCGATTATTTTTCTTTTCACATCTACATATCCTATATTCAAATCTCTGCCACCCTTTCGCCACTAGAGGACAGATTACTGGACATTTAATTCTGGTAAACATCTCTGTCTTTCATCTCCTGTTTTCTCTCCATGTAAACAATTGTGACACTTTTTTTTTATGCATGAACAGTTTGAAGGGGGGGGGGGGGGGGCGCCACGCAGATAGAGCTCGCGTTTCTTGTCAGGTGTGAAATGTCTCCCATGGAAACATTGAGGTCTTGCGAACCTCAGCTACTCTATGTGAGCTTCACAGCCATTAGCAAAAGAAAGGGAAAAGGAAAGGCATGCTACAACGACTGCCGACGTCGAGGCCCTCACTACCGGATGTGAAGTACAACTGTCTGTAGGGCATGTTGGTGATTTTTTTAATCATATTATTTTTAAACGTTCTTGGAAAGCATTTTAGTGCAGGGGAAGACAGGGCAAGATGAAGACATTGCGCACCGCCGTGTGAATGTGGGCCGATCCCGCAGGTTGTGCAGTTTAAAAATAAAGAAAGTAACAAAATAAAAGTAATAGTCAAGTAAAGGTGCTTTAGTAAGGTGGTACTAAAGGAGAATAACGTCGCTGAAGTGAAGTTAAGGCGACTGAACAGCGGTTGGCATCGATGAAAGAAAGGCAAGGTCTTCTGTGGCAGATTCTCTTCCCTCCACGAATAACAAAGATAGAAAAACACGAAACAACAAATCACATGGCGGCAAACTAATGCGCCGCGGAAGACCTTGTCTTTCTTCGATGTCAACCGCTGTATACTCCCCCCCCCCCCCCCGCCCCTCTTTTCTTTTCTTTTTTTTCTTTTTACAGCCACATGAAGAAAACAGACAGTGAAGCCAAAGAAAGCGTAGAGGAAATTGTATGTTATGCTTAATTCAAATGTAAAAATAGTATTGGAATAGGGATTCATTGCCTTCCTCTTCTTCATTGCATATAGTGAGGGCCCCACCTTCGGCAGCTTTGGTGCCATGAGGGATATATGGCATATGAATGTTTATTGGCCAGTTGCCTGCTCCCAAACTCACGTACTGCGTGACGCCTGCAGTTGAAGTGACGTTCCTCATCTGCTGGCGTGGCCGTGAGCAGCGTTGGCTAACAGTCCCAGGGCTAATCTTTCACACATACACAAATACCCGAAGACGTGGACGCATGCAAGGAGGACCACCGCGGTAGCTCAACAGACCTCTCCCAGCCTACGTCATGACGAGTCGATCACGTGGTCTTCGGGTGCAGGCGGAAGGAAGTGTTTGGTGGTCAAAAAGGACGCCGCACGCGCGTTGGCGTGCGCGGACAGCTTCGTGTATTGCGGGTGTTCTTTCTTTCCTTGTGTGTTTAGTGCGCGTCCGCCAAGCCGGTTCGACATGCCGGTGAGTCGTTGCGCGGTTTGATGCGTAAATCGCACGGAAAAATGCAGTGGGATAAGCTTATTCTGTTTCCCCATACACGAAAAGCGTCGACAAACGTGGGTGCTGGCAATGCGCCCACAAATGGCCGCCGTCAGAAACCGACAGAATCTGCTGAGTCAACTTTTGCTTTTCTCGAAAACTCGAACTAAGCGGTTGCTGCGCTGGCAGTGTCCTGCTGCTGTCATGCTGGATGATGTTAATTTGGAGCGCAAACACAGGAGGCAACCGCCGGGACAAATGCGGTCACTTTCGCGTTTACGCGATAGAAACAGCACGCATGACACGCAGGCAGATCTCTACTTGACATATTGCATTATATATATTAGCGTGAACAAGCATTTAAACGTAATTCCGCATCAATTAATGTCACACAGGCAATTTCGTTCGCGGCCGAGCTATTTCCTGATAGAGTGATGCTACACGAGTATTTGCGGTGGCGATTTTGCTCGATTCGGATCCATTCAATCGCGATCAAGCTTTCTTGATCGAGATCGTATAGATGTCAATTTTCCGCACCCTCATTGCCCAGTGAGCACAACCATACCTGTACCCCTTAAGCGAACGGTACAATTTCATTGCTCCCGTATAAAGTATGGCCCAGGCGTGTTCACAAGGTAAGCATATGTGTCGCCGATTTGCACGTTCGGGCAGCGCTTGAATCGTTTTTCCTGCCGTCTGAGAGGAAGAGATGATGGTACGGCTCACCGCAAGCGAAGTGCTTCTTGACGTACCGCTGACGGGGAGCTTCTCGCAGCTTACGAAGGTACTCGGACAAGTCCACCGCAGCAGATGCCATGGCGCGAAGGAAATGTTTTGCCCACCAGCTCTTTGCACACGCCTCGAACTTAGCTTTGCACACGGCCCGTGACGTCAGGCTGATTATGAAAGGAAGCGGGCCGTTGGTACAGCACCGCACGCGTATGCAGATGTGGGTTCGGCTACCAGCTGGGGCATGTTGCCTGTTCTTCGTCTTTCATTTCCTTTTTTTCTTATTATTTCTACATTTCAATTAAACCAAACAGTTAATTTCCCCTACGCGTTCTCTATTTTCACTGTCTGTTTTCGTGATACCGTTGTAACTAACAAAAAATATAGTTCCTTAAACCCATCTTCGTGTTCTCACGCACGCACGCCGTCAGAAACACGCCAGATAAAGATATATGCAAAAAGTACACACGCCGTGCTTTAATTCGGAGCTGCGTGCTGCTAATGACATACCTAGTCCAAGCTTATACCGTATAATTCAAAACCGGCTGAAGCTGTGCCACTGTCTGTGACCAGCCAAATTAATACGCTTAGTTTCTTTTACGGCATGTGACGACGCCGGTCAAGCGGATTAATGTAGCCGATAAATAAACAGCCTAAATGCACTCGACAGCGAAGAAAAAATGCCTTTGTAGATTCGAGGCATCACTTCTTACACCGTTCGTACGTTTTAGAGCGCAGCTCTTTGACACACGTCCCTGCGGCGAGCATCGGCGGCGGCGTAACCGAGCTAACGAGCACAGCGAAAGATGAAAAAGCGAACGCAGAGCGCAGCGGGGGATGCAATAGGCGAGGAGAAAAGCGGAGGAGGCATGTGCAGCGGAACCATGAGGCGGAAAGTGGAGGAGGAGGGTATGGCGAAAGGGCGAGAAGAAAAGCGTAGTGCGGCGACGATGGCTACGAGATGGCGCCTGAGTAGCGCGCGTCGTCTGGGAGGTCTGTCGGCGGCGGCTGTTGTGAAACGCGCCCACACGTCACCCACGGGCTAGCTGGCTATCGCGATCTCCAAATTAGCGAGTCAGTCGCGCCACACTTCGCTCCGTTTGCACCGTGCCGCACGAGATAGATTGTCCGCGCCAGACAACATATCGCAAAATGAAAACACGTATAGAGCTGCGCTCAAATTTCAGATTAGGGAGTATCGTAATGGTCGGTGAATTTTTTTTTTTTTTTTTTTTGCTTATCAGACTGACCTTGCACGGACATGAACACGAACGAATTAGTTCGCATCTTGGTGCGCGCGCTTGACGACAGCAAACATGATGGGAGAAAACCTTATCCTCGTTGATAGTACAACAATCGCACGCGAAGGAGCGAACGCCTTCGCTGCTGCTTGCTCCTTTCGTATACTGAGCATTAGGCGACGCAGGGTTGTCTTTCAAAACAGGCGCTGTTTTCGCTGTCGCTCCGACGATCTTCACTTTCTACACCAACTTGCGCTCACAAAAACGTGTCCGCGCGTGGCAGAAGTGCGCGATAGCTCCCCAGAGTTTACACGAAGAATCAAGGCAGCATGAGGCGAATAGCGGGCACAGTTCGGCTGACTGCCTGCTTCAGCCAGGGCTGCTGCTGCTGCTGTCCCGACGTGTGAGTATACACTGTACGGTGCAGTGTGCGTGAGAAGGAATATACGCGCACCGCGGCTCGTCTCCTCGAGCGGCGCGAGCGCATGCGCGCGGGGTTTGGACGCACACGCCCTTCCGAGTGAGCGTCTCGGCCACCTGAGAGAGGCGGCTGGAGAGCGAACGCGGTGTCACCGGCTCGACGGGCGACGCGGCGAGCGCTGGCATCTTGCGCGCTAGAAGCTGCGGTGCGCGATCCGGGGGGATCAGCCGGGGCACAAAGGAGGCGGGGCCTTTGCGACGCAGAGCTGTTCTGACAGGGGCAACGCGCCGAGACGCGCGAGCCCGGAGTCGGCTGGTCGAGCAGAAGACGGGCTGCTGGGTAACACTCGTCGACATCCGCAGGACAAAGGAGAGTTCAATTTCACGCTCGAGCAGGTTTACAGCTTTCAGACCTTCTCGCCCCCCTCCACTACTCGGCAGGCGCTGTCTCTTATCGAGTTCGGGAAAGCCGGAACGAACGAAGACGCAAGACAGTGCCACGAGATATTTCGCACCCCATGATAGCGATACCGTTGGAGCTGCGACGCGCTCTGCTTATTTACTTTTGCGCTGCGGAGCCTTGCCCCTGTAATGGAACTCATTGTGGAAAGAAGAGGAACGGCTTCCTTGTGTCTGCTCGCTTTTTTTTTCTTCTACTTCTTCTTCTTCTTCCTTCCTTCCTCTCGGCCTTCGCTCTCACGTTGCTGCTGCCGCTGTCTCGCCGAAAGAGCAAAGCGTGACTGTATAGGGGCTCTCCGGTGCGTACCACTGAGCAAAGACAGAGTAAGTCTGCGTCCAGAGTGGCTTTTGTTGAAAACGTGTAGGTTCAGTAATTAGCATTTTGTTCAGCGGGTAGAGGCGCCGCGAGACGCAGCGCATTTGTGTGAATCGGTAGAAAAGCGAGCATTCGCCAGCGCTGGTTTGTTAAAGGTGGTGAAAGTATTTGAGTGAGTTCTTAATAGGCGGTGCGTAAACGCGAGCATAACTCACTGCAGAGTCGCGTAGTGGAGAGCGGAAGATGCGCACACACACAGCTATGCGTGTCGTCAGCGGAGGCACAGTGTAGCTTTTTTTTTTTTTTTTTTTTCAGCGACGATTCTCTCCCGTTCTTAAATATAGTAATTTAGAGACGAAGCGACCATTTTCACCGGCCAATATGTATCGCATTGTCGGATACCAGAAATTGTGTGATAATCGCCAATGCGCTCTTTCGTTACAAAATTTCACTAATTATCTTTTAAAGCAATATTTAACCGCTTCGGAGCTGCATAACAGCCCTGTACCACGTCATTTGCTTTATCTGGATCAAGCAGTGCTCTAAAGGACCAGAAAATTAGGTCCGTGCAGACGGCTTGCTTTGTATTTCACGACGCTAACAGCAAACGTTTCAGGCCACTTCCTATATGCGTGCATCCGTGCGCGTTTTCAGAAGGCTCGCTGAGCGCACGTCACTGACTTCGTAACTTGCTACAAGGACAACTCTGCAGCGAAAGCCGCGGCGCTTTGAAACAAAGTGTTCACCCCACTGCTACGACACGACGCAACGTAATCAGGGTAATTACTGATATCTAGAAAGCTTGCACTGGCGATGTACCCCACAAGCAATCGCTTACGGCCTTGTTACTCTGGCCTTGCTTGCTTTTTTTTTTTTTTTTTAGTTGATAATATTATTTCTGAGGGAAGGACGAGGGGGGCGGGGGTTGAGTTGTACCTTTGTACTTTGATCAGTCGAGTAAATTCATCATTGTAATTAATGACGGACTTAGCCTTGCAGGGTGTACCGGCACTGTTCCTTCCGTATTCCTCACGTAATGCACAGCTTGTGTCAAAAGAAACGAAGTTACTAGGGTCATGAGTGTCAAGTGTTGCTGAACCCTGGCTACATCGTACCGCGCCAGATGTACTCCTTGTGCTGGAATGCTCTGAAAGGAAAGGCTGGTCTCGTTCTTCAAACATGCAACAAGAAGCCAACCAAGCGCAGCCGTGTCAGCCTCTGTTTTAGACAACGGCAGTATAGTAGAGCACTTAATGAAGTGCGCAGATGTATATAAAAAAAAAAAACTAAAGTGACACCTTTTTATTTAGCGCCGAGGAACCTGCAGCACCAAGTGCGCCACCTAATTTCTAAAAAAAAAAAAAAATGTCGCAGCAGACGCATCCGCGCCAGAATAAAAATGTTGCAGTGCACTCTTTCCCGTGGGGAACACCACAAGCTATCAAATCCAGGGTGAGTGCTGCAGCCGCAAGGGTATGCGCCGCTTTTTCTTGACTTTCATGCGCCGAAAACTACAAACTACTGCGATCTGGTGTAGCACATGCATAATCTGTACACACCCGCAGGAGATGACCAGTGTCCACCTCAAAGAATCAGAAATGACATAGAGCAGGCGACCATCGGTCTGCCCTGAACGGACAAGCAAGAGTGAATGCATTGTGAACGCGTGCGAAGGTGAAGTGTAGTAGAATTGGATCATTCCTCCATACAGCAGGATTGGAGATATAAACTTCACACGGCACTACCGTTCTTTCGGGACACCCATGCATGAAACCACGCACACTGATGCTGCGGCTCCATCATTACGCTGACAACCAGCCTGTCTCCTTAGTCTCGCCGAAACGTCTTGACACCGAGGGTATGGTATATAAACATGCGTATGATAGGTAAGTGTACATATGTGCGGTCCTCATTTTGTATATGGACGTACGAATTCTGTACTTCTGTTCGCCATCGGACAGCTGGCTAACTTAGGTACAGGTGCTAAAACGCTACTTTTCGCTAATTTATTGCCGCGGGCCCAAACCTCTGTCGCGGCTCAGAGCCGTCGTTTGCGGCCCGTGTGCGCACGCGCACCGGGGGGGAAGAGACCACCGCTCGATGCGGCCGCCATTCGCTGTCGCTCGGGAGTCACGCGGGGTGAGTGCGGATAGCTCGGTCCGGGCCGAACCGGAGGGGACCCCGCGGAACAGGATTTGTAATTCAATTGCGCGGAAGACGAACACAAATACGATCATTTATATCTCCAGAGCGCTGGGTGTCTGCTCCTTCCCCTCCTTCCCCCAAATAAGATTAGGAGAAGACTCGGGTCGGGGATCCCGGAGGTTGCCAGACTGTTGAGGCTTCCTGCTGAGCTGGAGGTGACACATCGCAAGATTGGTTGGGTTCATTGGCGGGGAGGAGGAGGGCACCTGCTCGCGGTGCCCCCCCCCCCGAAAGGTGTCCCTTGCACAGGGCCAAGCAAAAAGAAGACAAGGCACGGATAAATAAGCGCGCAATGCAGATAGCGCACCTTGAGAAAGCCCGTGGCCAGCAGTGGCTGTACACGCGTTCGCTTGTGTCCCGCACGCAGGGAGCCCAATCAGCGGCGCCGGCGGCGGCAGAAGCGTCGACGAGCCGCCATCGGCGCGCCAAAAACACAACAACCGACCCGAACGGGCACACAGACGTTCGCGACATAAAAAGGGCAATTACAGTGATTTATAGAAGCCAGAGCCCATTCGCTAGGCCGACTCTTTCAGAAAACCTCGACAAATCACAGTTGCCTAGCGCGCACTGCCTAAGCGTATACACAGTCGCTGATCTTTATTTCAGAGTTGCTTTTTCGATTATGATTCCTTTTATTTTTCTAATGTCTCCTCTATGAAGTGGAAAAGAAGAGAAGAATGAAACAGATGGGTGTTTCTAAAGCACATTCCAGTCGTTGGTCGCATCTTGCCTATTCCTGGAACTGCGTCATCGTCTTAAGTATACGCTACACGTGAAAGCAATAGCAATGAATAGCCTCGGAAATTTACACGCGGTGCAGTCGCCATAGATATATAACTTATAAGTTTCGGACGATAGTTGTGATCTTACGCATTTTGGACCAATTTTTTAGGAGTTTTTCAACCGCTGGCGTTTCTTTGTGAAAAGCTCGCTAATATATCGTGAACACAGGAGTGCATGCATAAAAGAAGCATGTGTCCACTCATTCCAGCGCTGTACAATAAGATGGTGAAAGAGGGATTGATTGGAACAATAATGGGAAAGAAAGAAAGAAATGCTTTAACTTGGTGGTCGAGAAATAAACTTTTCGAAATGTCCTTTGAAATACCGGTGAACATGTTGCAGCGCGAAAAAAACGAGCGACAAGACAGGAAAGCGACACACACACACACCGACGCTGAACCATAACCACCAGTAATATGCCATGACCCAAAACCAACCTGCCCAACAACAAACCTTTGAAATGCGCCGGAAAGATCACCGATGCTTATTATAGCGAACAAACGGGAGGCCGTGCGACTCGAATACGTGTGTGTCAATGGTTCTTGTTTAGCCCTATTATTATTATTATTATTATTATTATTATTATTATTATTATTATTATTATTATTATTATTATTATTATTATTATTATTATTATTTGTATTTACATTGCGCTTTGTTGTTGGTACTCTCTTCTTTTCACAATTTTTCTTTTTATTCATTTATTTTTTAATGATATTCCCCTGCAGTGTTTTGTTTTTGGTTTGTAACGTATGTGTGCGCCAGTACTCAGACCTTAGGGTTGTTCCTGGGCATACGTTAAATAAACATGATTGATTGATTGATTGATTATTATTTGTCGTTGTTGTTGCAGAGAAAAATACTTCTAGTCAAAGAATGCTTTGAACCCTCCTTTTTTTCTATGACGTACATTGTGCAACTTAACCATGACAGGCGCTCGGCTGCACACTCAGGGTATCTGGGTGGGCATAAGCTGCTTACCCGTGTCGTCGAAGCTTGACCTAAAAATAATTATTAGTTTTCGGACCAACAATCCGGCAGGTTTAGATGCGTATCAGTTTGTACGCTGTGTAGGAACTCCGACACATTATTAAACATTTTGCTTTTCAAGCGAAGCTTGTATTCGCTCACAAGTTGCGGTGGCGTTGTAGTCACGCAAGAACTCACGCGCGGCACATACCCGCATTGCATATGCGGGTATGAGCCAGGGACAAGAAGGAAAAAGAAAGAAAGGAAGAGCCGGTGCGGGGAAAGCTGCGCTGGCGCCGGTTCACGTGACGCGCGCGACCAATCAGGGTTGTTTGGTGTGTCGCGGGGAGGAATAGGGAAGGAAAGGGGGTTGGCGCGCACTCCGCCGGACTTCCCTCGCCTAAGATCAGTTTCGGCGTTCGGATGGGAAGGCCCCGCGTGGTGCGTTCCGCCGAGGAGCAGGCTGCGTTTGAGCAATGGCGCTGTGAACGCGCTCGGAAAGGGCACGTCGTCGACGTGCCGATCCTAGCGTGAGGGCTTCCGAAGCCCAGGCGAAACGTCATCGAAGAGCCGCGGACCCCGTGTTGGGGAAGCGCGATGTTGAGGCCAAACGTCGGAGCCAGCTGCAGTGCGTGTGACCGGTTGTGGTTCGAGCACAACGTGGTACTCGTCAGTGCAATTCGTTCCGAAGAATACCGAAGAACAACACGACAAGCTTCGCTTACCCCCATTTCCTCGACAGGAGGTGGGCTACTGATTTCTTGTTTCCTTTTTCTTTTTTTTTACTTTTTTTAGGCAATGCCGCTATTCCAGAGGCATTGAGCGCTGCTTTTGATAAACCTCTTCATAAGCAAAGTCATCAATATTGACAATTACGGACCCATTTATATTTTACCTGCACTTGAACGGATTTTAAAACGATTTCACCAAGAATGACGTCTTTTCTGCAAAAAGTTTTCCCTTCTGTCATCCATACAGTTTGGCTTCACGGCCAGTCTTGGTACCACATATTTATTCTAAGAGTTCTGGGAACGCCTTCAGCTGTGCCTTCCTTAAGGTGAAAAAAGGCCTCTGGAACAGTTTTGAAATGATAACTTTATGCTTTATAAAATATATCTAATGGGCTTCAAATGACCTTTTTACAACTTTATGCGAAGCTAGTAGAGCGGAAAGTCGCAGATTGCGATGCTCATCGAGGAAATGTTTAGCAGTAAGCAAGTACTTAGACTCGATGTTCTCCAAAGTGCGATTCGAGCTCCACTGCTATTTAATATGTTTATTGATAATTTTTCATCGGTGATCTATGAATTATTCCAACATTAACCATAACCAGCATACTGCTGTCTAGTTTTCACCGAGAAATGCGAAGCTCAAGTATTATTATCACACTGTACCACTGCATTATTACACTGGACTACATACTACGCTGGACCATGCCAAAACAAATGTGGAGCCGGGACCTATATGGAGAACCCTGACAATTTGTACAGGCGCAAAGGTTTCACGTCTATATCGGGATAAGCTCTTGTTTCCGAGAATTCGTGCCGCTATATGAGGCTTCACAGAACTGTACTAGAATTCTTGTCAACCCCGGGACTGGACTCTCGCCTGTAATGCTCGTACTATGCGTGTCCTTTCTTTTCTCATTCTCTGTGGTGTTTAGATATGTTTAGAGGATTATTAATAATAATAACAATTTTCAATTGATTGATCAATCAATCAATCAATCAATCAAATGTTTATTATAGTGCCAAAGAACAGCTACGGAGCCTTTGTACTGGTGCACTTAAAAGTAATACGCGAGACAAAATGTACAGTGAAGACAAATGTAGACAAAACAATGCGAGATAGAAAAACTATATGGGAAACAGAAAACCGGCAGGTGGCCATGAAACGGAGTTAATCATCATCATCATCATCAGCAGCAGCAGCAGCAGCAGCCAATATTCATGTCCACTGCAGGACGAATGCCTCTCCCTGCGATCTCCGATTACCCCTGTCTTGCGCTAGCTTTCAGCTTGCGCCTGCGAATTTCCTAGCTTCATCACTCCACCTAGTTTTCTGCCATCCTGGACTGCGCTTCCCTTCTATTGGTATCCATTCTGTAACTCTAATGGTCCACCGGTTATCCATCCTACGCATTACATGGCCTGCCCAGCTCCATTTCTCCCGCTTAATGTCAACTAGAATATCCACACCCCTCTCTTCCTGTATCTTAACGTTAGGTCTGACCTTTTTCGTTCCATCGCTCTTTGTGCAGTCCTTAACTTGTTTTCGAGCTTCTTTGTTAACCTCCAAGTTTCTGCCCCATATGTTAGCACCGGTAGAATGCAATGATTGTACACTTTTCTTTTCAACGACAGTGGTAATCTCCCAGTCAGAATTTGCCAATGCCTGCCGTATGCACTCCAGCCCAATTTTATTCTTCTATAAATTTCTTTTTCATGATCAGGGTCCCCATAAACTTACTCCTTTAGAGACTCTGGAGGCTGACTGGCGATCCTGAATTCTTGTTCCCTTGCCAAGCTATTGAACATTATCTTTGTCTTCTGCATATTCATCTTCAGCCCAATTCTTACACTTTCTCGATTTAGGTCCTCAATCATTTGCTGTAATTCGTCTCCATTGTTGCTGAATAGGACAATGTCATCTGCAAACCGAAGGTTGCTGAGATATTCGCCGTTAATCCTCACTCCTAAGCCTTCCCAGTCTAAGAGCTTGAATACTTCTTCTAAGCATGCAGTGAATAGCATTGGAGAAATTGTGTCTCCTTGTCTGACCCCTTGATAGGTAACTTTCGACTTTTCTTGTGGACAATCAAGGTAGCTGTGGAATCCTTGTGGATGTTTGCTAAGATATTCACGTATGCCTCCTGTACTCCTTGATTACGCAATGCCTCTATGACTGCTGGTATCTCTACTGAATCAAATGCCTTTTCATAATCTATGAAAGCCATATAGAGAGGTTGATTGTACTCCGCAGATTTCTCTGTTACCTGGTTGATGACATGGATATGATCCATCGTAGAATATCCCTTCCTGAAACCAGCCTGTTCTCTTGGTTGGCTGAGGTCAAGTGTTACCCTGATTCTATTTGAAATTACCTTGGTGAATATTTTATACAATACTGAGAGCAAGCTAATGGGTCTATAATTCTTCAATTCTTTAACGTCTCCCTTCTTATGGATGAGTATAATGTTGGCGTTCTTCCAGCTTTCTGGTACACTTGAAGTCGTGAGGCATTGCGTATAAAGGGCCGTATGTTTTTCAAGCATTACATCTCCTCCATCCTTGATTAAATCGACTGTTATTCCATCTTCTCCAGCAGCTCCTCCCCTGGTCATGTCTTTCAAGGCCCTTCTAACTTCATCGCCAGTTATAGAAGGGGCCTCTGTATCCTGTTAATCACTACTTCGAATGAAAGTAGCTTGGCTGCTCTGGGAACTGTACAGGTCAGTATAGAATTCTTCCGCCGGCTTTTACTATGTCATCGAAATTGCTGAAGATATTACCCTGATTATCTTTCGTTGCATACATTTTGCCTTGTCCTATGCCTAGTTTTCTTCTCACTGATTTCATGCCACGTCCATATTTTACTGCTTCCTCAACCTTTTCCACACTATAATTTCGAATATCCCTTACTTTCTTCTTGTTGATCAGTTTCGACAGTTCAGCGAATTCTATCTGACCTCTCGAGGTTGACACTTCCATGTATTACCGTTCCTTTATTAAGTCCTTTGTTCCTTGGGAGAGCTTACCTACTGGTTGCCTTGGTGCCCTACCTCCCACTTCAATTGCTGCTTCTGAGATCAACCTAGTTACGGTTTCATTCATTACCTCTATGTTGTCTTCATCTTCCTGTTCTAAAGCTGCATATTTGTTTGCGAGCACCAGCCTGACTTGGTCTTATTTTACCCTTACTGCGTCTAGGTTAGCCTGTTTCTTCTTGACTAACTTTATTCTTTCTCTCTTCAAATTGAGAGAAATCCTAGACCTCACTAACCTATGGTCACTGCACTTTACCTTACTTCTACATCCTGCGATGTACTGGTATCGGCAGAGAGAATGAAATCTATTTCATTTCTTGTTTCTCCATTAGGGCTTTTCAAGGTCAACTTTCTATTGCTACGCTTCCTGAAGAAAGTATTCATTATTCAGGTCCTATTCCTTTCCGCGAATTCTACCAACATCTCTCCTCTAGCGTTCCTAGAATCGATGCCGTATTTGCAAATTGCTTGTTTCCTAGCCTGCTTTTCCCCCACTTTGGCATCGAAGTCGACCATGGCTACAGTATACCCAGTATACTTTTCTCATCGCTAATTCAATATCGTCATAAAACTGTTCTATTTCTTCATCATCATGACTGGAGGTTGGGGCGTAGGCTTGTACTACCTTTATTTTATACCTCATATTCAGCTTTATTACGACAACTGCTACCCTCTCATTAATGCTGTAGAATTCATCAATGTTGACCGCTATGTCCTTATGGATTAGAAATCCTACTCCGAATTCTCTCCTATCTGGAAGGTCTCTGTAGCAGAGGACGTGGCCGTTAGTCAGCACAGACAGCACTCACCAGTTCTTCTCACCTCACTAAGGCCAATAATATCCCAGGCCAAATGTGCGTAAAAGACATCGTTTGTAGAATTGGCTATAAAGGCCACAGAGATGGTCATTAAGATACTTTAGATGTTTTAAAAAATCTCTTATTTGGTATTGAAATTCAAGTTAACTTCTTTGTAATTAAGAAGTGCGTTATTTGGTATGCCATTCATTGCTTCGCGTATAGTTCCCGTACTCTTATGGAGTGAGGCGGCTGTTCTACGCCGCTAAGCATTATTATTATTATTATTATTATTATTATTATTATTATTATTATTATTATTATTATTATTATTATTATTATTATTTGATTTGAAGACATATATACATTTGACAGGAAAGGGCAAGCGACGAGCAGGCTGGCAACTGCCACAGGAATAGGCACAACGCCTGCCTACTCTTCAGAAAGGAGAAGGCATGCGTAGCTTTTATTAATGGAGTACTTGCAGTAACATTGTGTAATAGATTTCGACCGCCAAATGTAACGACTCTGTTAGTTATTTTGCGTTTTGTGCTTCGTCAGTGGTCCAGGCGGCCTACAGGAATCGCTACATTATACCGCCCTTTGTTTCCCTCTAGTATGTCCTGATTCCAAAATGAAGAGCAAAGCACGTTTATATTCATATATACAGATCCTGTACGTTCACTCAGTCTGGTTCACAGCCAACGCACCAGTGATATTCGTAAAACAAAAACATGTCGCAATTTTATTTTGCGTGCGAAATAGTCACCAGTTATTTAACGCGCTCAATCGCAAACAAATGCTCACAGAAATTAAAAAAAAAAAAACGATGATAAGGGCTGCTCCAGCTTCTACAGTGGACAGTCGCCACCTGCTGTGGCTGTCGCCAGGTACGATCGAGGGCCACTCGAGAAGGGATGCTAAGACCTGCCAAGCTACGAACGGATCAGAAAGGCAGGTATAGGCGTCGGCTCATGGACGATAAGTTCGCTAAGCCACTGCTGCAATTTCTGCACGAGGAAGACCTCCACGCTTTAGCTTAAATAAGCATATATGCCACAGGGTAAGCTTCATGAAAAAAAAAAAAGAAAAAAGGAACACCTAGATGGACAAGATTCATGGTTTTGTATAATTGTAGCGCATCGTCAGTTGCTTGTCACATCGTCGCTGACCATACAGGTGTTTGAGGATACTTTTTTTTTTTTCTTTCCTCACTTTACAAACTCTACCAAGTGTCCGACAAGCTTTCTCACGGAGTATTTCTTTCGTGAAGGACTGAGTATCTTTTCGCGGGCGCACTGATACACGTCCGTAAAGTTCCGAACTTATTTGATCAATCAACGAGCTCTGATCCGTGTGCGTCCCAGCAGGCCGGTATCCCGGCGATCTGCCAGGGCAACCCGCGTCTGAGCGCGCGACGCCCTTGTTAGCGCTCCGGCCCCGGGGAGCGCGGGGCGAGAATGCGTCGTTCGAGCTGCGCGCGCCTCTCATTGGCCCGTGGCCGTTCCGCCCCCGTCGGCGAAAGAGTAACGCCGAGCGGCACAAAGAGAAAACATCTTTTGAAATATCCTACTCCGGCGACAGTCAAGGAGAAAGAGAAGCAAATGGGAGACGACACCATTACGAAAACACTCTACGGCGCCATCTCCTTAAAATAATGCCCAGCCATTTTCTTTCGTATTACCCAGGCTCGCCCCCTGGCACCCGCAGATTCCGGCTGATGTCTCTATCCGTCCCCGCTGTACTTGTTTGTATTACTTCTTGCCGCGGCTGTATTCATTTCTCCGAGGCCACCGGTTCGTGTGCAGGCCGAACGCACAAACAGGGCGCGCTCCGGGAGAACTTGATGCTTCCTCGTTAAAGTTAAGCGACGTAACGACGCCTCCGCATAAAGGAGCCCTGGCGGGGAAACAAAAGACCGCCGAGAAACAACATCCACGCCCATTGACTCTTCTCTTTGCTTCTGCTGCTCGCCTTCGAGTTCTCGCGGCCCTCTTCCGCGGATGTGCCAATTACACGTCCTCGCAGTGACGTCTCGAAAACGCGCACATAGTCAGCGCAAGGCATTTGCGCCGACTGTCTCCCGCGTCGATCGCCTTTCTTTCCGCGTCCATTACTTTCCCAGGCACTTGCGGGGTGTACTAACCTGGGTGGAGCACCGGCTGATTACAGGCGTCACATTAAAGCGAAACCCGGGAATCGAGACGTAGGATAAGGCGAGAGGGCGCGCTGCGAAGGCGAAAGAGGCCCATGGTGTGAGCGTGGGGCCTAATTTGTCATGTGTATATATATATATATATATATATATATATATATATATATATATATATATATATATACTGATAGAAAAGTGGTAGGGCCATTAAACTTCTTGGCGACGCGCCGGGCAGCGGCGAGAAGCAGCCAACTGTTTTTTTTTTTTTTTTTCCTATCCACCTTTCACCGGCGAGCAAGAGAGCGCCTAGTTAAGGGAAAGTAGGGGACCACATCGTGGTGAAACACCAGCCACTGTCGTCTCGGATCTAGACGCCGAGCATGTAGCGGCGAGGAGCACGGGGTGCCGGGCCTTGGCCGACTGCATACAAATGCCCTTCTTGCCCAGTGCATGGAGGAGTTCGTGTGGGCAGCCGAATCATCGGAATCCAATTGTTTGGTGGTCGTACGACCACAGTGTAGAAACGGACAAGGGCAACCTATGACAATAAACAGTTTACACAGTTAGCAAACAGCATCTTAGCTTCACCGCCTATATACGCCTCTGCTGTGAAAGCACTTACTGAAGTAAGCCAGGCTATAGATGACCAGCGCCAAGCGTGTGGCTCCACGGAAACTGCCGAACACATCTTCGCTGCTTGCCCTCCCTTACACCTCTCAGTGGAGAAGAGTTTCGCTTATTTATTTATGTGCAGCAGGGATGCCGTGAGGCGGTCTCTGGCTTGCTTTTTTTAACGGGGCCCCGTGAACTTGTCAGAGTTGCTCGAAGGGATGACATTTCGGCGTGAGGCACGACTGTGCTCCCGATTGTAAACGTCACAATTTTTAAACATGATTTCATTTCGTCGTCACATTATTTCATTCCGTCGCTTTAGACCATTTTACTTCTCATTCAGTTATACCAAAGAGCCTCCCTTCGATCCATAGGTTTATTCATTCGCATCTTCAACGCCACAATTATTAACAATACATCTCTACCACCGATTAGCAAATTAGGCAGTTTCGGTGGCAAATGTATGTTGTATTTTTCATATCTAAGTGTCTTGTATTTGTAAAATATGAATATTTATGCCTCGAAAGCTTGAAATTTAAGAATTCGATCTGAACACGCGCATTTACATTGTTATCTCGCAGTTAGATATTATGGAACACAGTGGAAGTTTGGCAAGTAGATGTTTAATCACAGTATGCTTCACCTCGAACTGCTATCGAATCAAAGACTGTATAAAGCTAGCTATCGCGCATCTTTGAACTGCAACTGCACATAAAACTACGGATGCAGTTTACAGACATTTGCAAAACATTAAGCATGTTTCGACTCGAGGACTTTAACCTGCTTCAATGTGGCAACGTTCAGCAATGTGGTGCTAACACCTCTAGTGGTACTATATAATATAAACAGCAAAAGTCAATCGGCGTTTAGCGCATGTCGTCGGACTCGGAGTTTAATATATTGGCGAAGACGGATCTTTTGAATGATAAAGCAAGGAATACCACATTATCAAGGAGCCAGGTGAGTATAGCTTTTTTTTTTTAGCTCACTCTTCAATGAACAGGAATATGAAACAGCTCCAGCAAATTGAAAATGAACACGCAAATTGCTTTCAAAAGGTTGTAGCGGCTAAACAAACCCACCCCGCATAAAAATATTAAGTGAGACTAAATGTTCGACGAGAAAGCTACTGGTTGCATACTAACACCCGTTAAGACAAACTCGAAAGGACGTGAAAGTCTGTTCGTCTCATCAGATCACCTAACAGAAGTTAACTAAAGAACTAAAAATGTGCCATTCCTCGTGCAGTTAAATATCTACGCCCCAACTGTAAATAAAAGCAGCAGTAAATCAAAATGTAGGTGCAAAATTAGCCATTTATTGGATTTGCATGAAGAAGAACATTGTTTTACGCGCACTTAAGCCATTCAGTTGTTGCTTGCCGGTGTTGTGGAAACCCGTGTGCTGTCACTAAAGTTTGCTGTCACAAAAGCTGAAATTTCACCTAGCTTGTGAAACAAAAAATTGTGTCCTGCTGTTGAAAAAATGCACCAAAGGATTCAGGGCATCATCACTGCATCACGTGTTAACACCACTGAGCGGTGTTTACACCATACTTATCAGCATGCTGCGCCGACTGACTGGAGGGATGTTATCAGCCTGCAAGGGCACCTCGAAGACCGCCTCAATCATGGTTTTTGGTCTAAGCTCTGGTCATCGTCGACGCTTGCGTAGCTGTTTGTGTCCACATAAACACAACTTGCTTCGTGTGTATATGTGGCCCAGTCGTCTCATCCAAGTCTGCTGCTCTGGATCTTTCGCTGAGCCGAGTAGAAGACGGCGCCAGTGGCAGCCTCGGAAGTTCGGCTTAACCGAATTAGCGGTTCATGATAGGCGGATTTCTTTCGCATTGGGGCTTATGTAAAATCAACCAAATGTTCACACACTGTTCTTCGTACCAGAAAATTCGGCTTAACTGGGTTCGCCTTAACGGGAGTCAAGTGCATTAAGATGCCCGGTTCGAATTGAGAGCTCACGGGTAATCGTTGCTCAGAAATGAACCTGGTGTTCTCTTTCATAATGCTCAAGACTGCATTCTTCCCCTTCGTCCAACAGATCTGTATCACGTTTATATCAAGTGATCTTTTTTATTAATAACTTCCGCCTTACCTTGTTACATTATCTAACACGAAAACGAACACCGAGGCTCGTGATTTAAGGCAATTTAAGTTGTCAGGCAAAGTATTATAGCTAATTTACAGAAACTGAAAAAATAGAACACACACACGCGCGCTAAACAACTCTCTGACTGATTATTGAGACGGCAATACATTCATAATAAGCTTGCCCACCGGTCTTGATATTTTCTATCTCGCAAAGCAAAGCTTGTGTTAAAAAAAAAAACGACAATATATAAAACTCGTTTGTTAAACGCACCGATACAAACTTTACTAGATGGGGCACATTCGAGAAGACGAGAAGAAAAATACGAAGAAGAGCCCCGTCTTATCTTTGGCAGGCTTCATTCACACCTAAAGGAAATTCCTGGCCCGGAAACCGAGCCCCGAAGGGATCCAATCGTGACCTGCAGGCCAACTCTGCGGTGGCCGCGGCGGCAGGATCCGCGGCGCGGCCGATCCTTGCCGTCACACATAAAGCGGCCGCTGGGCAGGAAGAAGGCTGGAGGGGGGGGGGGGGGGGGGGAGGAAGAAGAATCCAAGTGCCGGCGCTGTTTACGTTACCGGGGGCATTACTCGCTCGGGGCGCGCGCGCCTTCCCCGCTCCTCGGGGCAAGGCAGGGAAGGGATAGAGGCCACTTCTTGTCATTGCGCCGGCCAAACCCAATTACGAGGGGTGCTAGGCTGGCCACATTACCCGACGGGAAGTAGCCGCTATTAGCACTTGTGTAATCCGATTTGGTAACCCTAAGGCCCCCGGCGCGGCCCCGTGCGGCCGTCCGGGCTCGAAGAGTGATCACCATTACAATGCGGTTAGCCTCTGCACAACGAGGGTCACTGGGATGATTGGTAATGCAGGCCACGACTGGACACGGGCCGAACCAATCAGTAAGCTGCAGCCCACGCGGAAGAAACTGACTCGGCCAAAACATGAGATAATGGCTCTATAAAAGAAGCATTGTGGGCATGGCTTCGCGAACCGCGGCCGCGAGCGTATACAGGCTCGAGCCCGTGCCGGGGCATTCCAGCCGGATTTACGGCGCCGGATTCCTCGCTATGCCCCCGACGACTCCGGCCCCGGGTTCATGGCTCGCTGCATTATTGATACCCGCCGGTCTCCAAACATCGCTGCGGCACTGCTTTACCTGAAACTTGAGGGCTAGACGCGCAGACCGGCGCATTCGGGGCCTCTTACGCGCACGCTCGTTCGGCTGCGTTGCGGCTGCGCATAATCCTGCCGGGGGGTGCTGCCGCCGGTGAAACTCCGAAACTCGTGCCGTCTGTGCCAGCGCGGCACAAGGCTGTCTTCCAAATGGCTCATACGATTTCTGCCGCCTGCTTTTGCTCTTCGGCTGAGCGGCGAGAGCGTGTACCCTCTGTTTCGTGTCTCGCTGCTGCTCGGTAATGTGCATGTAAGAAATCTCAAGACTTGCCGCCGTCGAACCTTGGACACCGACGGTTCTGAAAGGAGCCTTTGCACAAGCTTTTCTTTCATTTTGGATTCTCTAGTTGTGCACTTCCTTACACTTTTCTAAAGGGCTTGTTACTTTGATTTGTCTTTTCTTTATCGGAGTTGCGTTTTACTGAAGCGAGATACGTAAGTTTATATGCCGTCAAAATACGCTCAGCTACCGAAAAAAACCATGACCTCTGGAGTGGCTAAAGCAGCAATCGGTAGCAGCGGAACAATTGAACCAAGTAACGCATTTAGTGTTGTGTTGGCGTATCGATCATTTTCACTTGCTAGACACAGAAAGAGATGTAGGCGTCAGAAAAAGGTGCAGACTGGGAGGTGATGAGGAGAAGGAGGGGGGGGGGGGGGGGGCAGTATGTCTAGCGTTGAATAAACGCCTGCCGGGAGAGAGCAAAGTTTTGGATTCGGAGCTGTCTTTCCTGTTCAATATCTGGTGTTCCGGGTGTCTTAAATTCTTTTCGGCTCACTTTTACGCCTCCTTACAAATTTTACCGTGTCTCGAGAACCACAGTCCACTTAGTTTGCCTGAGACAACCCACGAAGGTACGACTGCTGGTAGGATCTTACCTTTTGGAACATAGCAGACATTTATCGGCAGCTATACGGATAACGTATTAGCGTTAACTAAAAGCTCCGCAATTTCATAAGCCTCCTATCGTTCTAGAGAGCCAAACGCATTCAGCTTTAGATACGACTTCCTAAATGACCTGCTTCCGCTGTATCTATGTAGAGGATGATGCACTTAACTTGGGCCAAACTTTTAAAACATGCAAATGCTACGTAGCTGGACAGAACCAAGGTAATGTTGTTTGCCGTCGCTTGGAGATCCTCAAATTATTTTTTGCATGCCGCCTATTTAGATAATTAGTCGTAATTAATTAATCAACTTCTCAAATATTATGATTAGAGGAAAACTGTAAATGAGAAAATTGTAGAGCAACTTGAAAAACTCCCGATACAGCTTTCTGTTGCTCAATACGTGCTACATAAGAGGTGTTTTTCCGAGCGTGAAAGAAGCCCGCGAATACACGAAACATTGCCGCGCGACTGGCCGCTCGAGGCACTTGACCGTCATGGAGAACATGGCCATTTATAAGTTCGACTACTACATTGCCACATCCTATGATCGCTTGGTACAGGACAACAGATACCAAAACACACCACTCGAATTTTTACACAACACAGGCCTATTACACGCACATATCAAACATTATGCCTTACGGCAAGTCTTCCACGAAAAAAATTCAAAAAGAATAAGCAGTAGAAAGACTGTGGCAATGGCATTACAACCCGTGCAGGTTAAAGTTCTGTAGCCGAAACGGCAGCAGTGACCATCTCGGTGTACTTTTTTTTTTTCAGAACAACGGCGCACAACATGGCAAATGGATTGCTTATGAGCTCTGAGGTCCATTTCTCATAAGCCAGTGGGCTGCAATTGCCTTTTGGTAGGGAAATGTGCATGCGTAGCACTTGAAAACCAGGCAATACAATCGCTGCGGAAGACACTCATTTCAGAAAAGGCAAGACTAATTACTGAGGGATAGCTATGTAGCCAATTTGTGGTATTGAACAAATACATATGCGCGCTCTCTCTTTCTTTTCTGATTAAGGAAAACTACATCATGCATACAGGCGATGAGCAACTCAGCGCCTGATGTCAACGTTACAGCAGCGCCACATGTATATGTACAGGCATCTACAGAGAGGCGCAGTGGGTACACTGGTCTCATGGAGAACACAGTGGGTAAAACAACAAGGCTTCCCTTTCTCTCTTCCTACGTACATTGGAAACGCCTTCGTGCGATCTTAGGCAACTTTCTACTTACTAATTTACCCGTTTCTCAAGCTGACTTCTCTCGCGACAAGATAGATTGACAGGAACTTTTTCTTGCACACACAGAAGCCGAATTTTCTAGCTTTTCCAGTGGAGTAAGAACCACATCAGTGCTGACCCTCGACGTCAATCGCAAAAGTGTGGTAGTCATGTACTCTGCATTCATCCGCTCTTCGAATTCCACTTGGCGTAAATGATTTATGCCCCCCGCCTTCCAGAAACTGCCGGTTTCACAAACACGTTGCGGAGAGCGTTGAAGATATAACTGAAAGCGCAAGCCCGTGCACACTGCGCACTCGGGGCCAGTCAAAAACGTGTGCCTGCCCAGAGGGCCTGGAGAGCGCGTTCCATGATTGAGATGACCAGTGTGTCGCCAGGAAGCTTGTTCTGGAGAGTGTGGCTCCGTGTAGCTTGGAGGTGCACCAATGATCTCTCGGGAGAACATTTTAAGAAAATGACAGGACGTCCATCGAAGCCTGAGCGGAAGGAAGGCGCCGCTGCTCGCTCTTCTGTTGAAAAAAAAAAAAAAGAAAAAAATATGCGCTTGCGTTTTCCGTCAAAATTTCGCGCGTGGTCACGTAGCAAAGTGCTTGACCACTGGTCTTCGGGGTGCCGCGGCCTTTTACTGAATTGAAGTGCCCCTGCGATTATGAGATGGTGCCGTGTTATTCCGCATGGTCCCGCGGGTCGAGCTTTCTAGAAAGCTCCGTGGAGCGGGCATGACATTCGCACAAGTACCTGCTATTTGACGTAGTGCCTCAGAAACACATCCCTCGGTGCGGCTTTCTTTTTACTTTTGGACGATCAGATTTTCTTTTTTTTTTTTTTCGTTCTCTCTTTATCCGTGACGGAGAAGCACGACACCGAGTTGGCTATGTTCGATCCGTGCCACGGAAAACCTCTGAAGTGAATGGTGCCTCATGACTCACGTCAGCAGGCTGTGGGCTATTCTAAAAAATAATAAGAAGAATATTATAATGAAAGAAAGTATGGCATAGATTAATAATTTCGTGCAACTTGCCATCGAAAGAAGCATCACTTGAAGTTTTGACCTCGGTTCACTGTTTTTCTTGCCCTGACTTCCTTAGACTACATTTTATTCGCACTTTCTTAGGCACGCTATTTTGAAACTTGTTCCTTAGCAAAATCTGAACGTACCCAACGGTTACACTGCACGTTGGCATTAATATTTCTCTTCGTTATATTTACATAAACCGCCCTTCTATGGCGGTAAGAGAAAATAACATAGTAAGTAGGTAAACATGAGCCACGATAATGTAACATTTCTATTCGAATTCTTTTGATTATCGCTCTTCGTCAGTGGTCCGGATGGCGGTCCGCCTACGGTCCGCCTACACGCGCCCGCGGCGCCGCGTGTTCGTACTAAGAGTGGACGACCCCGTACATTGCAAGAATGCTCTGCGTATTAGACTGTGCTACTGAATGGCCAGCGAAGATGCTACGCGGGCATTTGTACGCAAGCGTGTTAGGCTTCAGGTTCCGTTAATCTAATTTAGCATCTGGAGCAGACTGGACTACTGATGTAGACACCAGGGGTAGCGACCATCACACCTATTTTGTTCACAACCCCCGTCTTGGGGTTAAGCCTCCGCGACATAAAGAGTTAATCGTGAACTGAGCAGTCTTTCCATATCATAACCAAGGAAATTATATATATATATATATATATATATATATATATATATATATATATAGCGTAGATGATTTCACATCACGTATTCAGGAAAACGTGGAGAAAGAGACTTGTTTCGTCACAGTTCCGGGTGGATAGAGAATCGTAGCTGCTGGCTACCAACAACTGCGGGACATAAGACAACGGGTGCAACGTAAGTACCCCAGATCATTTCTCTGCGATTGCTACAAAAAAACGCAGCATATATGCTCTCTAAGATGCAGAAAGAGCTACAGAAACATTCGCCTTAAACGTTTGAATAAGCTGTGCAGCATGTTGACACCGTCTACACCAGTAGTCGAAGTAGGCAACATCGTGCGAGCCTTTCGCCTACCTGTGAGCGAGCTTCACCCATCTAACGCGCTATACCTCTGGCTTGTGGAATAGATGAAACTGCTGTCGCAGAGGCATTTTGCTCTCAAATTGTCCAACGACCTCCAGCCATCACTAGTACCAGTACAAGGAATCACGGCAGCTAGCTCACTCGAAGGTAAAGGCAAGAGTTAGCAGTTAGGTCAGATTTACATGTAATTGATGAGAAATTACAATTATGGCTACTCCTGAACGATCTGAACACATCACGCGAGATAACCGCACCTGATCTGGGCGGTGCCGAGTACAGTCGGCTAGCCAACATTGGGCCTTGGAACACCGAAGTCTTAATGGACCTTTATACGTTGATATATGGAAGAGCGAACATGTACTTGCTTTGTGGAAGCTGTCCAGAGTTGTGCTTCTTATGAAGCCAGGAAGGAGCCCACTGGCAGCAAAGTAGAGTCTATTCGACAAATTGCACCACAAAAATTATGGGAAAGATTAACAATGAGCGCATTCAGTGGTGGAATGATGCGCAAAACTGACTACAGCAGAATGTTTCAGGCTTTACCTCGGGGGGATATACTTTGGATGTAATCGTGGGTCTTGTCGCCAATGTAGAACATGAGAGATCAAGAGGAAATGTTGCTGTTTTTCTGGACACTAAACGGGCATACGACACGGCTAGTCATGCCCATGTTCTTGAAAGCCTAATTGTTAGTATTCAAGGCAGAATTATAGCTATAGACCGATTCCTTGACCTGCCAGTTAGAAACCACCAGACAAATGAGTTGTGTGCGTAGAGTCTGCACTAAAGAGCTGAAAAGAAAGCTGAGAAAGAAAGAGAAAGACAGATTCTGACGGAGAGAAAGCAAATTTAAATGTTGGCTACACAGGTCCACTCTGGGAATGCTAGCGCTAGGTGGTGGTGTCTTGTAAGGAACTAGGAAGATGTCAAAGATAATCAACGATTACTTTTTAACATTGTTAAACGAAGGCAGCTCACAAGAAACGAAGGTAGCCCATAAGCGTACGCACGGACTCGAACAGCTGTAGGCTGCAAACTCACACGCTATGCATAAAAAGTGAACGTGAATCTGCCGACGGCGCTGAAACGCCTCGACATGGCGATTTACACAGCAAGTACAGCACAAAGCCGAGCTAGGCTTCGTGACGAGCAGGCAAGGGGAAAAGGAAGTTTGGCCCTCGAAAACGGATTTAATGGCGGCCAGCGTACTGCGCGCTCCAGGGACGAGGCTTGCCGCTGGTGTCGGGAGGGGAGGTAGGGGGGACGTCAATTTATGCAAATCCTACGGGGCTAAGCCCCCGGCTCCAACACTTATCTTGCGCCGCTCCTCTGCAGGGGTGGACGCGTCACTCAGCTCCCACCAAATCCCCTCGCGTGCTGTCAAGGGCTGCGCCGGGCGAAGCCGCCAAAACACAAACTAATTTATTCACAGGCGCTAAATAACTAACACCGGGTCCCTGCTCCCGTGCGCTCACTAGGTGACTTGGATTAGGCAGATAAATATACGCCCCTGCCCAGAGCGCCGTTTTGTCGCGGGCGGCCCAGTGTCGCGGCCGGCCGCAGCGGACCCACAACCACCACAACTATTAATGGCCCCCTTTCCGCCATCGCGCGGTCGGAGCCTCCTCGCACCCCCCCCCCCCCCCCCAACGCATCGATATTTAATAAAGTCTAAACACAGAAGTGATTTTTATTTCCCACCCTCCCGCGCCTCAATTACGGCGCCGGATCATGTTCCGTGCGCGGGCCGGAACGCGCACACTCGCGCTCTCGCAGAGGTGTCCGGACGTGGGCGCCGCTTGCCTGTTCAAGCCGACTGGGCACCGCAATGCTAGCGCCTCCCCCGCACCTCCGCCGCGCGTGCCACTGCTGCGCGACGCTCTCTCGCAAACCTCTCCCCTCCGTCCCCACTTTTTTGAAGTCGGGAGACGCTCATTTGTTCCGAGTCCTTTCTTTGGGGCTCACTCGCAGGCCGTTTCTGTGCGTGCACTCGTGCCATGGCGCACTTCCGCATCCGCCAAGTTTCCGCGTTTTACTTGCGAGCCGACTTCTCCACGAGCGTGGAGGTTCAGCCGTGTTGGTAAGGCGTGTTAAAGAACTTTCAAGCGCAATATAGGAGCTACGGACGAAACGTACACACGCAAGGGCTTGTGTGTGTCCACTTGCTTGGTCCTTGTCCCTCATTGCGCTTGACTTCTGTGTTCTTGAGACCGAAAATTTACCAACAACTTTGCCAGCGATAACGCACGCAAGGAGCTTCGGGGTGAGTTAAATCGACACATCCAAAACAAGACCGGACAAATATTTTGCGCCTTTAGGAGGCTTCTGCGCTTGACCGGTGCGAAAGGATGACTTATTGAGGACTCAAGAAGCGCATTTTTATTCTTGAAATTTGCACCCATAGCGGTCGCCCGATGACGTGATTGTTTGAATTCACAATTATTGCGATATTTCTGCAAAGTTGGGCGCACCTAAACCTACGTGCGGATTCACGTACGATTCAGTAGTAGTTTAAGCAGAGCTGTAATGCAAATGCGCTCCAAAACTGTATAAACCTGGGCTATATGAGACCCACTGTAGTGGAAGAGTTCCGGAATATATATATATATATATATATATATATATATATATATATATATATATATTACCACCTGAGGTTCGTTAACGTGCACCGATGACCAAATATAGACGTGTATATTTTCATCAGAATCTAAAAAGTATAATAATAATAATAATAATAATAATAATAATAATAATAATAATAATAATAATAATAATAATAATAATAATAATAATAATAATAAAGAAATAAATATAAAAACATTCTGGAGTTTTACGCGCCGGAATCGCGATCTGATTATGAGTCACGCCATCGTGGGGCCGGACTCCGGATTAATTTCGACAACCTGTGGTTCTTTAACGTGCACCGTAAACCCGAGTGCACGAGCGTATTTGCATTTCGCCCCCCTCGAAAAGCGGCCGCGCCATGGCTGGGATCGAAACCGGGATCTCGAGATCAGCAGCGCGACTCCTTAGCCACCGATCTGCAGCGCCGTGCCATCATCGTCTGTTCGGAATGCGCCCACCTAGGCCAGCACTCGAACCAGCGGCCTCGCGCCCTGCGGCAAAACGCGCCGCTGTGCCACCGTGGCAGGCATTAGCTAAATTCACTGCTAGCTAAATCTAATATTTAATCTCAAACTTTGTGTTAGCCAAACACTGAAGTGGGAACAGAAATCCATAAGCAACTCCTTGTTTTGTTCTTCGTGTGTTTTTCTTGTGCGTGCCCGTTTGCCAGGCTACAACAAGAAATGAATGAAGGTGCCGCAGCGCTCCCGCAGAGCAGCCCCCGCTATAACCTAGCGCGGTGAGCTCGAAATTGAGAAAAGCGGTGAAGACGCCGGGCTTCAAGTCAGTGGTCATGCGCATGCGCGCTGCCACCTCCAGCGGTATGCGCGTGCCTACCAGAGGAGCTATTCAGCTGCGTCTCTCACGGTCATTAATGCGTGCGGGGCGTTTTCGGGAATGAATATTTAACGCGTACGTCCGGATGCACCAGGCCCTCTTCCATATGGCCATCGCTTGATAAACAGAATGCCTTCACGATGCCTACATTGAGCAGCGCATTCAGTCGTTTCGGTGCAGATCGCGGCGCGTAACTAATTTGTCGAAGGTGAGAGCGCCGCAGGATGCGCAAACGCCGAACAGCGCCCTCCCTCGCGTCGCTGTCTGGGCAATTGAAAGGACCGCCGCGCGCAAGCAGCATGCGCATCAGCCACGCGGGACGCGAAGCAGATCCACCAGGCGGCCAGCATTCCACGTACCTGGCTCGTAGTAAAATGCATTCTTAATGGGATGCAGCGGCAGTCGCGGGGGCCCGCTGTTTATTTGGCTGGTCAATCTTTCGGGCTAATTCGGCGGGCCTCGAGCAAGGGTGGCGCCGAACTGCACGCCCTTAGGCTGCCAGGGGCCGAGGGGCCCCATTCGTCTACTTTAGAGCCGGATTGAAGCCCGGGAAATTGGGTTCCGATGGTGCTCGGAGTCGTATAAAGATACAATTAAACCGCGCGGCGGAATAATTAAAGCCCGAGAGCGGCGAACACGCGCTGCTGCGCCCGCCGTTCGCTTGCTCCAGGCATCCTAGACGAGGGTTACCCGAGAACAGCGCGGCATCGATCGTCCGACTCGTCGAGCTAGCACACCGGCACGCGCGCGCCAGCCGCAAAACTTCGCGCGCCTGTGTAGGTGTTCCTGTTCGGCCACGGGTACCGCTCTCCCTTTTGAGCATCTCTTCCGCGTGTATACGCACTTGCCCTATTGCAACCCCACTTCCTCGTCCCCCGAACTCCTAACCTTCGCGAAGGGGCGCTCATTGAGTGTTATTGCGATGTATAACAAGATAGGCCCAAAGTCGACAGCGTCACGGTTTCTGGAACATGACGAGATCAACGCGATGCGATTTGCACGCATACTTTGTTCCTTGGGTAAGCAGCAAATTACAACTGTCCGAAATTGTGATTCATTTTTACCCCTTTACAGATCGCTTTCACGTGTGGTGTTTAAAAAGAAAAAAAAAAAAGGCACATCACAGGAATCGAGTAAGTGCTCCTGAATTCTGCGCGTGCGCCCCCCTCTCTGAAAACTTGGTAATAATACTTCCGCCAGTACCACCTCACTACAATTACCACCAGCATCTCTAACGGACGTGCACAACCTGTTATCGCTCAGCCCAGGAACGAGGGCTACTCGAGGGAAAATTCTACGATGCCAACCTGGACACATGAAACAGACAGTTATGACCGTTGGCTCGTGGACAATGGGTTCTATAAGCGACTGATTAAATTAATAGACGAGGAAGACCTGCACGCTTTCATTCAACAATCCTTAACACCGCAGGACAAGCTGTTCGAACTAAAAAACAAAAAGGAGATCCTCACGTTGCTCTTCTCTATTCGTTATAGTTACCGAAAAAAAAAATGTTCACTTAAAATGTACGCTCTTGTATTAGGTATATGACTAGTAATATGACACCAACATATGATACATTTCAAAATTTCAAAATGTCGACTATCAGCTGCAGTATCCCAGAGAAAGCCATATGTGCACTATATTCCTTCCCCCCCCCCCCTTCTTTTTTAGTATTTCTTTTTATAGCGTTCCTTCTTTCCCCTAACAACAACTTCAGTAATGATCACAGAAATCATTGAACTTTGTGGCTACGCAAGCTTATTAGTGCATCATTATATTTCAGCTTGAACATACGAACCTTACTGTTTTTACAGTTGTTTAATTGTCAATGTCCGCTCCTGCTTGGGCAAAACAGACTTGCTGTATTGAATTAACTTAATAATTAAATTGAAGTGTCGCGGATCGCTTAGCCCTGTGTTCGGGGCTTTGTTGAACACAAAGAAGAGTTAGAGGGTGCGTCAAGTACAAGCATTCATCGTTGCCATTGATCAGTGCACACACCGTAAAATAATTAACCCTTAAAGGTGAATAAGGGTGCAAATGTGTCTACAACTCACACGCTTACATCCTAAAAGGGTGTATGGGTCTGAGTTATAGACATATTTACACCCGTATTCAATTTTAAGGGTGTAAATTATTTTACAGTGCAGGGTGGTAACAGAGAAAGCAAGGCGAGAGGATAGCAATCATTTTCCTCATGAATCGCAACACATTGGACACGAAGGTGATAGTGTCAGGCAACGGACGAGCGTTCCGTAGTGAAAAGCTTAGAAAAGGGGCCCACGAAAAGGGAATAATCTCAAGGTTTGCCGAGGCGTATTGCTCGGAAGGCAATACGCCTTTTACGGAACGTTTACGCAAGGCACCACACCAAGATTCCGGGAAACGAACTAGGCAACAACATTCTTGCGCGAAAGAGACTCCAGGGTTCCAAGTGCCCCTTCATAGATCCTTACTGGGTAACAAAAACTGTAAACCCATTATTAATGGCTAGGAAAGAAAATCGAAATCAGTCAGTTCTGTGCGCAATTTAATGCCCTATTACCCGAAGAGGGTAAGGTATACGGACGAAAGCCGCCGAGGATTTCAAGTGTTGCGGATAGACAGGTAATATGTCCCGGGCGACGAAGAGAACGAGAACGGAATAGAGGAGGACGTAGTTTATAAATAACAAAATTGGACCATGATGACTTTCTGCTGATCGATGCGGTATAGATCTTAACATACCAAATCACGTCACTACATTTTCAGTGCCGATGTATTTGGACAACACAATTTCTCTAAACGTTTATTACACACACGTGTACACATATTGTGAACGTACCTTAGACCTGTCTTTTAAAACAGATTGTGCACCCCAAAAGCCGACACTGAGCACATATGGAAGAGTCGCGAAAGTGGAACTTAGCCCAACACCGCTCACTTTTCGAGGTCAGAAAACCGTGTCGTGAGCTGCATCCGATGTAGGGACGCGCAATTTTCTCCCCCAACTTCGCACCTGCCTTGACGGAGTCATGTGTGAATACCGTGGCGTTAGAATTTCACGCAATAGCGACGTGAATGCTTGCGTGCGAAGACGTGTTGAAGGTCTCCTATCTGCGCCCGCAGTCATCACTCCTGTCTTGTTACACTAATCTTTACGCACGCTGTGGCAGCACGTAAGCACACAAGCTGCTCACAGTACAGCGACGCTCAGGAAGCGACTTGCACGCGAAATACTCATGATTTCATTCTAATTCTACATCCAGAGCGCAGTCGCAACACCACGCGCGTTATGGGGCTCTTCGCGCCGCGCACGGAAACCGCAAGCACGTGATGGCCTCACTCGCGTGCGAATCGGCTGAACACGCAACGACTTAATGTTTAAGTAATTGTCCAGCCCCGAGCGACAGCATGCGGAGCGTAAAACGCCGCTCGAATTGTACAGAGAAATAAAGCACGCACATCAAAGTGCAGGATGAAAACAACGAACGCGGCCAGCCTCGTTTGAACACATGCAGGAGCGCTTCCACCCACTGCAGCGGGCCGGCCCGTCTTGGTCAAGTGGCACGAACAGAAGCACTCAAGCACGTGTGAGCGAATGGAAACGTATTAGGGAGGTGCGCGGAGGAACCTCGCACGCAGAAGAAACAAGGGCGGTCAGTTTACGCGCGTCCACATTTGTGGTTCTCGACCGAAGTACAGCAGCGTTCGCTTGACAGGTACTCGCCGTTTACCGAGTACGGCAGTGTGTGTGTGTGTGTGTCTGTGTGAGCGCACGCCAGGTCAGCCCGCGAGTCGGCTGCCGTGGGTTCCGTATGCGTCCCTAGTGGAGCACAGCTGCATGCGTCAAGCCCAACGAGGCAGCGGCGTAGCTGTTCTGGCAGAAACACGGACTCAAACACAAAACGGAGGATGCGGATAGGGAGGAGCCTGGCGTAAACGTCCAGCACAAGTCGCAAGCGCGACGCGCTGCTGTAGAAGAACAATCGGCGTTTCTCGTTTTCCTCTCTCTCTCCGTTTTCCCCGTGCCGCCATTTCCCGGTTCTGCGCTCGAAAAAAAGAGCTAGGTGAGGGAGGGAGACGAGCGACGAGGAGAAGCGACACGTTTTCCTCTCCCGCTGTCAGCGTGGGGCTGCCAGGGCACTGCTGGCGTGGCTCATCTGAGCTGACATGTGCCAGGGCCGGGCGCAGGCAGCCGAAGGAGATGCAAATCCCCTCGCAACAAGTCGTGTGCGATTCCACTTGCCCGCGCCATTTCACCATTACGCTCGCCCGCTGGCAGCGGGGCGGTTTGCGCCGCGTGACAGTGTCGGCCTCCCGGTCCTCCCCGCGGAACGGCGCTGAGCGTCATCCTTCCGCCGTCCTTGGAGCGCGTACAGGATCGATCGCCACTCGGCCTGACACCACGCCAAATCCCCGGCTCCTGCCAGCGAACCTTTTGTGGGCGAACAATGAGTTCGCCGCTGCCCCCCACCAATCACGGCGCGCTGCGTATGAACCGCGAGTGCACTACGCGAGCGTTCTTTCCACGCCCTTTCTGCTCCTTGCACTGTCCATTCCCTTTAGTACGCCAGCCAGTGTCCGCGCAAGACATCTCTGCGTGGACGTCACAAGGGCACGGCGCACGTTGCACTCCACAAGTTCAGAGCTCACGACCGAGCGACCCTGTTGGCTATCCCCAGAGTCTTACTATTTTGCGGACAAAACAGCCAAGTGAAAAGGGTTCAGGTCACGTGCTCAATACTTAGCTCCAGAGTTCTTCGCCTAACCAAATTTTCACATTGATCTACACTTTATTGCAAACATTTTGCAGGCTTTTCCTTTTCCCTTCGTCAAATATTTCCAGGAGCAGATTTAGCGGACCCTTAGCAACGAAAAGACGTAACGTGTTCAATACATCCCACATCTAACCAAGCAAGCTATTCTAGGCATGCTGCCCTGTATAATGTGGCCCTCCAAGCATGTGCGGACATACGTTTTCAGATGAGGGTCGCACAGAAGGGCAAAAAAGAGCAAGGACATGCTCATTGGTTAAGCTCTGGTAGAACAGACCAGGCTTTCGCAATCGTTGCGAATATACTATTTATGCAGCTGGAAAGACGTGTTCTATACAAAACCAACGTTTTTTCAGAATGTTTTCGAAGCAAACGAAATGAATCAAAGAACAGGGAGTACATATAGTTGTACATCGTCACAGTGCTGTTCACTGCGAAGACACACACGACATTGATGTTTCTGTAGACGACGAAGACTCGGTGTGGTCCTGCCTGGAATGTCTCAGCACCTCTACTAAGGTGTTCGGAAAATGCCAACGCTGAGCACAGGATGGTTGGCAGCACGTCAATTGATCTTTGACACCAACGTATAGTCGTAATCGTCTTCGCGTCGCGAACTACACTCTGACAATGTTACAGTAGTGCATGCAGAAATCGATCAGTGTGTTTGCGCGTGTGCGTACGTGCGTGAGAGGTTGGCATCACTGTTGATGCCGGCTACTCCTTCTCGCTTGCTCAAAAGAGAGAGAGAAAGAGAGAGCGAGAGAGGAAAGGCAGGGAGGATAACCAGACGCGAGTTTCCTGTTTGCTACCCTGCACTGGCGTGGGGGATGCAGGGCTTGGAAAGAGGGCAAATAGAGAGAGAGTGAAAAAAAAAAAACAGGAACAGCTAACAGAGATGGCGTTGCAATCCCAGGCGTTCACACAGGCCGGTCGATCGCAAGAAGCGCAGCAGCGCTTGGCCAAACAATGCATAGCAAAGATAGGCTTGCTCGAATAAACAAAATAATACAATAAAATGTGAAACGCGCTCACGAATAGTTCACAGAAAGTTCAAATAAGTAAGTCCATTGTACATTATGGCACGCACAATTCGCGCGGTAAGTTAATGTAGTTTGGTTTAAAAAATGAAATAAAAATAGAATTGTAGTGCATTCACGGGCAGTTCCCACCCAGTTCAAGTAAACAGTGTACAATACAATGTGCACAAGCTATACCATAGGCTCGAACAAGTTCCAGAACGTTTCAGGAACCGTTCACAAGGACCTATATCTACAGGAATATACACGTGAGAAATGGTTCACACAGAACTTACGTCATTGTTCTAACAGTTCTCCGCAATTCCTGACGCGATCCTTTCCTTTTAATCTTTAAATGCGTGAACTGCACATTTTTGCTGTAGAATAGCAGGCCATGGATCCTATACTGTTTTAACATGAGATTAGCTTTCTGTAGAAAGCACGCTATTTCTCGCGTATAATTATTTTCGATTTGGAACAAAGTTAGCGCTCTGCAACAAAATATGGTCAATGTTTGCGATTCTGATTACGAACACGCCGCATTTTGGGCTCAACCTGTTCTATGTAAAGAAATCACTTTGTGTAGTAGAGCCTAAGACTGAATTATAAATTCCTGTACTAAATATATAATTTTATTTTCGGATCATGTGAAATAGATTGGGTTTTCATCACCATTTTCAAACCACGCATACCTCAATATTTGGATGGACAATTGACGTAATCAGTTGCGTGCATCGCTTTGTGAAAGAGGGATCACGCAAGCCTCATTTTGAGCGTGACTTGTACACGTTACAGAAAAAAAAAAACCATTCAAAAAGTAATTGATCACTTTGACCAATTACTGCCCCATGAAATTATCTGAGCAATTATTAAAATGTAATCGATTACACCTGCGCTACTTTCCTCCCATCCTTTATTAACATTGCACAGATACAGTAAATAGAATAAGTTGGCCTGGCCTTTCAGTACGTCCTCTGCAGTCCTTCACACGTTGTTTACCTTCACTGGTAATTCTTTCACAAAATTTTCGTCGGCCATCTTTCCTCGTTTTCTTGTGACGTCACCAGGAGCGAGTCCGAAAACTCGCTCGATGTACGGTCATGGGGGGAAAGAGCGCCGTTGTAACTTACGAACACCTTGCGCACGAGATTTTGTTTACTAAATGCCGCAATGCTCCCGTCTGGGTCCTCCTATGAAGCGCAACGTTTCATTGTTGCTGAGTCTCGGGAATCGGTTCCTGGTAGACCCAACGAAAAGTAGAAATAAGAGAAAAAAATAATCCGCAGGTGACCCCCTGGCATCAACGTCCGAAGTGGTCATCGCTATCGAGCCGAAGCAACGCTGGTTTAAATCTTCAGCTAACATCTGCTGGAGCGTTAAGATGAGGAAACAAATACTGACGCCCCAGCTTGTCTGTCTGAACATGCAAGTTCGTGAGGCTGCTGCATGACGCGACCGCGGGTGTTCTGCTGTAGTTCCTGCTAAATTCAAGTGCTTAAAGCCACATCACCTCTTACAGCTTGTCCGTCAATAAATTAAGAGGTTACATGTAATTGGTTACTTAAGAAATCAATTCAATTACAGTGAACGTTGCCGAGTAAACAAAGTAATCGATCAACTGCAAAGGTATCCAAAAATGTAAATGATCACAAGTAACTAATTACTGCACATGGAATCGAATACTTACACGTGTGCGTGCGCCACGCGTGCTACACTGCCGACATCATTTGTCTGCTTGTTTCTCTCTCGCTCTTCACCGATGATCGCCGCTTTCTAAGATTTTCTTGGGTGCTGAGCCATGCTCCCTGAGCTGTGCTCCCTCAAGAGCTCTAAAGAAATTAGCGGCTCCTCTTCTGCACAATCACTCTCTCTAAAATTTTCTTGCCGCAAAACACTGAAAAACGCCGTTTCGGAAAACAAACACCAAAAGCAGCCAGCTGTGTTCTCCAAGACTAACTTCGGGAAATCGGAAGCTTGTTCGTAGGTTATTGTAGTGAGTGTGACTTGGCAATATCCCATGAGAATTTACAATTGTCTGGACGCCCCGGAGTACACCCAGTGTGAGGCGGGCTCACCTAGAGATGTGGCTAGGATTGCCTAAGACCGGTGCTTCGCGGCCACCGTCAGAAATGGAACCAGATGGGCCGCAGTAAAGCAGCAAAGGGTGCCAGAGAACATGAGAGACAAGAAAGGAGACCGAGATGGTCACTCCTCGCTTGTCCCTCGTGTTCTCTGGCACAAATCACTGCTATATTGAACCAACCAGCCCAAAAATACTTTTTATCGCCGTAAAGGTGGCTTCTAATGGCGCTACCGCTGCGGCCCATAGCCTGCGAGAACCTCAGTTCTCCAGCTTCCTCTCAAGCCGTGGCCGTGACCTCGAACAGTAAATTAATGGATAAGAGCCGCCGACACTCAACTCTAATTGTCGTCGAGAAGATAACATTACTTGCTCGTTTTTCTTCGGGGTAGGAATGCAGATTCAATATTTGCACTCCACTTACGTACAAGGACAGTCCTATACGTTGCGCGTGTCAGTGCGTATATGAAGCTACGCTGGCTTACCGCAACGAAAGGCAAAGGTGAAAAATTTTCGGCAGGCTGCTCTGCAATGGAGTTGCTGGACCTCGGGAACGTATACCTGAGAGGCGCCAGAAAGCAAAGCCGGGCGGCTTACTTTGTTTCCCACTAACAATATACCGCGGCTGGGTCACCGGGTCCAGTGAGAATGCGTAAGGGAATGGGGCGAAGGGGGGGGGGGGGGGGGGGGGGGGGGGCAAAACGAAAAAAAAAAAACGAAAGAAACAAAAGGGCGCCTTAGAGAATGGCAGGCAGTAAAACAAGACCCGCGTGCGCCCTGGAAGCGGCGTCCTTGAAGACGCGGCGTCTGCTCGCGACAAGGCGACATGTGCTTGGGAAGAAGAGCTCACGCTATCTGCGGCGGCGGCGGCGGCGGCACCGGGACAGCGGCGAGGCGCCACCGCTAGAGTGCTTCGGCGGCAGCCTTATCGCGGCGGCGCTGGCCGCTGGGGCCGGCGACGCGCAGCCGGGCGGCCCCGGAAATGTTCCTCTTCACCCGCGACTGCCGCTGTTGCTTCTCCTGCCCAGAAGCAACAACAAAGCGGCTCTCTGGGGCCGCTCAAGTCACTCGCAAGATGGCACCACAAGACGAGCGGAAGGGGAAGAAGCGCGCGTGGTGCAGCCAGCGCGCCTGCTCTGCCACCTCAACCCTTCGTCGCCGCTCGACGCTGTCACCGGAACCGTTGTCACGCACACCCACAACGCGCCTGCGTTGTACGCTAGGAGTGAGGCCGGAGAACCTAGTGTGACGCTTGGGCTTCTCCAAATGCGTACCCTTTCTGGTGGAAGAGAGCATTTTGGCATTGCTCTCAGATGGAACCTTGCTGGTGAAGATTAGAATCTGAGAGAGTGAAGGAGGCGGAGAGCAGGCATAACATCATCGCGGCGCAGAGAGCGCATGTGCAGGCGTCGCACGTGCCCCGAGCATCAAGAGCGACTGAGGATATCGTCGAATGAGATGTCGGGGCGCATCGGATCATCGATGACGTCAAAGAAGCGACGGTGTTCGGCGATAGGCGCTGCAAGACATCATGGGTCCTTGCCGTCGCAGCAAAGGCCAAAGCACTGAAAATTGTAAACTGTTATCTTGTGCTGTGAATCAGCAGTGATTGTATGCATGTGCTTTGTTTCACTATTTCTCTCTATTTCCATCTTGTCTTTCTACGTCCCTCTCCTCCACCCTCAAGTTTAGGGTAGTAAACCGGATTATTTCTCTGCTTAACCTCCCTGCCTTTCATTTCTTTAATCTCTCTCTCTCTAACTTGCCTTACAAACTTGCGAGCAAACTTTTGGATATGCGTAATATCATTCCTCGATGATTAACAGAAGAGAGCTGATAAAAGGGAAAAGCAGGGAGATTAACCAGGCTGATCCCGGAGGGGTACCCTGGAAGGGGAGGAAGGTGACGAAATAAATGATGAGAAGAAGGAGAGAAAAAGAAACTTAACTGCACGCACATAAAGCGCTTAAAGCCTGCCTGCGCATATATATATATATATATATATATATATATATATATATATATATATACGTGGATGAGAAGAAGGGAATCCGAGAGGCTCGAATCTTGTTGATCACGGCTATAAGAATCCAACAGACAAAGAAGCCAAGGAAAGCATAGATGAAATCAGCTGCTGTGATTGAAATTGAAATCCAGAAAGGAATGAAAAACGTGAAATTAATGTGGACGAAGCGATAACATGCGGTCGGTGGGATCCGAACCTACAACCTACCACATTACGCGAGCGTTGTTCTACAAAATGTGCTATACGGCGACGGCTATCAATTTATATACCTGTATATAAAGTGAAGCACAGGATCAAATGATTGTAGCATACAGGAGGCAAAAAATACAAAGAGCACGTAGGGAATAAATTGTAGTTTTGCCAGAAAGACGAAGTATTTATTGCGCTAGCAAATTACTGAACATCTATAATAAGGTTAGCAGTTTTATCAGCCGTATAAATTCCACTAAACATTCGCTTATTAAATAAATTACCAAGCATGGTGTCGAATGAACGCCTCATGCTACCTCTATCTTTAACGCGTCTCCGAAGCTTGAGATTACGCGAATTTCTACTCTAGGCGCGCGAGAACGGAGTGCACGTGAAGCCACAAGAGATCACTGCTCCCTAGCCATTGTACCCCGCCGCAAATTAACTCCAAGATAGGGCGCGCGCGGCCGCGCTCAAACGCGCCACGCGCAGCGGCTGCTTCGCTGGAGTTGTAGACGCAGCTCACCGGTCTCCCTCCTCCTCCCTCGTACGAATGCTCACCCCTCTCCTTAACGCGCACGTAGTTCTTGGATGGAACATGTGACGGGAGCGTTCCGCAACGAAACTGCCGAAAAAGTGCAATCAGTGAGGATTCTTCAAACTCCGAAGAAGACTAAACTTGGAGTCGAAAGAGATATTGCGGACATAGAAAAGTATAAAAATTCACGCAGAAACTCCACTGTAGTTGTCTAAATATGCGTAAGCATTGTGGCACTTGCTCATCTCCACGCAACGCGGTGTCATTATCAATCTTATCAATCTTGATCCGACCAGCATAAATACTTATCAATCTTTATCGATCGTTATCAACCTTATCGGACTACATCCGACCCTTATCAACCCTTATCGGTTGTTATCACCCTTATAGGACTCGATCCGACCCTTATCAACCCTTGTAGGTTGTTATCAACCTGCAAAAGTGGATGTCCAGCGAAGCGAAGCTGTTGCAAAACCACCACTGCAACTGATGAGGGGGGTATGCAATGCTTTATTGATGGTTCGGATGCTTGTTTTGAGCTTGTTCTTTGTTGAAACGTATGCTGTTCTGTGTGTTGTATGGATGATTTCAATGAATGTATGCACTCTTCACTTCACTTTGCTGAGCGCTTGTACCCTCAGCCTTTCGGGGGTATGAGCCATTGCATTCGTCTTACGTGACGGACAGGCTTCTCGTTGGGTAGGCATAGAAATGCTTAGGCATTTAAAAGAAGGAAACGCAGACGCATTGTGCAGACTGTGGAATGGCACTCCTTGTGATATTTGGTTTGATGTGTGCCCTACTAGGGCCTTCCTACATGACTAAATGTGATTCTGCGTGACCGTCGGTTTCGTCACAACTCAACAGGCCACAAAAGTTGTGCTTGGGACGTTCACTTTTTGTTTACTTTAGTGACACGGATTTACTTTAGCCCATCTTTAAGAAATGGAGGGGGAGGGGCACCAAGCACCTTTTGTGAAAGTACTGTAGCCTAATGCCTCCAAAGAGCTGCGAAGAGCAAGCCCGTAATCATGACGGGCAGTCACACAATTTTGCTTTAAGGTTTCTTCTGAACCATGTACATAGAAATGGCCTCCATTCCAATTAGCAATTGAAAAGCGTTCGTAAAGGCAACGCATATCAGTGAAACAGAAAGCAAGTTGTTCTTGGGCTAGTTGGCTGATACTTGTTGAAGCCACTGTAGCGCAAATAAAACAGACAAAAAACAAGAGATTGGTTCTGTGTTCTTTTTGTCTGTTTACGTAGTTGCGGTATACAATGGCTTCAACAAGCATATTAGTCGAATTCGGTGAATCCCACTTACTTAACGTGATGCCACGAGCACGAAGGCTATAAGGCGCCACGCTACGTCCGCTATTGACGACGGAATCAAGTGCACTCTGCTTCATCATGTGCTGTGCTCAGGGGACAGCTTCGTCGGCGCTTTTACTGCCAGTGCCCCGGCAAGATAGCCACTGAAATATTATGTTGTGACGTCTGTCAACGGTGTGAGGCTAATGTACTCTAATTATCTTTGTCACAAGCTGTCCATGGAGGCAGCGACGCATAGCTGGCAGGAGAGATTGCAGAGCTGCCTTTTAATTGCAGAATATAACTTACCGTTGGATGATGACTGTTGACTAACATAATAAACTGCGTTATGGAGGGCGACTTGTTTGGACCCTGTCGACGTTGTGACGTGAGACCAGGGAAGGTCCCGGCTGATAAGGCTTCATAAGAATGTATTTTGTACCAGACAATTTGGCCAATGATGGATGCAGGTTAGGAAGTCATCAATTTTTGCTTAAGAGACTAACCTACATTTTTTCTATTGATACGCCGAGACCTCGTATGTGAAGATAGGCAGGCGCCAGCGTTTCCGCCTTTTGGAATCTTGCGCGAACCTACGGGCGAGTCATTCCTGAAGCCCAGAGGCCAGATGCCACCTGCGCACATTAAGAGACTGGCTGTGGTAATGAGTGCCACTGAGTCGCCGGTGGCGCTTGCATCGGCGAATTATAGCATTCTTTCTACCGTGCGAACCAATGCAGACAACTTGTTCTGGTGCCCTAACCCCGGAGTTCCCTTCTTCCATATCGGCCAGTAGAAATGAAGAGGTCGCTGTGGCGTCACCGCTTCTCTCCTCCGATTGCCGGCGTGATCCATCAGGCCGCATCACGGTGGTCAGGAAAGCTAGCGCGTGTGTGTGGAAGGGCAGGGGAGGGGACGCCAGGCAGCAGCAGCAGCTACAGCCAAATTGGCGCGCATTCATTTTGTATGAGAAACCACCCGAGACTCATTCGGCAACTCTTTTTGGCATGTTGACCGCGTGCTACAGGTCCCGTGCACCGGCTCCTGCGGCACAGCGCGCCCCTTCCCCCCGCGCCCCGCATGCATGCCCGGCCTGGCAATTACACTGAGTGACTATTAGCCCCGCGCAGTAGCACCTAATTATTTCCTTTCGCGCTGCGCTTGTGCCTCTCTTGGCGCTTCCCCTTTTGTGTTTGTTTCTCTTGCGAGTAGCATCGACCGACCTCCACTGTGCCGGCGGCCTGCCCTTTTAATGTTTCAGAGGCATCGATGAGTGGCTAGATTACTCTTGCCGCACACGCTGGTCGAATCTATCCGCGCCGCGGCTCGCGGTGCCCATTTGGTGGACAGCGCTCGCTCCTGATGCCGCTACCGTAAGCAGCCTAGCACTCTTTTGCGTTGGTGCTGGGACGCCGCCATACGCGTACTGCGTGCACCGGTGTACCGCCCAGTGTTCACAAGAAGCGTATAACACCTGCAGGCGCCGCTATTAACAAGACCCGACATGTATGGAGAAAAACAGAGGCGTGCTCATTCTAGGGAACACCCACACACGTATATCGCCATGCCAGAACATCCTTGAATCAAGATTGTTATGTAGCAAAGAAAGAAAGAAAGAAAGAAAGAAAGAAAGAAAGAAAGAAAGAAAGAAAGAAAGAAAGAAGAAAGAAAGAAAAGAAAGAAAGAAAGAAAACCAATAACATAAGCACCCCTCTTCCTTTTTTCCCCTTTAAATATATCATACGAAACTTCGTTAGGACAAGTCTTTAGAGGCCTTATTATATAAAATCGGTGTTATTTAGGGTCACCCCCCTGCACCTTCGCTAACGTCCGGTCGCTTTGACCACCAACGTTCGACATGGTTATCATTTTACCGTGTGCAACGTGACATAAAGCTTCAAACACAAAGGCACCCAACGAAATTGTTATTTATGTACTTGCAGATCTGTAAGTACTGATGACCTCTGTTGAAACTTGATTTCTTCGAGCTCCGGTGCTGGGTGGAGTCTTGAAAATTGCATGCACGGACTGCCAAATCTTTCGGTCTTAGGTGAGATTAAACCCTACTGTTTCTTCGAAGAAAAGGTCATCGAACTAAAGCTTTCTTATTTTGGTCATGTCATGCGGGCTACCGCTCAAATGGAACGTAAGTTAATGCTCGCTAAACTTACGTAAGTTAATGGGGTCACCGGTGCACGAGATGGCTTTATTGGATTCTTCAGGCAACACGTGAGCAACTTCTCATAAGCAGATTTCATTAGCGTTCATATATTCATGGTGTTAACATGAGTCGAAAGCGACTCATGGTAACATCGTAAAGCGACCTAACAAGTTCTCTTTGTTTCTGAAACATGTTTTGGTTAGTTTGGCGAATAGCTGTCATTGAAGTTGCTTCCCAGCTTATTCTTCGGATAGCATGAAAACAATATGTTAAGGCATACACTCGGAAAACATGCCTTGTCACGGAAAATCAGTTTATTTTCACGTCTTCGTTCTATTTCTAAGAATAGCGAAATTTATCAACTCCTATTTTTTCATGTGTGTGCGTGCGTGCGTGCGTGTGTGTGTGTGTGTGTGTGTGTGTGTGTGTGTGTGTGTGTGTGTGTGTGTGGTGTGTGTGTGTGTGTGTGTGTGTGTGTGTGTGTGTGTGTGTGTGTGTGTGTGTGTGTGTGTGTGTGTGTGTGTGTGTGTGTGTGTGTGTGTGTGTGGTGTGTGTGTGTGTGTGCGTGCGTGCGTGCGTGCGTGGGCGCGCGCGCGCGCGGCCCATAACCTGATGGCCTTGAACACGCCAAAGCTTGCAGTCGAGACTTTCAGATGGGCACTACTATACTTGTAAAGAGACTTTCAACGGTTGCTTTCAAAGCGCAGATCGTCTCCTGTATCCGTGTGAAAAGTTACCAGCAGGAATGTTGAGCCGTTTCATAGACAGCAACGACTCTAAAATTGAATTCACTGCTCGAGAGACGGAGGCGGAGAGAGGAAGAAAACACTTTACTGACATCAAGATTAGGTAGGATGTCGGTGCCCTTAGTCCAGGGCCTCGCTTACAGCGTTCTCCAGCACGTCGCCAATGAACACCGCAAGGTATACCTGCGGTCTTGGCATGAAGTGGCTGTGGTCAACCACTCGGCAGGGAGTTTAGAGCTGAGGGATGTGGAGGCCGGTAGGGGGTGTAGCGTGGTGAAGCAGTGCCATGGCTGTTCCTGTGCAGTACCCGTTCATGGCAGCTAACCCAGGAATATTGGGGTAGCCGCCACAGTGGCAGCACAGTGGTGGCTCTTTCGTGTGGAGGTCAGGTAGAAGGTGCATACGGGCGAGGATAAGGAGAGCGCCGGTTTGTGCCTGGCGGAGTGTTTTAATGGCTCTGACGGCATTCTGGAGATATCCTACGGCCCTCCCCCCCCCCCCCCAAACCACCTACAACTTCAAGATTTATTCAGTATGTCCATTCTAAAGCACTCGTTTACCTGCCCTTCCGTGGTTTCGCTTGTAAATAAACCGGAACAATAAATAATTTGTGTTAGAGGTAGTAAACAGAAAACAATTTACTGCCCCAGAATCATAGAGCAGACACCCAATAAGAACTAAACTTGATATTTTCGTATGGCATCCCTAAACTATCTACAACGTTAACTTTCTCTAATATGTTTCTCCCAAGGAGCAATTTATACAATTTATACATACCAAGTTTCATCCTGACACGCCTGATAATTCTGAAATCAGACATACTGCCAAACACTCTAAAGAGCTACAAAGCGTAACTAACAGTAATGTGTGGCCCGCCGTTGTGGCATAGTGGCTATAAGGTGGCGCTGAGGTAGCGGGATCGAATCCGGACCGCCACGGCCGCATTTTGATGTAGGCGAAATGCAAAAACACCCGCGTGCCTTGCATTGGCCGGGTTCTCGTTAAAAAAAAAAAAAAGTGGTCAATATTATTCCGGAGCAGCCCGCTACGGCGTGCCTGATAATCAGATCGTAGGTTTGGTACGTAGAACGTAAATTGAAGTTAAGTAAATGAAATAAGCGAAAACAGCCAGGTCTATGTATACGTGAAAGTCTGCCAACCTATCTATAGACGCCCGTGTTATATTAGCTTGTCGGTCATTGAGTTAGTCATTCGGATGAAAAAAGAAGTGCCTTGGTGTTTTGTGCTTGAACGAAACTGCAGTCGGTCAAGAACACAAAAATACTAAGTCAGATATCAGTTATTGTTGGCATTGTTATTATTAACAGGCACTCTTGATTACATGTTTATTGTGTCTTCGTGTTCATGTAGCATTTGTTTCTACGTACAAGAGTGTTCTATTTCTGCGTATCTTCTGTGTGAACATCTTGATTTTGTGAATATTTATGCTTTGTGAACTCATGTGTTGCGTGTGAATTTACACTTCGGTTTTGTGAGTATTTATGTTATGTAAGCTCTTCTGTTGCGCGAACATTTATTTATATTGCAGTTAAGATTTAGTACGTGAATGTTTGTACATTTGGTTATTAGTCCAGTTTTGTGATTTTTGACAACTTTCCGACGACAACTATCATGTAAGAGAAGAGGAGTAGCCGGCGCCACATATAGGCACCAACCTCCCCTTAAATACATTTAATAAAAAAAAGAACATTTCCATACTATTTTTGTGCTCAGAACAAAATTTGCAGTGAAACACCACCTTTTTTAATTCCCGTACTTACCAAACATAATAGTAGTAGTAGTAGTAAACACTTTATTTAAGAAGCTAGGTAGGGGGGCCTGCTAGCCGTTGGCTAGTCCCATAATAAAAACGTGTTTTCACGGGAGGCGCTCTCGGTTTATCACCATGACCATATGAGCGGTTACGCGTACGGAGACGAGCCCTGACCGGTCGTTTCCTCCTGTTAATAAAATGGGCATTCATTACCGGGAGTGTAATCTTAGTTAAGCATAGCACGACAGTGCGCGGCGACATCAAATATGTACGAATGGACACTCAATTATTCCTATAGCTCACTCACGCTTGTAACTGTCCATATAAGATTCATATAGGAGCTAAACATCTACTTTTTTAAGCACAGTATAGCCTACTTGCCACAAAACACGCGAACTCGTGTTTCTCTTATTGGTACTGAAGGGAACGCTGATATCGCATAGTATCGAAGGATACTTTTTTAGGTGCACCGAGTCCACTATGCAGCAAATGTGTGATAAGTTATCGTATCCTTGCGGTCAATAGACATAGCTCAAGTCCATCACCCTTTGCGGCGATTCAGGCATTCAGCTGTACTCAGAAGGCGTCGTATGGCGTCGTATGGCGTCGGAACCGGTAGCGCCACCTCTTTCGCGCTCTGCGACCTAATCGCTGTAAACGGCCTATATAACCAGCTGCACAGTAGTGAGATAAGGAAAGAGTGAGGAAAAGGGAAGAAAGTACTGTGACAATATTGATGCTGATTGAGCTGTACCCCTTGAAATGGCAGAGGGGGCCGTGTAGCCGAAACCAAAAAGGAAGAAGTGATGAGTAGCAAAAGATTATAATGATAATGGTGGTGGTGTAGTGATGGTGGTGGCGGAGGCGGTGGCGGCGGTCACGTTAAGACAGAAAAAAAAATCTTGGAGACACACCTCTTTGTCGCAAAATATCCACAGTGACCCTTGTTCCTGGCGAGAACAGCGTTCTTGCCAAAGACTCGAGATGACTTCTTTGAAAAATGCTCGGCTCTCCAACCACGCTGAAGAGGCAAACCTGTTTTCCGCTGAATTGAAGTGGTATCACGGACATGACCGTTGGTGGCGTGGCCGTCTTTCAGCAATTATGTTGGGATTGAAAGAAAAATTTGTCAATGGCGATTTAGCGGTGAATGCGAGAGAAATGCGTTAGTATTACGCCGCACCTCCTTGAGGTCCCGGATCCATGACTTAAACCGCGTTCACCACGTTCCAAAGTGTTGTTCAGGAGCTCACGCGACACACGTTCTGCCATTCGAGGAGCGAAGTCCAAATGATGGCGGTCCGAAGCAGACTACCATCAGTTGGACTAAATATATTCTACATACACGGGGTGTTCATGTTTACGTTCTACGGAATTTTTCAAAATCACCTGTGGCAAGTAGCATAATTCTTAGCGTGGAGCTGGGTTATTCGAAGAGGTGGACTTTAGTAGCACGAGAAATCGAAACACGTATTCAACTAATTAACCAAAAATTCACTAAGGAACTTCTTAGTTGATTACTTCACGACGCATATTGCAATGTACGAATTGTAGCCCGTGAGTTTGCAAGACGCACCCACTTGAAATGAATTTCCAAGGTATATATATATATATATATATATATATATATATATATATGTATGTGTGTGTGTGTGTGTGTGTGTGTGTGTGTGTGTGTGTGTGTGTGTGTGTGTGTGTGTGTGTGTGTGTGTGTGTGTGTGTGTGTGCGTGCGTGCGTGCGTGCGTGCGTGCGTGTGTCTGTGTGTGTGTGTACTGTTTTTTTTTGTTTGTTTTTGTATTATGGACAGAATTTTCAAAATCAACCGTGACATATAGCGAAATTCTACTTCTTGAGCTAGATTAATCTCAAAGGCAGAGGTTATTTGCACAAAAATGGAAGTTAATAGTTCGCGAATTACCAATTTTAGCTAATTAGCTTGAAACTAATTACTTTATGCCACATATTGCAATTTACAAATTGCAGCAGGCGACTTTTAAAGTCATATCCACTTAAAACGAATTCTGAGGATGACACCACTTTTAAGAAATGCGTTCAGAAATTTTGCGACAAAATGCATTGGTGTCTCAGAACGTTTGAGCCTTCAATGTACAAAAAGGCGTTTTGTTAAAAAAGTGGAAAAAACTACATTTCTACGGCAAGTTTGAGTGCACTCATCTGCAATACTGGTGCTACTTTCAAAATTCATTCCAAGCGGATGTGCCTTGTAAAATATCTGGCTTCAATTGGTGTATTGGAATATGTGCGCTAAAATATTGAACATGTGTTAATCAGTCAATTAAGCGTATTGATTTGCAGTGTAAGTAATGGATAGTAATGAAGTTATACAACCATATATATATATATATATATATATATATATATATATATATACGCTTTTCTATAAGCTCTCCTATCTCCTCTACCACGTCACCGGCTTCCCGCACTTAAAAAACAAACACAAACACTTTATTACGCTTTGATAGTATGCATTAAAAAATTGCGCGGTCTTTAGTGCTAATGACGCGAATGATGAGTGGCGTCAGTAATGATTTGACAACAGTGTAATGAAAATGTGGCTACATTTGTCACGTGTCCGACGACAATTATTTAACAAGTAGGCACAAACTCCATCGCAACATAAGTTAAATAGATCACGTAGCTTACCCCAACAGAAGCCGTTAGTCGGAAAAATACCTACGTTGCACATTTGGAGCTTTACGAGTCCACGGACGGTTTACGAGTTCTCCTCCGCTGTTCGCTTTGTGCGTTTCGCATCCGCTTCTTGTTGTTCCATTTCATAGTCATTCTGTATTCTTATCCCGCCATTGCTACATCTTTCTTTTACTCCACCTTTTTTCTCTTCTTTTTCTTTTCTTTATTCTTTTGTATTATACTTTTGGTCGTCATAAATGCATAGAGGTCACCAAGGCGACAATTGAAGTTGTGTATGGTGAATTTTGGCTTCCCCTAACGCCGCCGACGCTTTTAACGCAAGCGGTTCGAAAGTTACAGCAAATGCTGAATAATTGTTTCAAATGAAAAGTTTCTTTTTCTCTGTCTTGAAACCAACTTCAAATGATATATCGATTATCTATTCGAATGACACACTGGCAATGAACACTAAGTACATTTCGCGGTTAGAAGCTACACTTTGATTTGGGGCGCATCTGCACCGTATGTAATTCGTGAAAAGATCCCCGATTCCATCAGCGCACTGGCCGATACCGGCTGTGCTTCCGGAAACCTCTGTAGTTGGCTGAGGGCACGAAATGCACCACCAAATCTGGGCAAGCTGTTGGCAGTATAGTTTCAACGTTATACTATCGCGTTCACTCGCATGCAAGCTGACAGTGCTGGATGTCGAGGAAGCACTTAGCGAAGGAAGGACTCTCGTCGATGTCTAGCAAACATGATTGAAGCGTTTGGGAACCGCGCCGCTCGCACTTTATCGTGGGCCTTAAGTGGAATGCCACGTACATAATAACCTTTCGGAAGGTTGCTGCGAGTGTCGGTGCCGATGTTTGTGCGCTTCCTTCGCAGAAGCCAAATATGCGCGTCACTTACTTCGTCATCATTGTTCCACCAATGAGACGCCATCGGTCTGATGGAGACGGATGGCGGGGCAAAACGGTTTCGCGAAAAACCACCGTGCGAGCAGCTTCTTGGCAACGCAGGACCACCGCGCGCCATCTGCCGGGGAGGTAGGGAGCGGTGGTGGCCGAAAGCCGGTAGACCCCGCCGCGGGGATTGCATGTTGATACTGGCAGCACGAGATACGCAGATCCGTCAAGGCGCGCAGAATGGCACACGGATATGGAGGGCGAAATGAGGTTGTCAGAGCGCGAGGGGAGCGGCGCTGCTTTGGCGCTTGTCTCGTGTGGAAACGAATGCATTACAGCGGCTGAAAGGCGACTCAGATCTCTCGCAGCTTCAATGACTCCGCCGCCGCTGCCACTGAGGCAGCGGCTAAACGGCCCGGGTTGCCCTGATGACGAAGGTGCTGGTCCTCGCGGCGTTCCTCCCGGAGTCGGCGAGGTCGGCGGGCCGATCCGCGAAGGCTATCGACCTGCGCGCGCTCAACGCCTCGCCGCTCTGTGCATGTCGTTGGCGGGACACCACCGCAGTCTGCTCCGGTCTTTTTTTCCTCTCCCTCTTTTTATCGCGTTTTATTGCTTTTTCACGCGTATTAGCAAGATCTCCAAACCCGATCCTCAGCTGTCCAAAAAATACGCATGCAGGCAGAATGTCCCGCCAAGCTCAAGGTGGTGAATACGCGTTATGCGCAGCTGTTGTCATAGTGATGCGTTCGATTGCTCGTGAGATCTATTGATCACTAACGAGTTTCCATTTTTATTACATAAACAATTATATTGACGAAATATCGTTGCATGAATTCGCTGCAAAGAGTTAATAAATTATCATCCATTTCCTATATTCAGACCGGGCAGGTGGTATTGCAAGTTTGATTTTTTTTTCCCCCTCTTTGTGTCCCGAGAAATGTGCCAGAAAGTAAATTGGTAACCCAAAATATTATGCATTTCGCCTCAGTTTGTTCATCGCATTTCTTCTTCTGCCTGTGAATTCCTCCGCTGCTGCCATCATTGTTTTTGGCCTACCACTTGCTTCATGCAGCAACGCCAGTGCAATTCGCATTAGTTTGCTGAGCTAGTGGACAATAGCGCATGAATAAAGTTCGCAGGAATACACACACAGTACGACATGATGCCATCTGATACGGAACGACTCGACAACGCTGCGCGTGCTTGACCGCTTCTTGTGAGCACTGTATCTTCTCGCGCTGTTTTTAATCATGTGCGCATGGTTCAGACCTCATAGTTTTCTTGTGAATAGGAGGCAAAGCGCATAGCGAAGCAATGCATCGACAAACCCCGGAAGTGAAGCGGAAAGCATGAAAGTAGGGATAGCGTTGTTATGCTGATAACGTTGCCCGTACACGTTATAACAAGGGGCCGCATTACCAACGCATTTCCTTCGTGAGTGCTTTTTCCCTTTGGCCGACCGCAATCACTAATAATATGTCCAACATCACCATTGGCTGAAATTTGCTTTCACGAACAATTATAACGTAAAAGCTTTTTGTGAATACGGGCCAGGATTTGTAAGTGGCGGGTGCTATACATCCTGCCTTTCACTGCGCAGGTGACAAAGCCACTCATCCCTCCAGCCAAAAGAAATGAATGAAAAATAAAATAGCAGGGCCGGTATTTTGTAGCGATGCCTTTCCGATGCTAATGCCTTTTCGCGCTTTTCGCGCTTGGTCAGCGGTCAGAGCGACGGTCCGCTCCCGTTATCAACTAAAGTCCCTATATAAGAAAAGTACCGCCATCCTTTAAAAAAAACGCCGCTTCTCTCTCTCCTGTATCTCCGATTGGACGATGATAGCGCGCGCTTTTCACTTCTTTATATTTTCTTTTTTTTTTCCGACTCAGAGCCATGTTGAAAGTCCTCTGCGCAGCCGCAGTCGCCGCCGGCGGTGGCGGCGCGCGCCCGGCCTGAAAGCTTCAACGTGGACTTTCTAGGTGCGCCACCGTCGACTTGGCTTTCGCAAGCAAAAAGTAAAGAAAAAAGCAAGCGCTTTAGGAGAGGAGGCGGCGGTGGAAAGAGTAGATGGCGGTACTTTTCTTATATAGGGACTTTAGTTATCAACGGGATCAGCCGGCCGTGAGCGGTGGATGATAAGACTGGTATAGAATAAAGCATAACGCATCGCTACAAAATTGCTTGTTCGTTTGCTTCTTTGTTGACTTGTTTGTTTGTTTGTATTTTATTTTATTTACGAACGCTTACAAAGCAAAGCCCTTCTCCACACGGAGCTATACCATCGTTCACTCACGTTTACTGCTTTTGCACTGTTGGCACTAATAAATAGATCAATTACAAAGACAAGTGTTATAGCACGCTTTACTCAAATGACAGAAAGTTATGTCGTACTTAGTCGGTTCAGAATGTTCAAATTGATCACGGTCTCAGCGATACACTTCGTCCCGTTAAGCATGTAAGGCCGCTGACTTGGCGAGCAAGTGGAGTAACCGCGATGCGCTTGCTACACATCAGCATCTTACCAGCATTTTGGTAAGAAATCAGGCCGCCATAACGTAATGATTCTATTGCAATTCTTTCCCTTTTTGAGCTTCGTCAATGGTCAGAGCGAATCCCCGCCTACGTTATCGCTAGGATACGCCGGTCGTGAGCGCTGGGCGATATGATAGGAATAACATCAAGAAAAAGGAATCGCTACATTATACCGGCCCAACTTCTCACAAACTGTCAGTTCGATTTTAGGAAACTAATGTCCACACAAGCCGAGTTGGTAGACTGAAACGAATATGTTCTTAAAGATATTAAAAACGGCTGCTTAAATTAGAGTTGACAAAAACTTGTCTCAAATTAGTTAGACAAAAACTTGCCTCACAACTCCCCTCGTGGGGCACACACGCCGTCGTCGGACAAACTACACTCTGTAAATTACTGGTTGCAACTTTATTAAGATATTAGCATATCATGCTAATAAATCAGATATTTAGGAGAGAGATAGAGATTTTATGGAGAAGAAATACAGAGAGGTGCTACAAAATCACACTATTCTAACATCTTGCACGATTTTCCAAATACAGGTACTTGTTTTTATTATTTTTTTTTTTGGGGGGGGGGGGGTCCAAGTATGCTTCATTTTTGTAAATTTTAGTTTGTGTGTTTCAAAATCTTTAATTTCTTTCCTTTCGATTATTCGACTGTACAAATTTGTGTAAAATGAATAACAGTGTTTTGTACATCGGAAATAGTTTGAAGCGCAAATACACAGACACAAATGAGCACATGGGACACAGACGAGCGCGAACTACCAACAAGGTTTATTGACCACCACACGTGTTTATACTATGTCCCGCATTACCGCTGCACATGCGCAGAGTTCCTTCTAAGAAAGGACAGCTCTTTATCGGACAGGTGTACAGAAGGTGTGCTGATACAGGCTGAGCCTAATCAAAATATCTTTTCAGTTTCTATTATCTCACGGGTGAGCCTATGGTCACTTCTGCTGACAACAGCACACTTTTCAAAAAGAGGTTTATATTGACAGGAGCTGCAGTGCATCGCCAACCAACCATCACGTGCCGTTTTCTTTAAGTTTAGCGCGTGTTCTTTCAATCGTTCATTCAAACACCTCCTCGTCTGCCCTATGTATTGCTTGCCACAAGTTAGCGGGATACTGTAGACTACATTAGTAGTACAGTGAACAAAGGGGTTTTTGTGCTGCTTATTGCAGCCTCTTTGATTACGAACGTACCTCTGATTGCAGAATTTAAGAGCTTTTGTGGTGCCGAAAACACAACATTAACTTTCGAGCGGCCTACAATCTTTTTGATATTATGTGACAGCCCATGAATGTAAGGGATGACAGCCACCTTCTGATGCGTGTTGGGGGATGAAACCTGTGACCGATTAATCTCCATGCGCAATCTTCGGAGCAAAGATTCTGCAACAGAACACTGCACATGCAACGGGTATCCAGCTTGTAACAATCGCTCAACCTGGTAGCGAAGACTTGATTGCATCTGATGCGAACACGATTTCTTAACTGCATTAAAAAAAACATAAATTGATTATTCCTCTTTTAAACAGTTTAGATTGTGCCGAGGCGTAGGGCAATATCGGCTTATTACTTCGCGGTTCATAGCCCCAACGCTTCAAACTATTTCCGATGTACAGCCAACAGGCCCAAATCGCTACAATTCTGAAGTGTTTTGTAGTATTTGACTGCTGTATTGAAAGAAATCATTATTCTCTTTGCATCTATCTACTCGTTATGTAGCGTTTATTAGCAGCTGTTTTCCAATGTCTATTTATATGGTATGCGTCTACGCATCGAATTATTCCTGATTAATTTGAATTTCTTTTTTTTTCATTTTAATTTGTTTCTTTCGTAAGATGCTGCTTCTGCCCGTGTCGCCATGCACAGGGATCAGGAAGGTGCTCACTCAAAATGTTCTTGATCTCATTCCACATGTATACGTTTATGAAAAATAAACGAAACAACCAGAACAATACTATTCCGCTCAGCTTCTTCCACTGCTGTGACCGAAACACGCAAGAATCAGGAAACCACGATAGAGGAAGGGGGCATACAGAGCTCCTGCCAACCCGTGGCGTCGATTTGCTCACTGAATCTGGGCACGCTTATAGTTCTCGAGGCGCCCGTTCGCTACGTCGCAGGAAAAGAAAAAGAAAAAAAAAGAAGAGGGGGGTGAGTCGTCGTCGTTTTGGGACAATTCTGACCACCCAGGGCGTCGCCCCCGACCAGACGAGCTACACGGAAATGACCGGACCGAGCAGCCGCGCAGGCAGGAGCAGCTCAGTGTCAATTCCTCTCGGACGATTAGGATGCAGCGCGGAGGAGCAGCGTTTTGTCGCGCGTGCAAGGAAAGGCGCTGCCGCCGCGGATGTGCTGCCGCCGAGGAGCCGCGCTTCTTCGCGGCGGCGATTTTATAAAACCGTCCCCGGGGACGCCCGCTTCACAGCTTCGGTGGGCTGCGCGCGCGCGCGCGCGCGCGCGGCGCATAGCTGCGAGCGGTGGTGGCGCCTATCTCATTATTTCGTTCGAACATGGCAGCGGCGCCGTAATGACAGGCTGTGAGGCCGTCCTCTTTTGAAATGATGGGGCATAATTACACAGGAAGGGCTGTGTTGCCTTTTTGCAGATACGTTAATGGCGCGGGCAGGGACAGCCCAGGGGGGCGGCCTCTCCCCCCTTTTATTTCTTTTATACGTACGCGCGGGACTCGCTCCTCGCGATGCTGGCCTACTTTCACCCACTTGACGTCCCTGGCCGCCGCCGTGTGCCACTGAGCGCGCGGCGGTGTGTGCATGTGTATGCGCCGCGTTGTGTGTACCGCGGTGGCAACGGCCGCGCTCGCTCCGTAGCCGTTGCGCGCGTCGGCAGCTTGGAATTAAGCCGTCGCTTACGTCACCAGGCGGCCACTTGGAAGAACCGTTCGGCCCAATGTGCCATTAATGAGCGAGTTGGGCGCAAAGCGCATTCGCAGGTAGCATTAATTGACACCGGTCTTCTCCGTCCCTTCTCTGGTGTTACGTACCAGCCCATCCGCTCTTTCCTGACCTACATCAGTGGTTGGTTGCCGAGCGCCGGTGGAGAGGGCGGTGAGCTTGGGTGCACTCCAGATCGACTGCCAACACTACAGCGATTTACCGCAGCTTCCGTGTGTGTATGAAATAACGTGGCCGGAGCATAGTCGTTGACAGAATCAAGCCGTTAGGACGCCTGCGGAGAAGAAAGAAAAGGGGGCTTACGTTGCTGATTCATTTGCGTACACATTTATTTACTTATTTATTTGCATGTTTGTTTGTTTGTTTGTTTGTTTGTTTGTTTGTTTGTTTGTTTGTTTGCTTGCTTGCTTGCTTGCTTGCTTGCTTGCTTGGTATGCATCTTATTGTTATCCATGGACACACGCAAGTATCCATCTACGCTTGTATACTGTGGTGTAGTGTCAACGAAATGCACAAGTTTTACAAAATTCATGCATAGTTCTCAAATTCATGTATAGTTTTCTCTAACTGTCTCATTCAAGATTTATTTCAGTGAGAAGATTTTCAAGCTGCTTGAGTAAGCCTTCTGTCATCCGGAGTAACGCTCTGGGCGTATGTCCAGGTGAACATCTCCAGCATCCATTAATTACTGTCCCTCTCTCTCTGTCTGGGTACGTGCTGGGCGTCTCTAATGCGAAAATGGAAGCGATTCAGAGAGCGCGGCCGCACCGAAACGTCCTGCAGAACGTTGTGTGTTGAGAGCGTGAGTGAAGAACACTTCTCTCTGAGCTGCAAAGCACCGTCTTACTTCTTTACGCACAGAAGGCACAAAAGTAACTGGAACACCAATGCATTTCGTCGGACACTTTCAAAATTAGTATCTCGTAACTGGTGGAGTCCAGAGAATTCGTTCGAAATGGGTACACCTGGTAAACTCACCGGCTACAATTCGTAGATTGAAATATGTGCCCTAACATAATTAATTAAAAAGGTAATTAGCGGAATTATGTTAATTGTTTAATCAAGTATTTTGATCTTTCGTAGACGTAGATACCTCATCGAGTAATTGGTCAACGGTTAGAATTCAGCTCTTTGCCACAGGCAATTTTTTGCAAAATGTGGTGCAGTCGTCGCAAACAAACAAACAAGAAACAAAGAAAGAAATAAAAACCTGTATACGTCTTCCTACATCTTAACTTCGACCACTACAGTCTATGCAACGAGGCCGAGAAGAAATATCCAATAATTAAAAATTAAATTATGGGGTTTTACGTTCCAAAACCACGATCTGATTATGAGGCACGTCTTGGGGGGGGGGTCTCCGTATAAACTTGGACCACCTGTGGTTCTTTAACGTGCACCTAAATCTAAGTACACGGGTGTTTTCGCATTTCGCCCCCATCGAAATGCGGCCGCCGTGGCCGGGATTCGATCCCGCGACCTTGTGCTCAGCAGCCCAAACCATAGCCACTGAGCAACCACGGCGGGTAAGAAATAGCCATTAACTCAATTAATCCCCAGATGGGTTGAACTGTGATCACTCCCACATCTTCTTCGTCTTTCCGGGGTTTTACGTGCCAAAACCAGTTATGATTTTGAGGCACGCCGTGGTGGAGGGCTCCGGATTAATTTTGACAACCTGGGGTTCTTTAACGTGCACTATACAACGCAAGCACACGGGCGTTTTTGCATTTCGCCTCCATCGAAATGCGGCTGCCGCGGCCGGGATAGATCACTCCCAAGGGTAAGGCGACTAAATTTTCCTAGTGAGGACTGGCGACTATAAACTCCAGGCGCCCACTTTATGGCATCCATCCCTGACAATGTTAAGTGGCATCAATAATGAAGCACCGATCGTGGTCAAGGCAAATGACACAAAATTCAAGCCCAAAGTAACTGACTCACGTGTAAATTCCCGGTGATCACCCATGGATAACATGCAGATGGGCAACCTTTCCCTGTCAAATTAACCTGACGATGATACACAGCTCATCTTTACATGAAGGTGTTGCTCTACTGTGGCCTATACTACAATACTAAACGCTTTGTTGATGCCATGCCAGGTGGCTCGCGTAAGACAAATGATAGTCACAACAACTGTATACCACGGGAGGAAAGAAAATATACAAAAAGTAGCTTCCAGCTAACGGAGTGGAAGAACGGTGTCCACGATTCGGTACATTGTAAAGTTTAGCATCAGGAACTAGCCGAAAAATTAAAATCAGAAAGCTTTTTCCCTTTTTTTTTTCTTAGCTGCCGGTAGACATCAAATGCGTGCAAGCTTTCAAGTTCGGCCCGCCCAACACGAAGGCAGAGACACGGAGCGATTTGATGCCCAGTCCGATGAACCACTAATCTCGCCTACAACCTCATCCCACAAATTTGCAACAGATCTCATCAGGCTCCTACAGCCGGAGCAGCCAAACTTCAGACGCACCGCGCGTCGTGTCCTACGATGGGTCTCCTACTTAATGCACAAGTTGTTAAATTATGGGGTTTTACGTGCCAAAACCACGATCTGATTATGAGGCACGTCGTAGCGGGGGACTCCTTAAACTCGGACCATCTGTGGTTCTTTAACGTGCACCTAAGTCTAAGTACACGAGTGTTTTCGCATTTCGCCCCCATCGAAATGCGGCCGCTGTGGCCGGGGTTTGATCCCACTACCTTTTGCTTGGCAGCCAAGCACCATAGCCATTAAGCAACCACGGCGGGTAATGCACAAGTGGTACAGAAGCAAATGCTCCAGTCACAGTTTTTTTCTTTATTTATTCTTCTTGTCATTGCTACACTGCTCTTCTTTTTTAACAAAAAATTCCAAGCACATATATGTACGTGCAACACAGAAGTCGCCATGTTCTCTTAACAGCGGCTATAGTCTACTTCTCCGAATAACAGAGTGCCTTTACTGTGGGGCCGTTCTTCAGACTTTTTCTTTCAAAAGGTCTCGACTCTAGCACGCGCTGCCCTTGTTGACAGAGTAAAAAGGGTGGGCACAAATCGGCCAACCGCGCCTTCTGCAAAAACCGAATCTTGTGTCCGCGGGCCTGGAATGTTGACTTTGGTATAAACAGCCAACAGCAGGCACCGTTATCGAATCCAGCCATCTTTAGCGAAAGAACAGCGGAAAGGCGTTTGGAGGAGGCGCTGACTGTCGCATGTTTGCTCTCAGCGTGAAGGGTCGGAGTGCACACCTTTTCTTGCGCCCTCGCTTGTCCACACATACGCACACGCTCAAAAAGAAAGTCGACCGGCCGTGCGAGGGCTTAGCGCAAGGTCCAGAAGTCGATTGTGACACGAGCGTTAGCATTCGGCCCGGAGTCGATCTATCTCCAGTTTCCTTAGGGGCCGGGACACGCATGCATGGCTTCAAGGGCGAGAGAGATACTGCGATATATCCTTCCGACCCAGCTTCCGTGGCATACCAGGCGTCCTGCCGTGGTAACGCTTTCGATGTAAGTGATCCCGGATGAAGATAGCTGCCCCTGCAGCTTTCCCCACCCGTCGCGGAGGAGGGCGGGTAATTTGGAGCCGCATTGTGCGGCTGCGCCATTGTGCGAGCTCCCGGCGTGGCCGCTATCGGTGCGAACCATCGCGCGACTTGGTGACAGTCAATCAAGAAGGGTTCGCCCCTGGCGCTTTGTGCTCGCCTGTGCGCGTTCTCTCTGCGGACGCCCATGTTTGGAGATGATTCTTCACGGCTTGTTAGGGGGAAAGAAGAAGGAAAAAATAAAAGTGCTCCTCGCCATAGCTGCCGTTGCGCAGTAAAGTGACGGCCGGCGAGAGGTGGCGCCGCGAGGGCTGTAAACAACGCACACACACACACACACACACACACACACACACACGGGCTTCACGCTCGTCGAACAGGAACTCAGACGGCGTGTTCGCGCGTCTCGGGGGCCCCCCAGCAACGTCTCGACTCGTTCCGCGCGTTCCGGCATGGTTCCGGTCACCGTGCCAGCCGACAATAGCAGTGTACCTCTGTTCGCTTTAGCAGACGGAACGTCGTGAGAGCTCCTCGACAGATGCCCAGTGAAGTTAGGAACGCTCGTAACACCTAGCTTGATTCCCCCTCCTCTGCCGTGTTTGTCTTTTGGATGCGTCCGTTAGCACACTTCTATTTACTTCACATAAGGACGGCATGCTGTCTTTAAAAAGAAAGGGGGAAAGAAGTTATCTACAAAAGAACACAGACAGGCTTGAACTAGCGTGCTCTAGACTGCTATCTTGTATTCAACAGGGAGGACGGGGAAGGAGAAGACGGATGACGATGAAGAGAAAGTTGCTAATTTCTGCAAGCACACAACACTGACGCGTTTCTAAAGCGTCCCTTCCTGTGCAGTGTCTCGTAAAAAAAAATGGTCCTTATAAATAAAGGACACAAAACGAAGTATTTCGTTAGTAGTGTACTTACGATGTGTGCAAAAGTAGAGGACAGCTTCAGCCGTTCTCGCGACTCTGCGGGACATTCGCGAGACAAGTGTGAACGCGTCTTAGGCTGACCTGACAATAGCGCAACTTGGACAAAATGAGATATGCATAGTGCCTGGTGAACGTGACACCAAAGCGAATCCGATGCACCGTACTTGTTTGCTTGCCCTTGAACTTTACAGATAGGCAGCATTTCATTTCGAGGTCATGCTTATGCAGACGTCGGGGGCGTCGGTCCGGTTAAAACGTTCACTTTCGGATAATGCAAACATGCAGACCGCTCGTGCAGAGCATTACATAAACGACATTACATAAACGGCCTGAGCTAGTTTGACTGTGTCACATCGTATCCTCATTTATTATCAATGGCCGTCCAATGGCGCCAAACGCGCCGTCGCGTCCAACGCAAACGTATGCAGCTATCGAGCTGCCACTGGCAGGTGCCCAAAAGTGGACCGCACTCGCTTGCACCGCATCGCTGTCCGCTCTTCGCGGTCCATCGCTGAGTGACGAACGTCCACTTTTCACTTCTCCCTCTTGCTGAGGGAAAACTGAGGGTTTATATATATATATATTATATATATATATATATATATATATAACACCGAGTTTAGACAGTGTACGGGTTTAAATGGTTTAATGGTTCGCAGTGCTGGTGCCTTGAAGCTACTCCGTGGATTAATGTAGCTAGCGCTATGCCTATTTGTTGCATGTCTGAATCCAAGCAAGTTTGACTCGTGAAGCTCAGTGCCATCAAACCGTTTTTGCAAGACTCTGAGCAAGGTCACCTACTCTAGGAGATGGTTGAAGGCTGGCTTACAACTGGATTCATTCCCCTGTGGCATGTACTGGACATCTCGTGCCCGTGCTTCAAACAAGGATGCGAAACGAAAGCGCTGAATAAAGGCGTTGTATCGAGCTTGTTCGGGGATTTTTCGGCTTGAAGTAAGCACGAGGAGATAAAAGAGCACGTAGAAACTGACGACAGGGCAGTCGCATATCGGTGTACGGGATATCCATCGCCTAGAGTTCAAAATCCTATACAAACCCTTGTCAAACATTACGCCAGCAAGCAACAGTTCAGGCAGGCTGATGTATATTATTTGGTTCTGGAATAGTACGCCCCAGCAGTGAGGACAAATAACACTACAGCAACTTCTGTTTAACCCGGATTTCTACCCTATAGCCACTCGGTGGACTAACACGCATGTATACTATATATGCCAAATCTTAATAGATTTCAAGCCCAACTCCTTTCTCGCAAGGCCTGGAGATCTTTACTATAAGTATACCACTAACAATTCTATAGAGCAACAGAGACAACGTCTCCAATCTAGATGCTCAAAGGCGAAGTGTTGTTCACCATTTCCAGCTGCTGTCGCCCTTGTTCCCGGGAAGTAGAAAATGCGAGTGCACTTCTCAGTGCGCCAGTGAGCCGGCCGTCGGCTTGCGCCTGCATACATCTGGGAGAACACTGCGTATGTAATATTGGTAAGTACCCATTCTTGGCCACTACCCCAGAATAAATGTGCCAAGGTGACACGAGGTGTATGTAGCTCCGGGATAGCGCCTCATTAACAACCGACACCTCCACGTCGTGTGCGGCTGCTTGATGGCGAGCCATTGCAACGAAGTTGCAGACAGGATACTATAGCGATACTATAGGGACTTTCAACTTGGCAGCAGTGATTACAACAAAATATACCATGTCGTGGTATCATTCGGCATTGTGATTGGCAGCCAGATTGCCACTCGTGTGTCTGCTGATGTGCCCATAAGGTTTCGTGATTCACGGATGACATGGGGATATGGCATGGGGATAAAATAATCACTATAATATCACCACAAATTATACGCTCACCATAACAAAGATCGCTAATCGCCTTTACGTCACCAATCACCTCCAAAGGATGGACGCGCTTGCCAATTGTTATTGCATTCCGCCTCCACTGAAATGTGGACGCCGCGGTGGGGATCGAACCTGCGACCTCGTGTAAAGCAGTAGAACGCCGCAGCCACTAAGCCACCGCGGTGGATAAAACAGGGGGGCCATGAGCCATCGACACGGGCCCGGTGTGCCCCTGTCCCTCGAGCGCTACCGAGAGGAATTAACTAAGATGTCCCGAATGCATGGCGTGCAGCACCCGCTACACTCTTATAGAGAACAAGATGGGTTGCCATAAGGAATCCTACAAATAGAATGAGCTGCATGAATATTCCACTCGAAAATTTCAGTACGTGTGCAATCGCAGTTCTCTGTTCAGCCGCTCTGACTTTTTTTTTTTTTTTTTATCCGAGCTACATACTTTTGTTCTTGCCATTTATTTTTGTTGCTTGGCTACCTGTATTGACTGCAGCATCATCTCATTTGTGATGTGCCTTGTAGTCCTCTGTTTTTCTTATTAGCTCTGGAGAAGGGCCACGATAATGATAAACGTAAGAATTTTATGCTTTGCAGATTGCGCTAGATTATTCTTTTTGTCCCTCGCTTCCTCGGCAACAAAGGAGAGGTGCCGAGTGCGAAATTTAATAATGGTGGTAGGAAGGGTAAAAAAAAAAGGGGGACAGGGGGGCCCGCCTTGGGTGCGCCTCATCCTTTGCGCAAGAGTCATTGTTGGCCCCCTTTTAACGGTATTCGGCGCCGCCGTATCACATGCCGGCAACACCCCGCGCGGAGGGGCGCGCATCAAAGGGGCCGACGGGGCCCCCGAGAGGCGTCCGCTCGGACGTGGTCATTCACACGGCCCGCGGAGCCGCTGCCAACGCGCCGATGTTTCCGACAGTCCATGATTGCCCGCAGAAGGAGGCCCGGAATCGACGAGCAGTGGAAATAAAAGATTACGACTGACCTGGGTTAATGTTCCCACAATACGCGCTCGCGCGGCGGCGCGCCTCTGTTTTATCCGGGGCGAAATTGATATTTCGCCGGCGGAGAGCGCCGCCCGCCGTTTCTTGGCGGCAGCGCCGGTCGCCTTTTGTTCCGCGTTTGAACTCGCCGCTGGCCGCCGCCTCGGCGACTAATGAGAGCGGCGCGCGCTGCTGCCTTCTTGCGCCGCCGCTCTCTCGCGCCGCCCCGCAGTGATACCGCAAGCCGCGTGCATGCGCGCAAACTGCAATTGACATGGTAGCCGCTTCGATTACTGATCGCATCGATAACGCCCCCCCTGCTGCACTTGGGGCCGACCTCAAGGCGGCCGTCGCCGGGACGCGGAGTGTTAATACCTGCCGAGCGTTGAACCCCCTCGGCCGCTAAACACCGGGAGCCGCCGCGGAGCCCAAACGACGCGAGTGCGCCGCGCCAAAGTGCGGGGTCTGCGTGTGTGTGCGCGCGCGCGGCCGGTGGCGAGACGCGACAGCCTTACGCAACGCGGCGCGCAACCATTTGCTAAAGCGGCCCAGCTCTCGGCATCGGCGCGCTTTCCTCACCTCGGGGCAGGACGAAGGAGACGGGCGGTTCCTATAGTGTCGGACGTGCGTCCCCGCATCGCGAGGTGAACTCGGCAGGGGGAGACCAGTGCGAGGTCCTTTGTTTCAGGCGTGAGGGTTTCTCCGTGGCGAAAGGAAGGCGAACACACATATGGAGGACATGGAGGACTACGGCACGAAAAGACATCGCAGCCTTTTAGGCGGGTGTGAGGGGTCGTTTAGAGTCTGGCGCAGACATCTGCGTACGCGTGATACGAACGATGGTTTGTAGAGGTTTACGCTCAAGGATTCGCAGAGCCCTGTGTAAGCGTTACTTTTTTGTGCCGTAAAAATAATAATAATAAAAAGTGGCGACGTCAGCGAACCGTAACAATTTTCTTGCAAGTATACCTGTGCGCAAACGGGATGCCTCTTCTAGTTGCAGTGCTGCTATAATACAGGTTTCTGTTATTCATTTTATTTTACTGCCGTATCTATATATATACATTACAGTTTATTCCCTGGCTCGATATCACGTACGGCGTTATGAACGTATAACCAATATCAGCGACAGGCTGAAAAGAAGCGAGCCATAACTCGCCTCAGGATTCGATGTCAGGTCAGATATAGCTGCGTGCCAGACGGGCGCACTGTACCTTCGGAGACATACGCCAGCTGCCTCAAAAGCACCGCATAAAACCGAAGAAGAAGACGTTTTCGATATCGTGCGTGCCTTCCGGGTGCACCGAATACGAAACATGCGACACGTCACGAAGCACGTAAAACGAGAAAAAGAAGACGCTGTCGACGCACTTTCTTTGCTATCATGATGCACCGTTTCAACAACGCCTCTCGGCGCGCGAAGTAAAGCAAGAAAATAAGGAGGAAGTGGCAGTTTCTCTATGGTTGGTCTAGCTGCTGGCTTCGTACCTGGAACGAAGCCTTTCGCAGTTTCTTCGATGCGATAGCGATTGAGACGCTGGGAGGTGCGTAAGGACATCGTTGTCCACAAAGCGTGCACACAAGAAGTGGCCTGGTACTGCCATCTGTCGGCGCACTACGTGTCATCTATATACTTGATCCGCATCGCAAGGAGTGAGGGGGCGTTCGAACATGGCACTCTTTGTAGCGACCCGAGCAATGTAAACCATCAAAGTTTCTGTGCCAGTTATGCTGCACGGTATGGAATCAATGCTTCCCCGACGCGACGGAGTCCCGAAAGGTAAACTGTTATTCTTTTAAATAGGGAAATATATTTCCCTAACTAAGACAGGAAGTGAGCTCGAGTGCGCGCTTGCGTTCGATACATGTACTCTATGGGTGCGCAGATCCCGTGCATCGTCTTCTTCCGTGTGTATACTTGTAAGTTCTCCTCTCCAGATAAGCACAGTACTTGCTAATATGCCTCGCACTAAGCGATGGAAGCTAGAAATCTGTAAAAGTCCTTAAAACGATTTTTTTTTCATCAAAATAAACGGGTCACCTGCATATGGCCCCGCTAATCATGAATGAATACGTGTCGAAATATTTTCAGTGCGTTCCAATTATTTTTTTTTTGTGCGTGTATTAAGAGATGTTGGTGCCTCGGATTGGGTAATAGATGTTACACTTGTATCAGGTTCTGATTCATTTTTTCTTGGTATTTTTTTCATGCATTGTGATTTGTACAAAGATGACACTTTGAGAACATATAATAAACGTCGCGCGTGTGTGCCTGCTGTGGTCTACAACGTGCTCATTTTTTATTATTAATTCCATTCATTCTTTCTAAAATTGAATAAAGGCTGTGCTTTTACGAGGTACGCCGTATAGTGGGCGACTGCAGATTAAATTTTAACACCTGGAATTCTTTAACGTGCATCTAAATGTAAGTACACGAGAGTTTTCACTATTCTTATCGCAGAAGCGTGAAGCCAAGAGAATAAGCAGTAGCCGACATGGAGCAAGTTGTTAACGCCTTCTGAACATGTATTTATTGGGGGGAAAAAATAACCAGATACGCCAAACAACAGGCTTGCTTCAAAAGAGGTGCCGTTAAAACGACAAGAAGCTGAGCGACAAGAAGCTGAGTAAGGATTCATGGGTGCGTTAAGGCAGACGCGCAGAACGCGGTCACAATCAGAATTCAGAAGGACAACACAAAGTCAGCGTCGGTGTTGTCCTTATCGTTATTCTCGGGTCCGTGTTTTGCACGCTTATCATTCCGTATCATGGATATAAACCGTCATGCGCACTAATCCTGTATTCAGTCGCGCGCCATGCTGATCATGTTTCTTCGGCAGAATGAAGCCGCCAGAAAAGAAAGCCACTTTTTTTTTTTTTTTTTTCCCCTCCCAAAGATCCCACTCCGAGCCGCGTCAGCTGTTTTGCGTACATCGTTGTCCCCGTGCAGCTATCACAATTATAAGCGCCACTTAAGGTTCTTCTTCGACATTTTTTTTTTTTCCTTCACCCGTGGTCGGTTTGTTGCCGCGCGTAATCGGACGAACCTGTGGGCGCCAGGTGACCGCATCGTTCAAACCAACGCGCCCACCGCACCCCGGCCGCCCCCGGCTGACGCGGCGAGAAGGGTGGCGGAGGGACGAGGTGGGAGAGCGGGTACTCGTTTGTCGAGTTGTTGGCGTGAGCGGCAGACGAGTGAATGCTTCGGCCGGATTAAGTGCCATCTGACGGCACGAGAGCGCACGAGGTGCATGCTTGTTGCCAGACCACGCACGCGCGCTGCCCCTCGTTCTGCCGTGGCAACCGTGAGCGGGACTGGCGCGCCGGGTCGCGGATTCATGCACGCCCGTTCCGCCCGCGCCGTTCCTCTCACGAAACCTCAACCCACCCCCAGATGCAGTCTACCACGAGCAACCCCCCGAGGGACCGCTTGCGACGCACACGCTTTGCCACTGCACACGCATCTGTTGTGTCGATTGCTGTGCAGGTAGAGATGAAGCTCCTCATTGAAATGCCGATATGTCTGCCGGCCTGTGTTGGGCTGCATGCTACTCCGCGTCATTAACACAGGCAAGCGGCCTGGTCGGTGCGTTCATTGAGAATCCATGATACCTACGTTTCAAGAAAAAACGGCCAAGAGCAATTGAACCGAAGGAGAGCACAGAAAGATCGAAGTGCGTAAATGCACAAGAACGTCGTGTTTTCGTTTTTCTTGGGTTTTTTTTTTTTTTTTTTTTTTTTTTTTTTTTTTTTTTTTTAGAAGCCATTGTGCTACTGCGCCGTACGGAATTCGCCTGATCAAGCAAGAGAGCAAGAGAAATAAATCAGTTAATCTTGTTTTCTCTTGGGTGGTGGAAGGGGTGCAAATAAACTGCGGAAATTAACTTACGTTGCAAACATCTGAAAACGCAAGGAGCTCCAAAACCTTCTTTTGGGAATTCACACAAAAACAAATAAGTAAACACGTTTTCATGAAGTCTTTGTACAAACCATTGCCCTCATCCTCGAATATCATGCGGCGAGTTCAACTCACGCTATTCGTTGTAGGTCAACAAGCTTTCCGACTTTCAGGGAAACCATCCGTATTTTTTAATTTTTTTTTATCAGAACAAATAGAGCAGTATTTGTCAACATACGCTGGCAATGGCTACTTATTTCACTTGGTTATTTAATAAGGTAAGAAACAAATATAGAAATCACAAAAATATAAATTCTTACAATAGTTAGTATACTTTAATTAAATACGAAAACGTACCCACACAAGGGTAGCAGTCTCCGGTGAAAGGAGGTCCGAGTATGTTTCAAGTGCTCGCACGCTCTCTGGCACATGAATCAGGCATCCTCAATAACACGAAGTGCTCTGAAGTCGATATTCCTCACTTGTGCCAGTGTTTTGAATGAACACTTGAACTGTTACCTTCTCTCTCTCTCTCTTTTTTCATCCCTGTATCTTCTCTACCCCAGTGCCGGGTAGCAAACCGGACGTGGGCTGCCTGCCTTTCCTCTCTTCAGTTTCTCTCTTTTTGAAGTGTTCACACTCCCACAACACATGGTTAAATGTTGCCGTTAGTCCACAGGCAGGGCAGTCCGCACTGGGATACCTTTCAGGGTATATAGCGTGAAGAACCGCAAGGTTTTTGAAGTGCCATCACTGCATTGCGACGCACTTATTTCGATGGCAAATGACTTAATTCTATGGCCATTAAACGCGGTTCGATCCCACACCATCGTGCACGTAATTCAAATTTATTTTCTTAAAGTGTGAGCTATTCCACGAGACAGCAGCAGCACCCACCAGCCATGGTCAGAAGAGTTTTTACGAACGTTGCTCGATATCAGATGAGTGAACGAAGGTATACCCCTCTATCACATGATGAAATACGCATAGAGATGTTCCATGGTGAGTTCACAAGCGATCTATGTTTATACATATGTATGTATAAAGACACACTCTGCAACAAGAAAGTGGCTACCAAAGTTATTAAATTGCCGGGTCCATATTTTAGGTTGCGAAACCTTTGCGCGAGCTGCAAAAGAATGGAGCGTATGCTGCTGAGGAAAGGGTCACTGAAAATTAAGTTTAAGATGGAAAAAAGCCTGCATGAATTGACTAATCTGCAAACGAACTTGCCAGGTAAGGATAGAATATTTAGTTAGCTTGAAATGGATAATGTGACAAGCGTTTTACGGTTTTTTACCTTGCTCTGTTATGCAGAAAACACTCAAAACAACCTTCTGAGATAGCTGCCGGTCGCTACTGCCTATGGGTACCTGTGTGTTAATACCACATACTGCCTGTTGCAGTAATGTGGTATCAACACACAGGTACCAATGTAGTATCACTGCCACATGTGGCAATGACAAATATCAAGCGACGCCGAGTGCACTGCAATCACATCAATAGTTTATATTTTGGGTAGCCATTCCAAAAAGATTTTCATGCACCATGTGATCACATCTGCCTCTTATTGATTGACCACTTTCTTAAGCAGACCCTATCTATCCCTGTTCGATGATAAATTCACAAGAGGAACTAAATAACCTAATTTTGATGGAAAGTACGAATCTGGAAAATTTTGAGTTTTTCTACCAGCAAAACAGCGCACGCTCACAGCTTAAACAGTGCATTGTTAAGTGATATAGATTTGTACGGTTGGCATAACTTGGAACGAGAACGAAACAAATCAGCAACGCCTCCCCTTCGCGGCGTATGAACCTGTCTGTGGGATATTGAGACTATTCGTTCTTAGAGGCTAGAGGCAGAGTTTGTCTCGACGTAGCATCCGGCTTAATGACCGGGTACGCTGTGGTATATGTCGCATTTGTAAGTGCTTATGTTTAAAAGGCACTGAGCGCAGGTTTAAAATAAATAAATAAATATTAATTAAAGATTAATTAATTCGGAACTGGTGATTCGAGTAGAACAAAAAGTGAACTATGGGCCTGCGTGAGTCAAAGCGCGAGCATACGAAATAGGTAGAACCGTTGTGGAAAATTTTATTATGCTGTGTGAGCGTAGACTCGACCTGTTTGCTAGTTCACCTAGTTCCTCGAGAAGCTTCGAGGAACTTCTCAGTTGCCATAGTGACACACGACGGCGGGCTTTTTGTGCGCTAACTAAGGAACGAACGCAAGAGAATATACAGTTACGAGCCATTCGAGCTTATAAAAGATAAAGTAAAGCGCGTCTGACGACTGCGCCACCACGTTGTCGCGACGGCGGTGGCACACAGCTGGCGCGCGAACGCGACAGGCGCCGTAGCACGCGCGACTATTGAGAGCGCGACACCGTTTCCGCCTCAGGTATTCCATCTCGCAGCCCAGCGCACTCATCATCGGCGCCGCGCGGCTTCCTGTGATAGCCGGCAATGCTTATCGCGGACAAGGGGCGAGCGGCGGCTGGCCAGACCTGCACGCCGCCAGCGCCCGGCCGGCGTCACCGCGCGGCCCGCGGTACCCGTCCCAGCGGGTCCCCCGAAAGCAGCAGCGGCAGCACGTCGCCCCGCGCACCAGGCACCTCGAACACGCCGGCGGGTCAGGCCACGCATCTGCGCTTCTCCCGCATCGCTTCGGAGCGCGGAGGAGAAGTCAGCGCACGAAGTGAGTGCTCCGGGGAAAAAAATTCCGCGCGGGTTGGTAGTAGAGCTGCGCCCGGCTGCCTAACGTTTGCGAACGATGGGCTGCTAGTCGCACCTAGCTCTGCAAGTATTCGGTGTCAGTCTTTTGAAGTGCTCAACATGCTGCTTATTCAATTTGAAGGGTGCGCATTAAATGAAACGGCCTTGTAAGCTGGCACATCACAAACTCGTTGCAGGAGTCAGCCTGGATTGGTCCTCTTTCTTTCTTTCTTTCTTTCCTTCCTTCTTTCCTTCCTTCCTTCCTTCCTTCCTTCCTTCCTTCCTTCCTTCCTTCCTTCCTTCCTTCCTTCCTTCCTTCCTTCCTTCCTTCCTTCCTTCTTTCTTCGCGTTGACTTCATATAACCACGTCGAATTGTTAATCGAGCAAAAGAAACAGGCATGACAAATATTTTCTTAGTACCTGCCGCCTTAGTGAGCTCCAATGCTCGTTTGTTGTGTGTCAAATGTAAGTCTGGTTTGGTTGATAATAATATCTTGCAGTCAGAAAAGTTTGAGTACAATGATTCGCGCCATACCTACTCAGTTTCTGAGAAAGTACTTCTCCATCCTACAAATGTCGCCATCTTTTCTGTAATGTTTACAGTCTGCCAAACTTAAAATGAAGAAAATGATAAATATAACGCTGCAAAACGTGCAGTCTGTTTTGCCGTTAGTAAAGTTAATCCGTAAGGAAAATAAATTGCTGAATGCCAAGGCAGCTGGATGGCTTTCTTTATTTATATATATATATATATATATATATATATATATATATATATATATATTCGTACAACAATCACTTTATGTCTTGCCATAAACTATACCAAAATTAGGTTGAATCTTGCTCTCTTCTTTCTTTTTTCCTTTTTTGTGTAAAATGGGTTCTAGGCACGGTGAAGTACACGCATCAGATCCACCTTGTCCCTGTCCATGCTTCAAAGCTGTCGATAAACCACAAGGACTTTCTACCCTTTAAAAGCAAGCTCTGCATTCTATTCATCCTTCGTCCATTAATTTTTTTTCTCGTAACACCAAAAAATCAGCGCTGTTCTTCGTCCCTCTCTTTGTCTGTCTTCGCGCTTTGAATTCGGCATCACGGATCGGTGACTCCAGCCTGGTATTGCCCAGTCTGCTGTTATTAAATCATTAATTCGATATTGTAGTGAAGCGAACATGACAACGACAAGATTTGGCGAAAGACGATGTGCAATTATTTAGGCAATGAAAGGTACGTGGAAAAAAATCGAAAAAAAAAAAAAACGAATTCCAGACCACACTTCCAGTGAACAGCGCGCGCAAACACTCACGCCCGCACAAATTTGTTTACGAAAAAGGCTGCGGGCAAAAGCTTTCCGCTTTTGCACAAAGTCTAGAATTGGTATGTGCAGGTTGTTTTTAGCACACAAACAGTGCAGTGGTAGTTTAATTTTCTGGCCACGTTGCCCGAGGCAGTTTCATCTTTCCACCTATTCCACGGCCTGGCAACCTTTCGAAACGGGCGCGCTTACAAGAAAAAAGTGTTATTATTATTATTATTATTATTATTATTATTATTATTATTATTATTATTATTATTATTATTATTATTATTATTATTATTATTATTATTATTATTATTATTATGTTTTGCTTTTCCATATTCGTCTGGCCTGCAGATGGCCCTCGTACCGTCGTCATCTTTATCATTGTCTCTGCCGCACTGTCATTGCGTTGTAGCAAATAGTCGAGGAAGTATGCACAAGACTGCAGGGAATGCAAAATGACAGAAAATAATAAGGAGAAAGGGACGCGAATATGTGAACAGAAACTGTTCGCGCACACGCGGTGAGCTGCCTGACAACGATCACAGTCTCTCACGACTGTCGCAAAGTTAGGGGGCGTCGGAGAAAGGGGAGGGAGCAATTTCTGCCACGGTAAATGAATCCAGAGCCGCAGGATCACTTAGGTCTCCTCTCTTTTTCAGTTTTAGATCATTAGCAATATTTCTTTCATCTTATCCCTTCCTCCTCATTGCGCTTTAAGCTTTTGACACTTTGTTTTGCTGCAAGCATTAAGCTTCGTTCTCTGGGTTGAAGCATGCAACATCATTTTTTTTCTTTCCCCGTGGCTGCGAAGAATATTATCAGTATCTGCGGCAATTTAAACAAAGGCCTTGTCTTTACTCCCTACAGCCCTCTGGAAAAGTAGAACTGTGTTCCCTGCTGTTCATTACACCGAGCAGTGTGTGATAAAGCTAGCGGCAAAGGCGACAGCCTGTACACATTCTACAATTTAGGTCGCATATCACGATATTAATGGGCTTCCTCCTGGAAGGCCATTAATGGGTGGAATACGTGGTAGAAAGTTTCAAGGTGCGAATGCCGCGATGACCGGTAAGATAATGTTTGACGCTTCTTTTCACTGAACTGAAACCTGCCAAACTTTACTTTCTTTTTTTTTTCATTATTCTTGTCACTCTGACATATGGACCTATTTCATTGTTAAGGTCTAACCCATATATCTTTGCGCACAAAAAAACGTTCATAGTGAAATAGGTGCAAGCTATTGCTCACAATTACAACGACACCCGAAATGCAATGCATGTAAGTCGAGCGTGTCGACAAAAATGCATTAAGTGGGGACATGTTCCCATTATTGGGCTCAGCCCGAAATACGCGTCTACTAACCAGATTTTCCGAACACATTGACGTTTAGGTTAACTAAGTCTAGGTAAGAAAGCTTAAAACAGAAATCAGAGAGAGCAGAAACGGAAAGAATAGAGGGCCAAGTAGTTAAGAAAGATTTCGCGTGATTTGGTGACGTCCAATCAAGGAGAGCAAGAAAGGAGTCGAAGTAGTCGTCACTCTTTTGTAAGGATTGCAGGCGCACGCCACCTAAATAATTTCTCTGAAATCCCTGGAACTTTCCCGTTCCACAAAGTTGTGCATTTCTTTCACCAAATTTTATGTATTGAGCTGTATGTATAATGTATTCAATAAAAATATTAATAAATAAATCAAACAGCTAATCACTCGATCAATCAAGCTGTTAATCCTGTCATATAATTTCCCACGCCATGGTGCTGGGGGCGACACACTGGTGGAGGACCTATAGAAATTAGTAAACCTGTCTCGTGGCGTAATAAATAAATAAATAAATAAATAAATAAATAAATAAATAAATAAATAAATAAATAAATAAATAAAAATAAACAAATAAATAAATAAATAAATAAATAAATCAGAAAAAAAAGATGAGAAAGTGTTGTGCGAGTCTATGCGAAATGTTATGCGGTTTTGTGTTATGGCGGAACAAAACCGGATTACTGCTCACACATAGGATATAACTGTTGTGCGGACTTCGACCAAAGTTACGTGTATATACTACGCAAGTCTGGTTGAAGTCCGCACAACAGTGACATCCTCGCCTGCCATTAATGGGTTGCACGCTTTTCATTGAATCATGACACGCAAATTGCCATGTTGACACTAATTTGCACAGAGGTACGTGCAGATAAATGTTTGCCGAAATACGTTTGCTCATTTCACGCGCCCGTCGTTGAGTCAGTTTGTCTTGCGCCTCTTTCTTTCTCTCTCCCCCCCCCCCCCCCCCCCCCCCCGCACGGATATAAAGACAACAAGGCTGCAGTCCTCTCTTTCGTGATGCAAATGCAGCGAGAGAAGCTCACTCATTCGTCCCCTTTGCTTGGTTGCGCAACTTGGCGTGAGGGGACCTTTTTTTGACTTCGAGGTGGCCGTGACGTCCAATGGGTGTCGGTTACAAATGTCTGCCGCTTCCCGAACTATCCATCAGCTTTTGCGACACCATTCGGATTAAAATAAAATGGATTATATTATAGCGGTTTTAAATTGCTCCCGCGCCACAATAAATCCTGCCGCCGCGCGCGAGGCAATAGGAGCCACGACTGTTCGAATATCATTTGTATCCCCTGCAAGCTCGCGCCCGCCGCGCGCGCGACCTCCCTTTTGTTGCGTTTCGCTCCCGCAACCACCTGACCTCCCGCACGCTGCAAGCACGGCCGCCGCCGGGTTTGGCTTGAGCCGGCCTGCTTTCTGCTGGCGGAGCAGTGCACTGCGCGTTGCCAAGACCAAAAGGCGGAAAACAGCGATCGCGGCTATCACGGATTCAGCATTTTGACCCTCGTCCCGAAGACTGCTGCGCGCACTGCGTGCCGGAGATTTATAATGCGCCCCTGCGCGCGACCGCTCGGATGCCGTCAGTTTGGGATGGACTCGAAGAGCGGCATTTGCTGTGGATACATTGTGACGTGGAGCCGCGTCTACCGCCACTGCCGAGCACACCGACCGTTACACCCCTCCCCTCTCAGCCCACCCACCCACCACTAGCTCTTTGTTTTGCCTCTCCCATGCGCGAACCGCCGCCAGTCGGGACTTGAAGCGATAATTCTCGGGGGAAAAAAAAGAAAGAAAAAAGAAAAGTTTTCGCGTCAGCGTGGCTGGCGGTGGAGGCTTCTCTTATATGGCAGGAGCGAGTTGCAGCATGTCGTCCTTCTCGGGCTATCCCAATTGTTCCAGATCTGTGTTTATTTATTTCCACTTCGTTCCGGTTTCTTTCGGCCACTTCTTTCTTTTCGGACATTCAACATCAGTTGTCGTGCAATCGCTTTCCTCTTCACGTAAAGTCTACTGGGCGAAAAATTCCGTAAAACTTCCGTTTCTTTTACGTTTACCACCGATGATGCAAGCACACACGCCCCGCGCGGTACTCAGCTTGGGCCAGTGATATTCGCAGTCAGAAGACTCAGAACTAGACCGACTCACTGTTATTGTGATGACCATACGTAATCCAATGCAAATAAAAAAAATCAAACTAATAAATAATAGTGGGGTCATTTAAATATTAAGCACAACTGACATGGAATAGAAAGACGTATGCCTCCTGAGTTCGCCAAAGCATTTCGTTAGATAATGCGTGAACCTGAGCACGTGTCATATTGGATGTGGAAAGAAGTACGCCTTAGTGAATGTCGCTGCTCTTGTCTACGCGCTATTTCACTTACGTAAAAGCAGCCCTCACACATGTAGCAAGAGAGAAATATTAAGGCAGAGAAAAGGCAAGGGGAGTTACGGAAGACGCATTCTGTGTTTCTGCTCGGTGAGAGGGAAGGGTGATCGGTGGTACATAAAGTTAAACGGAGAGAGATTACGGGAGAATCGGTGCTTGGGAGTGACTTTTCCCTGGCAAAGAAGTTATGTTTAGCGGCTAACGAGGGTGTCGGTCGATAAGTACAACACCTCAACTCGGTCATTCTTGACTTCCTGTTGCTCAACCCATGACATCATAGAAAATAAGCATCACGAACCGACGGGTATAAGAGAATTATGCATGAAATTACAGGAAAAGCACAACTAATGTGACCGGCAGGACGTTGAACTGTACGTAACTTCGTGATGAAAAATTCGCTCTATCAGTAGTCTGTGACAATCAAGGAACGTGGAGGAACGGGGGATAAAAACAATTCGTAGAATGAAGACTATGCATTTTACTTTTTGTTAGCTTACCCGTCGCTAATGGTGACGTGTAGGCGTGTTCTTTCATGTGTATGTAATCTTCTTTATACTTCTTTTGCCCCTTGCCCAAATCGACGTCACATGCAATATACTGGAAGGCTGCCAAGTGAGGGTCCTTTTATAAACGATGCGCAGGTGCGTTAGTGCCACTAAAAGCGCCGCCGACGCTGTCGTTCGTGTACTGAGATATTCCTGCCCACATAGTGTGAATATCTTGCTCCCATTATCCGGCAACCGGTGGGGGAGCCCGAAGAAGGCAACTCTTTTGTCGCCGCGGTTAATGACAGCTAAAGAGGCTCGGCGCGCCGCTCTGTTATTGAGCCATCGACAGTCGCGTATTTCCCTCCCCTTTCGAAGCCCGAAAAACATCAGTGTGGCCGTCGCGAACGACCCGAGGAGCATGCGCTGCCGCTAGGCCTAATAACTGTATTTAGCGCCCGCCTGGCGGAGAACGCCTGTCGACAACTTGCCACCGTGTCACGTCCCGGGACCGCTACCGAAGCCTTGGGTGGAACCAGACACTCGCGCCGTACAACCGGGTAATTTCGCAGGCCTCGAACGAAAGCGGGAAAGGAGAAAATGGTCCAGCCTGTGGCGCTGTTTCTATGATCGCTTCGCAATATGATTGCCGGCCGACCGGCTGCGGTTGGAGCGCGCAGGCTTCGGAGACATCGCGGCGGCGATAGTCTCGTCCGCTCACGCAGACGTCGGCGCAAATGCGCCATCCGGACCGGCGCGCGGCTGCATTTGTTCTTCATGACGCGCGGCTGACCCGGGCAGCTGGCCTTTGTTTCGCCTTGACGTCACGTTTAAGTACCCCTCCCAGGCAGTGACCTCTCGGAACGAAAGCGAAATATATAATTTGAATGAACGTGGCGGTCGGGGAATTCGATCCTGACTTCTTGATTTCCGCCTGCTTCTGCCGCGCCTCCGTTCGGCCCGTAATTTTGCTCGAGCTGTAATTCCGCCATTGCAACGTTCGTCGCCACGGTCGTCCCGAGGTGGCGTAATCGGCCTTTAATTTTGTGCTTTCTCGGCCCTGTCAAAGACGGGGCCCCCTCATGCCTATCATTAGGCCGGCGGTGGACAACCGTCGGAGCTCCGACTTGCCTAGCGGAACGCCGAGGTGCGGCTCGCCTTTTGGTGCGACCTGCGTGTACCACATGTGTATACATGCTGCGAGCCGTTTGTCACCCATGCCGGTGCCCCAGTTGCGGCGGCCACTATGCATAACGCGTTCGCACCGAAGGGCTGCCATTATATGCAGGGTGCTGAAGGGCAAGTGAACTCGCCACTTTACGGGCGCCTTGCACTACGAGGCCAGTATGCACTGTCTTTATAGCAAGTTATTCGAAATGTTATTGGCAAGACGCGATCCGTATATACCTGCGCTGTAATGCGCCTCCTTCCGCTACTACATAATCTTTCTTTTTTTCTTTCGGCAGCACTAAACTCATTTGGCGGAATGGAATTTTTTAAGCGTTAAACTGTTTTATATAATACTGTAAGCACAGACCGCAGTTACCATCGCGAAATAAGACAACCTACATGTGGATGTGATCAAGATGTTATGGTTGTCTCTAGTGGGAACAGAATCTTCTTGAAAGCACTGAACCTGTCAAACATGTGTGAACATGAAACGTGTCTTTGTGCATTGTGTGCATCTTTCATGTGCCTCCTACTGCAGTTCCTCATGCCCAACCTGATAAAAATGGCTGTTCGCATAAAGCTCTGACTGAAAGGACTTGCGATTGCCAGTTTGGTATCTCTTGCACACCGGTGCGGCTCACGCATACGTGCACTTGCTCATATCAATCACCCCTTCAGATTGGGTGCAACTTTAGGAGCAACTTGCGCAAGCAAGGCGCAGACATGCGACGGGGTGAAGATCTGTGCCTGCTATGGCCCGGCATCATAGCGCCATCTAGAATGCGCTCGGCGAATTACGGCTCCTGTATCTGAGATTTCGGTACACACCTTTGCCTCTGTGCGCCTTTTCTGTTTTGTTGTTCTTTTTGGGTAATTAGATATGTGACACGCGAGACGCTTCAGACAAGATTTCACGAATCATTGCAAACAGTAAGTGTAACTTGCTATTGCTAGTAAAATTTGGCGTGATTAGTCCTATCGAAGGCACACATGACACACAAGAGGCTTCAGACAACGAGCGTCGCGAACCAGTGCAAACAGTAAGTATGCCCTGCTATCACACATAAAAAAAAATTTCACGAGCATAAGTATTTCCGTGTATTGCGCCGCCTCGTAAAGGATACATATATTTCAGAATCAAAAACTGTTTTTATTTTCCTCAAAGAAAAAAATTTGGGGGCTATAATTTAAACTGAAGATTTCCAAGAGATTGCTTTTAAGTTATACCGCCACCTCACTACCAAGTTTTTTTTAAAGTCAACTGGTATTTCCTTCTGTCAATTTTCGGGAAATATTTGGCGCCTACTGCTTCTTTGTTTTCGCTCAAATTTCACAACGACGTCGCATTATGTTTTTAATTTTTTGTGGTCCGCATCGTTTAGTAAAGTAATTTTCTTTTGCGCTTGCCTTCTGACTCATTAGAAAAAGAGATAGAAAAGCAGCTGCCGTGTCCACATAATCAAGTCGTACTTGCGAAGAGCGTACAAAGAAAATATAGCAATCTTATGCGACCTCGCAGAATCAAGTTTTACGAACGAACAGCTCACTTTCCAGAGAAGCTGTTTCTTTTGAGCAGTTGTATTAAGCATTTCAACTACCTGTAATTAAACGATACGCTTTAAAACGTTGCCCCGGCCCATATGACTTTTGACACGGGCCTTATATTTCGGGCAACATTACACTCGGTGTGACAGACATTTTCTTCTGTCAGGGCACCGAGAAATTACATGTATAACGCTTGTACAGCGCCGTAATTAACCAACGTGTGCACATTAAATTTTGCACACATATCAGACATAGCGTGCCCTCTATTTGCTCTAAATACAAAGTCGGTGCATTGCTGTGTTCTCCGAAAACAGCGGGCGAACACTCTGCGTGCTTCGGATAACGCTTGAAAATGAAGAAAACGGGTATGCATGCAGCGATTATTTGTAAATGTCATAATTCAGTCGGATATCTCAAACTTTCATCCCGCATTACACTTAACGTGCTCCAATTTCCATCAAATGTGAATTAGGCGTCACGTAAAGTTTTCTCGGGCCATTGGGAAGCACTAAGCATAATGGTCGTATAACGCGTTCGAGCACTTTAACAAATCTTCTGCAGGCCGTAGTTCACCCACAAACATATAACCTTTTATCCGCGTCAGCTATAATGTTCACCCCATTTTCACCAAATTTGATCTCGGCGACAGTAATAGTTCTTCGAAGACAGCGGCGTAAATTCTACGCGGTTCGTAAAACATAACTGTAATGCTCTGGGGAGCTTGAAAAAATAACTTACTGCAAAGGTCATGGTTAACCTACGCACGTAAGCATAACATGTTCCTTATTTGCAGCAAATATATTAACAAGGTACCTCGTTGACTTCACCGAGGACACCGCGGGGCGCCTCATATAACGCATGAAAATAGGGGGAAAACGAGTAGTCAGTAATTATTTTTAAAGTTCAAAATTAATTAAGCCAGAAACGTTAAACTTTCACCACACATTACGTCTAGCATACCCTCCTATTTCGAGATGACGTGAATTTGGCATCAGGTACAGTATTCCCCGCAATCTGAGAAATATTGCGAATAACGGCCGTATATAGCACTTTCGATCATTTGGCCAAGGGGTTTTTTTTTTTATTTAAAAAGAAAGCCTGTAAATTAACTGATGCTCTCTAAACTTCGCCCGCATTCTGCCCAAAAGAGTTCCTCCATGTTCTCGAAATATAAACTCGGTGGTATGTTCAGTTCTTTCAGGACATTGGGAAAACATTGTACCTATAGTTCGCAAAATACGCTTCTAACGCTCTGGAACGCTTGTATAAGCGATTTTCTACAAAGGCTGCAATTCTCCAACAAAGTTTAAACTTTCTTCGCACATCGCTCACAACATGCCCCGCTGTCTTCTCGCGTGCCCAGGGTTGGAGGTCATGGACTCGGCTGGGTTTCCCAGGCACGACACAGTAAATGGTAAAGGGAGCGGCAGCAACAATGTTCGCTTTGGGACAAGCACGCACGCGCGTGCTTGTCCGCTTCGCTGAACTCGCACCTCACAGGTCATCGAGTGGACTTTGTTCGCGGCCATCGCGGTCATCGAGTGGACTTTGTTCATGTGTGTCTTTGGGCGGGCGTCATACCACGCGTGTTCATTTAGTAAGCGAAGTTTACGGCAACTTTACACTGCCCGTAATATACTCTGAGCCTTACTTTGTTGTAATGTTCTAACGCTCGCTCGCAAGACTAAACGAGCGCACGTAAGCACGGCCGCTTGCATGAACAAACGATTGAATGCAAGCCCGAACGCTTACTCTCACGAACGCTCGCTCGCAAGACTAAACGAGCGCACGTAAGCACGGCCGTTTGGTCACTCGCACGAACGAACGAACGCACGAATGCTTGCTCTGACGAACGCTCGCTCGCAAGACTAAACGAGCGCAGGTAAGCACAGCCGCTTCATCGCTCGCACGATCGATCGATCGAACGAACGAATGCAAGACGAAATCTTGCTCTCACGAACGCTCGCTCGCAAGAATAAACGATTGCCCGTAAGCACGGCCACTTGGTCGCTCGCACGCGCGAGCAAACGAACGAATGCAAGCACGAACGCTTGCTCTCACGAACGCTCGCTCGCACGAATAAGCGAATGCACGTAAGCACGACCGCTTGGTCGCTCGCATGGACGAGCGATTGAATGCAAGCAGGAACGCTTGCTCTCACGAACGCTCGCTCGTAAGAATAAACGAGGGCACGTAAGCACGTCCGTTTGGTCGATCGCACAAACGAACAAACGTACGAACGCTTGCTCTGTAGAGCGCTCGCTCGCAAGAATAAACGAGCGCACGTAAGCACAGCCGCTTCATCGCTCGCACGATCGATCAAACGAACGAATGCAAGCACGAAATCGTGCTCTCACGAACACTTGCTTGCAAGAATAAACGATTGCCCGTAAGCACGGCCGCCTGGTCGCTCGCACGCGCGAACAAACGAACGAATGCAAGCACGAACGCTTGCTCTCGCGAATGCTCGCGCGCACGAATAAAAGAACGCACGAAAGTACGGTCACTTGGTCACTCGCAAGAACGCACGCAAGCACGACTGCTCTGTCACTCGCGTGAACGAACGAACGAACGCACGCAAGCAGTAACGCTGGATTTCACGAACGCTGGCTCGTACGAATAAACGAACGCACGCAATCACGACCGCTCAGCTGCTCGCACGTTTAACGAACGAATGAATTAGAGAACGCTCGCTCGCACGAACAAACGAACGCAAGCATGTATGTTGGGTTCGTTCATCTACGAATGAACGAACCAATGCAAGCACGAACGTTCGCTCGCTCGCACTGACGGACGGATGAGCAAGTGAACGAGCAAGTGACGAGCGAGCGAGAGAGCAATCGAACGAACGAACGAACCACGTTTTTGTTAACTTTATTTCCTCTGTGCCGACACAAATCTGCACAGACCAAATGCGCCCCTGGAAATGCACTTGCATGACACACAACAAATAGCTCGCCTGCAAGAAGAAGCCTAAGCCCAAGTATCGCTTGCACACTGGTGTTCCCTTAGACCAAGCTGTTTTATACACAGACGCTGCTATTACACGTGACAGTGAACGCGCCGCGTGGATCAGCCTTTCGCATTCGCCTCTTCAATGAAATAAGGAATATAAGATGGATGTCTGTGGCTCTACACAAACAGCAAGCGATGCATGACACTGTTGAGGCAGCCTCATGTTTATCTATTATCACCCAATAAAGTCCAGATATAACACTTATTCATTGAGGGCTATTAAACAGCTAAAACGAGTCAATAAACCTTCATTACTTTGTCAGAAGGAACGCAAGCTTCACAATAGCTAAAAGTTCAATGTTCATCTACACTGGGTACGAGGACACAGCTCTGACCCTTTCAATGCTACGGAAGATAAAAAAGCACACGACAACACGAAGAAGACGCATCCGCCAATACCTCTTGTGCTGGGCTCATTTTTCAATTCTCCTAGCCCGAAAAAAATTCCATCAAACGCGACACACGTGCTCTTGTGCCCGCGTCCTCCCCCGCAACCTCAAAAGCGCGGAGGAAGTTCCCCTGAGGAGGATCCGGGCTGGAGTAGCCCTCACTCCTGCTGTCACCTGCAAGTAGAAGGGCTCCATCAAGGACGATGCAACCTGCCCCAACTGCGTGACCCCCGCACAAGACACTGTGGTGTACCGCCTGCGGTGGACTTGTTCAGGCACACGACATATATCCGGGAGCCCTTGCTCAGACGGTCTGGCCTCCGAGTGACCGGCATGCTGACTTCAGCACACGGATTTAGGATGACGGTCATTACAGAGAATTATACCGGTGTCAAACGGACACTTCGAAGGCCTTCGAACCGATAATTTTTGGACTCAACGGTGAATTGAATTTTGCTACACGGGCAGATTTGACGACTTTCGAGTGAAACGTCAATCGTGTCAACGGAGTTTCATGGAACTCTTTCGAAATCTTGAAGGCCTGTAGTGGCGGTCGCGCGCCCTCTCGTAGCAACGTAGCGTGAAACAAGTGAGTCTTGATGGCCATTGAAAACTGCCGTGTTGCAGGAACACAACTCCCTCGGGTGCCAAAGAGTATGTTAGTTTCAAATGCCTTCGACTCAAGGGCCTTTTGGATGTGCCCGTGTGACTCGGGTATTACTGGACTTCGTGCACGATGCGAGGTTACATTCAGTTATACAAGTTTTTTCAAGCAAAGCTTGTATTGGCTCACAAGTTTCGGTGGCGTTGTATTCACTCAAAAACTCACGTGTGGTGGATGCGGGTATGAGAAACTATGCAACAAGTTGCAGGGCACTCTTAGCACGGCCAAAACATGGTCGCTACTACGCCATCTTCTTGACCCGACGCAAAGCAAAGCAGTCAGCCAGCAAACAATTCAACGTCTCCTCCACAACCATCCGGGTTCTGAGGACGACATCCTGGACGAGTTACGGGCGCGATACATAGGATATTTCAAACCTACGCAGGGACAACCTCCCACGTACAGCGGAGGCGACAACCACGACCTGGACAAGCACGATCACCATCTCTGAGGTGCCACAAGCAATTCATGCACTCACACGAAACACCACCCCAGGCAAGGACAAAATAAATAACAAGCTCCTGCGCAATTTGGATGACGACACCATTCAATCTCTTACTGACCTATTTAATTATCATTGGGAGGCGGGTACGCTACCAGCGGATTGGAAGCACGTGGACATCATCCTCATTCCAAAGCCGGGCAAACCCTCCAGCTTAGGAAATCTTAGACCAATATCACTGACTTCATGCCTACGTAAGCTTCTGGAGCACGTCATTCTGAACCGACTTCAACCTTACCTAGAATCCAGCGACTTGCTGCCCGAAACAATGTTCGGATTCCGGCCCCACCTTTCTACCCACGACATTCTCCTTCAGCTGAAGGAACAAGTCCTTGAACACATCTCACCACACAACACCGGAGCGATCTTAGCACTAGACCTTAAAGGTGCTTTCGACAATGTGGCTCACCATACCTTCCTTACAAACCTAAGTCTTACCAACTGTGGTCGTAACACTTACAACTACGTACGCGCCTTTCTAACCAACCGCACAGTCACAATAGGCCTTGGCTCACTCAGAACCCCGACGTTACCTACTCGCAACAAAGGAAACCCACAAGGCGCCGTTCTATCACCCACCCTTTTCAACATTGCTATGATGAAACTACCTCACAAAATCAACGCAATACCAGGAATCATGCACGCAATATACGCCGATGATATCACTATCTGGACCACCACTGGCTCAGAAGGAGAAAAGCAAGACGCACTCCAACAAGCGACCGACGTCGTCCAGCATTATGCAAGAAGCAGCCGTCTCCGATGCTCCCCCGAGAAGCCGAACCCCCCATCACACTCACCCTCGACGGCAAAGAAATACCCACAGTAAATCGCGTCCGCATCCTCGGCCTTCACATACAACAGGACGGCGGAGACGCATACACCATCCAACATCTCAAGCAGACCACCTTTCAAGTCATGTGAATGGTCAGCCGCATCTCCACAAAACAATACGGCCTGAAAGAAGACGACGTGACCCAGCTCGTCCAGGCCCTGATAATCAGCCGCATCGCCTACGCTGACCCGTACCTTCCCCTCACTCCCAAAGAGAAAGATCAACTAGACATACTTCTGCGGAAAGCATACAAGCAAGCGCTCGGCCTACCACCGGTAACAGCCACACTCAAGCTCGAAGCCCTAGGAGTCCATAACACAGTATATAAGAGAAATCATAGACGAACACCTCACAAGCGAACGAAAACGCCTAGCCCTCACACCAACAGGCAAGAAGCTCCTAGCGCGCCTAGGCTACCCAACACAGGGCCGGGGCCACGAAAAATAAATCTATCTGGCCCCCAACATCCGGGAGCATATCAAGGTAGCCGCCATCCCCAGAAGCATGCACCCGGAACATCATGCCGGTCGTCGTCAAGCTGGCGCAAAGACTCTTCAGACAAGATACGGTAACCTCCCCACCACACTATACACAGATGCCGTGCAGTACCCCCGAAAAGCAGCCATGGCAGTCAGCGTTGTCAACCATAACCTTCAAGAGGTGGTCTCGATGACGGTCCGCACTGCCAACGCCCTCGAAGCAGAGGAGACAGCCATCGCCTTAGCCATCACCTCTAGTCAAACTGAAGAACACGTTACAATTATTACGGATTCCCAAGCAGCTTGCCGTAGCTATGCCACAGGCAGAATATCTTCCATCGACGCCCGACTCATCAAACAAGCCTCTCAATTCCCCGCCGTTGAAATAGTATGGACTCAAGGACACGAGTCCCTCCGTGGAAATCAGCGTGCGCACGCTGTAGCCCGAGCTCATGCCACCCGGGCGCCACAAGAGAGGGATACGGCCGCATCTATGGAGCCCCTACCTTTACAATACAACGCCATATTAGAACACCACAGATTGAACAGACGACAATACCCACCCCCACACAAGACCCTCTCACGCGAAGACGCAGTAGCATGGCGACAATTACAAACCAACACATACCCCCATTTAAGCAGATTACACGCAATACACCCTGCACTGTACTCGTACAAATGCCCCCTGTGTAACAACTATGCTTCCCTATATCACACCCCATGGGCGTGCCCCAAAATACAGGTAGCCCCGCATTTACCCAACCCCACACCCGAGCAGTGGGAGGCCGTGCTGACTAGCTCGGACCCTCGTGACCAGCAACAACTGGTGCGGCGGGCCCGGTTGACAGCAAGAGCCGCAGGAGCCCTGGACTGAGGGCACCTTCCAGCGCAAGCAGGAAGATACCTGCTTGTTTTTTTTTCTTAATGAATGTTCTTCCTCCTCCTCATCCAGGGACAAGAAAGAAAGGAAGGCAGGAAGAAAGAAAGAAAGAGCAGGTGCGGGGAAAGCTGCGCCGGCGCCGGATCATGTGACGCATGCGACCAATCAGGGTCATTTGGTGTGTCGTTGGGAGGGAAATGGAAGAAAGGGTGCTGGCGCACTACGCCAGGCTACCCTCGCCTAAGATCAGTTTCGCCGACCGGATGGGAAGGCCTTCCATGGTGCCTTCCGCCGAGGAGCAAGCTGCGTTTGAGCAATGGCGTCGCGAACTCGCCCGGGAAAGGGCTCGTCGTCGACGTGTCGATTCTAGCGTGAGGGCTTCCGAAGCCCAGGCGAAACGTCAGCGAAAGAGTTGCGCACCCCGAGTTACGGGAGCGCAATGTTGAGGCCAAACCTCAGCGAAGAGCCGCCGACCCCCAGTTGGGGGAGCGCGATGTTGAGGCCAAACGTCAGCGTCGTCTTGCACTCGAGGAATGCGACAACGGTAGTGCACGCCTCGGCAACGCTAGCGCCAACTTCCCCGCTGCGACGGCCAGGTTTCAACGCTAGTTTCTCAACCGGAACTTCGGAGCCGGCTGCAATGCGTGTGACTGGTTGTGGTTCGAGCACAACGTGGTACTCGTCAGTGCAATTCGTTCGGAGGAACACCGAAGAAACACACGACAAGCTTCGCTTACCCCCATTTCCTCGACAGGGGATGGGTTGTTGATTTTTTTCTTTATGCCTTAAAGCAACAGACCTCAAAATTAAAAAAAAAGGAACCGTGGTTTTACGCATTGGTCATGTTTCAGCTAAACAGTTTGACCTTGCTAAAGAAGTGTTGAGGCATCAGCACCCACTTTTCTCCCTGCGTTGTATTGTAGGGCTTACCCTCTAAGCTTTGCAACTATGCGGTAGAGCCAGCAGATTGGGAAGTGGGGAAGACAACGCGAAAATGGTCTCATTTGAAACAGGGAGCTGACGGTGGCGAAGGCAGAAGTTTAGGGGAAGAAAAACAAAAGTGACTTGGAAATTAAAAAAACAAAACTCATCAAGAGGAGAGGTGAATCCCACTTAACGTCTCCAGAATACCTAAATGTTCATTTATCGCTCTTTCTTTCTTCTCTCTCTCTCTCTCTTTAGTTTGATAAGATTGATTGTTCGGTTGTGCTAATTTATTTATTGCTTAGGTATTAAGGGAAGGCTCATACCTCATACGTTTATGCGCTTGTTGGTAAAATTTTTCAGCCTGTTTATTTAATGTACAATCGAGAACACGTACACCAGGGCATTTGGCCGAATGTGACAACATACCAACGATTGTATGTCCGAGATATCTTTTCAACGCCCGCTGATAACTATTCGAGGCGTTACGAAAAACTACACACAAATAGCAGCAACAAAAATTGCAATTATTCCCAGTACGCGAAGCTTTTCAGCGTCTTTATCTTCCCTGATATTCGCTACTAAGTCGCGAAAATGAATGCATGTGCATCTGACGTGACAGTGACAAAGAAACGAATTTACTGGATCATCTGGCGGGGAAAAAATCCGGCAACATGCACGAAAAACGCCAATATCAACGTGGTTTAGCGCGCCCACCTTAACTATACGGAGGGTCGTGCATGGTTTGGCAGCCGCTGGAAACAGCCACCCAGCGCCGGTAGAAATGAGTGCAAGTATATCCCCTGCCTCAGCACAAACGGCGAACGGGAACCTCTCGGGTAAGAAGCGTGCGCCTTCGTACTACCGTGGTGCATTGCAGGCACAAATAACCTCGAAAACATTACAGACAGATTCTAATGCAGTGATTTCCCATGTGGATTCTCATTTTACGCATGCGGATGAGAAGGTTCTCGGGCTGGCGGTTGCCGCTTTTCAAGGGTTGCAGTCCCATAAGGGCTAAGCACCAGGCCGAAAGCGTGCTTTTACCTGCACCAGGCGGCAGTTCGATCATTCTGTCTCCTACACGGGCCGTGGACAAAGGGGGCGCCCAGAGAAGCCTGAAAATCTCCATATAGGGTCCCCTATCGAGATAAGAACCCCTATAAACAACCGAAAACCATGACAGGAACACCCATTATAAAGTGGGCTGAGTTTTCTGCACTGCGAGGATTTGAACCCAATATCACCCACATGCGAGGAGAATGGCCAAAGAATATGCCACTGCTGTGATTGCATCCAGTCTAAAGAGACAAAGTTACAAATAACTAACTCACGAATGTCGCAACAAAAGTACCTTCTTCCGGCTTCCCGCATATCGTTATTGCTCCAGGCCGCAACTGGAGCCCCTCTGCGCGTGCGCAGCTGTAGGAGTGGACGCATTGATGTTTTCTATGTCGACCTCGCCTTCACACCAGCCGTCATGGTTGACGTCAGGACACCCATAAAGCAGTCCAACTAGAATCCCTCGAGACGCGATGAAAATAGGACACTTGAAACAGTGTCATCTCGACGCCAAAGCACCCCGGACAGGCCCCGAGAAGGCGTCTCGAGAAGGGTCCTCGTAAACAACCAGAAGCTTCGGGACAAAAGAAGTGAGAAGCAAAAGCGCGCGCTACGGCGAAGATGCGGCCCACCAAGTCGTTGAGCCCGTTCCGCTTTTCGCGTGCTTTTCGTGCGTTTTCCCACTGAGCCGCGGAAGCGAAGCTGGGGCCGACGGGGGACGGCACAAACGCGTGCCACCCGGAATCGCTGGGGCCAATATTTGCGCGCCCGTGGCCAATTCCGCCGAACGGCGGTCCCGCTCTCTTTTATATATATATATATATACGCACACATACGCGCCCACAGCGCTGCGTCTCCCCCCGCTCCTCCGCGAATATGCGCGCCCGATGCAGCCTTGAAACATTTACAGCGGACAATAAAAGCGGAGCCTTCATCTTCTTACGGCACCCGTCTCCTCCGCGGAAAGCGCCGTCCTTTGCATCCGAGCGCCGCCGAACGAGCAGAAGAGGCCGCCGCGAGTCTTTTACACGGCCAAATGGATGTATCGGCGCAGAGCGCCGGTTGGGATTTTAGCGCTGTGGGCTGGACGGAGTGGAGAGAGGGTTGAGCGGGGGTCCTTGATACTCCCAGTTTTTTACTCGCCGCTCCTGTGCCATCAGCCCGCGCTGTTTCTCCCGAACGCTGATGCGCTCTCTAACGATTTGTTTCAGCCAGTGGCGCTTCCCCTAACGGAGCCGGCGCCGGAGCGCTCGACACGCGGGGACAGCCCGCCGGATTAGGCTGCGACCCCTTTTGTAATTTGCTTTCCGCTCTTCTCTTCCGAAGCGCTGTTCCGATGCCAAGTGGCTGCGGTTCCCCACCCCCACCCCGTCAGCGAACGTCTGCCCCTCTTGTTGTGCGTGCGTGTTCTGCCATCCCCGTATCTTTCTTCATCTTGTTTAATGTGGTGTGCACATTTTGCACAAATATGTTCGGGTGGACACGTATGTCCAATGGCTTTCCATTGTTTGTCGTGTCATTCTCGCCAAAAGAATCAACAGCCATGAAGCATTTGCTAGAATGTTATTCCAACTCTTGCCGCTGCATTGGTACCGGCTTCATGGAAAGACAGCCGTGGCACCTTAAAGAAATCGTCAAAAGCATAACGCTTGTGAGATTATACAGGTGCTTGACCTATTTATTTATTTATTTATTTATTTATTTATTTATTTATTTATTTATTTATTTATTTATTGTGTGCGCTTTACACCATTATTGAACCACCATTCAACATTTTTGTGTTTTTATTTATTTATTTATTTATTTTGAATAACGTAGGTACAGCGAAACAATTTTTGGAAGGAAACAGTGTCTCTTTGTTTTCTTCCAAAAATTGTCGCGCTGTGCCTACGTTATTCAGTAGGAACCAATTCGCCCGAATCAAGCTGTTGGTTATTTTTTTTTATTATATTATTGGGCGTCTTTGTTTTTCCGATTGCGAGGAAGTATCAAGCTTTTGGGAAGATTCCAAGCCTATAGGCTAATGTTCTTGACGTTAACTTCGATCAGCTTCCAGCAAGCCCAGAGTAACGTAAGAAAGACTTAACGCGCCATGCTGGGCTGGCTGGTTAATAAATACTTGGCAAGATCCTTGGGACGTCCTGCCTGCTTTCGTGCCTTCAACGATGTTACGCTTTCCTGATGTTATCGACTGACGTACAACGAAACAGCAGATTACGATTGTTAAAGACGCTGACGCGCGGTTTCCACGAGAACTGCTGTAGACACGCTCGTTTACGCACAACGCCCACGAGACAGAATTGCAATAAGCTGATGACGGTGCGCTTGCAGACTATGTTGACTGGAGGCAACACCTTGCCTATGTCATGTACTATGCGCGTGGCTCTGTAAAAGACCGCTCTTTCTTATGTGGTAATCATAGCGAAAAACGCAACGCATCTAAACAGATAATTTAATTAAATATTGCTTGTCACGGTTCAACAACAGAAAATATAAATATGGAGTAGTTACGGCAGCGCAAAATAGTGCAATAGAGCCGAAAATGGGGCAAGTTGATTTATATTTATGTTTGGGGGCAGTGACTTATCAGCCACTGCTTTTCTTGCCACACATTGGCGCTGACTGCGGCAATTTGTTCGGAAATAATTAACTTTTTGCCGTTAAACAAGGCCTACATCGCATTCTAAAGGAACCAAAAGGCTCAACTCTGCGAATTTAGAGAACCCCGCAGAGCCGGCAAGAATTTGTGAAGATTGCTTGAAACTTGTGACGTAACGCTTACGCAATGACTTTAGCGCGAAATTCAAAAAAGGTTACTTTGACAAGACAGCAAGTTGGGCCAGTTGGTTGGGATTCATCGTATACAAGGATCGTAACAGCGCAAACAAGACACGGACAAAAGGAAGGAAACACGACAACACGGCGCTGACTCTCAACTGATATTTTATTGAAGGATCATCTCACATATATACCAAAATTCAAAGAACCATGACTTGCGCAAGACACAGTGATACATCAAGGCCGTGGCGACGAACTATGCATAATCAAAAGTTGCAGAAGTAATGAAATTCCTTGTCATGAAGAGCGATCGACGGTTCGCTGATGAATTCCTTGCCCCTAATCGTTATATTGTATGCCTCAGCGATTTCTCTTGTCAACTGGTTAGTGTGTTTAAAGATGATAGAAGTCTTGTCAAAAAGGGGGCGACACCCGCATGAGTTACAATGTACCGGAAGATGACGTGGTTCAGCCCCTTGAAGAGAGAGCTCATGCTCCCTAAGTCGTACGTTTACACATCGTTTTGTTTGGCCCACATACTCATTACCGCAAGATAACGGTATTGCATACACAACGTGCTTAACACAAGTGATGTAGCTGTTCACATGTTTAACAGTGCATTTCCCTTTTGCCTGCTTATCTTTGAGCATATTGTCAATAATCGGACATATGCGGCCTATCTTATGTTTCGCGGAAAACCAAACATCGATACCGTACCTAGAACCTACGTTTTATAGCCCATGCGACATTTTGTGCACATAAGGAACTACCGCGGTTTTTTTTTTTTCATCTGACTTAGTTTTTCTGCCTTTGTTACTTATGTTTTTGACGCCAAGAAGCATACTTTCACACACAGAAGAAATGAGCACATATGGGTGACCCTTTTTTAACAAGACTTCTATCATCTTTAAACATACTAACCAGTTGACAAGAGAAATCGCTGAGGCATACAATATAACGATTAGGGGGCAAGGAATGCATCAGCGAACCGTCGATCGCTCTTCATGACAAGGAATTTCATTACTTCTGCAACTTTTGATTATGCCTAGTTCGTTGCCACGGCCTTGATGTATCACTGTGTCTTGCGCAACTCATGGTTCTTTGAATTTTGGTATATATGTTAGACGATCCTTCAATAAAATATCAGTTGAGAGTCAGCGCCGTGTTGTCGTGTTTCCTTCCTTTTGTCCGTGTTTTTTGCGCTGTTACGATCCTTACGATGAAGGGTACTTTGACTTTGATTTTCGTCCCTACTGATCAACCGTTTTCCGCGAAATAAATGACCACAGTATTTTGAAAGAATACTTCCCGATTCTTAAGCAATTTAGCGTTGCAAAAGCATGGACAGGTGGACGAGTTGATGCGGTAACATGATGAAACAGCGCTAAGACGAACACGAACGAGCGCACCGTATTGTTGTTTCTTCTCTTTGTATGATTCATCTTTAGGGTTGTTTCATCAAATTTAGTGTTGCTCTTTAGTGTCCTTATAAAGCTTTTGGCTTTTGGAACACACTTGAAACCCTTTTGATTGGTATGATTTATTTATTGTGGTGGTCATTCATTGTGCTTTGTAACGCTTGATGGCACGCAACATGCTAAGAAATCGTTTATTTTCATTCATAATGTCGCGGGCGAGACAACAGAGACAGCCAGAAGTCCACGTCTTTATCGGAACCAGACCAAAAGAACAACGTTCTCTTCTTCCGCCTACCCCCCCAAGCGTGTACGTGCCACAGTAGCTCATATGTGACGGCATGGGCCATATTACCCCCTCTCCTAAAGAAGCATCGTCTCGATGCTGCAAATGAGGGTAAAAGAATATATAAAAAATGAGGGTTACAATAGAAACGAAAGAAATGCGTCGGAACGCGAAATAACAATCTGGTGCTGTGAAAGAAGGAACAAAAGTTAAAAAAATAAAAAAAGCTGGACACAACGAAAACGAAAAGAAAAAAAAAAAAAAAAACGACGCTACGTCGTCAATGTAGTATAGTCACTCGACGGTCGAGTCACGGCGCGAAAAATATGGTTTTAGTCTTGAAACATGAACCACTTCAGTTTGAGGAAGCCGACGGGAGTTTCTTGGGGTGCCTTCTGGGAGAACCTCGTAGGTAACGTCACTGAGTCGCCGTACAATCTTGTAGGGACCGAAGTAGCGACGCAGCAACTTTTCTGACCGGCCGCGCTGTCGGATAGGGGTCCAGACCCACACTTCATCGCCAGGATTGTAGGCAACCTCTCGGTGGCGAAGGTTGTAGCGACATGCGTCTGCGGTTTGGCGACACTGAATACGGCATCGCGGGAGTTGACGGGCCTCCTCGGCGCGCTGGGCGAACATGGCCGCATCCGTGTTAAACATTCCCAAGTTGTCGGGAAGGAGCATGGCGTCGAGCATCGTGGTGACTCCTCGACCGTGCACTAAGCGAAAAGGTGTGAAGCCTGTACTTTCTTGAATTGCGGTATTGTACGCAAAAGTGACGTAAGGAAGGATGTCGTCCCAATTGTTGTGGTCAATAGCCACATACATTGACAGCATATCCGCGATGGTATTGTTCAGGCGTTCAGTCAGTCCATTTGTTTGGGGGTGATAAGCCGTCGTTTTGCGATGTGCAGTGCCGCTTAGCCTCAAGACTTCCTGTAGCATCTCAGCGGTGAAAGCTGTCTCACGATCAGTAATGACGACCGCTGGCGCTCCGTGACGGAGGACAATGCTGTGCACGAAAAAATGGGCGATGTCTGTTGCGGTAGCTTTTGGGAGTGCCTTTGTTTCGCAGTACCGTGTTAGGTAATCGGTAGCTACCACAATCCACCGATTGCCGGACGAAGACGTGGGGAATGATCCCAGCAAGTCCATACCGATCTGATGAAATGGCCTCTGCGGTATTGCTATTGGTTGTAGCAGTCCTGCTGGCCGCACAGGTGGACTCTTACGTCGCTGGCAGTCGCGACATGTGCGAACGTACTGCTTCAGTCTTTGCGAGACGTGGCCAGTAGTAAGAGCGCCGAATTCGTTCCAACGTGCGTGTGTACCCCATGGTGTCCGGATGATGGTTCGTCGTGACAGGCACGTAAAATATCGTCACGAAGCGAGGTCGGCGCAACCAGCAGGTATGTAGCTTGCGTATGGTCAAAGTTCTTTTTATAAAGGACGCCATCTCGGAAACAAAAGGAGGCTAGCGCGCGTGGGAAATTTCGAGGAAGACTTGACGTGCGCCCTTCCAGGTAGTCAATGAGAGGGCTGAGCTCCAAGTCGTCGCGTTGATGTTGAGCCATGTCTGTTACTGATACGGCAGAAAGAAAACTGTCATCCTCTTCAAGGTCATCGGAGGCACTTCCGACTGGTGCACGTGAGAGACAGTCAGCGTCGGTGTGTTTGCGTCCGGACTTGTGAACGATGGTGACGTCAAATTCTTGCAGTCAAAGGCTCCATCGCGCCAGGCGACCTGAGGGATCTTTGAGATTCGCGAGCCAGCAAAGCGAATGATGGTCGCTGACTACTCTGAATGGGCGACCGTATAAGTATGGCCGAAACTTTGTTATGGCCCAGACAACGGCTAAGCATTCTTTTTCTGTGGCAGAGTAGTTTTTCTCGGGAGCGGATAACGTTCGGCTCGCATAGGCAATCACACGCTCTACGTCATTTTGCCACTGAACCAATACAGCTCCAAGGCCGACGATGCTGGCGTCTGTGTGCAACTCCGTGTCAGCGTTCTCGTCAAAGTGACCGAGTACCGGTGGGGCCTGGAGAAGGTTGCGGAGGGAATCGAATGCGAGGCCCTGACCCTGACCCCAAACAGAGTCCTTCGATGCTTGGAACATGGAAGGACTCTGCCCCAAACAAACGGGATGCCTTCCTTCGTAAGTTGGTTGAGCGGTTCAGCGATCTTAGAAAAATTTTTGACAAAGCGTTGGTAATACGCACAGAGCCCCAGAAATCAGCGGAGATCGCACTTATTTGTTGGCACGGGAAATGCGGCGACGGCGCTCGTTTTCTCAGGGTCTGGGCGGATGCCGGCATGGCTTACAACGTGACCCAGAAACTTCAGTTCTTCGTACCCAAAATGACATTTCTCGGGTTTTAGAGAAAGTCCAGCTGTTCGAATTGCCTGAAGAACTGTCTGAAGGCGCAGTACGTGCTGTGAAAACGTGTCCGAAAAGACCACCACGTCGTCGAGGTAAACGAGACACGATTGCCATTTCAGCCCAGAGAGAACCGTGTCCATCATTCTTTGAAAAGTAGCGGGCGCTGAGCATAATCCAAAAAGAAGCACCTTGAACTCGTAGATTCCGTCAGGAGTAATAAAAGCGGTCTTTTCACGATCACGCGCGTCAACTGCGATTTGCCAGTAGCCACTGCGTAAATCCAATATATTACGTCATATTAGCGGGGACATGCTCTTCTTACTGCAGCAATCTGTGATATAGGTAGCGCGTCAGAAACGCTTTAGGACATAGACATTCAGTTTACAAAAGCTAGCTTGGCAGATTTTCCTCTTCATGAGCTAGTGCTGCCATACCCGGTTACAAAGGAACCACACACCACCAGTTATGGGACCATCCTTCCTTTGGCAATGAACGTCTTGCTGTCGACACCGCCTATAGGGCCGCTTCTATATGAAAGACTATGCAATACCCTTCTGAGAGATCAAGGACTTTGGCCTCCCGCGTCATTGATGTGGAAAGCCAGAAGGGCGCCCTGCTGAGGCCTTTGGAACCAACTAAACGGGCTGTCCGATAGAAAGAGGTAAACAGACGAGAGCAGCACTGCCGCCTGCGTAATCACCTTCTCCCTGCTTTTTTTTTTTTTTTAACTTTTCCTCGCCTGCTTGCTCCAGTGCAAGGTAGCGAAGTAAGTTCAATTCTGGTTATATGTTCCTACCTTTTCTCTGTCCTCTCTCGACACCCGCAGCAAGTCTGAAACACTGTATCGCTTTCCCCTCATTCACAACTTTTTTCTTATTTATATAATAAGAGTATGCCTATACTTATTGCGTCACTCCACATGGAAACCACCACTGGTGACTTTCGCATATACTGTATGAAAGAGATCCAACCAACAAGTACATAGGCTAGAAAGGAGACACAGAGGTACAGGTGATAGTCTTTCACTGTGCTATGTCAGTTGTGAAAGATGTCTGAAGTGAAATAAAAATGCAGCAAACAGCCACATGTACAGCTCCGTCATAATCAACCCCAACATAACTTAAGCGCCTTTTTGCCTCTCGTGCGGATCATGCTGGAGATTTCCGGTTGGGATGATTTGAATGTGTCCCCTTAATGCGTCGTCCTTCCAAAATTTCTTCAATGTTTGTTTTGTCAAGTTTCTAAATTTTGTCAAAATGAGGCCGTTAGAGATGCATCTACATTGTTTGTGTTAAGTCTGACGGCGGCTCTTAAACACAATGGAACACAACAAAAAATCTTAAACACAATGGAACTAAAAAAAAAAAACTTTACTCCATACATGCAGCATCTTCTCCGGTGGCCCGCACGAGGCCTCCATGCACTTGTGGGATGCGTTCACAGAAGCGAGCATCGTCGAAACTGAATGATACTGCGGACGGCGACTGGTGGAAAGAGCACCATCAGATCAGACTGCCTGTGCTGCACCAATTCTTCCTGCAGCTCAACGGGAGGTTCCTCGGCTGCTCCGACAGCGCCGAGCTCCTGCTGAAGACCATGCACGACCCCGCGCGCGTTTTCAGCTACGCCGGCAACTGCATCACCGCCCACTATTTCTGCAGAGGTGGCCGCGGAGTTGGAAACTCGAGGCGACCCGTATGTGGTGGAGGCGAGATTGGACAACGACTTGCTCCTGATGCACTGGAAATGGACGTGCCGGTTCTTGGCCTCTTCTTTCTCCCAGGACACGCACAGGAAGGGGCGCTGCACGTAGTTGTAGATCATCTCAGCACGACCAATCGGGCGACGCTTCACTTTCGCCTTGGAGCGGGCCGGGTAGCATTGAGTGCCAAGCCTAATTTTTTTCAGGCCACGCTCCATGAGCATCTGCTTGGCAACTTCTCGATTCTCTGTGTAATTAAAGAAACGATACATTGCAGTGCTGTGGATAGTTTGGGCACGCGCTTCTCCAGTCTGCGGTACATAATCCTCGTCACAATCGACTGTGTCGTCGTCCAAGAGAACCACTATATGACACTCTCGGTCCCCTATCTGAGCAGCATTGGCCATTCTGCAGACAATGAGATCGTCAAGAAACTTGCCGAACTGTTGCCGAGCTCCGTCATTGGAAAGCTCATGCAGAAATGCCATGAGGTTGTCGCACTTGAGAGTTTGGGCATTGAATGGAATGAGTAGGTAGTTGCATGCAGCCCGCAGTTCAGTCACCGTAACACCTGAAGGGCAGTGAATAACACCGGTCTTGTAGTAATCCAAGATGACTCTGAAAACGGCATCAGACAAGCCTTCAGCCACCTCGTAGTCTCCCTGGTCGTTGGGCCTTGCGAAGTTGTTCTCCAGTGATGAGGCAAAGATGCGTCCCAGCATGGTGTCCGGCTGCAGCGCGAACAGCGCCGGGTCGACGACGAACCGCGCGTTGTTCACGATGAGGGTGACGTGCTTGTCCGAGCGTGTGGCCAGCGAGAGCGCCGACATGGATGCGGCCGCTGGTAAGCAGTCGCCGTGGCCTCTCGCCGCCATCACGCCACCCGAGCAAGAGGCCGCTTGAGACGGCACGCCGCTGCTCTCGGTGGAGCTGGAGCCGCTGCCCGAGGAGCTGCCCCGGTGGCCCGCACTAGCCCTGCTGGGCAGCAGCTGGCCGCGTCGGGACTTGATTTGAGCTGCGGCGCTCTCCTGCCTTCCGTCCTTGTCGTCCAGCTTGCTCACCAGGTGCGTCTTTGGCTTGGCGCCACCGCTGCCCGAGGAGCTGCCCCTGTGGCCCGCACTAGCCCTGCTGGGCAGCAGCTGGCCACGTCGGGACTTGATTTGAGTTGCGGTACTCTCCTGCCTTCCGTCCTTGTCGTCCAGCTTGCTCACCAGGTGCGTCTTTGGCTTGGCGCCACCGCTGCCCGAGGAGCTGCCCCTGTGGCCCGCACTAGCCCTGCTGGGCAGCAGCTGGCCACGTCGGGACTTGATTTGAGTTGCGGTGCTCTCCTGCCTTCCGTCCTTGTCGTCCAGCTTGCTCACCAGGTGCGTCTTTGGCTTGGCGCCACCGCTGCCCGAGGAGCTGCCCCTGTGGCCCGCACTAGCCCTGCTGGGCAGCAGCTGGCCGCGTCGGGACTTGATTTGAGCTGCGGCGCTCTCCTGCCTTCCGTCCTTGTCGTCCAGCTTGCTCACCAGGTGCGTCTTTGGCTTGGCGCCACCGCTGCCCGAGGAGCTGCTCCGGTGGCCCGCACTAGCCCTGCTGGGCAGTAGCTGGCCACGTCGGGACTTGATTTGAGTTGCGGTACTCTCCTGCCTTCCGTCCTTGTCGTCCAGCTTGCTCACCAGGTGCGTCTTTGGCTTGGCGCCACCGCTGCCCGAGGAGCTGCCCCTGTGGTCCGCACTAGCCCTGCTGGGCAGCAGCTGGCCACGTCGGGACTTGATTTGAGTTGCGGTGCTCTCCTGCCTTCCGTCCTTGTCGTCCAGCTTGCTCACCAGGTGCGTCTTTGGCTTGGCGCCACCGCTGCCGGAGAAGCTGCCGGAGGCGCGCCTCATCTGTGGCCGATCCTCGGGGGAGGCTTTCTCAGAGTCGCTGCAGCTGTTGCGGCTCCGACCGTCGTACAGCTTGCTCACCCGTTGCGTCTTTGGCTTGGCGCCCCCGCTGCTGGATAAGCTGCCGGAGGTGGGCCTCATCTGTGGCCGATCCTCGGGGGAGGCTTTCTCAGAGTCGCTGCAGCTGTTGCGGCTCCGACCGTCGTCCAGCTTGCTCACCCGTTGCATCTTTGGCTTGGCGCCCCCGCTGCTGGATAAGCTGCCGGAGGTGGGCCTCATCTGTGGCCGATCCTCGGGGGAGGCTTTCTCAGAGTCGCTGCAGCTGTTGCGGCTCCGACCGTCGTCCAGCTTGCTCACCCGTTGCGTCTTTGGCTTGGCGCCCCCGCTGCTGGATAAGCTGCCGGAGGCGGGCCTCATCTGTGGCCGATCCTCGGGGGAGGCTTTCTCAGAGTCGCTGCAGCTGTTGCGGCTCCGACCGTCGTCCAGCTTGCTCACCCGTTGCGTCTTTGGCTTGGCGCCCCCGCTGCTGGATAAGCTGCCGGAGGCGGGCCTCATCTGTGGCCGATCCTCGGGGGAGGCTTTCTCAGAGTCGCTGCAGCTGTTGCGGCTCCGACCGTCGTCCAGCTTGCTCACCCGTTGCGTCTTTGGCTTGGCGCCCCCGCTGCTGGATAAGCTGCCGGAGGCGGGCCTCATCTGTGGCCGATCCTCGGGGGAGGCTTTCTCAGAGTCGCTGCAGCTGTTGCGGCTCCGACCGAAAGGACATGGTGCGCCAACCACATACCACGCGCGAATGTCAGCCTCCGCCGTTTCACACCGATCAGTGCTCCACCAACGGTGGCGGAATGAAACTACGCAGCACACTGTTATGAGCGCAGGGGACGTTTATTTTGGTCGTGAAAATGAGCTCAAGAGTGGCAGCAGGAGTTGCTGCGGTTGTTGTTCTGAATAATTCTGGTGCATACCCACAGTGGAGGATTGGCATGAATCAGGAGGTTAAGAGAAACGGGCAAGAAAAGGGGAACTAAAAAAAAGAAAAAATTGCCAGTTATAGATAAAAAGTGCAGTGTGCGGGTGCAAGTAAACAAACTTACAATAACATATAAAAATAACATCAAATGCAGACTTTAAAATGTAGAAATAATTTAGCAGGGTAATCGATTAGATTCAGTAAGAAAATTTCGAAATTCCAAGCAACCATTTCTGACGCTGAAACCAAGATAAGAGGCTCCGCAAGACAGAATTACAGGCGCGGAAAAATTTATACCAACACTGCGTAGAGGAGTTTGTAATAATATTTTTTTATAGCGAAACGTCTGCAGAACAAAAAGAAATGATCCATTGTCTCTGGCTCGCCACAGAATGAGCACAGGGGTGAGGGAACAAGTCCAGACCTGTGTAGATATAAACTTAGCGTCTGCATGCGACAGCGCAGCCCCGGCATGGACACTTCCATTTTTCGTGTCTGGCAATATTCTCTGAGCTAAAGATATAAAAGATGTTGGTAATCCGACTCCCCCTGGAAGGGGGCGTCCAAATGCAGTTCCTCAGGACCTGAATAAAAGTTCTTTGTCTGTCTGTCTGTCCGCGGAGTTAGTGCGAAGTCTAACGCTGCTTGCATGATGACACGCCTACGAAACCGAGCAGCCGTGACATAAGTCGTCGTTGTCGTTCTTGTCGTTGTCATTGTTGTCGTTGCTGTCGTTGTTGTTGTTGTTGTGGTCGTCGTCGTTGTTGTTGTTGTTTCAGAACATGGATCGTACCCACGAGGGGTTTGGCCACACAAGAGGTGATAAGTGCATTCAACAAAAGAAAAAGGAGGTAAAAAATGTCGCAGTTTCACCCGAAAGGCGAAGCATCAATTGCGATAGCAACTTAGTAGAGAGCTATACGGAGTAAGGATAGTGGTTTTATAAGCTGTATAAACTTGGACATGCAGCAGCACCAGCAACACGCAGAACTGTTGTAGACGCCGTCGCCGTTTTGCCCGCGTTCGCAGTGAACGCGCGCGGCGTTGGTGACTGTTGCCAGGGCCTCTGGGGGCGGCTCGGAGGTTTTCGACGAGATCACAACGGGAAACTTGTCGAGCAGCGTCGGAAGTCTTTACCACCTTCTCGCCTCGCAACGTTTTTATATAAATACGCATTTGGTGCCGCAGCCAAACGTCGCCTCCCCTCCCTCCCTCCCTCTCGTCCCCCCACGGCCTTTCGCGCGACGGAATAAGTCGCGTTTGCTATATATATATATATATATATATATATATATATATATATATATATATATATGGTGATTGTAAAGGAGGAAAGAGACGCTTAATTCTGCAGCCCTTCAGGGAGCACGGCGCAGAACGCGCGTTTGTTCTCCGCCGTGCGTTCGCTCCCCGTGAAAGCGCGCGTCCCTCGCGCCCTTTCACTCGCACATACAGCGTCCGGCGCGCGGCGACGATTTCATCGCCGTCGACGTAATACGGAACCTCACGGCAACGGCCACGGCAACGCCGAAGGCAGAAATCCTCTTTGAGTGTCCATATAATTGCTATCGCAATAAAAGCAAACAATCAAAAACAATACCTTATAGGAAACTTAAGCACAACAAAATTTTGAGAGGACTTATTCCTAAAACGAGAGAAAACAATAAAGGAGACCATGGTCGGTGCCCTATAGCGGCGTAATCTTCCGTACGCGTCATTGTGAACTTATGCATATCAGTAATAATTGACCCGTGGCCTGTGTGAGAGGACCCAAAGGTCAATAGGTTTGACGTTGATAGTGTTAAACCCAGATTACCAATAGTTCTAGAAACATTCAGCGGAGGGATTAGAAACAGCACCAGGGTAAAAAGGTAGGGCCAATTGTTTCCGACTTATTACAAAAAGAGCAAAGGTTAGTTATAGGTAAACCAGATCTATTAAGGTAAAAGTTTAGGCGGGGAACTCTTCAACGGAAGCTTGATAACGTCACCTCGCATTGTTGTGAAAGGCATTTGCTCGTGTTCCACGGGGATTTTAGGTGTCGAAAATCGTAAGAGGAAATTAGGAATGATTCATTACAATTTATAAATTGAATGCATTTAAATCTAGTTCCTGTTATAAAAGCCCCCAAAGTTGGGAAGAACATTTAAACCTGACCAGTTAGTGACGACGATGCGAGCGAGTCAGCGGACTCAATTAGGAAGATTCCACTCTGTCCGGGGACCCAGACAAAGCGGCCTTCAGACAAACTGTCCCGCACAAGTGTCGAAAATATACTCAGTTGGTGCGACCGCTTCTTAGAAGTTAAATATGTACACACCGAAAGCGCATCAGTAACCATTATTACTTTAGTATTCTGAGGACGTAATTTTCTGATGGCCAGGAGAACTTCCAGAAATTCTGGAAGATATACTGGGATTTAATTAGACAGACGGAGAGAGAAGCTGAGCGGAAAGATGCCAACTCCGGCCTTCTCTAAAATTTGAGCTGCATCAGAAGAAATAAGAAGGTGATAAGGCAATTGACAGAGATGATCTTGAAGGAGACCTTCAGGTATGCACGCTGATAAATGTTTTGCTTGCTTTGGAAAAAAATCATAATAAATCAATTTATCCTTTAAAGGATTTTCACTTCGAGAAACTAGGCGAGGCGCTCTAACCTGAAGTTGCAATAACGACAAAGTTTTCAAGAAAGGAACTCTTGTACCCATGAATAGAGTCTGGCACAGCACAGCATGCTAAACTAGAAATTAGAATTCCATGTTCGACACTATTGTAGACGTTTGAATTATATCACGTTACTAATGCGTAAATCCCTCCTGCCAGTCTTGCAAATTGAGTGTGACTTCCTAAATCAACATGACTTGAACATCAGCAACACCAAGTCGCCGCCGTCGTCTTCCTGTCCTTTCGGCACGGCCACCAGTCGTCGTCTTTCTCACGTAGATGCAAAAATATATCGTCCAGCTAGTAAATGGGAAAAGCTTTAGGATACCGCCGAGACACTGCTTCGTTTTGTTTCATGCAGCGAATAGGTTGAATCTGCCGTTTTGCGTGACCCCGTCAACTGGTAATAAGGGACGACACGCCACGGACACTCAATCGCGTTTCAGAGCAGACGCTAAGCCCTGCTGTCTAACTCGATCCCGATTTGGATCTGCGAGTCGTTAAAACGAACAATTAATATTTAGAGGCATGTCTACAAGCGAGGACGAGGAAGTGCCAGCCATTTACTTCGACGCCTTTTTTTTTTTTTTTAGACATGAATTGTCTTGCGGTCCATATGCGGTTTTTACGTTTAGAACATGGAGTTTATCGACCATGTAACGAATTATATTTGACACGGCTTCATTAGGTGATTTCGCCAGCAATATATTTTGTATAATCCACCGCACTGGGCGCCAAGTTAAGCTAGTCAATCAATCAATCAAGCAATCAATCAAGCAATAATTCAATCAGTTTATTTCCACTTCAAAGAGCGGCGCGCCAAGAAGTAAAAGCTCTAGCTAGAGAGCTTGACAAGGCTTTCTAGCCCATGTACAGTTCAACAGCTAAGTACATTTTACATGACATGTCACACCTCAGCAAAGTACACGTTCAGCACCGCAGTACATTATCAATAGCATTACGCCGCTGCCTTGCGTACAAAACAATTAAAAAAAAGTATCCTCCTGCACTTACGTCAATACTATAAATAGAGTCAACGTACCTCAATTCCTACCTACATCGGCGACGCACAGCCTCTGGGCCGGTATTTTGTAGCGATGCGTTATGCTTTATTCTATACTAGTCTTATCATCCACCGCTCACGGCCGGCTGATCGCGTTGATAACGTGAGCGGACCGTCGCTCTGACCACTGACCAAGCGCGAAAAGCGCGAAAAGGCATTAGCATCGGAAAGGCATCGCTACAAAATACCGGCCCTGAACTCGGCGCAAGTTTCTAATAGGCATCGAGTCTTGCTTACGTACGCTCATCATCGCGTACTCTCGTGAAAATTTGTATTCGTGAGAATTAATGTGGCTGTCATGTCGTACATGAGTCGTAGTGACCTGGAGTGCCCTTGGGCCAAAAGTCGGTGCAAGAAGTGGCAAGAGCAAACTGACAGACTGGTGCGCTAAATCTACGGGGAACACCGTGATGTCGGTATGAGCCAATTATATATATGCCAGTGTTATGTAGAATCAGCTGTTGAAGTGTATCGGAGAAGGAGGAGGACGAAGAGTGGCCCAGTCCGCCATCTTTGTTGTTGTGGCCCCACTTGTCACATTTTTTTTTTTTCTTGTCATTTTACTTCGTCAAAATAGCGCGCTGCGATAGCAAGGAGCACGTAGCCCTAGCGCACTGGCTGCCCTCTGCTGGTCGAAGTAAGCAGAACGTCGCCTGGAGAGGCGCGGCTTTGTGCTCGCTGCAGCCTCCCATTTTCGGTTTCGCGCGCTCTGATAGCCGAAATTCGCCGTGCCACAATTTCGCGGGTTATCGCATTTTTTTTTCCCCCACATTCAAAAGTTTATATATCTTGTGCGCAGAGTCTGCTTAAGTTTCCCAATTACCATGAGCCCGCTGAAACTAAAAGTCGAAAAAGTAATTAATGGATTTTAGGTAATTAGCGACTAATCACCACATATCGTCCGTCACCCTGGGGTCGGCACCGCTGACGTCATGTCTTTGAAGGAACCGTCCTTTTACTTTAGAACGGCTATTAAGTATTACCTAAGGTCTTCGTAGAAACACCCCGCATATGTGAAGCGGAGCTTTTCTGAAGAGGTTAATGAAATCACATAAATTATTGCTCATTTCATCACTGCGTCTTTGGCGTAAAAAAAGAAACTGGGCCGCGCGCATGCGCTCTCGCGCGCACCCGTGCGACGCACTTTGTGACAACTCTTATATTGGTTCGTATCTCTCTGTATTTATTTTCATTTATTTTAAATGTATACCTGCCGCTTCTTGGCCGATCCCCCGTTGTGGGTGCACGTATGAAACTCATAATCATCATTAACACGCCGCGATCATCTCAAAGGGCTAAGTGTACGTGTGAAAGAAAGAAAAAAAAAAGAAAAGGGATTGTGGCTTAAGGTTAGAGCATCAGACTGCTGTGTGGGCGGCCGTGGTTGGAATCTCGCCGCCGGACGTACTTTTCTCTCTCTCTTTACAGAGAGAGGGAGTAAGAAGAAATCTACTCGGCAACAGCCCGACCGACCGACGTATACGTGAAACCACCGGATGGTAGGCAAAGAAATAATTGTATTACAAAAAAAAAAAAAAACTAAAGGAACAGATCAAGAAAAATTCCTGGCTAGGGCGTTCAGTCTGCAAGGTTTGATGCAAGGTGGCGTAGCACTTAAATACCCTAACTTAAGTTGACTTCGTGCAACCTAAGTATTTTGTTATATGTAACCGTAATTTCTTAAGACACTGAGCATTCGTGTACGAGAAGAAAGGGAACCGAGGGGCCCGATTTTCGGTTCGGATCGGGCCCCTCGGTTCCCTTTCTTCTCGTTCACTACATAACGAGGGCTCGAATCCGGCGACAATGATGGCTGTAGGTAGCATATGTGGGTTTATTGACCAGTTGCCTTCACCCAAAAAGACCACGTACTCGTGACGCCTGCGGCAGAAAGGATGTTCCACATCCGCCCTATGGTTTGTGAGTGGTGGCGCTGGCTATACACTCCCAGAGTTAGTTCTAGTTGTAAAACATAAATACCCCAGAAAGTGGATGGGAAAACGGTTCCGCGGTAGCTCAATGGTGAGAGCATCGCACGCGTAATGCGAAGACGTGGGTTCGTTCCCCACCTGCGGACAGTTGTTTTTTCATCCATTTTCATTAATTTATCGTTTCTTTAATTCAATTATTAAGTACAAGTAATTTCCCCTATGGTGTCCTTGGTGTTATTGTTTGTTGGCTTCTTATGATGAGCATTCGTGTGAAGCATTTGAGCACACCGCACGCTCTGACCTAATTTTCACGGTGTGCTTAATGCAAAGCGACGGTTTGAGCGACGAACTAACTCAGGGGCTATTATCGCTGCTATTACCGTACAGGAAACTATAGCAGTGGTAATAGTTATACGCGATTCTTGTTCGGTATACCTTATGATGAACTCTTGCGTCTTATGTGGTTACATTAAAAAAGAAAGAAGAAAACGCGCCTATTTTTTTTTATTCACTAAATTTTGTATGCATCAAATGACAACACTGGTGCGCCAGTTACATGAGTACCTACAACTGCTAACTATTACTGTCGGTTTATTAGTGCTCTCACAATCAAGAAGTAATTTTTTTAGGCGAGAAAGCTTTTTTTAAAGCAAATTTTACCGCCCAAAATTACTTAAACGTTGAAGGCACCGCTGAAGACTTCCGTGTATTTCCGATGCTGGTATACGACTATGCAGCTGACCACGGCCGGGACTATTTGACTAAACTCACACTACCACGCAACAGCGGCGGATCTTGCCAGTCAGCTGAATCCAGCTCTTGTTTGTATCGGGCACGTCATGGTGACGTTCCAGCAAGATTGCGTCTGCTTGAAAGGGCTGACAACTACCTTGTCACTAGATTTTGGTGGAAATGTAGAAAAAAAAGGAACTTGATTCGTAGTTATCGAATCGAACACGCTGTGCGCGGTTTAAATAGGAATGATAATTGGCAATAGGTCGCGATGCTTTTGTTGTACTAGGGCCGGATTCTTACCTCGTTACCACAGATTACATTCGTGAGTATAGTTGTCAACTGAACTGCGCATCATGTCTAAAGTTCGAAAACTTGGCTTGTCTAGGCGAAAATGAACTGGGCTCGACTTGCATATGAACAAGGCAGTTGGACAGAAAACAACGAAAGCATATAGCTACTATCGTAGAAACAGTTCAGCAGTTCAGGAAACGTGAGCAGGTGAACATCAGCTTGATAAACAAAATATTAGTTTCCTTACTACTAGGACCGCACTTGTCGTCTGCTTTCCACCAAAATTAAAATTAAATTCCGGGGTTTTAGGTGCCAAAACCGTGATTCGATTATGGAGCACGCCGTAGTGGGGGCTCCGGGTTAATTTTTGACCACCTGGGGTTCTTTAACGTACACCCAATGCCTTTTAACGTACACCCAACACCATAGCCACTAAGCAACCACGGCGGGTAATGTTCTTGGCGTTAACTTCAGCTTGCGGCAAGCCCAGAGTAACGCAAGAAAGACTTCACGCGCCATGCTGAGTTGGCTGGTTAATAATTATTAATACTTGGCAAGATCCTTGGGACGTGCTGCCTGCTTTCTTGCCTTCAACGATGCGATGTTGCGCTTTCCTCATGTTTTCGACAGACGTACAACGAAACAGCAGATTACGATTGTTAAAGACGCTGACGCGTGGCTTCCACGAGAACTGCTGTAGACACGCTCTCTTACGCACAATGCCCACGAGACAGAATTGCAATAAGCTGATGACGGTGCGCTTGCAGACTATGTCGACTGGAGGCAACACCTTGCCTATGTCATGTGCTATGCGCGCGGCTCAGTAAAAGACCGCTCTTTCTTATGTGGCCGGTAATCATATCGAAAAATGCAACGCATCTAAACAGATAATTTAATAAAATATTGCGTGTCACGGTTGAACAACAGAAATTATAAATATGAAGTAGTTACGGCAGCGCAAAATAGTCCAATAGAGCCGAAAATGGGGCAAGTTGATTTATATTTATGTTTGGAGACAGTGACTTATCAAGTTATCAGCCACTGCTTTTCTTGCCACACATTGGCGCTGACTGCGGCAAATTGTTCGGAAATAATTTACATTTTGTCGTTAAAGAAGGACTACATCGCATATCTAAAGGAACCAGAAGGCTCACCTTTGCGAATTTAGAGAACCCCGCAGAACCGGCAAGAATTTGTGAAGATATCTTGAAACTTGTGACGTAACGCTTACGCAATGACTTGAGCGCGAAATTCAAAAAGGGTACTTTGACTGATTTTCGTCCCTAATGATCAACCGTTTTCCGCGAAATAAATTACCACGCTATTTTGAAAGAATACTTCCCGATTGTTAAGTTTCTTAGCGTTGAAAAAGCACAGACAGCTGGACGAGTTGATGCGGTAACATGATGAAACAGCGCTAAGACGAACACGAACGAGCGCACCGTATTGTTGTTTCTTCTCTTTGTATGATTCATCTTTAAGGTTGTTTCATCAAATTTAGTGCTGCTCTTTAGTGTCCTTATAAAGCTTTTGGCTTTTGGAACACACTTGAAACCCTTTTGATTAGTATGATTTATTAGTGTAGTGGTCATTCATTGTGCTTTGTAACGCTTGATGACACGCAACATGCTAAGAAATCGTTTATTTTCATTCATATATTACGTCATATTAGCGGGGACGTGCTCTTCTTACTGCAGCAATCTGTGATGTCGGTAGCGCGTCAGAAAAGCTTTAGGACATAGACATTCAGTTTACAAAAGCTAGCTTGGCAGATTTTCCTCTTCATGAGCTAGTGCTGCCATACCCGGTTACAAAGGAATCACACACCGCCACTTATGCGACCATCCTTCCTTTGGCAATGAACGTCTTGCTGTTGACATCGCCTATAGGGCCGCTTCTATATGGAAGACCATGGAATACCATTCTGAGAGATCAAGGACTTTGGCCTCCCGCGTCGTTGATGTGGAAAGCCAGAAGGGCGTCCTGCTGAGGCCTTTGGAACAAACTAAACAGGCTGCCCGATAGAAAGAGGCAAACACCCGAGCGCAGCAGTGCCGCCTGCGTAATCACCTTCTCCCTGCTTCTTCTTTTTTTTTTTTTTTACCTTTTCCTCGCCTCCTTGCTCCAGTGCAAGGTAGCGAAGTAAGTTCAATTCGGTTTATATGTTCCTACCTTTTCTTTGTCCTCTGTCGACACCCGCAGCAAGTGTGAAACACAGTATCGCTTTCCCCTCATCCACAACTTTTTTTCTTATTTATATCATAAGAGTATGCCTATACTTATTGCATCACTCCAGTTGGAAACCACCACTGGTGACTTTCGCATGTACTGCATGAAACAGTTCCACCAACAAGCACATAGGCTAGAAAGAAGACACAATATGTGCAGAGGTACAGGGGATAGTCTTTCACTGTGCTAGCTATGTCAGTTGTGAATGATGTCCAAAGCGAAATAAAAATGCAGCAAACAGTCACATGTACAGCTCCGTCATAATCAACCCCAACATAACTTAAGCGCCTTTTTGCCTCTCGTGCGGATCATGCTGGAGATTTCCGGTTGGGATGCTTTGAATGTGTCCCCTTAATGCGTCGTCCTTCTAAAATTTCTTCAATGTTTGTTTTGTCAAGTTTCTAAATTTTGTCAAAATGAGGCCGTTAGAGATGCATCTACATTGTTTGTCTGACGGCGGCTGTACTTCGCCAAAAAATCTTAAACACAATGGAACTAAAAAAAAACTTTACTGCATACACGCAGCATCTTCTCCAGCGGCCCGCACGAGGCCTCCATGCACTTGTGGGGTGCGTTCACAGAAGCGAGCATCGTCGAAACTGAATGATACTGCGGATGGCGACTGGTGGAAAGAGCACCATCAGATCAGGCTCCCTGTGATGCACCAATTCTTCCTGCAGCTCAACGGGAGGTTCCTCGGCTGCTCCGACAGCGCCGAGCTCCTGCTGAAGCTCATGCACGACCACGCGCACGTTTGCAGCTACGTCACCAACTGCATCACCGCCGACGAATCCTGAAGAGATGGCCGCGTAGTTTCCAGTGCTCCTGATGCACTGGAAGTGGACGTGACGGTTCTTGGCCTCTTCTTTCTCCCAAGACACGCACAGGAAGGGGCGCTGCACGTAGTTGTCGATCATCTCGGCACGACTAACCGGCCGACGCTTCACTTTCGCCTTGGAGCGGGCCGGGTAGCATTGAGTGCCAAGCCTAATTTTTTTCAGGCCACGCTCCATGAGCACCTGCTTGGCAACTTCTCGATTCTCTGTGTAATTAAAGAAACGATACATGGCAGTGCTGTTGATGGTTTGGGCACGCGCTTCTCCAGTCTGCGGTACATAATCCTCGTCACAATCGACTGTGTCGTCGTCCAAGAGTACCACTATATGACACTCCCGGTCCCCTATCTGAGCAGCATTGGCCATTCTGCAGATAATGAGATCTTCAAGGAACTTGCAGAACTGTTGCCGAGCTCCGTCATTGGAAAGTTCATGAAGAAAGCCCATGAGGTTGTCGCACTTTATAGTTTGGGCATCGAACGGAATGAGAAGAGAGTCGCACGCAGCTCGCAGTTCAGTCACCGTAACACCTGACGGGCAGTGAATAACACCTGTCTTGTAGTAATCCAAGATGGCTCTGAAAACGGTATCAGACAAGCCTTCAGCCACCTCGTAGTCTCCATGCTCGTTGGGCCTTGCGAAGTTGTTCTCCAGTAATGAGCCGAACATACGTCCCAGCATGGTGTCTGGCTGCAGCGCGAACAGCGCGGGGTCGACAACGAAACGCGCGTTGTTCACGATCAGGGTGACGCACTTGTCCGAGCCTGTGGCCAGCGAGAGCGCCGACATGGATGCGGCCGCTGGCAGGCAGTCGCCGTGGCCTCTCGCCGCCATCACGCCACCCGAGGAAGAGGCCGCGTGGCATGGCACGCTGCTGCTCCCGGTGGAGCTGGAACCGCTGCCCGAAGAGCTGCCCCGGTGGCCCGCACTAGCCCTGCTGGGCAGCAGCTGGCCGCGTCTCGACTTGATTCGAGCTGCGGCGCTCTCCTGCTTTCCGTCCTTGTCGTCCAGCCTTCCGTCCTTGTCGTCCAGCTTGCGCACCATCCGCGTCTTTGGTTTGGCGCCACCGCTGCCGTAGAAGCTGCCGGAGGCGCGCCTCATCTGTGGCTGATCCTCGAGGGAGGCTTTCTCAGAGTCGCTGCAGCTGTTGCGGCTCCGACCGTCGTCCAGATTGCTCACCCGCCGCGTCTTTGGCTTGGCGCCACCGCTGCTGGATAAGCTGCCGGAGGCGGGCCTCATCTGTGGCCGATCCTCGGGGGAGGCTTTCTCAGAGTCGCTGCAGCTGTTGCGGCTCCGACCGTCGTCCAGATTGCTCACCCGCCACGTCTTTGGCTTGGCGCCACCGCTGCTGGATAAGCTGCCGGAGGCGGGCCTCATCTGTGGCCGATCCTCGGGGGAGGCTTTCTCAGAGTCGCTGCAGCTGTTGCGGCTCCGACCGTCGTCCAGCTTGCTCACCCGCCGCGTCTTTGGCTTTGCGCCACCGCTGCTGGATAAGCTGCCGGAGGCGGGCCTCATCTGTGGCCGATCCTCGGGGGAGGCTTTCTCAGAGTCGCTGCAGCTGTTGCGGCTCCGACCGTCGTCCAGCTTGCTCACCCGCCGCGTCTTTGGCTTGGCGCCACCGCTGCTGGATAAGCTGCCGGAGGCGGGCCTCATCTGTGGCCGATCCTCGGGGGAGGCTTTCTCAGAGTCGCTGCAGCTGTTGCGGCTCCGACCGTCGTCCAGCTTGCTCACCCGCCGCGTCTTTGGCTTTGCGCCACCGCTGCTGGATAAGCTGCCGGAGGCGGGCCTCATCTGTGGCCGATCCTCGGGGGAGGCTTTCTCAGAGTCGCTGCAGCTGTTGCGGCTCCGACCGTCGTCCAGATTGCTCACCCGCCACGTCTTTGTCTTGGCGCCACCGCTGCTGGATAAGCTGCCGGAGGCGGGCCTCATCTGTGGCCGATCCTCGGGGGAGGCTTTCTCAGAGTCGCTGCAGCTGTTGCGGCTCCGACCGTCGTCCAGCTTGCTCACCCGCCGCGTCTTTGGCTTTGCGCCACCGCTGCTGGATAAGCTGCCGGAGGCGGGCCTCATCTGTGGCCGATCCTCGGGGGAGGCTTTCTCAGAGTCGCTGCAGCTGTTGCGGCTCCGACCGTCGTCCAGCTTGCTCACCCGCCGCGTCTTTGGCTTGGCGCCACCGCTGCTGGATAAGCTGCCGGAGGCGGGCCTCATCTGTGGCCGATCCTCGGGGGAGGCTTTCTCAGAGTCGCTGCAGCTGTTGCGGCTCCGACCGTCGTCCAGATTGCTCACCCGCCACGTCTTTGGCTTGGCGCCACCGCTGCTGGATAAGCTGCCGGAGGCGGGCCTCATCTGTGGCTGATCCTCGATCCCCTGAATGACATCTGCCTTGGAGCTCAGCTCAGTCACGAAGAACAAGCAGCCGTAAAGCGCATTGTACAACGTCATGCTGGTCTTTTCAGCACAAGCCCTGAAGACATCGGTCTCTATGAAGGAATCGAACACGAGATCAAGCTGGTGCCTGACGCCAAGCCCTACGGTCGACAGCCGTACCGTTACACAGCGAGTGATAGACAATTTCTCGAGCGTCAGACAGCGACTCTGCTTGAGAGTGACATCATCCGACCATCCTATAGCCCATGGGGCTTTCCAGCGGTGGTAGTGACGCAAAACAACAAAAAGAGGCTGTGTGTGAATTACATACCTCTGAACCATATGACAGTGAATGTTCTGCAGCCACTTCCCCGGGCTGACGACATTTTTGATGACCTTGCTGGCAGCTCCCTGTTCGCGGTCTTGGATTTGTGCTGTGCATACTGGCAAATCAGAGTGAAAGAGGAAGACCAGGAGAAAACCACATTCATCACGCACCAGGGTACTTTCAAATGGACGCGAATGCCTTTCGGGTTGAAGAATGCACCATCCACCTTTGAAGACTTCTCGCCCGGTGTCACGTAGTACAGAAACTGCATCTGCTTTGCCGCTGAACGATCAGTGCCCAGTCAGACAGCCCAGACTGCCCACCCACCTACAAGACTATGACCTGTCAATGCAACAGTAGCTTTTCTTTTCCAAGTGGACTTGGACTTCTAAGTGGGGTGGGATGTGAGCTTCAGCTCTAAACATAGCTTTATTCAGAGACGAGGTCAAGCAACCTTGAGAGTCGTTGGACGTTTTGCGAGAGAAGAGCGGAGAGCCGAAGTTTTTTCAGGCTCAGACAATGAACGCAGCTTGTAATTTCGCCAATTAAACGTTTTTCAACCTTTCTGCCCGCTTCCTCCGCTCACAGAATAATTTAGGTGCATACCCACAGTGGGAGATTGGCATGAATGAGATGGTTAAGAGAAACAGACAAGAAAAGGGGAACTAAAAAAATAAAATTGCCAGTTATAGATAAAAAGTGCAGTGTGCGGGAGCAAGTAAACAAACTTACAACATATAAAAATAACACCAAACGCAGACTTTAAAAATGAAGAAACAATTTAGCAGGGTAATCGATTGGATTCAGTAAGAAAATTTTGAAATTCTAAGCAACCATTTCTGACGCTGAAACCAAGAGGCTCCGCAAGACAGAATCACAGGCACGAAAAAATTTATACCAACACTGCGTAGCGGAGTTTGTAATAATATTTCTGTTACTATAGCGAAACGTCTGCAGGACAAAAACAAATGATCTTTTCTCTCTGGCTCGCCACAGAATGAGCACAGTGGTGTGGGAACAAGTCCAGACCTGTGTAGATATAAACTTAGCGTCGGCATGCGACCGCGCAGCCCCGGGACACTTCCATTTTTCGTGTCTGGCAAAATTCTCTGCGCTAAGGATATAAAAGATGTTGGTAATCCGTGGAGTTAGTACGAAGTCTGACGCTGCTTGCGAAACCGAGCAGCCGTGACATAAAATTGTTGTTGTCGTTTTTTTTTTTTTCGTTTTTTTTTTCGTTGTCGTTGTCGTCGTCGTGTTCGTCGCTGTTTTTTTGTTTGTTTTTTTTTAGAACATGGCTCGTACCCACGAGAGGTTTGGCCTCACAGGAGGTGAGGAGAAGTGAACTCAACAGAAGACAAAGGAGGTAAAAAGCAAACAATAAAAAAAGCATTAGGCAGCTTAAGCACAACAAAATTTTGAGAGGACCGTCAAAAGTATCTAAATCTCCAAACTGGTGTCATTCTGGAAATTAATTCCAAGTGGATACACCAAGTTCTCCTAGTTTTTCGAATATGCTACGCTGCTGAGACAAGAAGCCGCAATGTTACCAATGTGTTATACGCTGTCAGGCTGCAACCAAGCCGAGCTGTGGGCAATGCCTTCAGCAGCTCGTCGCTCACTATAAGGTGAAAAAAAAAAGACAAAAAAATCTGCAGTGATTTTAAGGTCTCGTCTCTTTATTACTTTCAATTAAGCAGCCTAGTACGAGAGAGAAATCCGAAACCACAAAAGTATTTTGTTTTGATGGGTGCAACCTTCATTACAGAAGGGGCCGTTGCCAAGCTGTATGGCTGCGATTTCATTCTCTACGGCGTTTGTACCCGTGTGATACGTGTCGTAAAGTAATTAACTAAGAAGTTAATCAGGTATTTGTTAATTAGTTGAATATGTGTTTCGATTTCTCGTGCTACTAATGTCCGCCTCATCGAATAACCCAGCTCAATGATAAGAATTATGCTACCTGCCACAGGCCATTTCTAAAAATTCCGTAAAACTTAAAAATGAACACCCTGTATGTGCTCTTCTACACTCGTTCATTACATACTTAATTTAAAATAAAGGCGCCTTGACGTTGACGTCATACGCTACGAAACGAGAGCTAAATGTTGCTGGAGGTCGGTAAAGTCAATAGTAAATAACTATATTTTTATAGAATGGCTGTTATTCCTAAGGCACAGGGATAAGCGTTGTCGACGTGCTATAGTCATAGTTTCGTAAACTTCAGCTAGCAGGTAGAAGTGCTTCGTCAGTACTTTCCAATCGTTTCTTTACAATTTGTATAAAGGTAAGTCGAACCAAACGCCCTTTGTTACACCAAGTTGTCCATGTTTTTCGAATTTAATTCGCTGCTGAGACAAGAAGCCGCAATGTTACCAATGTGTTATACGCTGTCAGGCTGCAACCGAGCCGGGCTCTGGGCCTTTCCTTCAGCAGCTCGCCGCACACTAAAAGGTAGAGAAAAAAATTTGCTGCGGTTGTAAGATCCCGTCTCGTTATTACTTTCAGTTAAGCAGCGTTGTACGAGAGAGAAAGGAAAAGTCACAAAAGTATTTTGTTTTTATGGGTGCAACCTTCATTACAGAAGGGACCGTTGTCAAGCTGTATGGTTGCGATTTCATTCTCTACGGCGTTTGTGCCCCTGTGATGACTTCGCACAAAGACTGTGCGTCCTGCTCAAAGGATATATCACTGCGGTTCGCTCCCCAGATTGCACGATGGAAGCCGCCACTACGGTCATCCCAGTGGGCAGTTACTCCTCCACCCATGTGCACAGCTTTACTGCCAAGTGGACCTTCATTTCTTTTTCTCTTCGTTCCTGAGTAGGCAATATACCGCAACAGCTGTACGTAGAACAGTTTGTTCTGGCCGGACGTAGCGTTTGCAGAAAGTAGCCAGGTTGCTACAAGAGATCGACGACACGCAAGAAAGCAATGACAACGTCCGTGGGTGCTGGTCATCAAATTTTGAAGCGTGTGGTGACAAATTGCATTCCTCCTCCAATATCTCTTGCGAGCTCTGGCTAGCGCAGGACAGCTCACCAGTTCGATAAGGCATCGGTACAAAACGTGAGAGTGTTATATATATATATATATATATATATATATATATATATATATATATGTGTGTGTGTGTGTGTGTGTGTGTGTGTGTGTGAACGAGAAGAAAGGGAACCGAGGGGCCCGATTTTTATTAATCATATCATAAGAAGACAACAAACATTGACACCAAGAACAACATTGGGGAAATTACTTGCACACACTAATTGAATTAAAGAAATGATAAATTAATGGAAAATGAAAACGGATGAAAAAACAACTGTCCGCAGGTGGGGAACGAACCCACGTCTTCGCATTACGCGTGCGATGCTCTCACCATTGAGCTACCGCGGAACCGTTTTCCCATCCGCTTTCTCGGGTATTTATGTTTTACAACTAGAACTAACTCTGGGAGTGTTAGCCAGCGCCACCACTCACAAGCCTAGGGGCGGATGTGGAACATCCTTTGTGCCGCAGGCGTCACGAGCACGTGATCTTTTTGGGTTTTTGCTTGTGCGGGTAACTTTCGCGTCTTCCAGTTCCACTTGAAAATGCGGAAAAGCGCTCCTTTAACAGGTGATATTCAAAATATCTGTTCGAACTTACAAAAACAATTTAATTGTAGGGATACAGTTGGGAAGTTCGAGAGGAACAAGGAGATCTCGTGCTGATGAGGACGACAAGAGGACGCCCGAAGAGGAAAAGGAGGAGGACGAAGCAATTGATTGGAAAATACGGCGACCTAGGCCTGGCTCTTTGGTGTGGGCACGGAACGTGCCCTTTGGTGTGGGCACGTGCCATTTTTAATATGAAACAACAACAACGACGACGACGATGACGACGACGACTACAGCAAAACAACAACAGTCACAACAATGGCGGCACAGCCTGTATAATAAAGTAATGTGCAAGGCAGTGATGCTGCCTCCGCAACATTTTGGTGGAAGCGACGGGATCGGAGACAGTGGAGACAGAAAAGGATGACGTGGCGAGCGCATTTCACGAGGCTCTCGAGGCGTGCGACAGCAAGCCTGCCAAGCTGCTGCCTCCAGCGCAACGATCGTTTGCAAATTACGACCCCATGTTCAAGCTGTCCGAAGAAGTGAAGCACAAGGCCCAACAACTGCGAGCAACCGCGAGCAACCCACAACCTTCCCTTGCACGTGTGCGGTGCTCCACCAATTCAGCCACAACAGCGACAGCTGTCCACCAGTCCATTTTCTTGGATATTTATGAACCGGCGTTGTAACCTAGCCCTGCGAGTGTTAGTGCCACTCATGACCGTGATAACAGATGTGCAACATCCATTAAAACGCAGGTGTGGCGTAGTACGTAATCTTTGGAGCAGACAACTGGCTAATAAGACCTCATATGCTACCGCAAGGCCCCATGGTTCGAGATGAATCAGCAGAACCGAGAAACTATATTTTTTGTAACAACAATATGAAGCTAGCAAACCAATAACCTCAAGCAAACCACAAGGGAATCATTTATTATTATTATTATTATTATTATTATTATTATTATTATTATTATTATTATTATTATTATTATTATTATTATTATTATTAAACAGCAGAGTTAATTACGGATGGCGGTGAAGTTTGCGAACTTCATATTCTTAAAAAAGGAAAGAAAAAATGAAAGTGAGAGAAAAGAGAAAATGCTGCCAGTAAGAGCCGAACCCACAATCTCCGCGTGAAGTGTAAGGTGCTAGCTCCACCCGGTTACAGCGTACTGTAACCCGGTGTGGCTGCGGCGACGGCTTTCCCGTCCGGCCGCTTTCTTGGGCGCCGGCTGACAATTTCAGGGCTAGGTGATAAATACCTGTACGCAAATGCCAGAGAAAAGTGTAGCATAAGTCTGCGCTGAGAACAAAAAAAGAAGACTAGAAAAAGTTTCACCAGTGTAAGCCACTTCATTTGAGTTATAAGACTATAAGTCCCGATGAATCATGCACGACCCTCGTATTACGTTACTGCTGGTGAAATTTATTGATGCTTATTAACTTACATCGAGTTTACTCGTGCTGCGGAGTAAGTTCATCTAAAAGGACTGTCGACCAAAGTAGATGACGCGAAAGAAGACAAGGTCGACGTACATGGTACATGTATTTATATGTACTGAAATTGAAGCATTAAACAGGATGCAATGTTGCATATTTGCGGGATATTTTTGCTTTATTTGCAATGTTTTCTTCGTTCCATTGTCAAACCTCACTTTTTGTTAGTTTATTTCTTCTTCGTCCGGACCCTCTATTTCTTTGATTAATGTCGCGTTTGCTCATTCGCTTTTTGTAGCGACGCCAGGTATTCGCCTCTTCGCCGTCGCCGCACTGAGCCGTGGCCGCACTGTGACGTCACACCACGGCCCTCGATTCTACAGCAACTCGGCTCGTCGCGGTCGCCGCGCGGCCACCGCTCCTGCCGTTGGGCGCTCGCCGCGTCCTCTGTGTGACGTCACACCACGGGCCTCGATTATCCGGAGACTCGGCTCGTCGCGGTCGCCGCGCGGCCACCTCCCCTACAGGCGCGCGTCGCCGTTGCCTGGCAACCGCCACAGCTGGCGCGCTCGCCGCGCCCTCTGTGTGACGTCACACCACGGGCCTCGATTCTCCGGCAACTCAGAGATAGGGAAAATCAGGTGTGCAAGTTTGGTTGATTACCTTGAATATCAATGAAAGTATGAAAAATGTATGAAGAAGGAAAGAGAAAAATAATGGGGAGAGTGCGGGACAAAGACACTATCACAATTTCTCAGATCGTTCCGTTTTATTGAACGCCTCCCCCGATTTTTCTGTTCTGATAATGGCCTGTTGTCCAACTTATCGAACACAGTCGGCTCATAACTACCCTGAGCTTCGCTAGCGGGACTGTTATCCATGTCAAAAAAAGAAAGCGTTGGTAAAGTTCGTCACAGACCGCACAAAACAATTGATTCCCATCGAGGCAGGCCTGACGGTATAAGCTCAGCTGAATAAAGGCCTGAAATTTCTGTCATAAAGGCCCAGAATACAGTGGAGAATTTGTAAAATTATTGTAATTTCACTAGATCTGCGTGAGTTCGTGAGCAAGCTTGTAGAGGTGGGTTGGAGTGTCGTCTAGAAATCGGGATGTCAATACGTTGTATCCATGATGGGCAGAACGGGTGACACCTGCGTGGTCACACCTCATAATGCCGAATTGACTTGGCCACCACTGGAAGTGTGCGGCATGTTCGAACTTGCATGAAGGCGAATCTGCACAAATGGCGGAGTAATGCTATTCATGGAACGCAAGGCATAGAGAAGCTTCTATAGGTACTGCAGGACTGCCTTGGAGTCGTGGAAAACGTTCCAGGTGTTTGGGGTTTCCTAGTTAAAAAAGTTCGGCAGGTGTTCTACTCTTGTAACACAAGAAGGCGAAAGCCTGCTGCACATTGAGTAATACATGAAGTTATACAATCGTGGTTAGGCTTCTTTGTAATGACGTATTGATAATGGGTTAAGTTATGCAGTCGGGGCTAGACTTGTTGCAAGACATAACGAGCCGCAATGGGAAGTACACGTGTGGCACTAAGGCGACCTCCTTAAGGCCACATATCAACACTTAACGCAGTACCTAAAAGTCCAGCAGGCCACACCTTTAGTAAGCGACATGGCTGCGACGTGACGTGTGCAATCACGCACGCACTATAGGCACACCTTTAGTAAGCCTGAACTGTGGAGCAGCCGTGGCTTCAGGAAAGCGTGCTCGTCTCGCGCCCCGGGGGCCCGGGTTCGATTCTCATCTGGACCAAAATATACCAAATTTTATTTTCAAAGCCACTCATTTACTTTGTTTACATGAACCTCCCTGAGAAATGCGACGTCAATCAGAGCATTCTTTAGCGGCATCGGCCATTTTTCAATCACGGCTCAGTTTCGCCAAGGTCACCGCCAAGGGCACTGCCAACATTAGACATCTAAGGCTTTTGCCGTAATAAATCACAGACCAGCGCTGAGGACTGCTCCCCAGCTAGCTATCGAAGCGGCGGTGATACGAGATATCCTGAATCTTATCACGACCGATTTTGTCGGAATGATTTTTGCGCCTGCGGAGCTGCCTTAACTAACCAAGCTGATGGTTCAGGCATACTGGCGGCCACTGTGCTTACCATGTAGGAAAATCAAATTGGCCACCTTGTGAGTTTGCAGTGGTGTTTAGCTTTTCTTCTAGATGACTAAAATTGATAGTTTAATTAAAGTTACTGCCGGCTTCTCAAAGGTATGGACGCTCACGTGGCATATCTATGAAGTTCGAAAGTGATGATCAATATCTTTGTTTCAAGCATAGGTTTATATTACCTTTATTTATTATACATGGTGTTCAAAATTAAGCTTTACGGAATTTTCAGAAATCACCTGTGGCACGTAGCATAATTCTTATCGTTGAGCTGGGTTATTCGATGAGGCGGACATCAGTAGCACGAGAAATTGAAGCGCATATTCAACTAATTACCAAAAGATTACTAATAAATTCTCAGTTAATTACTTTACGACACCTATTGCAATTTAGGAATTGTAGCCGGTGAGTTTGCAAGACACATCCACTTGAAACGAATTTCCAGGATGTCACCAGTTTGGGCACCGTTCCAGGACTGTCTGCTCCGAAAGCGGCCGGTCATCAAGACGGACAACGGCAAAGAACGTGTTCAATAGTTTCCTCGCTGCCGCAGTGGTCACACGCAGCACTATCATGCGTTTTGATGCCAAAAGCAAAGGATTTGGTTACGCCAAGCCACAGTCGGCAAAGTACTGTTGTCTCGGGTCGGGATAGTCCAGGTGAAGGACAAGTCGAATACAGGGGTCCAGTCGACGTAGACGTGTGTGCTGGAAGCTATACGTGTGCTCCACAACGATTGTGTGGTATCATTTGCAAGCACTCGAAATTTCGCTGCTACATCTGTTCTTGGCAACGGGACTGGCTTCCTGCACGCGGTCTTCATGAGCAGATCGAGCAGCTTCATCAGCATGTTCGTTACTCATTACGCCACAGTGGCTAGGAGCCCCTGAAATGTGTCGTCGTTTATTTGTTCGACGAGATGATGAAGGAGCTCTCGAATTTCCAGTATTATTTGTTCGTAGAGTCCACAGCGTAAGGCGGAAAGCAAGCAATGTAGAGCTGTCTTGGAGTCATTGAAAACACTCCACTTTTGAGGTGGTTCCTCACGAATTATGCGAAGTGCGCTACGAAGAGCAGCAAGCTCCACGGCTGTCGATGTCGTCTGATGAGACATCTTAAACTTTACGGTGGTGAATTTCGCATGAAAAATCACTGATCCTGCAGACCCGTCCACGGTGGTTGAACCCATCAGTACTTTTTCTTGTACAAAAAGAGCAGCGAAAGTTGCTTGAGAGCTGGTGATGAGAGTTGTGCCTTCATTCGAATTCCTGGTACTGTCAGTCGAACTTGTGGCTGAACCAAGCACTAAGGGGGGAACAGAACTCTCGCTGCAGCTGTGTAATATAATGGAAGGTATAGACGATAATTCAATATCGTCTGACAAAAAGAGGTGCGTGGTCGGTATTCAGGCAGTGAGGCGAGATAGTGGAAAGGGGCGCAAGCAAGGTGCCTGACGTTTGCTCTGATCGCTTCCATAACGATGTGAATCGTGGCTGGGAAGTCATGCGGAAGGGCAATGGTTTCATCTGTTGACATACATCGTGGTAACCCTAGACAAACCTTAAGCGCCTGAGCCTGAGCACTTTCGATTGCACGGATGTTAGTTCTGCAGGTATTGGTTAGCAGTGCCAACCTGTACCTCAGATACCCGAGAAAAAGCGTCCTGTATACAGTTTCAGCATTCTATGTACTTAACGTAGCCCAGGTTATTCCTTTAAGAAACTTGAACAGATGAGATATGGCTGTCAGGCAGCTTTTTTTAGGTAGGCCACATGGGGACTGCAACAGAGGTCATGATCGATGATTAACCCTAAGGATCTGTGCGTCCTGGCATAAGAGATATTTTGTCCTCAAGATAACCCATTCAAGTATGGGCGTGGTTGCGAGCTTATGGAAATCAAGGTGAACATTAAATGACGTAGTTCTGATGTGGAAGACATGACTTGTGATAGCTTGAACATTATCTTTTCCCTTGTAACGTGTATTTGGCAGGCTAATAAGCTTCCATTCTGGCGCCAGCCATCTGTGCAAACCTAAATGCAAAACCAGCTGAATGTAAATAGTGCGTTATCACACCGGACTATTCAATCGTTCACATAGCAGCAGTTAAACGTAATAGTTTTAAAACATTCAGCAGGAAATGCAGATTTCATTCAATTAGAATTATGTTTTTAGCTACATCAGATGCATGCAATGGCCTCCCCCTTTTCGGATGCTACGAGCGAAAGGTCAACAATCGTTTGCATCGGTGAGCGTATATTATATATATATATATATATATATATATATATAGAAAAATGACAAGAACAACGTCGCGGTTATCTTAGGTTATATTTGCCTAACAGTTTAGGTCGGTGGACCAACCTTTATATATCTAGTCACAACGCCGCAAAAGCCCGTCAATCAATATCTGCTCGTACCGTTCACTGACTCTTTTTATTGCGATAGCAATTATATGGACACTTCAACCGGATTTCTGCCGTCGCCGTCGCCGTCGCCGTGAGGTTCCGTATTAGGTCCAAGGGCGATAAAATCGTCGCCGCACGCTGTATGCGCGAGCGAAAGCGCGCGGGGGACGCGCGCTATCACGGAGAGCGAACGCACGGCGGAAAGCAAACGCGACCGTCGCGCGAAAGGCCGTGGGGGTATGGGAGGGAGGGAGGCGGGGCGACGCTGTGCTTCGGCACCAAAGGCGTATCTTGCAACCGGGCGTAAGGGGAACTTGCCACTCAATCTCCCACGCGAAAGCAAGAAAGCGGGAAGGCAGCGTGGGAGGGAGGGGGGGGGCGAAGCTTCTACTCTGCCAACAACTGCGCTCGTACTTTGGACCGACTGTGGCGGCTCGCCCGCACCAGTCTCTTATCTCCACACGGCTCTGACCTTTGTATGCGCTGTGCATTCGCCGCTCAGTTTCCGTTGAAGCGATAGACCGCACGAACCTTCGCCCGCTGCGGCGGCTGCGCTTGCTGCCAGCGTTTTGACAGTCGTTGTCTGCGGCCCACGGTGTTAGAAGTAGCTGCGGTCATTCAGTGTGATCTATTCATGTTTGCTTGTGCGCGCTGACACCACGCTTGTTAATTCAGTTAGTAAGCGAATGTGTCCAAGTTTATGCAGCCGATAAAACTACTATCCCTACTCCGAATAGCTCTCTACTAATTTGCCTATCGCAATTGAGGCTTCGCCTTTCGGGCGAAACTGCGACATTTTTTGTATGAATAACGTAATAAGCTTGCCCTTTCTCTTAACAACATGTCAAACAACGGAAGTATGTTGTGCGCGACATGATCATAGCTTGAAAGGAAAGACATTTAACTTTTGTTCTCTCTAATCTTATCATAAACAGGTCGAATCGAAATGCTCCCCGATAACCACAACTATACTGAATCTCTTCCCCTGCGAACTTACGTTTCTATCAGCAAGCGGCAATGACCTAGACGGAGACCTTCTGATGACACAGGTGAAAAGCCTGGTGACTCGCGCAAGACCTAACAGTCTTCGCGGCGACGAGCCTTTCAGCCGAAAGCGCCCGTTTTGTGGGCGCCGTACAGGTGTCGGTATAGGCGTGTACGTTAGGGCTTTCGTTCGCCTTGTAATATCACACTCGCCGTCCCGCAGCCTCGATCGCACAACGCAGAAGACTCTGTAGACAGTATAATGGCCAGAAACACTCAGGGCAGCATAATAGCGCGATAAGCGGCACAGACGAAGCCATTTCGGACCCCACAAGGGGCGTGTACGCGCAAAGGGAAACCGCTGCCCTCTGCGCGCAGTCGGTTTGTTTCCCAGCTAGACAGAAAATGAGAGAGAGAGAGAGAAAAACAAAAAACAAAAGCCAAGCAAGCAAAGCAGGCCCGTGGGAGCGGTTCAAAACTACAAGCTTCGGCACGCTTGCGGGCGCTCTGCCGCTACGTTATCCCGCCCATCAGTAAAGAGGGGAACCGCGGGTGTCGGGCAATGATTGTTCGCTGGCGACGACGCCGTGTCGCGCGCCAACTGATGTCCGTCTCGGCTTACTGGCTCTAACTGCGTGCGGCGACAGCCGGCTGATAGACAAGCAGCTCAGAGTGCTCTCCTCTTTCCGTCTCGCATGCATTATACAGTTTCTGCGCGTGACAAACAGTGCAGCCTGTACATAATCCCTCGTGCCGCATTCGTTTTTTTTTTTATCGCTTTTTTTCGTTTTTTTTTTCGGCTGCTTCGACACCTAAGGGACGTGAAGCCCATGCTTGAGGACTAAACGCCGCCCGTACAGAAATTCCCAGTAATATTCCCAAGTTCCTATCCAGACAGTATATTGAACATTTAAGCGAGCCATGTCTTCACAGAGATCTGCATTGAAAGTCAGGAAGTTCGCAAATCCTAGCCGTAAGGTGCATTTCGATGAAGAGTAAAAATGTCTTCCAAGTGGGCTCAAGGACATTCGCTTTGGCCCTCGTGATTGTGAAGCGACACCTGATTTTATTCACGGGATCTCAACCGATTAATTCCCATCGAAAAAGAAATTATTTGCAATTAAAACAAAAATCGATTAGGTGGAAGATTAATCGATCAATCCGCCCAGCCCTGAAGTATTTGGGTATGAGAAGACTTTACGGATAGATCTGATTTTACGTTACGTTAATATGTGTGAGGTGTGAAACCAGGTACTGCAACTACGACAGGCCGACGTATACTCAGTGGACCCCGCGCTCTCGCGTGCACCGTGTGTCCCGCAGTTCAGGGAGTTCACTTCGCTGCCGCTACGGCCGTACCACGATGAAGGTGAGATGTAAAAAACGACCATGCATCGAGATTTCGGCGTAAATTAGAGAAGCCCCAAGGGGCTTCTCTAATAACGTGGAACTCACCACTATAGGCTTCTTCCAGACTGTATAGACTATAGGGTGTACGATGTCATTTATCGATCGATGAAATAATATGTGTACCGGTGTGTCGTAAAGCCTAAACGAACCAGCCTGTCAACTGCATTGAGGGCACTGATTGAACGAGAACACAAGGACTAGTTTAATATTGATCGCAGCATATTGCCACACTGCACTAAAATAGAAACCACAGCACTCACAATTCAGAACTAAACAACCATGAGTAGAAATATTGTCACACGCTATAACAGAGCAAGAGAAGCAAGCTCGAAATAGTATAGTTTACAGCAGAATGAAAGACATTCCGTCTCTGTTCCTTGCAATCTCCGTACAGACATCAGTGGTGTCAAAGGTATACCCTATACATGACCAGTGTGCTTCGAGGTATGGCGGCACATTATTCTCCTAAGGCCGTAGTGCGCCAAACGAGGGGCACGGCAGCTGTGGCAAGGCGGAGAGATCGCGGTGCGCGCAAACGCCCTCTCACAAACCTCGCGGCACGCCCCATCTCCGCGGGCTCCGGATCTGCGAAAACAAGCAGTGGCCGCGCGATTGCATCACAGCGCTTCGAGCATCCAGTGCTACGGAACGCGAAAACGCTACGACCAGAATCGAGAGGAGGCGACGGCGCTTGACGTTCGCGCGCTCGCCGTCGAAGAGGCGCGCGCGCGCCAATAAAGCGATCTAATTAGGGTTGACGATCCGGCGCGGGGCAGACCTTGGCGGGCCGTACTCGCGTGAAGGACGCCTATTCGGCCTGCAGCAGCAGCCATTACGCCTCTTCCATCTGCTCCATCGGCGCCGCGGGGTGAAAGCCCACGCCGAACTAATCTGGCCGTCAAAGTGCCTCTCTCCTCGGGAAAGTTTCCCCGAAGTGCACTCGTTTGCCGCCGCTGGATCAATTATGTCAGCGCCCCGCGAACAGCGTCTCGGGAGGAGGGCACTTGACTTTTGGGCTTCATTGAACAGGTCTAATGAGGCGGACCCTCGCCGGCCGGCATTGGGCGGCGCTTGGCATCCGTCGCCGGCCGGAGGCCGATAAAGCCATCAGCGGGACCGGCGGAAGTTTGCCCACACTCGGCGCGCACCGCTCGGGCAGCAGCAGGCGCTGCGTGCACTACAGGATCGCGAACCAGAAATTATGCGTCCGCGCGTTCCTTAATGACTCGCTGATCTCGAGAGGTTCGGGATAAGAGATCGAGTTATTTCGCTTTTGTGCGCGATGGCTGCTGTCGCCAACCTTGCACTGAGTGTTTGCTGCGGAACTTCGCCTTATCTATATACCGCCCCGCTAGACACGAAGTCAAGGCCGGAAAGTTCCAATCCCGAATGTCGTGTATATGCCGCTAAAATCAAGTAAACAAAGCGATCACTCCAATTGACTTGTTGTCATAAATGATACGGGTCGCTTGAGCTTCATTCGCTTATAAGCAGAAAAAAAATCCGATGTTCAAAATGAAACGAGAACTGGGGTTTTACGTGCCAAAACCACGATCTGATTATGAGGCGCGCCGTAGCAGGGGACTCCTGATTAATTTTGACCACCTCGGGATCTTTAACGTGCAACCAGTGCACGGCACACTGGCGTTCTTGCATTTCGCCCCCATCGAAATGTGGCTACCACGCCGGGATTCGATCCCGTGACCTCGTGCTCAGCAGCCCAACACCATATATCCACTAAGCAACCACGGCGGGTGGGACGAAGTTTAGGGAAATATACGCACTGCCCAAGATTCCTATGCTGGCCGAACCGCCATGCTGGTGCCATCCTTACGCACGGAGTTCCCTCTATAGTACATTTTATGGGAAACCCTATGGATTCGGCCCGCCTTTGCACCAAATTGCTTACCCGCAGGCCTCGTACAGAGTTTGTGAACTCGCTCTACCTGCTGCAAAATGATAATAATGACAGTAATAATGTCTTATTTCTCTACTCTAAATATGATCTAGAAACGATAGCTATACACAAGGCCGTGGACTCCTAGCTGCAGAATTTGAGAACAGTGACCAGGCATAGAGTACCAAAAAGAGTAAGCATAAACAGACTAAGCAGCAGGCTGGCAGCTGCCACCGTAAAGGATACAACGCCTGACAAATCTTGGTAGCTGTGAAGCACATGGCCATATTGGACAAGGTCAGCCGACTCGATCTCGGGGCGAGGTTTCACCGATATGTCTGCAGCTTCCTGAATGAACGCGAGGCGACGGTCAAGATCGACGGGGCCACGCCGCGAACGGTCCGAATGGGCGGTGCGGGAACGCCGCAGGGCTCCGTACTCTCCCCCATGCTTTTCAACCTCGTCATGATAGGCCTGCCGGAGCGTCTCGACGCGATAGAGGGCATCAATCATACGATCTACGCAGATGACGTGACAGTGTGGACCACGGAGAACACGAGCGTTGGCGAAATGCAAGACCGACTGCAGCGGGCCGTCCGGGAGGTGGAGCGACACCTTGAAGACACGGGACTCGTCTGCTCACCCGACAAGTCAGAGATCCTACTCCACAGACCGCGCAAGAAAGGACCCCTCCCACAGGGCGTGCTCGACGCCCGTCGTTTGGGCGTCCACGTCACGACGAGGGAGGGGACCCGAATACCGACGGTGTCCAAGTTGCGAGTGCTCGGCCTGTGGCTGGAAGAGAACGGTGCCAACCGCGAGCTGGTTTCCCGACTGCAGAAGAAAGTAGCCGCCGCCACACACCTCGTCCGGCGGGTCGCGAACAAGAGGAAAGGAATGAAAGAACACAACGTGACGAGGCTGATACAGGCGTACGCGCTGAGCCATATATCGTACGTCGCCGCGTATGCCGACTGGAACAGGAGCGAAACCGACAAGCTGAACGTGGCGATCCGCAGGGCGTTCAAGACCGCCCTGGGGGTACCCCAGTGCACGCCAACTCACAGGCTCCTCGAGCTGGGCGTACACAACACGCTCGAGGAGGTCGCCGAGGCGCAGAGAATAGCGCAGCTGGAGAGGCTGTCGGGCACCAAAACGGGAAGACGAATCCTCGACCTGCTCGGGATTCGATATCATGAAGCGCGGGGACTGAAGGAAACACTGCTACCGGAGGTCAGGGACGCCATACAGACGGAAAACATGCCGAAGAACATGCACCCGGTGCATGACGTGCAAAGACGTAAACGACGGGCGGTAGCAATCCTCGAGGAGCACGGAAGACGAGAAGGCGTCCTGTTTGTCGATGCAGCCAGGTACCCGCGGCCCGCCGGTAACGTTGATGGCGACGAGGGACGACGACCACCATCACCACTACAACGAAATGTGCGAGACGAACCGGGGATGCCAACACCACCATCTCTACTACTACTACGACAGAAACGGCAGCAGCAACAGCAGCAACATCAACGACACGGCCGGCCGACGGCGGCGGAGCCCGCCTTCTCTATGGCGGTCGTAGATACGAAGGGAAGGATCCGAGTCACGGCATCAGCTAGGCTGCCGTCGGCCGAAGCAGCGGAGGAGATGGCCATAGCCCTCGCGGTACTCCACGGAGGTACGGAGGATAGCTTGATCATAAGCGACTCCAAATCAGCGATCCGGAACTACACCAAAGGTTGGGTGTCCGCGGATGTGGCGCGCATGCTCAACGCCAGAGCCGGAGACTTCGTGTCCGGCAGGATTACGATCAAGTCCCTCAAATGGTTCCCCGCGCACGTCGGGGAGCTTGGTACTAAAGAAGACAACAGCCGCAACAACAACAATACTAACGGCCGAAAACACACCGGCATCCCGCCCAACCACAACGAGCGTGCCCATCTCGTCGCGAGGCAACTTACCCGCCGCGACGCGATCACCCAGAGGGCAGCCGCCGTTGTTGTGCGGGACCCCACCGGAGGAATTCTCAACACAACCCAAATCGCGGCGGTCGGAGCTGGGGGCCACGGGGACGCCGACTGTGATATCGAGGAGTTTCCGGCCTCGTACCGAGAGGTTCTTGCACACTATAGGCAAGAACGTATGACATATCCACAACCCCACGGGCGGCTGGACAGGTCCCAGGCAGTCGACCTGAGGCGGTTGCAGACGGGCACTTTCACCAACCCCTATCACCTGCACCGCCTGTGGCCCGCGCTGCACCCATCGCCCGGCTGCCCGTGGTGCGAGCACGAACGGGCTGATATGGCCCATATACTTTGGGAATGTCAACGCCCTGAAGAAGAAGGAACAAGAGGAAGGGGGAAGATAACAGCAGGACCTTCTGAAGCGGGGCGCCTCGCTGAGAGATGGCAAGCCGCCCTCCTCAGCGAGGCACCCGAGGACCAGGAGTGGGCCGTCCAGCGGGCCAGGGCCATTGCCGAGGATCTCGAAAGATTTTTCTCCGGCGATGGACCCCTGGCAGCCTAGCCCCGGGCACCAACAGCCTTAACCGCTGGACAAATAAAGTTTATTCCTATCCTATCCTGTATTTCTTTTCTATGAACTTCATTTGTTTTCGTTTTTTGTAGACTCGGTATGCTTGTGTCTCTGTGATATGTTGGTACGTTCTATACCGGAGAAACAGTACTGTTAATTTGGCAATTTTGTCATGGGATAGCCCACGCTAACGTAGCCTGTCTTCTCATTTGTCTACAGTTTTTAAACAAACAACAAAACCAACTTAAGGGTATACGCTTACATTCAAAGAATCAGGAGAAAAAACACGTGTGCAGAGGCGAAAAAAAACGTGCAATAAGCAATGTAGGTTGAATATATGCACTATTTTAGAAACAACATTAGATATCCAAGAGAATGAGACATTCTAATAGCTTTCTTTAAGAGTGGTAGTTTCAAGAACGATGTTATTATTACAAAGGTTGTACAGACGACGACGTAACCCCTTTACTCGTGACCACCAACCGTTATTTTTCTATATGCTTTAATACCTCATTGACTATTGCTTCTGGTTATACACGCTTGTTGTCGGAGAAAGCAAGTGTTATGTGTATATGTTTTCGCGCTTAAAGGCACTACATTTGTTGCAGTTTTGTTGAGAAGTAGTTTGTATTTTAAAAGCAGTTCTGTTTTTGTAACATACCGAACTTATTAAAATTTTCCTGTGACCTACTCCTCATGATAAGGTGCATTAATTGAGGTGATAAGGCAAAGTAAGAGGCAAATTGAAGTAATCGCACTAGAGGGAATTAATTGGCAATACTTTGGTAAATGGCACCAGCAATCCATGTTAGTTTAATAAGCACGGCATTCACTTGATTGTGCCGCAAATTGCCATCTTGAAATTTACGCCTGCCACAAGACCATCTTTATGGCACTTTTGTCGACCCATGGTATGCAGTAAACTACTACTGAAATCAAAAGAGAAGCTGAGGTGCCGTCACAGCCCTCGTGACCACAACGTAATCTAAGCACATAAGAAATTACCATCTACTATAAAGGGATGACATTACACAACTGCAATCCAAAGGTGAATATATATATATATATATATATATATATATATATATATATATTTCAAATCACTCTTTTCTTTCAATGCGCAGTTTATTTGCATCTTTATCAAATCGATACATTTTCTGGCACTTTTGCAATAGGTGGACGCTGCACAGCAGCGACAAATTTGCCTCAATATGGCAACCTGGAAGTTTCGCAACATTAAAGAGAGAGCCCTTGGATTGGCTGAATTATTCCTCCGACTGGGTATATGGGGTTATGAAGCGTGACGTTCTTGCTCGTTCTTAATTTTAATATTTTAGCATGTCATGAAATTTCTTTACGAGAACCGATTGGACCAGGATACAAAGAGCTATCGATTGTTGACGTATATCCTTTACTGGTTGCTGCAGTGAACCTTTTAAGACATTGTAACGGTCGATTTTTTGGCGGTAACGACATTTCTCGAACACATCCGCGTGGTTTCATTTTGCGTCAATCATCCACAGTATGTCGACTCTGTGGCTTATCCCGAGTGAGTGTTCCTTAAGATTCCTTCGTTTCTGCCTGGAAGCTTAAGTTCGTTGGTTGGGAGCCCGTATAGATTGAAGTCTGGAGTAGTTTCTCGAACGCAACTAAAGATTGATTGTTGCCGTTCTTTATTGACCAAACAACTGCAGGCACGCGAGATGGTGGATCATCTTTTGTGCGCGCGCTTCCAGTGATTTGATTTTCTTCGAGAATATATGTCTGCGTCTGCTTAGATTTCTTTTATTTATAGTTAATTTCTTGTTGTGGCTCAACCACGCGATCTATTTACATTAAACAAAACGCCATATTTTTGGCTAAAGAATGCGCACATTTCAGCATACGGCATTTTCTGCAGCAATGACATTTCTCCAGATTTCCGTAGACGTATACACCCTGTAACCAGCCCCCTCTGCCACCGTATTTGCTCTGAACAGTCGCCGATTGTCTTGTTAGCCGAAGGGGCGTGCTTGAAAGGGAAAGAACCTTTGCCACGTTGTTTCCTGTGACAGGTGTTTTGCCCTGCAACAGCGCAGAAGCAGGTAATGACGCGATGCACTAATTTCAGCAAAATAAGTTGTATCGCGTCATTAACAGTCATTACTGGTCACTCCCTCTTCTTTTTGTCAGTATATAAACACACAGTACTCACAATATTGAGTACTGTATATATATATATATATATATATATATATATATATATATATATATATATATATATAGAGAGAGAGAGAGAGAGAGAGAGAGAGAGAAGGCAAGCGCAGCCGAGGACGGCAGAAAACTAGGTGGGGTGATGAAGTTAGGAAATTTGCGAGCCCAAGTTGGAATCAGCTAGCACAAGACTGGGGTAACTGGAGGTCACAGGGAGAGGCCTTCGTCCTGCAGTGGACATAAATATAGGATGATGATGATGATGATGATGATGATGATGATGATGATGATGATGATGATGTATATGTATAGTACTCATTATTTGTTACAAAGCCCTCTAGACCGGAGTAAAAGAAAGTTCGCGAGTGGCTTCGCACAGAGACGGGCAAAAATTAAGCATGCCAAATAGTTTTCTAGCTATAGAACTTGGCTCTTCAGAATAGCCGGATTACGATTGAAGAAATTTCCTTGTTTCCGCAGTATACACTCGAGGAAAGCAACTGTACTAAAGTTACTCCATTGAAGTTATTCCATTAAGTATGTATTATTGCCAGATTTTTTTTTTCAACGACGGTAATTTCATTACACTGATACAATTACTGCCATGTTTGACAAAGACTGTTCTCTTAACACCACCGTTTCCGCAGGTGTATTAGTATTCACCCTGGCAAAGTGAGTTGAGATGCAGTACAAGACACCTTGTCTATTGTTTGACACATGCGCAGCTCATGTCATCCGGTGCTGCTTATAGGACTGTGGTAAATCGCTTCAACGATTCAGCTTATTCTTGAATGAACCACGGATACGATTTAAAAAAAAAAATCCTGGCAAAACTCATGTACGACGACTATCCAAGTGTGCGAATAGCCAAATCGCGTCATCTGTGAGGTGTGTACTGCAGCCTGGCTCCTCTCTGGCGCTTACCTCTGCACAGGTTGCGCCTTCTAGCGCCACGGCCGCGGAGTACTCCGCGCATACCCAGCGACCCAGGTTGGCGAAAAATAGGTTCATTGAAGAGCGGCACATATCCAGTGGCGTGCAACCACTGCTCTGGAAGGGACAACTCTGCAGACTTGCTTTCCAGGGCAACTTCATCGCGTTCGCTCTTCCCCGGCGAGCGAGCTTTGGTGGAGAGGGCCAGCTTGGCTAGCTAGACGGACCGAATGGCCTCTAAATACAACTGTAGAGACCTGCCCACTACTTGTGACGGGACAATGCGCACCCGATACCGTCGTGCTACATGCATCACCAGAGCCCCGCCCCGCACTCAATGGCCTATACCCAGTGGCACATATATACCCACGGGAATGGTCCACATTTTTAAGCTGCATGCACTATCTTCGGGATCGGCCCATATTTTTGGTAATATAGTTAGATAGATATCCGGGAAAAAGAACTGGTCTTACAATGCCAAGAATGCTATCCTCATTACTAGCTGGTCTCATATTCACCACATTTTTTTCTCTCTCTCTCTCTTTTCTATTCCCCTTTTCCTTTCCCCCAGCGTAGGGTAGCTAACCGGACTCTTGTCTGCAGGTTAACATCCTTGCCTTCTTTCTTATCTCTCACTGACTCACTCATTCCCTCGCTCACTCACTCACTCGGTGGTTCGAAAATCCACATCCATGCAACCGACAAAGGGCATGATGAACTTTCTGATTCCTGTTGCAGTGACACTGCGGTGTCAATGAACGGAACGGCACCGACGAGAGCGCCTGATCACCACGCAAGCACACCGTCCACCAGGAGAGTGGCCGGCGAGTTTCGGTTCCGTTTTCGAGAACGGAAGCAGCAGTACTTCCACGTTTTCAAGAGCTTTCGTCTACGCTTCCTGGCTCCTGAAGCACAGCTCCGTCTTCCGCCAGGGTTGGCCCGGTGTGAACAAATCATGCTACCGTCTTTGGCACGGCGTCACACTTGCAAAGCCCTTTCGCATTTCTGACAAGGTGGACAGACAGCCCTGCCTGTGACGCATGCATGGCTCTGGCGAGGCAATCACCCACATCATTTTGGGTGTCCCATGCAACATTTCCAAAAAGCGATTGCTGTCCACCGCGCTTTAGTTTGAGTTCAGAATCTTAATGTAACTCTTCTATGCGGAATCAATCAATCAAGATTACAACTTATTTTGTGTCTTTCATCACGCGACGTGCAGCATTGACTTTTGTAACCTCATCGGCGCCGGCTGGAAAATTGTTATTTCTTTATTATTGCGGCAGCAATTATACGGACGCTTAAGGTGCGTTTGCGCTGTCGCCGTTGGCATTATCGAGTTATCACTGTACTGACGCGCATGCGCGGCCCGCGCGTGGAGGGTTATATAGAAGGTCTCGACTCTCGAGTGAGCGCAGTGCGTTCGGCTGCAAAAACAATGCCAAGTGGACGCACCGTGACCCTCCGCTAAATCGTCTCTGCCAGAGTTCTGGCTTCTGCTTGTGTTCTGGCTTCTGTGCTTGTGTTCTGGCTTCGGGCTGTGTTCTGGCTTCTGCTTGTGACATGGGCGTTGTGCGCACGCACGTTAGCCTTCCTGCTGAGCTGTGTGCATACCATACCGTTGTGCATAAACTGGTATGAGTGGAACGAACACCAAACGTCAAGCTAAATCCGTCTCATCCTTCCTTTGAGCGCTGACGAACGCCGATGGTTTTCCTTCAGCCTCACCCCGTGCACCACCGAGAGGCGACGCCTGCAACGCCGTTCGCGGTGTTCCTCACCACGCCAGCTTTCTGAGACGCCTTCAGCGGCTATATCGCTTTCGATGCTTCGCCTTGGGGGCGAAACTGCCAATTTTGTTTTCGGCACGACAGAACTATGGCTTGAGTGCACCGCACTTAGTGAAGACAGAAAAGGCGAAATTCATGACGAGGAGGAGGAGGAAGCTATTGCCGGCTGCAGGCGAACCTATATTTTTTCGCGTCCTCGGCTTCATTTTTCATCGATACCTGCAAAAGTTTATTTGATTGATCGATTGATTGATTGATTGATTGATTGATTGATTGATTGATTGATTGATTGATTGATTGTCTTCTTTCTTTCCGGGCTTTTACGTGCCAAAACCAGTTCTGATTATGAGGCACGCCGTAGTGGAGGGCTCCGGATTAATTTTGACCAGCTAGGGTTCTTTAACGTGCACTACAACGCAAGCACAGGGGCGCTTTTGCATTTCGCCTCCATCGAAATGCGGCCGCCGCGGCCGGGATTCGATCCCGCGTTCTCGTGCTCAGCAGCGCAACGCCTTAGCTAAGTCACCGCGGCGGGTGATTGATTGTCGGCGATACCTGCAAAAGTTTACTTGATTCATTGATTGATTGATTGATTGTCGGCGATACCTGCAAAAGTTTTCTTGATTGATTGATTGATTGATCGAAACATACAGCTGAGCACGCCGTAGTTGAAGGCTCCTGGTTACTCCCAATTCAGCCTTTGGTATTTTTTTAACGCGCACCGAAATTAGAAAGTATGGGCGCTTCACAGCAAAAGCTGCATGAGGGACACGCTGCCAGCTTCATGACAACATGAGTTGTTAGGGGAGCGCCATGCTGATCGCTTGCTTGGCTTCAAAACTGCCCGATTGATTGACCCCCCCCCCCCCCCTTGTGTGACTTCAATAAAGCAAAATAAGTAAAAGGGGTCACAAGAGGATGGAGACTTGAATTGGCAACGGTGAGTGGAGAGAGTAAGCCTTAGCATAGGGACAACGTTTCGATAAGGAGACTTGTCTCTGTCACGTTAAGTCCTGACCATGGTGTAAGATATATACTCTTTAGGTGAGGACACTCGCGAGACGCGATCGACCAGATAAAGTAGCAAAGGCGCGCGCCAATCGGCCCGGTGATGGCAGCGGATACCTATCGGCGGTACGACGCAACTTCAACACAGAAAACTTTTTATTGGTTTAATCTCCCGTTGGTATAGCAACCGGCGCTTTGCGGGAAATCCAAAATGATTGAGTGTCGCGCGAAAGTAGGTCACCGGGGAGAAGGGAGAACGTGGGGCAGAGGGCATGCGCGCGTTCCTTCTCCGCGCAAGCTCTCCCTCTGCGTTCTAACTGAAGTTGCGTCGTTCCGCCGATAGGTATCCGCTGCCGTCACCGGCCAGATAGATGCGCGCCGTTGCTACTTTATCTGGTCGATTGCGTCTAGCAAGCAAGCCGAGAAATGTCCCCACCTAAAGAGCATATATCTTACACCGTGGTCCTGACGAAGACAAGAGCCGTGTAGAAACGCAGGCTCCGGGCTGAGGCTGCTCTTATAAGTCCCATTATTCGAACTTTCTTTTTCAGTTAACCAACACTATGCAATAACAGACGCGCATGAGGTCCCGAGGACGTAAACTGGTATTAATATATACGAATAAATATGCTTATTTCACTAAGTAAAAGAGCCTTCGCCGGCGCCATATTCATATACTGTGCAGTATACTACATTATATGAACAACCACACATCATTTTAACCTTTGTTGGCACGCACGCCACATTATGTTACCTTGTAGCTGAATCCAAAGAAATCACTTATTTTACCTTTTCGTTCTTTCATCCTCCTGCGGATCGCTGTGCGAAAAAAAAATTATCCTATTGAACTGCATTCGCTTTACGGAATTCGGCAAGATACTTAAAAGCAAAAGAAGCTCAACACAGAAGCCTTTCCTCTCTTCTATTTTTCTCTCTCTGTCTCTCTCATCAAAGAAGTTCATTTTATTACGGCAGGGTATTAAAAAGCGGCCATAGAATTACTTGCAAAATTGTTGTAAGTTCATGTTGAATTTTCTTGCGCCTCCGGGTGAATTTTTTTTATTAGCGAAGTGAAAATGAAAACTGGCTCATTAGACCTGCGCATATACAAGACATCTTGAGAATAAACTCCGGTCTCAATCGTTTTTTGTTGAGTTGCCTACACATAAAAAACGCCAAAAAATGATAAAGTAATGTGACATAACTCAAATGAAAGTAAATGAGTATGCCACCTATTCATGTGACAGAGAAAGTGAAGGAAGAGAGAGAAATGAAGCCACTGAGGCCGAACTCGACGCGCGGCCGGTTTGCTACCCTACACCGGAGTAAAGGGTCAAGGGGAGAAGTGAGAGAGAGGGGGCACCAGCAGCGCGAGAATGTATGGCTGCCCATCACGCCTATATACAGAGGTCCCAGAGGCCAGTGGATTTCAGAAAATGCGCGGTATAATGTCCCCGTTGTATGCTTTGTGATTCCGCGACGCCTAGAGCCTGCGACACCTGGGTCGAAGAATCTTTGTCCCCGGAGAATGGTCTAGAATGCAGCCGGTGTAACACAAACCTTGAATGATGCGCTCGACGTCATAACGATGGCAGAAAGTTGCACCGCAGAGAACTCACATTAACATCACTTGGAGTCATTAATGGATGCGCAGACAGCTCTGTTTATAAAACTCGGTTCATGCTTGATCCAATTAATGACACAGGTTCACACTCGTTGACGGCGGCGTTTGATCTTTCAAAAAATATACACTCCGTTATTGATTTGTTTAAAAAGCTTGTGCACGTGAATGACCACCTCAGTCTCTTTCAGAATACTTTCATTAGAATCCTGCGCTCCCCAATGAACGCGTCTAAGGTCTTAGAGGATGCGTTCTTCAAAGTCCTTCAGTATTGATCGCCATTAGCTGTTTGATGACGTCTCATTTAATCTTGTACATTCATGTAGTCCTAAATTTTATCTATCGCAGGAATTATTTCAACCCCGCGGAAGCCCACGTGACACACTAAACCAACGTGACCAAGATTTTCTTCTTTTTTTTGTCATTTTTTTAAACACGAAGACGGTATCCCGGCTACCTGAGGAAATGCGTAAAGAAACTTTGAGCCATCACCGGCACACACTTGGAGAAGTGAGGAATGCCTAAACTGAAATGTGCCAAGTCCTCTTTTTTTAACCGTGTGCCAATTTCTCTGCCATTGAAGCGGCGCATCTATATATATAGACGCTCTGTCAACCGTTGGAGCCGCGCACCTTTCCATTTTTCATCCTTCATGCATCCCGGAGAAGCTCATTTCTTTATTCTCACTGCGCTGTTTTCTCATTCATTCGAATCTACAGGCGCGCCTACCTCTCACAAATTTCCTGTCAAAACGGCCATTTGAGCTTATATACGTCACCGCTGTTACACAGACGAATCGTTGTTCTCTTTTAAATATGATAGTGCGCAACATGGCCGCGAATTGTGCGAAAGGGGGACTCGCGGCCCCTATATACTCGCACTATTGCGTGACTCTGGGCGAGCACTAAGGAGAAAGTGAAATGTATACAGGAAAAGAAAGTGGTAAAAGTTCAAACGGTCCTGAGTCGCCGAAAAAAAAAAAAAAAGTATGCTGGCATCGGAGCCCAGCCATACATGTGTGAGTGCTATAGGGAGTTTGACGTAACGCAAGTGCTGCAACGCGGTGAAGAGGACAGAGAAGAGGCTCTGTATATATAACAGGCTCTATATGACAAAGCCCGGAGCCCTTTAAGAGCCTGTGCAAGAGCGCTATCGTGCAAGATTGACATGCAGCTGTTTGAAAGCTTTTCAGACACCGAGAGTTATACTAAATACGAGTATTAGCGCGCTCTATAAGGTGCATCGTCTGAAGGCGGCGCAACGGACATTTTCGGTGGCCGCTCCTAGCTTGGTATATTTCCGCGATAATATACAGGTCTCTGTTATTTGAGAAATATCTGCGTTATGCAGACGCCATGTATTCGCATGGGTACACTGCGGTGATGACATTTTCAATCAGCGCTTGTCGACAGCTAGTGCCATTTTCTTATGGCGGCATAATATCATACATCGCCCGACCGTATATATATATATATATATATATATACAGTGAACGCTCATTATAACGAAGTCATCAGGACAGGAGATGGGCTTCGTTATAAGCCGTATTTTGTTAAAAGGGTTGACGCTCTATAAATATACTCGTAGCAGCGCGACACTTGTGCTGCAACAACGCGGAGCACTGAAACAAAGGCGCGTTCGATACAGGGGCGACACGGCATGTGGCGAAATTCTGCAGACGCCCGGGAACAGTTGCCTCGTCTGTCGGTTATCATCACGCGATGCAATTAGTCACAAGGAGTGGCCGGGCAACGTCGGAGTGACTTGCGCGGTGGTCTTTGTCGCTCGAACGTAATACGAATAAACACAAAGGGCCATCGGGCATGCACGTACACTCTACACCGAGCGTTCCCAAGCGAATTTCCCGCTTTGCGCATCTATATACTATATACGCGGAATCAAACGCCACTCACACGAAAAAGATGCATAACGTTCTCGCCATAAAAAAAGGAATCTTAAGCGTGAACAGAACTTCGCTTGACTCGAATTCGCGCCTCCGTTGGAGAATAACAGGCCATTGGAGAATAAATCACGAACAGTATTAAAGCATCGAAGCAAACCTGCATGAGTATACACGTGCATGCTCAAACACTAATCGAGCATTTATGTATAATATACGATCACGCGGTGGTGGTCTTCACTCAAGCGCGTCTTGCTTGATGTCGCCTGACGAGCGCCATGGCGCCGTATATAACTAAATTTCGGTGCGCACAACAGATACCCTGCTTGGCCGTACATCAAGAAGCGTTTATGTCTCCGGCGCAGCGGTGTGTAGCGGCCCGAAACGTTGGCCGTACGAAGTCCCTGCGATTTTCTGTTCAGGAGTGTTTACTCATGACCGCGCTCAATCGCTTGAGGGTGTTCAATAAGAAGCCGACGCTGCTATACAGAAATAATTGTGAGTTGTTTCCACCTGACGCCAGATCTGATAAGCCTAACGCTTATGTCTTCATAAATGAAAGGAAAACAAAACTTGTTTTCGCGAGCGAAGGTTACAGGCCGGGAGGGAGACCGAGCACCCATATATAGTTGTCAGATTGTAGCAGTATATATACTGCATTTACGAAACGATGTCTATTACCGAATTTGTAAATACCCGGAGATTCTGGTGATCACGATCTCCAATCTCACGATCAGCTCGAAATTATTCTCTGGCTTTCGTAGTAATTTTAGCAACCTCATTGGGTTACTAGCGCATGAAAAGAAAGAAAGAAAGAAAGAAAGAAAGAAAGAAAGAAAGAAGGAAAGAAAGAAAGAAAGAAAGAAAGAAAGAAAGAAAGAAAGAAAGAAAGAAAGAAAGAAAGAAAGAAAGAAAGAAAGAAAGAAAGAAATGGAATAATTTGGAAGGTTGTCATATATATATAGGAGCAACGATATTCTAAAGACACAGTTCATATACATATCGATATAAGGCAGACACGTTTACCCGAGTCCCGAAAAACAAGAACCGTATAAGGTGTCAGTAAACGCCAGTGCACGTTCAAGCGGCCGGCATTGCATAAAAATAGTGGTCGCGCCGCCCGAATGGGTGCAAGATCAAAACGAGAACGTAAATCGAGTTCTGTTTTCGGTTCGACAATCTCAATATCACAACACCACGCCCGACCTCGCGAAACAATAGCCGCAACAAGCCCTATAAGTTTCATTTGTCAAGAGAGCCATGCATGCATGTGCACAGTTGCAACATTTAGTCCATTAGACACACTGGCGGAAGAAAAGTCCCCTATGCCCCCCCCCCCCCCCCCTTTCCTTCATTGACGCTATATACACTGTAATTGCCCCTGATTTGACCGTATTATACAGAAAGAGTAAAACACGCAAGTTGCACAAAGCTTAAACACACACGCACTGCTCATGCTCGCGAGCACTGCCAGTGCGCAAGTCAGGGAACTATATAGCCATGTATACTTTCTGTATACGCAGGAAATTCTACGCGCTGTTGCTGGAATGTCTCTTCGTGCCTGAAAGCACTGCATACGGTGAGTCGTCGGCTGTACCTGAATTGTTTTGTGAACCCTGGCCGGCTTCCGGGCGTGTAAAAGATGCGGAGCACGAAAGTTCTATAGCGCCGCTCTAGACGAAAGCCCCGGGATGGGCTTCTTGAAACGCGTCACTTACACGTGGAAAATGCAGCTTAATGACTGCAGATCTACATTATTACTTGTGGGAAGCTTAGACACAGTAAAATATGCGCGCCTATACAATCATGTTCGATCTATATAGGGCCGAATTCACAAAGCTTCTCGTTCCTATAGTGCCATTTGCCAGTGGCCGGCCACCTTTCGGTAATAATGTGCCCAGCGCATTGGCATACGAACCTGGTATCATCAACCGGTATCAGCTATTACGAACCTTTCTAGCGTAAGAACTCGTTTGTGAATACAGGCTCGGATCTGCAACACGAAGCAAACCGTTTATTTGATACTTTGAACTCGGGTTTGGAGAGACGATCAAAATTATATGGCAATGCAGAAAGTGCATCAGTGCTTCTTTAAAGCTTGAGCCAAGCAGCCGAATGGGATCGTTGAGAGTAAAATAGTTTCATGTCAGTGTGAGGTTACACGGGATAAATTCGCATTAAATTTTAACGCGCCTATAGACAAATTTGCTGGGTGCCATCCATTGAGACAACAACAAAATTGAATACGAAACATTGAGAAGCTTGGCACGATGCGCGAGATGCGATGAAGAACAGTATTTCACTGGGAAAATCTCCAAGAATCGCGCCCTACATCGAGGACATAAACCAGGAGGAGATTAAAAATATTCTCAAGGTGCGAGGAACACTGCAAGAACGTTTGTGCACTGCATGCGCAATAAATAGATATGTAATTAATTACGACGTATACTACAGGAGGACTCACTATAGAAAATGCAAAATGCGTCATTCTATACCACCTTGACTTTCTTTCCAGCGCCTTGGAATTAAATTGTAACAGCCTTTCTATTGCTTCCTCCTCTCCTTGACACATTTATCAGCAGTCCACCATAAATTGCAACTGAAGGGATTAAGAAAGCAAAAAAATTGGGAAAATATAGTAAAACTAACCCTATTTGAAAACACAATCGTTTGTCGGTTAACTCTCCGACCAGCTTCCTGTCAAAATCTGTTACAGAACTGTCGATATCAAGCTTTTGAATAAGAGAGGAAGATTTAACAGAACGAATGTGCCAACAGTGTAATCTCCGAGCCACATGCAGATTTTACCATTGAAGTGGTGGAATTGCGCAGAATATTGCCAATCGTTCGACCCTCTATATATATCCCCCGTTACATGCGATCTTTCTCTGCCATTCTTTACTTCATGCATCGCGCACTCATTCAATCTCTCTTTTTTCTTTTTTTCTTTTTCATTGCCGTGTCAAGTGCTCTATAATTGCTGAGTTTCCCCCTAACTTAAAAAAAAAAAAAAAAAAAAAAAAAACATGCAACGGAACTTGCGTTGCTCTGCTTGTACTCACTTGAACCATGGTTCCAATTTAGCTTGACATGGCGGAATTATCTCGAGCTGCCACTCTCCACCGAGGTCGATAGAAACACTGACTCGCCTATACTTTGTGTCTGAAATCAAATTTAGTCCTGGGCGTTCGTTTTAGTTCGCTCTTTTTCGGCGTGCATCCGTCCTCGCTGCTTCTGCCAGAGATATACTCAACCTCTGTTGTGCTTTAAAGAGCGGCAAGAAAGTGCCGACGTACGAGACCAGTGCGTTCTTCGTGGAATGTAAAGATGTATACAGCTTGAAATCCTCAGGCTAGTTCGCACATGAGTAAGAACAACACAAAAGAAGAGCTTACCTAGCCTTTTCTTTTTTTTTTTTTCTCTCTCTCTTTATTCCGCATCCAGAACTTCAGCCTACGGTGACAGAAAAGCACAGGAAAGAGAAAAAAGGGGTATGAATGCCGACAACGAAGGAATTAATTGCGTGGAATAAGAAAACAAAAATTAAGATGGAAAGCAAGAACCTACGACTGAAAAAGATAAATGTCAGTGCAAAAGGCAGATTGTCAGACTTATAGAGGCAAAACTAAGCGATCAATATAAGCGCATTTGGTTGGCTCGTTAAGGAGCAAAGTGAGAGGGAACTGCAAATGTGGGGCTCGAGCCTGTACGTGCGTGCTTTATTCTACCACTATATACTTCGTATTCGAGCAACACATTGACGATACGTTGCCCGTATTCTATACTGCGCCACTAATTGTGCATCGCTCTTGAAATATCGACAGGAAATCAAGACTCTCATATGTTGCTACAGTGAACTGTCGGGTGTCGTCAATTACATTGTCAATTAATTGATAGCCTCTGTACGCAACCGACGTTGCCGATCATGTCGTCTGGCAAACTGTTGCTTCTAAGAAATGATGTGCTATCTTGAAAGATGAATGGCCTTACCAATACTGCAAATTATACTCGTCCAAACAAATGTACGCTCGTTAATACCCCAAGCCGAGGAACAGAGAATCCAAGTGCCCTCTCTTTCTTTCCCTGCTTTAAGCACCTGTTAATGGTCATTTATGCAACCATTAAGGCTGCACTAATGATTGTATCAGGCAATACTGCGTAAGCGAGAAGTTCGTCCATAGCTCCTAGATTCTACGGGACGATTCCCTTTTTCGTAATTGATAGTGCATTCTTGATCTGGATGAGAGACCAAGCAATAAGCAACCTGAGTGGCAAAATAACTTTTTGACCAAGTTGGGTGGATAGATGTGGCAAAGGTGTCAAGATCTTATAGGCTTGTGACGGCATACATAGGCGTACGATTCAGAAGCCGTATCTCAGCCGTGCGGGGCGCGTGGCCGGGAAGCGAGGACGTGCAACGGCGGAAAGCACATGCTGCTCCAGAGGCAACGACAGATGCATCCGCCGGAGCAGCACGCGTGCACGTGGTCCACGCGCTAGCGCGCCTCAGAATTGCCGCCGGGCACCGCTGGCGTCGGCGTCGATCAATAGAGCGCGCGCGGCGCGGGTGGCGGCGGCCCCTGTCGCCGGGCCCCGGCGCAAGGCCCCCCTCGCCGACGGTGCGTCCAATGGGCGTACGCGGCCGTCCGCCCGCCCCCGGTGGCGGGGAGGGGCGAGCGGTGCGCGGTGCCGGCCGGCCCGCTCCCCTCGGTCTCCGGCCGGAGGCGTTGCCCAGAGCCGCTTGGGGCGCCACGAGCGGACCCCGGCCGAGCCCCGCGGCGTCCGCGCACGGATACGAGGAGTCAGCCGGCCGCCGGACTCTATGGTGGCGGCGCACATGGAACCCGCCAGAGCCAGCCCTATGTCGGCGCGGGCCAAGGACTTCTCCATCGATGCCCTCATCAGCCGCCGACCATGCGACAGCTCCAACGACGGCTCGGACGCCGACACCCCTGGACCGCCGCTGCTGCTCGACGCCGGTGAGTACGCACGGGGCACAGCTGTCAGTGGACGCGCGCGCTGCGCTCCTGGTGCTGCTTGGTTCGCCGGGGTCAAGTGGGGGGGCCCGCGTGGGGCACGCGCCGGACCACCCGTGCACGGGTCCTCCTGGAGGGCCTCCTCCCTCACGTGACCTCGACCTGTCACCCGCAGACAGGTCGCGGGCACCTGTGACCGAGCTCCGTGAGGTTGGTGTGCGCTGTTGGGCGCCCCCCTCCGTCGGACGCGTGCCACTGGATTGCGCTAATGACGCTTCGCTGTAGGCCATTAAGGCACTCTCAACGCTGCTTGCTGAGCAGTCCCAAGCGCCGGCGAAACGTGTCATTATTGTAGGACAATCTCCGTGCCTCGTTAATCTGGCGCTGTCATTATACACGCGGTACGCTATTGCTGAACGTTTTTTGCGCCTGTTTATTTTGCCGAATACGTGAGCGCCCTCTTCTTTTGATTATGTGGCTTGAAAAAGTGAGCGTGAAAAGTTTGTGTGCGCCTGCCACAACCTCAGTATACGATGAAATTACCTCAAATTCTGGCTTGTGTTGTTTACGGACATTTATTGTTTTGTCACTTCGCCAAATGATTTAGTCACAGCCTTTGTCAAATGTTGTTACGGAAAAGCAGCTGCTTGCATCGCATACGTCTCAGTTCAAGAAGTGATATCGTGCGACATATATATGACTGCATTGTACAGGCGAAAGAGTGAATGAATGGGCATATACGGGTGCACGTATGCTCCGCACTAACGATGCTTTTATGATATCGATGTGACGGTGCACGATAAATGCTTCAGTCATCATACAGCAATTTGGAAAGAAAATGACAGTGCAACATTGGTTAATCCCGGGACTCTGTGGGTCTGTTGTACTCCGTTCCGTATGGTATTTACGCATGCTATATGGCTTCATTCGTAGAGAGCAAGTGAACACGTAAACGCAATGAGTCGCTAATGATGGTGACAAAGTGGTACACAACTTCGGATACAAACTGGTTTTGTAGACAGCCACTTCACAAACGAAACATTTGATCAAATCAGGATTTCGGCGCATTAGGCACGGGTCAAACCGAGGCTAATTGCACCACAGAATAAGCCCCCACTAAAGGAAGAGCTCTTCCTCTGTCCTAGCCCGATTTTCTCCCGAGCTGCATGAGGACCTCAAACGATTTACCTTGTTACTTATAGACAGCATGAGAGCCTGGGTAACAAAGATCTCGACCTCACATTTTAATATTATAGGCACTAAATATGCTGTTATGTCAGTCGAACCACATAAAATTTACTTTTTGACAGAGTTTTCTTTCTTTTTATCTTTTGATACTTCAATGTATCCGGGAGGCGGATGAATCCTGTGAATCCTTTAGCCCATTGCTCGAAGATTCATATAGTATATTCTGCCAGGCGGAATCTGTTAATAGAGCTTAATAAAGGAGCTGCTAATGCCGCGTGTAGTTTGATCCTTGTCGGAGCTTTCAATTTAGCAGGGAAGATTTTGTGGAAAGTACCCTCCTCACCCACTTCCAGCGACGCTGCTGCCCTCTACTTATTTGTTATTGGCTATTAAAAATGGAAAGTATTGCCACTGAAAGGGCCGCTTATATCCCAAAATATTGGCCAAGAAAAAGAAATGAGTTAACGAGATAACGAAACACCATGGAAACAAATCCATGGATCAGGAGAAACGCGGAAAAGGCTGCCCTTTTCACTTTACCTCGCCTGCTTCCATGCAGCACTTGTTCGAGTTAGTCTCTTCGCGTGGTCTGTGGGGCGATGCTTCCATGATATATCTACGAACATCGGTGCATGGTTTTGCTCCCATGGGTGTGTCTCGTGAAACATGCCGCATGATGTTCGTTCGTCGGTGAACTGTTCTTTGTTTCTTTTTGTACTAGTCCCCCCCCCCCCTCCCCCTCTATTGCTATACCGTAAAACAATTCTCGTACGATCGATGCACGGCACCCGGCCTTCTGTTCACCGTTAACTGTATATACACTTCAAGTATCCTCTGCATCTCTATTTCAGTTCGCATTGGCTCCTGCTTAGCAAGAGTGCCCTCCATTTGATACGCTATACAAGAACATTGTGTGCGGTCGTACAAGTTTTCATCCTTTTTTTTTAAATGACTGCTATAGTACTTTATTTCTTCTAACTGCACGTCACTCCTTGAGAAAACGCATGCGCGTCGCGTTGTAAAACGCGATGTTCCCAATCGCTCGCATTGCTTTAAACAAAAGCCTTAATGAAAGGTTAAAAAGATGTTAGTATTTATTCCTTGTTTATTTTTTGCGCACACTCATCCTTGCTAGCTTCTACAGTTATCACCTAGTGCAGAATACTTGTTTTTGCCAAATACAGTGGAGCAGGCCTTTCATATATAAATGCCTGCAGCGTAAACATATAGCGTAACAATATATATATATATATATATATATATATATATATATATATATATATATATATATATATATACGTCGAAGCCATGAACACATGGAGAACTTGGCGTTCACAGAGACATTCCGATTCACACATAAACACGGCAGGTTTATGTGATTGACTGTCAACACACGTTGACGTGACTCTTCTCTTTCCTTCTCTATTTATCTTTTATCTCCATAGAGCCTTGCCCTCGGATAGCAAACCAGACTACTTCCCTGAGACCTTCCTGCTTATATTCTCTATCTCTCTTGTTTCGCTAACAGCACGACTGTACACTATAGTAATCCGCGCATTGAGGATTTCCATGTGTATACACATGGAAATCCTCAATGCGCGGATTATTTTAACACCAGAAGTAAATAACCGGCGAGCTCCATTGCAACCATTTTAGCGTTGCTCTTAGTCCGAAGGTTCATTCGTGCCAACTTTGACATAAAGAAAAGAAAGCAAAGATGTCTTTATTCCATGGTCATTACACCAGTGGATGGTTTGCACGACTGAAACATGAGATGGACAGTTTTATTCGCTCCTTTATATAAGTGTGCGGAAGCAGAAGGCTATGCATGCGGTAGGTGCCTGCATCAGGGTTTTTGGGAACACCGATATATGCATTGATTTTCTTCAGAAAAGAAGGAATACAGGTGAGCATGCACTTCACAGGCGATGCAAAACCTGCCCGAGCTGGCGTGCACGAGGCGACCGTGGCTCGGCCCACGAAGAAGCATGCGTAGTTACGGCTTTGAAAGTACTATACAGGGTCACAAACGGCTGCTTACAAAGTTTGAGCTTCAGAGTGCATTATGCTTCACTTTGTTCATACTGCTCACTACGCGTATTCAGTCGCACGGGCTTGTTGTAAGATAGCAGCATTTGTGAAATAACGCCATTTCACACTGTATTCCATTGCTTTCCTTTTTTATATATATAATTCTCTTAATGGAGCCCCTGAGGCTTCTGTGCTTCACTGTCTGTGTTATGTGTCTCACGTATCATCTAACGCAGCATGATATAAACCACTTAAATTAATAAAATATGCCTAAACTTCCCATCTCCAAATTTGTCGGTTCGTCTTGACAGCGTTCGAAAGCTGTGAGACATTTCATTCAGATATTTTATTGTTCCGATAAAATTTTAACGCGTCGGAAGGTCGGAAGCAAGGAGACGAATTAAAATGCAGCAGACTTAAAGTATTTTATTTTGTACAATACAGGACAGTACAAAATCTTTACACCATACGGGTCCCACATTTGTGCCGTAAATATCAAAGTGACAGAATGAAGGCTTGATACTAAAAAGCACAGTCATAACGACCACTGCTGATGGTGCAAAGTTTTACACCCAGTTCATGCTATCGTTTCAAGATGTGTGCGTGTGCGTGTTTAAATAAATTAATCGATATAATGTGACTATTTTCTGTGCGAAACGGTGCTGTGTCAAAGCGACTATCCATCAATCAGTACAGATTTGTCATCTTTCTCTTTCTTTCCTCTTCCTTCCCCTTCTTCCTATCTTCCATTTCTATGTTTCTGTCTCCTCCTTTCTGAAGAGTTGGCAGGCGTTGTGCCCCTTCTGGTGGCAGTTGCCTGCCTGCTCCTCGCGTCGCCTTTCCCGTCTAGTGTATATATGTTTTCAAAGCAAATAATAATAGTAATAAAAATAATAATCAGTACAGATATATAGCATACAGAGTGGGGACTAGAAACGCTATACAGTATAATCCTTTGATCAACATCCAGCACGGTGGTACGCTTCATTGGCGCAGAAAGCCACACGGTCATTATTGCAGTTCGCAAAATCCACTGGTGTAATGACCATTTTAGTGTGCTATCTAGCCCCACAAACGCGCCGAATGTTATCACATATCTCCTATGTCTACATATACAGTTATCCGCTTTCCTCATACCAGACAGCAAACCAGGCAGGCGTCTGGTCGACCTCTCTAAATTCCCTCCTCTATTTCTCTCTATTGCGCGCGTGATACGTCGCTCACTCGTGATTTCGTCGCACATTGTACATGCCATTGTACTTGTCATGCATTGGCGTTCGAGGTACCTTTGTGCTTCAATGCATAAAACGACGTTTTGTTAAGCAAGTAACTGGAACGCCAATGCATTTCTCCGCAAAGTTCGGGAATTATAATCTCGAAACTATAGTGTCCTCCTGAGAATTCGTTCTAAGTGGATCCGCCTTGCGAACTCCATGGCTACAACTTGCAAATTGCAATATGGTGCATAAAGTAATTAGTTAAAAAGTTAATTAGTGTTTTTGTTAATTAGTCGATTGTGCATTTCAATTTTTTGTGCAGTAATGTCCGCCTCTTCGAGTGGGCCAGCTCATGAACTAGAATTGTGCTATCTGCCACAGGCAACTTAAAAAAAAATTTTGAAAGTGTTCGATGAAACACCCGGTATAACCAGGGCCTTGCATGTCATGCATGCATGTATGCTTTGTGAACTGGCGACTCACAAACGCTAAACCCGAGGGCTTAGTTTTTGTGGGGTCGCCGTTGTAACCCTTGATGCGCGAATATTTGACATTCTTAATGAATATTGGAACATAACGTCGCTTCTTTCCCTTACCTATATGCAACACCACAGTGTGTTTCAGTCACGCTGTTGTGCTGCACGAAAGGGCGATTGCTATTTGCAGCGTGGTGATACGCATGACTGTATACGCAGAGGGATCAGGGTGACGTATTCACAACACTTCTCTTGCGCAAGTGCCGTCATCGATTCGCCGTAGATGCGGTAATCGTGTCGTTATCGTTCCAATATCGCTATCATGAAGCCAATCAGGAAACGCATTTACGTAAGAGAAGCTTTGTAAATACACGCCCAGAAGTCTGGATACCGCGGGTGTCGCGCGAAGAAGCTGAATTTTCGTTGCTTCTCATATCCTCGAGTATATATAGGGTGCTGCAGCGCGCACTTGCGTGTGTGGCCATTGTATTGCAACACCCGATTCGAGGCTATGCTCCGCAACGGCAAAGAAATTTAGCTCACTTTCACCATTCCCGCAGTATCTATAGACGCCTGGTCCCGAATATGTATTTAGTGAGGAAAACAATGGCAGTACAAGCGCCCAAAGTTTTTCTCATGGTGTGTTGCCTTATATATAGCAATTGCGCTCGACAGCCCGTTGTGGCTGTCGTCTGCACCTCAGATGGGTCCTCTTTTGTTGCCATAAATGACAGGTGCAATTTTCTGTGTGTTTGATCTGCTTCGACGTTATGTGGGAAATGATTTGGCCACGTTAATGAAGCTTATCTGTTAACGGAATACTATAGAGAATCATGAGAGAAGAGCCTTATGAACAGCATCTGTGCTGCCTAGTTCTATAGCTGTGCACGTCTTTAAATGAAAGTCATCGATAACGCTGCGAACGTGGCAATTTTTGCATGTCATTAGCATTTAGTGTTTATAGGTATATCTATTTAATATGTTGGAACGCGTTCATTTGTTTATTTACCAACATATGCAGTCACTCAGTGGCTCAAATCTTTGTTTACAGCCGTTCAAAGGCATTGCAATTATTCTCAATCAACAACTGGAGTAGATTGCGCTGACTGTACTCGCGCTCTCAAAATAGTTATGCAATCTATTTTCTTGCTTACATCTGTAAAGTGACAAAGTAGACAAAGTGTGAATTGCATGCATTCTAGCAAAGAACTGCTTGTGTAGCTGCTTGTCTCCAGCATATATAAAAATTGCCTAATTGTTCTATAGACATCGTATAACGAGGCACAACCATCTCATCTCCAAAAAACTCTCTCTCTCTCTCTCTCTCTCTCTCTCTCTCTCTCTCTCTCTCTCTCTACACTTTATGTAATAGACGAATACCTCACTTTGCACATATATACTATCCAAGCACCGTTCGCTGTGCACTTTTATGACAGCGTATGTGATATCGCCGTTAAAATGAAACACCGTGCCGTTTCGTCTGAGTTTTGCGTTTAGCATAAAACACTTAAACGAGCTTTGTAAAATACTCCCGCGAGGGCTGTTTAATGGATTCAAGTTCTAAAATGACACTTTGCAACCGCAAAAACAAGCACATTACCATGCATTCTATATAGCTTTAGGTGTATTCCGAAAGCGCACGCGGTGAATGACCCCCCCTCCCATTGAAAGTTTGATCTAAACAAGCCGTTCCAAGTTCTGCGAAACCTCTATATATATAGACAGGAGACCAGCGTATCACCCGTAACAGCTTTTGAATTAACTTTTAGTGTTCATCGTAAACAAATTGCAATTATTTTGGCTTAAAAGTCAATCAACGTACCTTATATTTAAGAAAGCCGCGGAAGGAGATGAAGTTATCGTCATTAACATGCGCACACAACCGACTTGTTTGCTGTGTCACGCACGCATGATGTGTTAACATCATGAACAGCCAGTAATAGTTTCCGCAATGGTTGTGGCACCAGGGTGATTTTGTGTTTCTATATATACTATATAGGACAAGTATCTGCAGTAACGTTCGCGATATCGCGTGGTTTGTTGAGACTAGGGGAAAAACAGGGGGGGGGGGGGGGGGGGGGGGGGGGCAATTGCTTAGCACTCTGTTGCAATATTGCAATTCGACAATTCTCATCTCCGAGAGCACGACATCCTCGGCTAACAGGCGTGCACAGTGTATTTCTGCATGCACACGTTCACATCGCTGTGTTTTTTTTTTTATTATTATTATTTTTGATTGCTTGAAAGCTATAAACCGAGGAAGCTGCGCTGTCTTTCATGCAGTTAGTCGTGCTTAAGACCACGAAATCAGTCGTATAACGCGGAACGGGCGCAGTTTCTTGAAATTGTCGACAAAGGCGCTTGTACTAATGCTATATATAACCAAAGTTGTTCGCATCATGCAAGTATATATATATATATATATATATATATATATATATATATATATATATATATATATCATTCTCCTTCCTTGTGGCCCTCATGCTTTCAGCAGTGGAGCAACAAATTCACACACAAGTTTATTCAAACTTGGGTTCAACTGCAGAAATCAGGAACACAAACCTTTTAAGAGGTCGCGTGTTCTCATTGCGCACATTCACAAAATACACGTGGCACACAAGTGACTGCGAAGATTTGATGCATCTTAGAATTGCAGCCCACGTCTTCTGCTCCGTCAAGTTATATCTCGATATCGTCGAACGGCAAGCCTTGCGCGTCCTGCATTTCAGCACTGCGACCCTACTATATATATATATATATATATATATATATATAAGACGAGATCACATTGGTCTGTATTTGATGCGAACGCCCTGGGGGCAGGACATCATTCCACCATTCATCGAAGCGTTCGAGAACTTCTCTGCTATAGCGTTCCTGCACATGCATGGTTCATCGACCTCCGCAACTTGAAATACACCTGTATGTGTAAGCTGGATCTCGGGGCCTCGTCACGTGGATCTCCAGTACGTCCTTACTAAACGTCGCCAAGAGCTTATAATACTTGCGGCGTCTATACGCTTCGTTCAGGTCGGTCCTTCGGTACCGGGTGAAAAAGGGAATGAAAAAGCAAAGGCGGCAGGAAAGTGAGGGAACGCCGAAGGATACAATGGCCTGCATGCATGTGTGCCCCCGTGATGAGTCAAGGCGAAAGGAAGCCGTTTGGCGCCTCTCCGCAGCGGACAATGCGCTCAGGGGGGATTGGCGAAGCCCATATATATGCCGGAACTGTCGTGTCTTAATAAGGCCTGTATTCACATCTTTCGGAGGGCTGCCGAAATGCGCTTCGCCGCAGCGCGTCAGCGGCTGCCCCCGCGCGGAAGCCCCGTTTCCCAACGCCGGCGTGTCGCCGCGACGAAATGCGCCTGCATGAATATGCACGCGTTGATCTGCGCAAACGCCACGCGCTGCAGCTGCGCCTAGTGAAGCATGCCTAGCTCGCTCAGCAAGCTGATTACAGATCGGGGACAATCACGCAGACAACAGGATGTCGCGCGCCTCCTGCGCACGGGGGCGTGCATGCAGATAGGCGCCCCTCCTCTGTGTATACTTACATGGCGAGAACGAGACTTGGACACGGCTTCGGTGGCCTGTTGACACGGGTTTCGCGCGCCGTTCATTACGGCCGCTGGGGAAGCGTGGACAACGACGCCACCCACGTAATGGGCGCCGCGGAGCGTGTACGCGCCCGCTCGCTATCGATGGCGTGTCCCGCTATCATCTCATCTTCCCCGTGCGGCCCCCTTCACGCCCAAGTGCGCGGGACCCGGGTGCTCGCGGGGGCCAAGGCGTCCGTGTGCGGCCCTTCGTTCCATTGGCCGACGGCGCGCGCGCTACGGGAGTCCGACAGTGGCTCCGCAACAACGGCCTGGCATGCAGTCACTGTGGTGGCCCGCGGTGTGGCCACAAATTTATTACCGCAGTCACGCAGCAGAACCCGCTGGCCTTGACTATGGAGGTGCCAGCGATGTCATGCAGTTCGGCGATCCAGGTACCACGAGCAAGGCTGGTGTACACGCCTCTCCGTGCGCGTGTGACGAAGAGGCGTCGATGTAGTCGCAAGGAAATTGCGCATGAAGCTGGTTCCGGTCGTTACCTGCGTAGCTTTGCATCCTCTTCGGTGCTCTTGGAGAAGAACACGCGGGCAGCTTTGTTGGAAACACAGAGTTTCACAGAGAGAAACACAAAGGAAGAGAAAAACAAGTTGTTGAATACAAATGCAGGGCTTCTCCGCACAGCAACCTCGTCATATCCCTTGTCCTCTTCTTGAAGAGCTAGCTGTGCTGTTGTCTGCCGCGGGTATAATATAATGACGGTGCCTGGAGGAGAGGGCACCTGCAGGGGAGATGATGGGTGCGCTGTATGCCAAGAACCAGTCAGTCGTCCCTCCCTCCCCCTCCACACACGCATACACAGATTAACTAAAAGGAAAGCAACCTACAGCCTTGTTTAGTTCGAGTCACTTGTTCGAGTCACTATATATATATATATGAAATCTCAAGAAAATGCAGCGTGAACAACGCAACGATACAGTATAGAATAACACTGTGCAGACGCACTTGCATTCAATTTCAAGAAAGGCAAGTATGACGACACTGCGCCTGTTAAAAGTTATCTAGGGCTTTTCTTTATTCTCTCTAAATTAATATATTCAGCCTTCGGCATGTGGGTCGCACGTGGGACGTTTACAGAGACCGGCTTTTTACGGAGCTCATCATTTTTTGCCAACGCGCGTCCGGGCAAGTACGAGGTACGCCTGCATTCATATCGCGATGTATGACGTAAAGGCATAATCTCTTTCTTCGTAAGGTTGGGCAGGCATAGACCTGTCCAATGTGTCTTTGGAAGTCTTCCGATCGCGATATAACTTCCGGTCGCCCGTATCTTAACATAACGCTGTGCCAAATCACGAAGGGCCTCGCTGCTATCCGCTGTAGGTTTATCATGCGTAAGAAATCCTATAAGTGACCTAAGCACGAAGCTGCTCGCACTTAACACTATACACCCTTCGTACGAGAATCGATTGGTGTAAATCGAGAGTTCTCCCAGCACATATGAGAATGTCGGCTCTGTCATGTTTTCGGGTTTTGTGTGCAATGGTTAGAGAGAGGAGGTTTTTATATCCGGCCGACCGGAATTTACCTCGGTCCACAATACATCGATTTTCTCTTATTTATTTATTTATTTATTTATTTATTTATTTATTTATTTATTTATTTATTTATTTATTTATTTATTTATTTATTTATTTATTTATTTATTTATTTATATTTCAGCTAGTGCAGAATTGCGTTATTCAATGAAGCAGCAGTTAAGCCTCCCCGGTTCCGAATTTATTAACTCCCGTGTGTCTACAATGTATTGTTTTTGATTTCGATGGGTGGTTGAATGTGTAGACTTTGCTTCAGCTCTTGAAAGACCCTCGTCGTGTGATGTTCATCCTGTAAAGGGACACAAGACTCGCACAAAGGTGTTTTATTTACAGAAAAGTCCCTGCATCTTATGTTTATTCACGAAGAGATCCGTTCCGGGACGATGTTGGAACGCGAAATATATACTAGACTATGGTTGGTTTCTTAAGATTCGCACTAAGCTACGCGACTCGTCGACACCTCAAAGTTATTGTCGTATTACCCACGCGTTTTATATATATCGTCAACTGTTCAAGTATCGCTCCTGTATATTCTGTGTGGTTGACTCTGGCAAGCCACCCTCGATGTTCAAACACTTGCTACACGGGAGAACCAAGCAAGATATCGGGGGGGAAACTGTTGGAGCTTGAGAAAAATTTGGGGGACCACCGGTGGAAGTCAAAATTGTTTTGGTAAAAATGCTAAGGTTCATAGCATTTACTACAGGTCGATAATTTGCGCACTATATTGCGCACTATACATATATAGTGCACTGTCCAAATATATTTGGACAGTGCGCATACATTTGGCCGGCTGTCCAGTGTCTCTAACGCGTTACACAACGCCAACATCTCCGTACTACATATAACGTGGGCAGATGCACAGAAGATGTTCGATTGTTTCATCCCAGCCACAAGTGTCACGGGCAGCCGGCCCATCGAATAAGAAATGAATATCACTTAGTAAACTCGACGCCAATCCACGACAGTTTATTCACTCTTTGGTAGCCCAGGCGGTATATTCAGATATACACTGAAGTGACTGCTGAAGAATAAATTCGAGTGGCCGCTCAGTCAGCTCTTCTGGAAGCGCCGTACTCTATGTATTGTCTCTGAACTTTTTCGTGGTCACTAAGACTAATATAGGGAGAGATAGTATAGGCTGAAAAAGCGGCGATACTGTTGTGCGCATAGATAACAGCACAGAGCTCAGGCAGTCTCGCTAGAAGTTCACGGCGGTTTTAATACGTCACTTTGACAATTACAGGAGCTTAAACTAAGCCTTTAAGCGCGGCTGTAAGAGAACATGGTAGCGCGCAGGAGCCCGCAGCCGCCGGAGGAGGGCGTTCCTTTTGGAGAGGCGGGGCTTTCGTGACGTCATATCGGAGCATGAGGGCGCTCGCGCAGTGACCTTGTGTCTGATGTCGTGGTCGTGCATTTGCTTTTTATTTCCGTTTGTATATGTTGCTGCTCACAAAAGAAGCAATTCCGTTGTCACCAGTAAAAATCCTGCAAGTACTTTAGTGAAGCAGGAAGAGGGTATACTTCCTGGACATTTCTCAGTCTACGTCGTCAGTAAAGATAATATTGAGAATCTGGGTCTGTATCACAAAGCACTTCTTACGCTAAGTCAACTCGTGAGAGGAAGTCTTGGCAAAGTAGTGATAGTGAAAAAAAAAAAAAAAACATTAGCGAAAGCGGTATGCCAAATACGGTCTGACAAAGTGCACGTATGTACAAATGAAAAGCCCTCTGAATTAAGCTCCTGATGCGCATGAAATAGTGACGTATTTCGGGGGAGGGACAGTGAGGGGTCGTTTTCAGCCTTCTCGTAACCCGTTTTCCTTTCTTAGGATTATGTTCTCAAACGCACTATTTAAGGCTTGGGGCTGTTATGACATCACACGCCTCCCCCAATCTCCTATAACATCCCTAGAGCACCAATATTTACGCGTCATTGCGCGGCATGAGTGTCTGCTGCCTCTTGTGATTACAATTAGTGGTTCGGCGTCTTCTCTGGTGTGGGCGGTGTATTCATTTTAACGAGGCGAAAAAGGGCGCCCAGAAAAAATAGGAGTACATATTAAAGGGCCACTAAACAATTAATATTACATTAAGTCTTATTAGCAAATTACGTTTCTGCAATAGCAATACTGGGCCACTCTTGCTGTGACAGGAGACTTGACAGAAAAAAAAAAACGCAAATACGAAAAACGGGTGGCGTCGCCTCCCTGATGTTTCCGCGCCCGTTGTCTCCATGACGTTGCGGGGTGGATTTTGACTGCGTTTAATTGGGTCTAGTTAATGATTCATTGGTAAATAAGGACTGCAATGCATTCGAAATGAACATGAAACTTCGAAAGTTTTGAGAACCTTTCGTGAGAAAAATACTTTGCAATTGTATCGTCTCACTGACATTCTGGCGTCGAAGCGCGTTTAGGTTTCGGGGGCAGGGAACGAAACAATACACTCATTGCTTTCTGCGCAGCGACGCGCAGGGCCATGACATAAGGATCTTCGCTTCTGAAAACGGCCCCTTTAAATCTTTGCAAAAAAAAAGAAGAAAAAAACGCCCCGATTTATATACGACAATGTTTCTCTTCTTCTTGCTTGCTTCTTTTTTTTTTTTTATGGGACTGGAAAGGGGGCATTGTTGTTCGTAGGTCGAAACGAATATTTGGCTTTGAACTTTCCTTTCTGTCGAGGCTTTTATTTATGAATACTTTACTGGGCCTTCGGGAAGACATTGGGTAAGGTGGGAACTGCGGTTATATTAACGCAAAACAATTAGCGATATAGAAAAAGAAGAAAAAGAAAGAAAAAAATGCACCAGAGTATTAAAACACGAAGAAAAAGCACTGTTCAGAAACCACTGTGTCATGAGATCATGTACATGATCCCATGACACCCCCATGAAATGGTCATTTCAAGGTAACGTGTTGCGCACGGCGGTATGCGCTAGGCTATGAAACATGGCATCCGGAACCCGGAAGACGTTTCTGCAGCTGTCTGGTTGCAATTTTGACGTAACGCGTGCAAGAAGGCGCCTTTTTTTATATATCACCATCCGTATTCAGAGGTGCAACGTTAAGAGCCACTTGCAAGATACGTCGCAGCTCCTTATAGTGTCAACCTTGACCGCGCTGCGTGAGTCTCCGCGGTGTCGCATGAGCGTGGCGCGCACGTGAGGGAACTCGGAGTCGAGGGAAGCGACGCATCCGCGGCGGCACGCGAGCGATTCGTGATGATACACATTGCGCGCAGGGGCGCGATCTGGTCGTGCCTCCTCGCTGGCGCGCTTGCGACAGAGTGCAACGTGTGTCAAAAGAGACACTGCCGAGCGACCGGCCGGCCGCTCGACTTGACCCCTGCTCGAAATGACTGCCTTCGTGGCTGCCCACGGCCGCGCTGCGAAAAAAACCTGTCGTTGGAAAACCGCCTTCCCCGCGATGACCGCGTGGTATATTTCACAAAACTGTCTGCGATTGCCTCGAAAAGCTTCGCCGGGTTGTCTCGCAGAAAGGCCGACTCTGTCGGCTATTGACCTGCGAGCGTCTTGGGTCTCGCTCACCGCAAGAGACGAGAGGGGGTCTGGAGGGGGAGAGCCCGTTCGGCTTTTGTCGCTTTTTTCTATTTCCTTCTTTTTTTCGAGTCTGAGCGCGGACTCCGCCGCGTCTGCCATTTCGCCCTTTCGTGTTTTGCGCGGCCAACATCTCGTTTCTGCGAGCGGCGCCTTCGGTAGCGCTACCGGGGCCTATCGACGGTTGTCCCGGGCGAGCAAGCTGCCTCATCGGAGCAAATATATGAGCTCGTATAGGCGACAAGGAAAAACGCGGTCCTCGCAAGTGCGTTGGATGTGTTGGGCTGGGAGCGGCGTTTCAACGTGACGTATAATAGATATAATAGACCATCGAATCTAATGCCTTGATTTGTCATCGGTCTGCAGAGTAAACGCTACGACGTGTCTATAACGTGACTGCCATAATATTGCGAGGGATTTAGACTGTGTGGCGACTGCCATTTCGATTCACAATTTCTGTAACAGCTGTGAACAGGAAATGGTGGCTCAGATCCCCGGCTTCGGTTTAGCTATTATGACAAGGCAAACACGGTTCTCCTTCACTATCGAGTTTCAGCAAGATATGGCTCACTTGCTTACTTTAGAGGGTGATTAAGGTTGATATTTAGCTGAATATTCCGCCAACCTTCTATGGTTTGCTCCTTAGCATTATCCCTTTCTATGTATATACATGTATAGTCGCATATTGTCTATTTCGCACATCATCAGCCACCGTCGCCGCCGTAGCGAGCTGTCAATATTTTCTGTCGTTGTTCCATCGGATTTGATATTTCACTGTCCATATTATACCTTATAACGTACGAGCAGGCGCTGCGACAAAATAATTGTTCCATGATCTTCAGGGACGCATAATTATAGCTGCTAATTAACGTGCCAGTGAAATTAAAGCACTGCATACTGATACACCTCGCCTGACGCGTCAGAATGTCTAACCGCAAGAACACCTGCCGCACACGAGCAGATGCACTCACGCGTTTGCAGGGAGCACTGCGGTCAATGAATGAAGAAACTCGAAAGGTAAACACCGATCTAGAATGACGTCAAATGGCAAGGAAACGCCATTTTCTGTGGCGCGGAGATTCCACGGATCAAAGGCGTGGTGATAACCCTATTACAACTGCTACGCAAGGTGTATTCTAGTCGCGAGTCTCGGTGTTCAGAATAATTCTGCGCTAGCGCCTAGAATAAGAGCCAGGGTTCATTCGGGGCACCTCGGTGAAAATGGGATTCCTTCGCAGCCCGCCAACGCCGCGCCCCTCCTTTGCCTGAAGCTCCGGCGGCGGTTCCCAAGCCGCGCATTTGCTCCCCAGTAATATCGAACCGCAGCACGCCCGCGACCACTGCCTGCCTGCGTCGCTTGTGAACCTCGGGCAATGCTAAGCACCATGGCATGTGGCGCCACCTGTCGCCACTCCGTTCAACCAACCGCCGTGATCCGCAACAGGGAATGCCGTGTTCCGTGGCGTTTCGCCTTGGCGCTCGATAAGTCAAGAGGAAAACGTGCCGTGTGAGCCGAGCTATTCGGAAAATGGCAGTGTTAAAAATAAAAAAATAATCATAAACAATGCCCATTTCCTTTGTTACGATGGCTAGATGGCGCACTTTCGTTGAGGTTATTTTCAAGCTCAGATACAGGCTCTTTACGTCCGCGAAAGTTTCAGGTTCTTTCAGTTGTTTTCTTTTTCTTTCTTTCTTTTGTGTGTGTGTGTCTGTATGCCATTACTGTTTACAACAGGCGAGGAAAATATGCTCTCCAGTTTTTATCCTGCGACGCTCCTACGAAGCTGGACATGTCGAACGCAATGTGGCACAGAAATCATATGCCACGATGGGGCTATAGAAACAAAGTGTTTCGACTTTCTTTCGTGCAGTACGCACATTTGAGTTTTGAGAGGGAGAGAGTGAACGTCCGTTTATTATGATCCATGTCCAGAATTGAGATGCAGACAACTGCTTGCTCACGTTGACAGCGAATGAAAAAAAAAGAAAAAGCACATGCACCATATTTGGCCACTGTTACTTATAACTGTGTTCTGGCGCGCTGAGTAGTTATATGATTGGAGTCGTTGATCAGCTGATTTGAACTATGCTAGGTGGCTTGTTCGTCTCATCTACCGTCGAGTCGTGTTTAACTTCTTGGTGATAGGACAATCCACCTCCAGTGAGACCTATCGCGCACGACTTCGCTAAGCTCGCTAGGACGTTTGTCCCGCGGCCTCAAGAATTCCATGCATCTCTTGCAATGGTGGCCTCGTTGTTTTCTTTTGCCACCAGCTTTACTGCACACGCTAAGTGTGTAAGTAGACAATCGCGCCGTATGTTCCTGACATATAGCCCTCGTTCGGGCAAGAAGTTATCATTTAGTAAACGCTGACACATAGCTATACATACACAGGCGGGATCACTTGGACCCGTGCGTGTACGTTTTGGCGACTGATGTGGTCAGCGGCGGTCACATGCAGTACCAGGAGCTTAGATGTGTATAAGCCGACCGCGAGCGAACGTGTTTGCTCGCTCCGTCAAGGCGGCACCCTTCGTCGAGGGAGAGAGGACGGAAGGGGAGCCGCCGAACTGGGCGGTTGTTTCAGCTGCGATGCAAAACAAGCTGCCAGAGCGGGCACGCGCGCGCTTTGGCCCGCGCAACCGCCACCCCCCGCGGCCGCATCTCGGCAGTCCCGCATAACAACGGGCACCGGCGCACTTTTCTCGTCGTCCCCGGGACGGTGTCACGGACGCAGATCGGTCACTGCGGCAGCGCTGACAGGCCGTCCGCCTGACAGCGCCGAGCCGGGCCCGCGCCGCCCCTGGCCGCACTTCTGTGCGCCGTCTGACCCGTCGCCTGATGGGCGCTGGCGGCTTCGGGTGCGCTCGGCTTTGTCTCAGCTCTGTCAGGCGGACAAAGGTGCAGCAGCGCAAGAAGTGCTCGCCGAGCGACGCATGGCTCTGAATCAGCCGCTGAAAATGCTCGCAGCTAACCGCATTTTCTTTCTTTCTTTCTTTCTTTCTTTCTTTCTTTCTTTCTTTCTTCTTTCTTCTTTCTTCTTTCTTTCTTTCTTTTTTTCTTTTTGCGAGAGCTCGTTAGACTTTCAGTTGTGTGTGTGTGCGCGCGCGCGTGTAGCATTCCTCTTGGCAATAGTGGCTCTCATGCATTTCGTAGGGTGCGAAAGCTGTTGCAGTCGATCGGACGGTGTCCTTTGTCACTAAAGCACGGGCGTTAAAGGCGCTCTTTCTGCAGTGATAAACGCTGACAGCATTTTGCCCTGTTGTTATATAGGCCAAATAATACTCGTGTATCTTTTTGCTCAAAGAACGGTGACGACCGACAATGTCGGAACAAAAGGCATTTCGTCACACGCGCTGGAAACATCTCTGACAGATTTCCTCCTCCAATGGCAAGCGGTGTATGTTCTCCTAGGAGTACGCAACGTCAATTAAAGTATAACTATTAGGAGTACTGACCTCAGCCTTTGATTACAAGACTTGTGGTTACAGTACATTATTTCGTGAGTGCATATACACCCCTTAGCGTGAATAAGGATATACAGTGTCGCGCGAGATATAACAGAAGCGGTATATAGACGACAAGGCTGAAATGTGGTCGCGTTATCCATCTCTTTCTCCCTTTTCCAAGTAATAAATTTTCGGTTGCTGGAAGCTGGCTAAATTGGTCACTGCCATTATGAAACATATGTGTACAGCGCTAAGGAAGACGAAACACAAATATCAACTTGTCCCGTGCATTTCGCGTTTATTTCGTTTTTCTTAGGGATGTAAACATGTTTGATAATAAACTTGCTACCTTGACGAGGTTATATGGACCGCGCGAGTCCTGCCTATTACAACTACTGTGCACAAGTATCCGTTTTTTATTTTTTTTTTTTTTCAAAGAACTGATGGCAGTTGGCGGTGATGTGCGTTTATTATAAACGACTTACGCACTCAAATAATTCTGGAGATCTTGGAGAATGACCCCCACAGCGAGGAGTACCACCCAACCCCTATATAATAAATGTTCTATCTCTTTCTTTTCTCTCTCTCTCTCGAAAGATAGATCCTACAAAACACCAGCTGTGCTTTCGGCACTGAATCCAGGCCTTCCATTTTGCGAAATGTCGTGCCTTAAATGCAACTTATAAGTTGACCAAAATCGCAAAAAAAAGGAAAAAAAGACGGCAATAGTTTTCTTTGTTCTCTCTGTCGATTTAGTTTCGCTGCATGCGAGTGCTATGCTTATTTAGGTTTATTTTTATTTTCATTATTACGTTTGTTGCTGACATTTGCGCTATTGCAGATCTTTCCGTCACTTAGGAGATCTACTTGATGACGTCAGATTCATTTCGAATTTCGTTCGAATTTCACGATTTCCGTTCACAGTTTTGTACACTCGTGTTCCTTATACAGTCACCAGCGGTATAACACTCCCATCACTGTACCAGCGCACAAACGCATCCTCAGTATCCAAAACATCGCTGCACCTTACACTGTTTCCAAAAGGAGAAAGGAACAGCTAGATATCATCTATCGCACCAGAGACCCATGCATGCATCCCGAGAAGCCATCCGCCGCGGCAGCGCATGCAGTGGCTATGCCTTTGCCACTGTGCAGGTTCGAGACAGTAAAGCCACAATTTATCCCGAGAAGCTGCGAGAAAGCGGCGTACCACATCGTTCCAACAGCTTCTAAGAGAACCCACGTTTCCAACGTAACAAGTTCCAACAGGTTCCAACAGAACCCATGCTTCCAACGCTTCATCCGACGTATCGCATGTTTTTGGCGCATTTATGTTTTCCACTTTACGGGAAAACGACCCCGCGTGCCTATACTATAAATGGGGGCATGACGAAGGTGCATGGTGTTTCAAGAATCCAAGTGTTTTGTTGGCAGAAGGTATCAGGCTATTAACATGCGCATACATCAGGTCATTAGAGAGTGTGATGTGTGGGTATTCGAATGACGTTACAAAATATCTGGGCTGGTGCACCATTTTATACGAAAACGTTAAGGGCTGTCTTGCGGCTGGTAATGATGAAGACAAGTTATTTACATGCCTTAAGTGTGACTTTTCACTGGTCGTACCTTTTTTTCTAAATAAAACCAAATCATGCTGGAGGTTTGCTTGTGAGGAAATGTTCCCAGCGATATATCACACAATCGTCAGTGAACTAACACATTTCACAACCCAAATGCAGCGGTATACGTCGCTAATGTGAAGCATTAAAAACAGGAAAGTATACAGAGACTAGAACCTCGTGTAGACATGCACTTTCTTTATATGTCGGGACCCGAGGATGGGTATATATTTCGAAGCGCTGATTCAACTGCGACTCACCAAGAACTCACCAAGCACATAGGCGTCTCAGTTTATCCGTGATGCTTTTATCATTAGCCACGGTGGTGGTGCTTCAAGCGCCTTTGAATGATCCACGAAAACGAGTTCTTGTCTAATTAGCACCAAGATTAACGTGTAAGCCGCTAAAAAAGATGGCCCGGTTGTGGTTCGGAAGAAAATCCCTTACGATGCTCGCGCTAAAATGGACGAAAAAAAAAGCTATAAACATCAAGAAACTCCATGAAAGCAGACGCCAAGTTGCGCGATCTTGTACCGGAAATTGTTAAACATATGGTATGGTATTTCAGCAGAAATTCTTTATTACGTGTTTTGTACATCCTATCTTTTAGTCATTCGCCACGTCGGTTTTATAAATACAGAACGCTATATGTACAGGGTGTACCAGCTAACTCTAGCCAAGCTGTTAAAAAAAAAAAGATTTAAAAAACACGGTGCAAGATACAATTATAAGACCTCTGCATGACCACCAGGACCATTTACTTTTCTTTTTCTATTAATCATAACATCCCATTAGGAGGAAATGTGACTGTAGGCAAGTAGTCTGTGTTCTATACCGTAAATGACGTAAACAAGCGTTGTATATTTTACGGTAACGGCAGCAGACGCCAGGTGCTGGCTCATTCAGCGTCTGCTAATGTTTAGCTGGACTCGTCAGTCAGTGTGGTAGCCCTCTTTGCAAGAGACTCATTGACCTACCTAAAGTTTTGGCGCTTCTATTTAACACATTCGACAAATAAGAGTTACTAAACGAACATATTTCATCGCGTATACGACTATCGATTACATAGCGTTTTTGGATGCGTAGTCTCATCTCATGCGCTAGGGAAAACGTGGCAAACGTATAAGCAATGTTTTTAGCTCAGCAGGAGGACAACGGCAATTAGGACACCTCCGTTTCAAGCATATTCGCGGTCATTTTTGAAAACGCTAAAATTCGACGACCACGTAAGCACTCTATAGTACCGGTAATGTCATCAGTGCACCGCGTTTCAGTTATCAGAAGATTACTAATTGACGACGCGACGATATTAGGCCCATGTTCCCGCTTAGGTATATATAGGAACCTGCGTTACTATACGGAAAGTAAAATATTTCGTCGTGTGTGGTTTAGGGACGATGAGTCACTTTGATCCACATGAAGAGATGCCGTGTACGAGCTCAACGTGGACCATGCACTAGTGTTCAAAATACGGCAAAAAAAAGACATTGGAATAACTGGGATGATATATAACGCTATCGAGCAACTGCATCAACCGTTCTCAAACATACGTGCCCAATTCATTCTAAAAAATGGCGAGAAAACGATGCAAGCGTAGCATTTAATTAAGAAAGTAAAGTGTCATTACCGTTTTTTTTTTTTTTTTTTACGCGCGTAACAAGCACGTCATGGCACACTTTTAACGAAATTAATATCCTTCCGCGACAACGATATTGAAGTGATGCTGACGACGTCATTCTCTTTCGACAAGCTAAAAGCATATGCATTTAATAACATATCGCTATTCGATTATTCAATGTAGGCATATATGACTCGTATAATAATAATAGTACGCACTTACTTTAGAAAATGCACATGGCTACACTGTTTAAACAAAAGCCCAAAGGCATGCTACAAGGCACATCCCCGTGGCTTATGACGCCTAAACACGTTTTTGCGAAACGGACACAGGAGCGGGGGTAAAACTAGACCCGCCTAATGTGCTCGAAAGTTGCATAGAGGCAAAGCGAAAAACTGGAAAAACTTATCCGCGCGCGCATGTTGAGATAGGAAGGTAGCCAATCGAAAGCCTGCAGATTACTCACATGTGTTCGTTGTATGGTTGCTTCTTCGCGGAGTAGCTCACATCAAAAAAGAAAAAGAAATCGCTTCCTACGTTGTCGGTCGGCCGTGCGAGCCGCGTCGTCTTTGGCGCTTCTTGCACACTGCAGTCGCATGAAGTCCGCCATAAAAGCTTCGACCATGCGTTATACGCTGCCACTGATTTCCCGTCTTCCGTTGGTGGCAGAGCGGGGCTTGAACGAAGAACGGCGTCACGACAGTGGACACTGCATTTCGAAGCAGGAGCAAGTTATTGCCCCAGCGCAAGCCACGTATAGTTTTACGCTATGCTGACAGCCGGCTCGCCGTTTCCCGGCGCAATGTCTGAAAATTCCCTGACAGCTCTTATCAGTGAAGCAGAATCATTCAGAGACATCTAGCAGATTTTCTTGTCAGAAATCCGCGAAGCCGGCGCCAACAATCGCTCGTTTACACCGCACGCCACGGAGTGTTACGGTGTTACTGCTCAAGTTGATGCCTCAGCTCAGCTATAGTTGGATAGTGCAGATAGGCGTCATTTAGGTACTTTGTCACTCGAAGAATAGCCGGTGAACGAAGCTATATAGATGCCATCGCCAACGGCAACAGCCGGGTCGTGGCACCGCGCGTATATCATTGGCGCTTGCCTCTCGTCCAGCAGCACTGCTCGCGTATGCGGTTTTGTACCGAACGTTGCGCGACATCTAAGACTCATTATATTGAACGAGGGGACACATTCATAACGCACCTATGCTTATGCGTAGTTCGCGCAGTATTACGCCAGGAGTACACAGATCGTGTGATTTACCAGTACGCTTGGCGCACCCCCCCCCCCCCCCCCCACACACACACACACTTTCCTTTCTATAAATACAAATCACCCATTACATTAAGCGCATCAAGATGCAGTTTAACGGTGTACGGGGAAGTGCAATTTAAGTTCAATTGAACTTAAATTCAGAAACAGAGTCCGTGCGACGTCCGTGAAGCTATGACGTTCTCGCCTTCTTCCTTTCTTTCTTTCTTTCTTTCTTTCTTTCTTTCTTTCTTTCTTTCTTTCTTTCTTTCTTTCTTTCTTTCTTTTTTTCTCTGTTTCTTATTAACAGTGATAGGTTTATTTTTCCAAGTTTCCGCTGAGCGTGGATGCATACTAGTCCTGGCCACCTAGAAAATTGACAGTGTAAAACAAAAACACACGACGGCAAGAATATGCATCAAATTGCCATTTGCTGGTAGAAGACGCCATGAACTTGCGCAAACAAGCCCTAGAAAGCACGCCAAATGACTGAAAACATTTGCAAATAACTCGACGAAAGCGATAAGTTTAGATTCACTCATATATAGCCGAACTGGTCACCCTATAGTCACCGACGACCACGCGGACACGACCATATAAGGTTTTTCGTCTAGCACAGAGGAGAGGGTTCAAGCAAAGGAGCTTCACTAGGGGAAGTTTGAAGCTGCGCAAACGGAATATGCACAAGAAGACGATGACGGGAGAAGCGCTTTACATCTTCACGTGCAAGCAAGGATTTTGCTTGCTCGCATGCAACACACGCTTTCTGGAGGTCTCCGAGCCTTTGGAATTGCCGTTTTCGCACCCTTAACTACTTTTTAAAGCAGGCATCGCAGCCATGTGTGTACCCTTGCGGGGAAATACTGTTGTGCCGTTTATGGCTGGAGTAGCTTTCATGAACGTTCACTATATTGCACTGGGATGATTTATACAATTTACACTTGACTGTTCCGGATGCGATGAGACCATAGAACACCTGCTGTACCTCTGCTGTCGTTAAGACCTTAATTGCATCCCCCCCCCCCCCCCAACCCCCCTTCCGTTCCCGTCAACTCTGCACACTTAACCATTACGAGGCGAAGGTCCTACGACCGTGAGAGTTTCTGTCACCTATCGTAGTCGTGCTGTGCATGCATCGTCTTATGTGCGTGCAGTATTCACTTAGTCGCTTTTTACTGCGATAACTGTTATATGGTCTTTCCTTGCTCGGAACAGCTAGAGTACGGCGTAGGCTGTGGCGAATATCAGCCACAGTCTAAAAACAAAAGCCAGAGAGTGGAAGAACTGTAAGCTAAAAAGGTAATGCATTTTACGGAAGTCTCCAACCAGGAAATGAACCTGTGCTAGCTCGCCACGTGCGAGATACAGTTGAACACCTCTACAACAAACGCCACTACAGCGAAATTACCTCGATGGATTTCATATGTCCCGGCCGAATTCCTATCTTTTATATGTATTCTGAACGCCTCTATACAGCGAAAATTTATTTAAATTTTTGTGATTAGCACAGTATTTGCGCACAGGGTGATTTCTTCCGGGTGCGTGAGGATCGCAAACGACTGGTGCTTCTTTCCCTCGTCTATATATATTTTTTCCCTGTTGAGAAACAGTTACGTGACATAACGCCCGACCCTTCACCCCCTTTCTGAATTGAAGTCGCCGCTGCGATATTGAATTCGCCAGAAATGAACAGAAATAAACAAATGCATTAACAAGTCGACGACAAGAACAATACATTGCGAACTTGACAACAGTATCAAATGTAACTGCTTTGTTTGCAAAAAGAAAAATACGTCGGTTACAGATTTGTGTCACAAAATTGAACAAAACCGAAGAAAGTAGACCGCGCGCGATTGCTGATGAGCGCTGTGGTTTTGTTGATAGTCAATGTGGCGTTGATGGCGTCGTTCATGCGGTGGGGCTTGCCATTCTAATGGAAAAGACAGGGGATCCAATACTAGAGCTTTTAGCGACGAAATTTTGGCACTGACAGCGGTGCCCAGTGCCGGGCTCACCATGATTGCGAAGGATCGGCCAGATAGACGATGAGTTACGTGACTCAGTCCTCAGGACATGACAGAAAAGGGTCCTTATTATATACAAAACTTCTCTAAGTGTCGTTCGTAATTGGCTATCGCCACAGCCTCGTCCTATTATCACACCATTCGGTAGCATCGGTGGCCTCCCGAACGGCGGCTGATGAGAAGCACGTTTACATAAGCGGTAGAGGAGCGCATGCGCTCCCGCAGCGCGCGTGGCCATGGACAGAGCTTGCACGGTTGGACACATCGGGCTAAAGCAAACGTATAGGCACGCATTTGTAATCAAAATATCGTACCATTTTCGTGCCCCTCCTCCCCCTTTTGTACGGAATCACCATAGTTTAGTTGCACGCTCAAACTACCGTATAACGCTTCCTAGCCAACGCTGCGTTCCCCATAAGTCAGCAGGATCATGGCACCGGGCGACCCACCTGACGCTCTCAACGGGCGCTTATAGGGTCAACATAGTGCTATCGTCGGTGATGTTTCTTCCGCAGTTTACGCTAGTGTAAATTTATCTCAAAGTAAATTCTCTTCAGCAAACGGGCCTAGTCTATATACGGCACAACTTGCCATAATGTGCCCCTGCCTGAAATGATATAGTGTCATTTCATAGATATTCCAGCTACATACAGAGCGAACGTACACATAGGTATACCGCCGGTATTTCTGTCTTCCACACTTTATGCTATAATGGTAGTCAACATTTCAGAACCTCTCTTTCCTTTTCGCTTCACGTATGTGTCTTACTCCAGCGTAGAGTAGCATGACCAGAGAGATATATCTACAGCTGACCTGCCTGCCTTTCATGCATCCCTGTAGCTACTTGTGTCTCTCTCTTTCTGAGACTCCCAATTTAGGGTAGTTTTACGAGACGCGCTTGAAGTTCGCCTCATACAGATCCGATAGTTACTGTGCCTGCGTCGGCAAGAAAGAGAGGAAGAAAATAATTCCGCACATACGCATGCAGAAGTGGTGTACGAGTGCCCAGTGAAATAGTGCGCGCACCCCGTCCCATGTATATCTGCATCATGCTCGCAGTGTTGTGCGCGCATGCGATTCCTTCCGGCGGCGACGCGCGCCCCACGCGCCCAGCGGCGAGCGGCAGCCCCCGTGCGGCCGACCGCACGCTCATCCATTCTGCTGGTTTGTTCCGGAGCAATTGGCGTAATGTCACGAAACACTAAGTTTCGACCGTGGAAAGCGGGATGGGCCGATGGCGTGACGCAGGTGCTTGCCGAATCGTGTGCTGGCGGAAACAAGCGAACATCCTGCGCGCCGGGGGCCCACTGAGCTTAGGTACACGCTCCCCTGGCTGCGCGCGGCAGCCCCCGACAAGGTGCACGATGGCCGCGTCCACTCGCGAAGGAAAACGACGCGCCGCGGTGAGCTCTGAGAACTGGCGCCTCTTGCCATATAAGCGCGTTCACACTACCGGGCTTTGAAAGGAATAATGTAGTCGGAGTCCTGAGTGTACTTTTTTTTTTTTTTTGAAATCAAAATGCACGGATATGGAGTGCCTACATGCAACTTGCCCGCAAGTAGTGATCAGGACCCAGATAATGTAACGATTCTATTCCAATTTAATTTTTTTTAGCGCTTCATCAGTGATCTGAGCGACGTTACGACCACGTTATCGCAGAGATCCACAAGCCGTGAACGATGGATGATGAGAAAGGAATGGAATCGATGAAAAGGAATTTCTACATCGACTCGGAATATCTAGTCTTTACATAAGCAAATATCAGGTAAAATTGGTACGTCCCTGTTCTTTACTGCGACGCCAGTGAAGCTTGAAACTGGGTTTGTTCTGCCCGTCCGTCATTTCCGTTACGGCGTCGTAACGGAAATGACACTTCCTCCACCTAGCGGGATTCCGCAGAATTGATTTGCTTTAAGCATTCCATATATTGATACCGAGGGTGACGCCAGAGACTCGCTGCAGAAGCACGGTGAGACCCGAAAAAGGCTCATGTGAGGAGGATATTGACGGACAAACGCGCACATACTTGTTCTTGGAACGATACGTGATATTTAGCTAATCGTTACCGCTTGTAAAGCGACGTAACAATCAGCAGGGAAAAAAAAACTGTTATTAGTCTTGTACAAACTCCAGAACTGCACGCATGCGCCAAGGCTAGCAATGACAATCGTATTATTTGAAGAAGCTCTGAATATAGAAACTCGTTGTAGGTTGATAAACGGCAAGCTGATTTCCCTTCGTTTGAAGCAAGCGACCGAATGATCAACCAATAGCGACGAACAGACAACAAATACAATTAGGTTCGGAGATTAGTGTGTTCAGGAGGCTGGTCGCCGAAGAAATGTGCGCCAATGCTCAAATGTACTTTAAGTGCGGATTATGCGGAGCTCTTTCCAGGGGCCAGACGGCGTTTTCACGCGGAGCCTGCGACTGGCTCTGTTGCCACAACAAAAAAAAAAAAAAAAAAAAGAGAGAGAGAGAGAGAGCGCCGCGAGGTTCAGATGAGGGAGCTACTCTTGGAGCGGCGGCGCTGTGTGCGTTATGCAAACAGAGAGCATCAAAAGCGCCGGGGCCACGGCATGCGGATACGAGCGTCGGCCGAAATAAGCGCGCGCCGTAAGAATAAGCGGCAGCGCTGATTTATCTCGGCGCAGCGCCTGAACAGCGCCAGGGCGGCTAACGAGCAGTGCTCTACACCCGTCAGGCCCATGTATCAGTCGTCGCTGGAGGCGTCCTGCGCGCTCGTTACGAGACAAAACATGGGCCTTCGGCGAGCGGCATATCAGAGGACGCTGTAGGCACCCAGGTGGCGGCGGCGGGCCACGGCCGCTCATTGGCCGCATCTCCCCGGCCCAACTGCTACAAAACGGCAGCAAGAAAAGAAGCAAACTGGCTCCAGCCGACGCGGCTCCGCGGCGGGCACGCGTCGGCGGCCGAAATGCGCTTATCGCGCCGTCAGGCGGGTCGCGTCGCTATCGACGTCGATAAGGGCTCGCGGCGTCACTCCGGCGGCCGCCAGGAGGTGCCCGCAATTAAGGCGGCGGACGCGGCAGGCCGCCCGCCCACGACGTAGACAAAGGCCCCTCCTCCGTGTCCCAGAAACGCGTCACGTGCCTTGGCCGAGCAACGCCTTCCCTGGCCAGGTCGCGCACAGCGCACCTTACGAGTCCCTGATAACTGCGATCCTTGCCCGGATTCAGACCGAGTGACGTGCTAAGAGCCGCGCGCGCGCCGCCACCCAGCCGCAGCACCTCGGGCATCGAGTCGCAAACGCTGCCCTGCAGACCGGACCACGAAATGGGATTGCAACTGGCGAACTTCGGAATGGAATGACGAAAGCGAGATGCAGGTGCCCATCGCTCACGTGGCCTTGAACCGTGAGACGCAAGTAATGCAACTACTTACGACATGGACCAGTTGTTGAACTTGTGTCGAGGAACTAATAGCATTCAAAAGCTTGCCTTGACGACGAACCTTCGTTTGTTTTTATCTGCATGCTTGTGTATATGAAAATCGTCTTCGAAGAATTCATCGGAGGGAGTACGCACGGCGCAGCGAAACATTTCTCGAAACGAAAGACGTGCCCGATACATTTGGCATTGGATGAATAAGAAAATCCTTGAAGAAGTATTGGCATCGAATGGATACTCTCGCTCTTCAACGCCACAGCTACCCGAGGGTGTGTTAGCATGTCACAGGAGGCAGCCTCAGAGAACACTGAAAACAGACGTCTGTTTCAATTAACACAGGAAGAGAAATATGCATATTTTATTTACCTGTGCCAAGGCGTTTGTTTTTACACCTGTACATTAGGTGCCCAGTACCCTTAAAAAGTTCTGCAGTTGAAGGTGGTTTGGAACACAGCCTTCGTCTCGGCGTCATCTGGGCAAGTCTCCAAATCCAATCAAAGAGTTTCTATCCACAGACGTCACCTCAACGATGGTGCCCTGTTGCCCTTGATTTTCGATACGGCAAGCTCTACAGTTACTGTTAGCCAAATTAATTATAGCGCATTAATATTTATCGAAAAGAAAGAAAGAAAGACGTTGGCCACGCAATGGTGATTCGCCTAGTCCAACTTTTGGGATCCATTGCAGCAGCAAGGTAGTCGGTTTGCCCTTATACCGCGCTTCGAGTTATCGACTGGTTCACGCTCGCCTTACTGTAAGCTTTCTGGTTCGCTGAGTCGCTAGAATGACTGTCCCGGAAAGGTTTTCAGGCCACGTTCGATCTCCGGACCACACTCCGGACCAAGACAAATATTTCAACGGCGAATCTTTCTTTCCGAGAACCCAGTACATGGGTTTCCTTTGTAATTTCAAGCAAACATTTTTAGGTGCATGTCAACTGTCCCTTCTCATCCCCATTTGCTACACATGTCACTTGGCTCACTCACGCCGGGGCTACATAATGCCATGCACAAAAAGACGTTGAATGGTGCTCTCGAGAAAAGTTAAGGTTGGTCCTGAAAATGTGGTCATTCTTCTGAAGCGCCACAAAATATCTAAATAACTTGTAGCAAGCCTTTCTATAATACTGTATTTGATGGAGCAGTTTGTAGTAGGCAAACTAAACGCAACTCACGCTCGTTCATATGCATTGCGAATAAAAGTGTTGGTTCGGTCTCTTTCTTACAACATATTTTAACTTCACTCGGACTTTTCCGAAATCAGATTCAACCGAGCACACGCGCACTCAGAGCACTCAGAAGACATACTTAATCGGCTGCACTGAGACTTACCCAAGCTGACACAGAGTCACAGTCTCAGAGACTCAGACTCGCAAGCTCATGAACTAGCCAGCACTCAGAATCGGTTACCGTACTCAAATTTAAATTTAGCCCTTTTTTAAAATGCGGAGAGGAAGTGTGAGTTTGCTTTGTATCACCCCCACCCTGTTTTTATTATTATTATTATTATTATTATTATTATTATTATTATTATTATTATTATTATTATTATTATTATTATTATTATTATTATTATTTTCTGTTAGAGGTGACGTATGCGTTGATTAGGATAAAAAATACTCGCGCAACAAGTTCTTGTGTCCACCATCAAAAATCAGTCCTCGTGGTCTTAACTCGCCGAGGCGCATCCCTATAGAAGCAACTCCGTTCCATCTGTTTAGTGGAGTCGCTGGGTAATGTATTCTGGTATTCATTGTGCCACTGCAGGGAAATATACAACGTTCTTTATGGGTTTATAATCGTGACCGTAAACTTATTATGCTGTCATGTGCCATTGACGGCACGTATATATATATATATATATATATGCACTCGAAAGATGGCGGACCTTGAAATCAAAACATACTCACCTATAGGAAGCTTGCGGACCCAGATACACATGTCGCAACCTGCGACTGAGACTCATTTTGGACTGACTCACACGGGCTCCGATTCTCGGTATACCTCAGACTCTGACTCACACCCACACGCAGTGTTCGTGTACATACGAGAGCCGCATAGCGCGCTTAAACAGTTACCCTATTTTTCCGCTAACTACAACTGATTTTTGTCGACAACCTTTGTCATCACTTTGACTTTAGTCGTCGAAGATACTTGTTTTCATCTTCCTGACACTTGGGTATATGGTGAGCACGACCAGTTCCACAACCGCGGTTTTCCAGAAGATCCGGAGGCGAAAATTTCGCCTTGCAAATCAAAGCACATTTGAAGGAAAGGATGCAGCTCCTTCATTGCCACAGAAGGCTTTTCGCAAGTAAACCAAACAAGTGGGAACAAAAAAGTTATGTGACTAAAATTTCCATACTCTTCGCTGTTTACTTCACAAAATATTTTTACAACGTAGGGTTTAACAGACACCTAAAAAAAAAAAAAAACTTATCAAGTGTCTTTCGTGTTTTTGCGCTGTTCCCCTGTAGAGTATGTACCGACTAGCCCAAGCCTCCACGGTGTTGCAGTATCAAGTGTACTCAACCAAGGTTTAATTGAAAGTCGGTTATGAGTTTTCATTTGAACGAAATAGCCAATTTGTTATTAGAACTCAAAAGAAGTATTCAAATAATGTTCAATTAAAATTCATATTTGATTACATGGAGTGAACTCAATTAGAGCCTAATTAGAACACATGAAATATTTTAGAAAGGGTATAAAGGCAAAAAGAAATGCAAATTGGGCGAGGTGGCAGGCTGATGGATTTGAACCCTTAACGAGTCTACCCGTCAAATATACCTGAGATTCGGGAAACACTATCAAAAATGTATTTTCAACACAAGTAAGTTTCCCCCCACCGAAATTGGTGCTAGAAAGAACTACACGTTAGTGGCAAGCCCTGTATGGTCACAGGTGACAAGTGTGACGAAAACTCTTAGTGCTGCGTAATCAGCGTAAGTTAGAATTCCTGCAGCTTGATTGCCTTTTTGCGACACCATGTTTTCTCTCGTGCACATAAATTGTGTGTGCTCCCGCCTCTTCGCTCTATCTCTTGTTCCCACATCCCTGTGCCAACTTGCAGGGTAGTCAACCGGACAGGTGCTGGTTAAATCCTTGTTCTCCTTCCTTATTCTGCTGTCTTGTCTCACCAGGGGTTGCTTTGCTTTGGTCACACCAAAGCAACTGACCTTTCTGTGATTACTCTTGCGCCGTCGCGAATAGCGCTTGCGTAATAAGGAGCAACGCATCTTGACCGCAGTCTTATAAGTTCGCAGCTACTCGCGCTATAAGCTAGTTCTAAAGCCAAGCGTTCTCCCCCCACCATCTTAGCTCCCTTTCGGTTTCCTGTCTGTCCATCCTTCTTTTTTTTTTTCTTCTTTTTTTTTTGACAGATAAAGTGGGCCAATCCCGGAGACAGAAGGTACACTGGGCTTATCACGGAGATGGTGTAATGCGAACTAGACCAAGCTCCCACGGAGTCGGTGTATTAGTAAGCTTGGTCGATTCCAGAGCTGGTATAATCAAGTCTGGGCCGATCCCGGAGACTGTGCAATCATAGGTGGTGATTTGGTGGGCCGATATTGACACAAGTGCACGGTATGTCTCCTCGCAATTTTTTTTTTAATGTGGTTTGTAAACCGAGCCGATCCTGCCAGCATTGCAATCCTGTCAATCCTGATAATGATATCGCATTACAGTAGCTCAGGTATAGCATGTTCGCCTATCTTCCGCCATATGTCGTGGCGCGCTCTTTGGCCATAGCTGGCCCTTGCGCCATTATACGCCACACATCAGCACCTATCTTCCTTGCCTATTCGTCCGGGTTTGGCGTCGGTGTCTCACCGAGTAGGCACAGCAGGAGCTCTCTAACACTGCTGTGGTGCAGAGAGGGAAAGCAAGAGGATCATTTATACGACAAAGGACATTTACAAGAGACAAAGGACATATCGCCAGATAGACTCAGTGGGTCGCGTTGCGTTGGTCATTGATTGATCAGGTGTCTTTCAGAGATGTTGAAGCGTTAAAAATGCATCGCTATATTTCATACTTCTCTGTACATGCATCTCTGCTCAAAATGATTCCTTCACCGCTCTAAAAAGATGACATTCTTGCAAGTTATCGTTGCATCCACACCGTGTCTCAATTTAAGCAGAAGGTGTAAACGACTACATCAGTTGAAAATAAAATACATATGCAAGCATCATGTGGCTCTTTGCATATCACCTAATTGAAACGATTCAATAAGCTTGGCTTAACGTAGATTCCAAGAAGTTCGCTGGATCTCGTAATTTCCGTCCGCAGGAGCACTATATATAGAGTGGTTTTGTTTATCTGTCATGCTGGTTACTTGCCTGGCGCCCGCCGAGAAAGAGAGTTTGCTTTGTCGTCTCCTTCGTGCTTACAGATGTTTAAAACAGGTTGATAATCGTGAAGAAAAGAAAACGTCTACGTCATCTAGAGTCTTGCTCGCTTACTGTCTTCATACTCATCCGCATCGAATGCACGCGACGCTAAGAGCGGAGCAGTCAATTTCATTTCATTTCATTTTACTACCTTAAAGACCCCGTTCGGGGTATTACATAAGGGGTGGTTAACATGTTTACACAATAAAATGCAGGTGTTACGGGGAAATACAAGTTTGAACAGTTTCCAAGAATTCTGAATGACATGGGATGGCAGCGGCATTGAAGGGTAGGTCGTTCCAGTCTCTGGCAGCCCGAGGAAAAAAATGAAGCCTGAAAAGTGACAGTTCGTGTGTGAGGACGAGCAACTTGCAGTCGATGGCTGGTGCGCTGTGACATGCGTGAAGATGATGGCGTGATGTAAGGTGGGCGGCTTAGCGAGCTGTAAAAGAATGTGTGATAAAGAGAGAGCGTGGCGATACGACGACGAAAAGCAAGAGATGTCAAACTAGATTCTGTCTTTAAGCGTGAAATGCTGATGTTATATGAATATGATGAATGGATTAATCTAGTCGCACGATTCTGAACTGATTCGAATTGATTCTGAACTGATTCGAATTTCGAGAGTTCTGGCCGGTACTGCATTATATCGCGCGTAGGACAGAGCCGCAACAACAATACTAATAGATAACGTCTACCCCTTGAAGGTTGTTACACTTGTTCGTCCCTTCCAACAATAACATTCCACAAGATGGTGATAAACGGCCAATTAAAGATACGTAGGGTATCGAACTTCAGTTATTCTAGGTATACCCGCGCGAAAATATATCTCATGCACTTTTTTTTTTTATGCACCTCTTGCCAGAACAGTGGGATGAAGTCAACCTCTGTTGCACAATCTTTTTTCTACCCATCAACTTTGGTGACTATTAAAGTCACAAACGAGCAGGAATATGTTATCGTTAAAAAGTGAACGCTTAAGAACGTGGCAGTAATGTCATATAGTATTTGTGGGGGAATGGACACTGCATATAACTACCTATTCATGAACTTTTTTCTTTTTTGCTCTCTTTTTTTTTTTCGCAAGAAGATCCAAAAGTACAAGCTCCTTTTTTTTTTTTTTTTTTTTGCTGATTCGTTGACTCTTATTTAACGACAAAGCGAATGAAAGTTCGTAAATGAACTCCCTCTGGAGTACAACCAACCAATATGGAGTAACCAGGAGTATTATCAACCAGCCCCTACAGCGGCATTGTTAACTACACTGTTTACAGAAACTACGCACTCGAGAAAAAAAAAAGGACTGAGTAAAGAAAAGAAAAAAGAAAAACCTTCCTGGTGGTTTTTGTTTCAACCATGGATATAGCTTCAATCTATAGCTACTGTAACTATCAGCATCTACGTGTTCGTGCATGCCCCATATAGGATTACATTGTGTAGCCGAAAGCTATCAAAATTTTTTTCTTTCTTTTTTTCATCTGCACAGATCAAAATACGGTCGTCATGTACATTAGGAGCGGAAAACCAAAGCCATAATGCAGGGATTGACATATGCTCACAAGTATTAAGGTCATCGAGATTTTCTTATGTGTAAACTTTCTTACTGCAAAACTGAACTTGATCTAAGATGTTCACCCTTCCTTTTCCCATAATGGCCAATGATCATTGCCTTTTCGTTCTTCCTTTTTTTTTTTTTTTCAGTTGCGGATGACTCGTTACGCGTACCGAAACGTACGGGCGTTCGTGCCCAAATCTGGCATTCGCATTAAAAAGTACAAAAATAAATTCTTCTGTTTTACGTGCCGAAATCAGCCTATGATTATGAGGCGTAGTGGCTCTGGATTAATTTTGAATACCCTGCAGTTCTTTAACGTGCACCCAATTCAATTTTGCAACACGGATGTTTTTTTTTTTTTTTTTTCATTTCACCCCCATCGGAATGCGGACGCCGCGGCCGCCGGCATTTCACCCGCGCCCTCGGTCTTAGCAGCGCAATGCCAAATCCACTACACCACCGCGGCGGTTGGCATTCAGACCCGCGTAATATTCTCTTGCGAGGAGTGGGTATTTGCTTCGATGGCAGACGCTTGGAGGCGCTTGTCTACTGTATGCCAGCATGCGCAGTATTCGCGAAGATGCAGCGAAGTGAACTTCTAGTGCTTTTAGTTCGCACTTCCTCTTTTTCCGACGCGGTGACGCTGTAGTGCGATGGCAATTATATGGACACTCCAAGCGTATTCCTACCGTCGCCGTCGTCGTCGCTGTGAGGTTCCGTATAAAGTCCAACGGCGATAAAGTCGCCGCGTGACGTATGCTGTATGTGCGAGTGAAAGCGCGCGAGGGACGCGCGCTTTCACGGAGCGAGCGCACGGCGTAGAGTAAACGCGGCGCCTTCCGTCATGCGAAATGCCGTGGGGGGGATGGGAGGGAGGGAGGGAGGGGAGGCAACGTTTAGCTGCGGCACCAAATGCGTAACTTGCGACCGGGCGCAAGGCGAACTGGCGACTCAATCTCCCACGTGAAAGGAGGAAAGCCGGAAGGCATCGCGGGAGGGAGAGGGCGCTGCTTCTACTCTGCCACCAACTGCGTACTTGTACTTTGCGCGGCTGCGGGCTGTCGCGGGCACCTTACTTGAAAGCGATCTCCACACGGCTCTTTGTATGCGCTGTGCTTTCGCCGCTCAGTTTCCGTTGAAGCTATAGACCGCATGAACCTTCGGTCGCTGCTGCCACCGCGTTTGCTCACGCCAGCGTTTTGACAGTGGTTGTCTCTGGTCATCGTGTGTCATCTATTCATGTTTGCTTGTGCGCGCTGACACCATGCTTCTTAATTCAGTTAGTAAGCGAATGCGTCCAAGTTTATGCAGCCGATAAAACTACCATCCTTACTCCGTACTAATTTGCTATCGGAATTGATGCTTCGCCTTTCGGGCGAAACTGTGACTTTTTTTGTTACCGCGTTTGCCAAATTCACCATAAAGAAAGAAAGAAACAAACAAACAAACAAACAAAGGGTGAGGAGAGGCGCACAAAGATGTCGCTAACTCTTTTCAGTGCCAGCGCTTTTTGTTTTCTTTTCTTCTGTTTTTTTTTTCTTCTTTTTTTTACAAACCGGAAAGCGTAAGCGTGAAAGTACGCGGACGATACGAAAAGTGGACAAAACCGTCGTCATTGCTTCGCGCTTTCATTTTATTCCGTATGAACGGCCACCGACTCGCCGGCCTGTTCACAAACGTGAAGATACAAATTAATTTTCCCTTGGCAGCAGTGACTGCGAAGCAACATATTGTGAGATGCATTCAGTGATGTCGCTGAAGCCAGATGAAGCCGTGATCTCTTTGCTTAACGTATTCTTCGCCTTCCATTGTATTGCTATTCACCGACGGTGACTGAACATTCACTTTACTACGTAATTTTCGGAACTTCGCTCTCTGTGGGGTTTAAATTCAATTCAACTAATTTCTATACTACCCGCCGTCCTGGCCCAGCGTTGGTCTCCGAAGTACGAGGTCGTGTGATCAAATCCCGGCCGCAGCGGCCTCATTTCGATGGGGGCGAAATGCAAGAACGCCCCGACACCTGTAGTCCTGTACCGTGCATTGGCTGCGCGTGAAAGAACCCCAGGTGGTCAAAATTAATCAGGAGTCCCCCACTACGGCGTGCCTCATATTCAGGTTGTGGTTTCGGCACGTAAAACCCTAGATTTTTTTTTTCATTTCTATACTGCCTGCAAACGTTGTGAGGAGCCGGTTCAGCCTCGTTCCACTCATAAACGGGTTATCGGAGCAGTGATCGGCTCACGATACATATCTGGAGAAGGTGCGTTATGTACACGCGAATAGCAGAGCGCTGGCAACGCGTAACTATACTTGTAGCATATTTTAACTCTATCACTCAAAAAAAGAGAGATAGAGAGAGAGAGAGAGAGAGTTACACCCCTTGACTCTTATCTAGTTCCCCAACGATATCCGTCATCGATCTTGCGTGCAATACCTTTATTTAACGCTCTATGCTCGCTGCTTTCCGGTCACGAACTTTATGTCGCGCTGATACGTGCATGTCGTTCGTGACCTGAGAGTAGGTGCTTGGCGCGCATAGGTTAAAAGAAGGGGGAGGGGGCGGGGGGATGTATAGGTATCTACTATTATTGTTGGGGTACAAGACAAGCGCCGAAAGATGCACATTTTTCTTAGGGTGCACTTCCGAGAGTTATCAAAAGTGGAGTTGAATATAAGGTACGCACGTACTATCGACCAAAAAAGTTTACGGACCAAGGGATCTGACAAAAAGCTGAATATATCCGCAACCTCAAAACGCCAGCCTGGTATTCCCATTTCCAGCCTCTACTGGTATATGCGAACAACATTGAGATGTACGGTTTTACTGGCTATATATATTTTTAAAATCTGCTCGGATATTTAGCGTTTCCTGAGATCCCGTGGTCCGTAAACTTTTTTGCTCGGTAGTATACATACCACCCCGTCTCTCAGTAGAGCACGTTCAACTTGATTTGGGACAAGCAGAGCATACATATACAGCTCATACCTGCCATCTCTCCCGAAATTTTCGTAAAGCCTATGGATTCGGACTTGTTTTTACGTTTTTACAAATGTTGCATCAAGTTCTGCGAAAAATAAATTCTGTTCGCAAAAAAGGTGTTGAAAGATGGGAGCGAGGCAGTATTTTTTTTTAAAAAAGGTGTATGCAAAAAATAAGTGACGGCTGAAGCCACCAATACGGCGTCATCTTGTAGCAGCGCAAGACCGCAAGCATATACCAACTTTGAAAGTTGTTGAGCGTTGCATCGCGTTATTGTGTGCATTTTTTCTCACTTAATTTTTGTATTCCTTCTATCACCTTTTATTCCCTTTATCCCTTTCCTCAGCAACAGGGTAGTCAGCCTGTAATTACACTGGCTAACCTCGATGTCTTCCCCTCCCTTTTTTCCCCCCTCCTCCTCCTGTATACTTCTCAATGTCTGCTGAATGCGAACAGTTTAGTTCCACAAACAAGGCCCGAACACAATTTCGCCCAATGATCTTCAACCATACCTTTGAAAGTTTACTGATGGTGAAAGGACACCAGAGGGGTACAATTGCTTCGAGTATAGTTTCTCAAAGGCAATATCGGCAACAGCTAAGTCACTGGAAAAGACACCGTCACGGTCGCGCAACAAAAACAGTATTTAGCGGCCGTGTCACTCTGATCAATGAGATCAACAATGTGGCCCTTGTCAATCTGTACTTTTCCAAGTTTTCTGCGGCTTGTGAGCGGTGTCAAAAGGTCAAAAATCGCTGATAACTCTGTATACGTATCTCACAAAAAGTGTGTGCTCAGGGACAGCCTTAAAAAACAATGTTCGCCATTTCCCGGGGCACCCCCTCCCGCCATCCCCCCTCTACGAGTTACTACCACGGGAATTTTACTAATTTTAAAGGTCACAGGTTGGCAGGTATGATATGCTGTATACAAAGACTTCCCTAATGGAGGGAAGCAGTTATATGGAACAAGCAGTTATTCCCGCATAAAGGAGTCCTCATTACCCCCTTTGGTTTTTATATAGAGCGTGGGTGCCGAATTCTCGACGATCCACTGAGAGGGCTTTCAGTTTCCTTTCTTGTGCGCACAACCAGAGGGACGCGATCCAGCGCCGTTTCCAAGCCGGCACCACCGGAGTCGCGTCGGCTGCTTAGCTGCCCGGGAGCCGTCGGCGCAGGGTTGACGCCTACAGGTCGCGTGTCTGCCGGCTGCTGACGATAAGCTGAGGCGCCAGCGAAGAGGGCTTGAGCACACAAGCGGCCTGTCTGTCGAGTGCTGCCCAAGTCGTTGTTGTTCTCGACTTTTCGGCGGCGGTGGCGGAGAGCATTGGAAAAAGGAAAAAAAAAACGGAAACGTTTGCACAAGATACGGGGAGATAGCGCCGCGAACGAAATATCTCGCACGGTATTTGACCGAGAAGCAATTAGCGCCCGCAGTCGGCCTCGAGATACAGACATCCAAACGGCCCCTGCGCGATACGTTCATATATCTTGGCCGGGCTCCCGACAATTCATTGCAATACTTTTTTTTGCTGTTCTTTGACGCTTGTGTTCGCACGTGAAGTAACGCTTCTCTTTGAATGATATGCCCGGTATCTCCACAAGCACAGCTGTTCAAGTATGTGAAAAAAGCTTATAGTTTGACGGCGCTTTCCTTCTGAGGCAATGCGCAACTCGTAGTGACCCCTGCCTCTGGATAAGAAGTACAGGATGCGATTAGGCGTTGAGTGGGCGTTTCTGTGACGCTTTTTATTGCATGACAGGCTAAGCGACCTTAATTCACAATTTTTCTCCGAACGTTGCCGACACTGGTGGCAAGATGCCGGCTGTACGATTGAGGCCACAGTACCGGCTAGATACGGTTTGCAAATATGTGTTGTATGTTAGTGTCGCAACAGCTTATTACCGTTACAATGCAATAGGAACAAACAAAAGTCAGAGGCCTGTGTTTTAGATTTAAAGGCGATACTAGCTTGCCCTTTCGCCATTCCACAGCACATGCTAGACGCATTTGGAAAGCTTATATTTGTGGTAAAATGTAAGCTGTGGGAGCCGAATGCAAAAGCGCCTGTGTACACTGATCATTGGGTGCACGTTAATGAAGCGCAGGTACTCGAAATCAACCCGGAACACCCCCCCTTCCCTCCCCCCTACATTGTCTCTCATAGCCCCTGTGTTGATCTGGGACGTTTGATGCGCACCTCCTGACAAAGTGACGCCTTCGGTGTTTTTTTTCTTTTTTTTCATCCCCTAACCCCTTCCCTCCTGCGTATATATATATATATATATATATATATATATATATATATATATATAGGTTAGCAAAGCGGACGTGCGGCTGGTTGACCTCCCTGCCTTAACTTCACATTTCTTAATCTCTCTCTCTCTCTCTCTCTATGGGACATCAAGCGTCATTAATAAATCGATCAATCAATCAATTAAGTTCAAAATGCATGTTAGCAATATTATGTGTTTGAAAACTGCATTTGAAACGTCGGTGTGTTAGGTTTCCTTACTATAGTAATTTCCAAAGTTCGTTTGGTCTTTACAGTTACAAGCCTTGAGGGAAAACTGCTTGCATAGACCACGTGAACCTCGATATATACTTACTCTTTTTTTTTTAATTTGTGCTGCTATGCGAAGCGCATTCGGCGTTGCTCGATGTTCTACGCAGACGCCTATAGCGACATTTAGCATCACCTGCCGTAGCGTAAGTCTCACTGTATATTCTATCTTTTCTGGTGATGGCTGACAAACTAAGCACGCGACTATTGCGCGTGTCTGTAGACCATCGAGCACCTCCTTCTAAATGACAAGGATTTCACCTCGCGAGTGCGTTGAACCGAGGTTTCGGGGACCTACACATGCAGAATGTGACTCGAGTATGCTGCTGCCGTTTCTGTAATCTTCAGCGACAGTTTACTTACATTGTGCACCCTGGCGTGCGCACGCAGTGCTCATGTGCTCTGCCTTTGATCGCTAGACACACATAAACCTTAATCCTGTAGGGTGACAAGCGAGACGCATGTCTGGAAAACTTTCCTGGTTTTCCTTTCTCCGCGTTTTCTCATTAAAGGACACGAAGTACACTCTTCCCTGCAACGGCTATGCGCGTCATATACTGCGGACGGACGGCAGTCCTATTTATAACGACAAGAGGGGGAAGGATGCTTTGCTATACTTTTCTTTGTTATACGTCAGTTCTCCATGCGACAAAGGAGGGAAAATGAGAGGAGGATAAACGCGTTTTCGGCTGTCCAGGCGGCGAGAGCAACGGATTGGAGAGGCCGCGCAAAACCCTGGGCCACGGGTTTGTCAACGCTCACGCAATATTGATATTACTATCACGCTATCGTGCGATCTTCGAGGCAACCCAACGTATACATAGAGGTCTCACGTTACTCGTCATGTTTATGTTGTCTTTAGCATGCTGCGCGAAGGCTGCCCTATCAAAGGCCCCATAAGATTGGCGGTAATTCGACGACGCGTAATTAGGCAGGTGTATCGCGCGTAGTACGGCGCCCGTGAATCAGTCCCACGTATCTCGGCTCTTCGTCGCATCCAACGCGTCGCTTTATCGAGGAGGGGGAGGGGGGGGGGGGGGGCGCTTTGCAGACTGCGACAAAAGCGTCGCGGATGGGCACTTCGTCCGGGGCTTGTGTTTGCCTTGCTCGTGAGCCTGTCGTCGCCTCGGTATCATCGGAAACTGTTCGCGCGAAAGCGTTGCTGTCCACCAAAGGGTCCCGGTATTATCATAACACCGAGGCCCAAGTGTCTAAGATAAATACCGAGAAAAGTGGCGCTACCGTCCAGGCGTCGGGCTCATCTACAGGAACGATAAGAAACGCACACAATGACAACCGCAACCCTCTCCGCCACGCCGTCACATTTAGACTGATACCGATAAAAAGAAGGGGGGAAAAAGGTGGCTCGTAATCGCTATCGCTCTAGACAATGTACACTGCAAAGCACCACAAAATAAAAGGCAGGAAAACTAAAGTGCCGTGTTAGAGAACTTTATTTTTTTTTTCTGTCGATCGGCACAATAATTAAATAAATATGACTGAAAACCACTTGTACTTCTTTATGTACGAAATCCCCATGCTGAACTTATAGTTTTTATATATATATATATATATATATATATATATATATATATATATATATATACGGGGTGATCATTTTTAAGTTTTACGGAACTTTAAAAAATCGGCTCTTGCAGATAACATAATTCTAGTTCTTGAGCTGGATTATTCAGAAAGGCGGACATTAATTGCACGCGAAATCAAAACCCATATTCGACTAATTAAAAAAGATCACTAATTAACGTTTTTGATTGCTTTATCTTTTTAATTGCTTTATTGCTTCATCTATTTACGAATTGTAGCCGGTGAGTGTACAAGGCGTTTCCACTTGGAATGAATTTCCAGAATGACACCAATTTTGAGATAGAGACAGAAGAAAGGGGAAAGGCAGGGAGGTTAACCAGATGGGAAGATCCGGTTTGCTACCCTACGCTGGGGAGAGAGGGGAGGGGGAGGTAAAGTGACGGGAAAGTAGAGATAAAGAAAGTAAGAAGCACAGACACGCAATCACAGTGGGTCACAGGTGGACACAGCACAGTTGCACTTGCATCACTATAAACACATCTGTCCGGGCTACAGCCGCTTGTCCAAGTCTGTTGCCCTTAAAAACTGCAACAGTGCCCTCGTCGCCCTCCGCTGCGATGGCTTGTGATGTCGACATGCTAAAATAAGTTCCTCTGTTAAAGGTCTTTGGTCAAAACGCGCTATCGCGTGTACGAGCGATCGTAAATTGTAGATATGCGCCATCAAACTCGCCGTAAAGATGCACTGTCGTTCCACTTACATTTTTAGTAAAACGCCCTCTTATGCATTGAAGCCTAAAAGCAACTGGAGCGCCCATGTCTTTTGTCCAATATTTTGGGAAATAACTCGAAACGATGTCATCCTGGAAACCAATTTCAAGTGGGTACGTCTTGCAAACTCACCGGTGACAATTTGTAAATTGCTATGTATGCTGTAAAGTAATTAATTAAACAGTTGATTACTGAATTGTTGGTAATTAGTCGAATATGTGTTTCGATTTATCGTGCTAGTAAGGTTCGCCTCTGAATAATTCACCTCAAGAACAAGAATTATGCTATCTACCACAGACGATTTTTTAAAAATTCTGTGAAACTTAAAATTATTACCCTGTAGGTATTCAGAAAAATGAGATACGAAAGACAGGGAGACAGACATCCAGCTTGCTACCCGGCACTGGGGAAGGGGAGTCAGAAAGATGAACAGGAAAAGCACATAGTATGCTAAAGTTATGTGTAGGGTAGCAAACCAGGTTCCTCCTGGTTCTTTATTTCTCTATATCTCTCTCTCTCTCTATTACGTCTTTGAAGGAAAGCGATAGAGACTCCGACCACTTATTTGCCGAGTCCGTGAAAGATTGGGTATTTTTTTGCTAATCCACCCTTTGCCAAGTGTCCCAACATTCGCTGATGTGTAGCTGCTCTGCGAGAGCAACCGGTGATGTACTACGTTTACTCAACTGCTCCGTTTTGGGCAACTTGAGCTTGCGGCCGTGCTATGTACCGCCACCGCGAGCAGCGTTGCTTTTACAGCAAAAATTGTTTTGGCGACTAAACGCGATGGAGGATGTCTGCTCCAAAACGTCCGCTTCAAGTGTCCACTCTAGCGACAAAATTTAAAGGAAATCTTTAAAGCTGGCGCTATAAAAATTCTTGTGGATGATGGGTATGTTGTCAAGGGCAAAGATAGAAGAGTGTGAGGCAATTAGGCACGTTGTGGGAACTTTGGTACCAAAATTATGTTAATTGCGTTTTGCAGCTCTATGTAGTGCATTCAATAGAGCGTAGTTTCAGTACTATGGGGCGCAACAAAATGTAACTTTGTAGAAGTAGATCGCGTTTTAGGATCAACATGTTCAAAACATTTTCAAAATTGTAGGCGCTTTGGGAGCCTGGGTGAAATAAGATTTGTGCGAATTGGGGCCTTCTCGTTGCTTGCCGGGCGTCTAAAACATTTGCGGTTTGCGAACTATTCGGCGCATCTATGCTGAAGTTTTGTAGAATTAGGATGTGCGTTGGTAGGGACATGCTGGGACAATTTCAAAGCATGTAGGTGCAGGGAGAAAAATAGGGAGGAAGGAAGGGAAAGGGCGCCGTAGGAAATTTCCAAATATCTTTAAAGCCATTGAAACGCTCTTTCGTGCAGTGAATTGAAACTTAGGATTGATAAGCAAACAATTCACTATTTCTGCTTGAAATTTTGCACACGCACACGTGGGATATATACGCTACGAATTCACCGTTGAAAACTTCTTTTTTAGTTAAGAAGGCCAACTTGAGAACGTATAACACTTTAAGCGATCGTGGGATGAACGCCTGAGGCCCCGGAAGATCAACTGTTGCTCGGCGCAGCGCGGGTCTCGGAAGCGGTGAGTAGTGAACATAGTTCTCGATGGCCCCGAAAAAGTTGCAAGTGAACTGAAAACACCACCGGATTTCTTTTTTCTTTTGATGGATGTTGAGCGATTCCCCAGAGCTAATTAATGCGAGGCATCCTTTGCCTCTTCCAGCGACATTTTTGTCCGTCTTGCAGGCATGGTTCGTCGCGCTGCGCTGAAGTAGGACGATGAGACACCGCTACGCATGCCGTAATCGTCATGCCAACGTTGTCACGTGGTCATCGTCGCGCCGTCACCGTCACGCCGCCGTCGACGACGTCGGTATATACCACCGTTGCTGAGATCTCGCACGTCCCGCGAGCCGACACCGGGATCTGGCTTGTCCAGCCTTCGGCATGTCGGCATGGTGCGTCGACGCCGAGCGACGCGACGCGAGCAGACGCTGTTAGAAATGTTTGTCGGACTTGAACGACAGTGTCGGCAGCGGACGCAACCCACACACACGTTACCGCATGCAGATATTTCCCGTAAGTGTAACATAAGTGAGACATTCTCCCCGCCATCCCCGATCATTACAAGTGGATCTTGACGCTCTTTGCTCGCATTACGATGACGAGGACCTTTTGGAAAGTCCCTTTTTACGCGTAAGCGTAGATGTCTCGTCTCTGAAATCGGCGAGATTAGGTTTGAAGCCGCGAGGGAAGTGAGCGCCGGGGGAGAAAGGCGCCTGGAGGTGAAAGGCGCCTGGAGGTGGAGGAGAGAATGGCCGCGTTCGCGCCCTTTGCGTTTGTGCTTCGACGCCACGGTGCTCGCTGTGCATGTTCACGGCGTCCATACGCTTGCGTGTAACCCGCGTTCACGAAGTGAAACGTCACTAACTGTTTTAAGCAAGCAAGCAGCACGTTGCCGTCATGGAATCCGCAGACGTACCCAGTCGCTCAGCATGATGGCAAGCGGATAACATCGTTTTGCGGGATGACCTTGACTATGCTTCGATCACTTGCGACTGTTCCGGCGCCGGCGCTGGAGTGCCGAAAAATTCGGTTGAAGGGTTCATTGGCGCTGCTACGAAGGCTCTCACGAACTCTACTCCACCGTTACTGCTCCCGAAACTGGAAACAGCACTTACTGTATAGAACTCCGAGGTATGGAGATCGAATGCTGTTGTTCGAACGTATTTATTTACAGTTCTCCTTCCCTCTTGATTAGGTATTGTCATCAGGTGTTCGCAGGGCAGGCGTGATCCTGGCACCTTAGAATTAGGCGATGAGGCCCATCCCCTCAGCTAAGCCACGATTGTGTCAAGTAGCTGCGGCCACTGATGGTATAGTCTCCCCAACCGAGGGCTCATCCATGGTTAAACCTCCCCGCTTTACCCTTATGACTTCTGTCTCCTTCTTTCCAATGGGTCGCGTCCACTTTCGGAATCTGGATTAGTGGAAGCATCTACCAACTTCTCTCCCGACAAGAGCAGACCCGACCTGTCGAATTCTGCACAACCACCTGCGTAGACCGGGCGATGCACACGATGTTACAGACCGACGCCGATCGAGTGCTGGAGCACGAAGGAAATGACGTCCGCGAAAAAAAAAACCGGCGTTCGGCCGGTTTTCGGTGCCACCAGTGCATTCACGGTCTCATGGCTGAGGGTATACACGGGGTATCAGAAAAACTTCCCGCTTCCAAACACCCTGCGCGCTGCCATTAGGTTCGAAGTATACGTTGAGCCGCTCGACCCACCACACCTCTGGAGCCAGTCCCGGAAATTTTCTCAACAGAGCCGCGCGTCGCTGTGCCATGCCGTAGTTGTGGGCAGGTTAAGTGCGTGGGAGACAACTTCGTCTTGTCCGCCCCGCTCGTCGATACTCAAGTGGCCGTGTCCGGTAACTCTATCTCAGGTAGCGCCGCAGCAGCGAGCCGAGCAACCAGAGCGCGTGTGTACACGCCGAGCAGTGCCCTCTCGTAAGTGGCTAAATGAAGAGTTTTTCAAAAGACATAAGCTGTTTTTCTGGGTTCTCTCTCGCCACCGAAACTTCTTTACAAGTTCAATGTATATGCAAACTAAACATCATGTTGTTTATGAAAAAGATTACGAAGAAAAGGCAGGACCCGCTTCAACAAACAATTAACGAAGGATGGAAAAGTTGATTTATTGCGCAATTCTTCGAAATCTCAAGCTGTATAAATTTGACTTAGTTACTCACGCCTATACAGGTAGGTGGCAGCGTTATAGTTCAGAGATAAACAAAATAAAGGAGCTGCTGGAATGCATAGGCGTCAGCAATCAAGGATCCTCGATAAAAAGAAACGATTGAATGGACATCTCGAACACCATTCGAACATACACAGAAAAAGCACGTGACAAGCGTTTTCTGACAACTGAAATTTTATTGGAAAATAACAAGCATATAAGCGCAGTATACAGGGTGATCATTCTTCAGTTTTACAGTTTTTTTAAGTTTTTTTTTTTAGAATCGCCTGTGGCAGATAGCGTCATTCTCGCCATTGAGCTGGATTATTCAAAGAGGTGTACATTATTATCACGAGAAATCTAAACACATATTCAACTAACTAACAAAAATCACTAATTAACTTCTTCATCAATTACTTTACGGCACATATTGTCGGTCTGTCTGTTTCCTGTTCGCTGTTATTATATGGATACGTTCCAGGTCACCGGTTTGCCATCCTTCTAAAAACACCCAAACGGCTGTTTAGTGTAGATACAGCCCATTCATAGATTGAGGCAGACACAATAGCGCACAGTAGACAGTACAAAGCTAGCAGAGCATCGAGATTGCTTATCAAATGCGTGCACTGACGTCAACGCAACCGGTTCGACTATGTAAGAAACAAAAGACAGAGTGTGAAGATTGGTAGTCATATAGTTGTATGCATTACGTGCGGTACTTTCATATTCCCACCCTACATGCATATGTTAAGCAGCCGTAACTGATTTTTTTAATTAATTTTACAGCTATTTGCAGGCAACCATCTATATACAGAAAATAACGCGTGGAATGAATGTATAAAGACGAGCGTAAAAAACTCGTTGCACAGTTTTGTTGAAGAAACAAAGCAATTTTTATAGCCGCCGAGAACGAAATATATAGATAAGGGCACTTAAGTATGAAGACAATATGCTACCGTACTGTTAATGAAAATTTGAATTGTGAATTGGGTGCTTTGCGAATGGTCTGAGCACCTGAGTATATTGAGTATCTTTGCAACCCCTGTATCCCTCACCCCAGTGCAGGGTAGCAAACCGGAAACTCGTCTCTGGTCAACCTCCCTGCCTTTCCTCTCTCTCCCCCTCTCTCTTCGCGAGTGTACCATCTTGTCGGGCAAATGAGACTGATCTATAGACTCTATGACACGGATTCAACGAGCTGGGTGCTGAAGGAGCTAATTTGCGCGCCTGTGTGTGTGAGGTGGGGAAAGGGCACTGAACAACATAATTCCCTCTTATTCGTACACTGGAGTCACACAACTGTGCGTGCGAAAAGAAAAGCACGGAATTTTATTTTTCCAAAGGAGTAACTCCGGACTTCCTGTAGCGAGCAGAAAGAAGTTGAATACTGAAGCCGTGTTCGCGCGCTCATTGAATGAGACGCATGCTGCATGCACAAACGGAGCCCGCACATCGTAGTCCTTCATCTTTACATGGATGCTAGTTTGACACCCCGCGTTATCAAGCTTATAGTAGCCGATAGCTATAGGAGGCGACACCGATCCGGAGCCCGAACCCTATAAGGTATCGTCGCAGTAACTGCTACCCCTGCTCGGTCCGAACCATGGGCGTCCATTCACTGTGCCACCGTGCACGGTGCCGCAGGGAGCGCGCGTAGACCGATAGAGAGGCCGATAAGCGGCTCCACAGCCGGCGACGGCGGCACGCGGAAGCTTGTTTTTCTCACAGTCATAAAGCACGTTCTCGTCGCGACGGCGCCTATAGGGAAAGAAAAGGAGACGCGGGTGATACGGGCCCTCTTACACACGGCCTGTGACCACGCACATGTGTGTGTGTGTGTTTGCGAGAGAGAGTTGTCCCTTTTCGCGCTATACTTACGACGCCTAGAGATAGCAGGGCTTGGCAAGCAAGCGCGTGCACCCCCACCGTGAAGCAGTGCCGCTGTCCGAGCCTGCAAGCCACGGGCTCCGTTGACGCATAGCTGGTTATTTCCTCACGCTGCGATCACCACACGTGTCGCCGAAGCTGTCTCTGAACAGTGGTTAAAATTAATTAAATTGTGGGGGCTTTAGGTGCAGTGCACAATGTACTGCCACACCGGAATAATTCTGACCACCTGGGGTCTTTTAGCGTGCGACCAATGCACGGTACCCGGGCGTTCTCACATTTCGCTCCCATCGAAATGCGGCCGCCGTGGCCGCGGGATTTGATGACGCGACCTCGTGCTTAACAGTGCAACGCCCTAGCCACTACGTCACCACCGCATGTGACGGAACAGTGATAGTGTGGTAGTTCCTTTTGACAAAATTCAAGGGAAGAAAGAAAAACATAAGTCTCGTGCGACCTTGCAGAATCAAAACAGAAATTCCAGCGAAGCGGCGAGTTCGAGACCAATAGGCTGCGGCGTCCGTCGCGCTTTTCCTGTCGAAGAGGCGTTTTCTGTTACCGTCTCCGCGGTTCATGTCACCGCCTGCGCGCGCAGAAGCGAGCCGTAGATGCTGTAAGGCGCCAGAAACGTTGCACTCGCGACCGTTCACAATCGACGCTTTCAAGTTAATATATTTGAACTTAGAAGCGTTCTGTCAACGGTTAATTCCGAGCTCTACCCGTATATGTATGCAAAGTTTCAAGAAGAACTGTTCAGCCATTTTGGCATTCCAGCAACACATATAAAATTTTATTGACTTTGGTGGCTCTGATGGCAAACTGAAATTTTCCTACGCCGTCCTCAATGCACACTTTACTCCTTCAAAGTATAATATCGGCTCGCCTGAAATGCAGTAAACATGTTAGTCCAACGGAAAGCATCGAGAATGTCAATTTTCTTTTTTTTCATATTGGGTTCGTTTAACTGAAACATTATTTTGTGTGTGTGTGCGTGTGTGTCTGTATAGGGGATTTTAGACGACTTCGTTCAACTGAAAGCTTTCTCGTGACGTTCGTTAAAGCGAAGTTTTACAGTTCTAGAACGCTTCACGTGACAGCTCCTTTGTATCAGGATGTATATATCTAGGGATAAACCTCCTTGGGCTAAACCTTATGGTAAATAGCAGGGTTGTCATGAAAGGCATGCAGTTGAGTATACGAACCTGCGTTAAATGTCAGGCTCATTTACAGTTACAGCTCGCTGATCTGGGATCGCGCATGTCCATGGTTCCAACTCCGATGGAGAGCCGACAGCCGCGAACGTTCTTGAGTTGCACTGCAAAATTCTTGTTTCTCCAGCCTTTGTTTCCCGCGGTCGGCTCTTCGCTGTTATGTGAAGTGTAATCGCTCCGATGTGAGGTCAGTCGCTTACACTGACTCCATGGCATCAATTGCGCGATCGCAGCGTGTTCCGCTAAGTAATAAATTAATTATTAATCACACAATGTAGCTAATTACAGAGAGATTTAATGATTTCCGATGCCCGGCGGTGTAACTAATGTATCGCCGAAAAAATAACGTTCTGATGCGCAAGAATTGCCTATAGCATTCACTGAAACATTTGACACACAGTACGAGCGCTGATGCCGCCGCCATAGAGTTCCCACCCTTCTGAATTCTTGTCACTGCCCGCCGCGGTAGCTCAGTCAGCTAAGGCGTTGCGCTGCTGAGCTCGAGATCGCGGGATCGAATCCCGGCCGCGGCGGCCGCATTTCGATGGAGGCGAAATGCAAAAACGCCCGTGTGCTTGCGTTGTAGTGCACGTTAAAGAACCCCAGGTGGTCAAAATTAATCCGGAGCCCTCCACTACGGCGTGCCTCATAATCAGAACTGGTTTTGGCACGTAAAACCCCAGAAAGAAGAAGATGAATTCTTGTCACTACTCACAGTCCTGGTTGCCCTCCTCCTTCCCTCGTTTCTTTCCCTTTCATTTCCCCCAGGAAAGAACATATAGTTAAAGTGACAACAGAGACAATTGCGTGCGCATAAGGAGCGTCTTTTTTTTTTTAGGACACACACACACACACACGTGTGTGTGTGTGTGTGTGTGTGTGTGTGTGTGTGTGTGTGTGTGTGTGTGTGTGCGCGCGCGCGCGCGTGCGTGTGTGAATACTGTGATCATGGGAGCTGCCGTATATAGCCACGCCAGTGCGAATGTGCGCGCCTCTCTGACCACAGTCAGGCGTCAGCAGCTTCGCCGCGACTCCGAAGCGCACGAACGCGTCTGGTGTGTGTGCATTCTAACGTCACGACGAATCGTCACGCTTCGCGGGTGCTCGCTATATACCGTCGCTGTCGTTTCCCGACTTTGCGCTCCGTTTTGCGGCTTCCTTTCGGTCGCCGGGCATTCGGATCGAAGGCGCAACGCGCGCACCCGTCTCGGGAGCGCGACAGCGGCGCGCCCGATCTGCCAGCGAACAACGACCGACGCCGAACGAGAAACCCAATGTCCGTCTGGGCGCTCGTCAATTATTCGGAACCAGCGCGCGCGCACACGCGCGCACGCCACCGCGGTGGGCGCGTTGTCGACGCATAATCGCTTATCTGCTTGGCCACAACGAGTGAGCTGCCCATTGCCGCGATGTCACCAGCCGAAGTCCGCACGCGAGGCACGCCATCGATCGCGAACAACAGCGCCGCCGAGCCCAACGGCCGGCGAAGTGGAGGAGGAGGGGGGGCGGCGATCTTGCGGCTCTGGCGTTCCCATGTTTGCATGGAGATTAGCGGGCATCGTGGAAGCGCGCGCCCATCACGCACGGCCCGCCGCAGCTGCCGCCGTTCGTCAGGTGGAACCGCGCCTTCGTCGCGCGCCGAGTGCGTGACGCTACCGACGGAAGTGGTGCATGGGAAACCGGCGTGCGCGCTTCCCAAAGAGTTGCCGCCGCCTCCCCGGCATTCGCGGAGGCACCGCAATCAGATGGTTGAGCAAGCTACATTCCCTGCACCTCGGTGGTTAGCTTTTCTTTTTCTTTATTTAGAAAAAGGAAACCGCGTTTTTGTTTTTTTTTTCCCTGACGTGAACCAAAACACAAAACGCTTAATGTGCGCCTCATACTTTCACGAGCTCGAGTCAACTATCATTCTTCAGAGAAGCCAATGAGAACGCCTTACCCCGGCAGCCTTTGCCAGTTAAGACGGGATACTTCTTTATAGTTGTCAATTGGTCCTGTTTTACCCTTTAATCGCCCCCAGATCTCGTGTTCGTATACCTTCTCTAAGTCGGGTAAAGGGGCACATGGTGGTTGGCGAGTTCTTTACTCCGCTAGCACAATCAGGCTATGGGAAAAATATATAGATCGAAAGAGAACCAAACGCTACAGCCTGCGGTGTTCATTCACTATATGCGCCAGATGCCATCGCGGCTAGCCGCAGTGGTGGCCCGCGGGTGCCGGCGGCCGGCGTCAGGGATGTGCGGGCGTTGGTAGCAGGCATGCGCGCGACGGATGCCTCAGTCACACAATGGGCGCGGCGCGAGAGCGGAACGGCAATAACGGTCCACTGTGGGAAAAGTAAGGCGCGCGCCGACAAAAGGGAGGACACGCGCTGACCGCGGTCCCAGCTGGCCGGCTCGCCGTGCTTGGCTGGCGCATCCCACGGATGTCACGGAAGCGCTAAACGCCGTTCGCTGTCCTTGGCATTGGGCGCCGCCGCCAGAGGAAATGACGGCACTTCGAGCATATATAGCTCTATGCTTCAAGCGGCGCCTTCCGTTCGCGAGCGTGTTCGCCGGAGCACATTCCGAATCGGATCAAACCGCCGCGTAAGCGGATGCTTTCACATCGTGAAGACGCCTGCTGGCCGCCAGGCTCATTTCCGAGCGTTATTCGACGGCAGTCGGTATTGCTAAAACTGCGGCTTGTTAATGCATTTTTTTCGTTCTTTTTTGCCAACGTGCCAGTGCGACGAAGTATGCTGTGTGGTACGGGACGCAAAAGCACGTCCGCACTTCCAGAAGATAATCTTTGCGTAAACAGTTTCAAAAATGTTACAGCGAACAGCGAACTCTTACGGCTTAACGAAAGAACTCTGTTCGATACGAAGTATAAGCGTGCGCGGTATTAACAAATTGCGCCCCCGAACTACATACAAGCATGCAGCTAGCTTACTTGACAGCATCAGCCATGGTTCCCGTCAGCCAAATTCTAAACAGCGACATCTTTCACCTCGCTGCTCTCGATGCAAGTGCACAATGCCCGTATGCGACAAAACTGAAAATAAAAAGGACCACGTGTGCGCTGGTGTGGCACCGAGCTTCGAGTCAATGCAACCGTTAACTGATACTTGACTTAAGCGCAAAAAAATAAAATAATAAACGAGGACACAAGAAGGAAGACCAGACAGGACGAGCGCTACTTCAAACGCGAAGTAGCGGTCGGCATGTCTGGTCTTCCTTCTTGCGTCATCGTTCTTTTGCGCTTAAGTCATTGCAAGTGTGAATCCTTACAAACTCGCCCAAATTTCAGCTCTTGTAACCGTTAATTTCCCGATTTTACCAGACAAACTCACGAAAGCGCATTTTCTCTTGCGAAATTCGCATGCTTTTCACTCTCTACGTACATGTGTGATGGCATTGATAATCATACAGCTTTTGTGAGGAGACATTTGCTGTCGTCAATTCTTCAGCAACATTGATAACCGCTTTTTGGACTCGCACTGACGATGGTCTAGTGACTATTAGAGTCTTACTGCTGAGCGCGTGTTCGCTGGTGCTATGCGTGCCCGCAGCAACAGAATTCTGATGGTATATATAGCGTAATGCAAAAATGCTCGCATATTTGGATTTGCGTGGACATTAAAGAACCCTGTGAGCTCAACATAAAACCGGAGACTTTCGTGTCGCTCATAGCCATTGTCACTCATAGCAATTGAGGCTTCGGGGCAGGAAATTAAATTACTGAATATGTTATTTGCATGCGGATAAAAAAAAAACATCGTATACGTGTCTTGGTAACTTATGCGCCGCAGCAGTGTCATGCGCCACAGTTCATAATCCGACCCAAGCGTGAATCATCCGTCGTACAATGAAGAGGCAAATTTTGTTGCCCCTGAATACTAGGCTGTATATATAATACCCTTTCGCAATAAAATAATGTTATTGCGACCGCTGACTTTTCGTAACTGATCACAGGCTGACAGAAAAAACACGGTCGTTTGTCGGGCAAATCCTATGCGCATGGCTGGATTAGTTTAACCGACCTATAGTATTTGGTAAAGCTCCATGCTTCTAGCAAACATTGATAGCAAACAGCAAACATTGATAACATCTTTCGTCGTGAGAAATCGGTAAGAATTATTCTGTGAGTGTTTGTGCGTGTATATATAGAAGACAGGAGGTGTGCGCGCGATGCCTCGTTCCAAGCATGAAAACGACGACAAAATGCATTCGCCGGCTATACATATATACAGCGTAACGCCGTCGCACGTTCTCGGATCGTAATCACGCATGTTTGAAGTCTTTCTTACTCAGCCTTGCGTACACCTGAACATAGGTTTTCGTGGCACTAAACTGAGCACCGTTCAAGCGGCCTGTGTCGGCATTTGGACGTCCAAGCGAAAAATCCACCGATATAGAAGCGTGAGGGCCGAACGTCCGTTTCGCAGTCTTCCCGAAATGTGCAGAGCCACTGCGTGATCGGAAAAGGTGCCCTCGACGACCTCTTGCGCGCAAGACGAAGAATTTCCACGTTCTCGTGGCAACGCATCGCGCGCGCGCGACACGCAGCGCGCACGCAGGTCGCACCAAGCTCGCGCGGCGTGTCCTGCCCCGGGGTGCACCGATTCCACGGCTTGTCAGACCCTGAGTGACAACGTCGCGCAGATCGTGGGAATCCTGCTTTTTGTCTTCCGCGGAGCTTCTTTTTTGTTTTTGTTTTTTTCCGATCTTTCTCCGACTCTTATGCAGCAATCATTTGAGCGCGTCGCAAAGCTGCCGTTTTTTGCGGAACGCGCGTGCGGCTGAGATATGAGAGGCGACCAAATTACAGGGCGGCCTAACAGAAGCTGCCGCCTCGCGACCTGTAATTTCGACGTCCCGATTCACCAGTTCGCCAGCGCCGAAAAGGGTTTTCGGAAACATCTCCCCGAGCGCCGAACGTCTGCGCCGAGCTAGCAAATGCCGGGAAAAGCTTCGAGATGGAATTCCGCGGCCGCCTGCGGATCGCGGAGCCGACATTGCATGCAGTTCGTTATGTGCGCGCAGTAAATCGATCGCCCCTCAAAATTCCGGTTTCTCGTCTTTCTCTCTTGCTCCACAGCTATGGATCGGTTTAACAAAAGAAGGCCTCGAGACTCTCACGCCTTGTAAAATGCGCTCACAAAGCTAGTACGCGTCGCCGACCTGTAAGCGCGTGCGTCGATGCTAAATTGCTCGTCATCACGTAGTGTGTGTGTGTGTGTGTGTGTGTGTGTGTGTGTGTGTGTGTGTGTGTGTGTGTGTGTGTGTGTGTGTGTGTGTGTGTGTGTGTGTGTGTGTGTGTGTGTGTGTGTGTGTGTGTGTGTGTGTGTGTGTGTGTGTGTGCGTGCGTGCGTGTGTGCGTGTGCGTGTGTGTGTGTGTGTGTGTGTGTGTGTGCGTGTATTACACATTTTACATTAAAAAAAGCGTACGTTCAAACATTGCAATGAGACGTTCCACAACACTTAAGTACAGTTTATAGCACATGCACGCGTAGAGCAAGCAGACAACTGCCACCGAGAGGGGCACGACCCCTGCCTACTCTTCTCTATTCGTAATCTTATAAGGAAAAGGGAGCATACACATACATATCTCATACGTGCATTTATGTTTTTTTTATGTGATCAGTAATGTAGCCGAAACATGGATTCCACGAAAGTGCATCCAAGCTCTCGCAGAGTCTGGCCGACGTCCAATGTACCGCCAATTCCAACATTATCTAGCAGAGTTTTCACGAGCATCGCTCGTCGTGCAACAAGGAAAAGCGATCAAAAGCAGGTCGAAATTAACACGTATACTCGTCAATTCAAGAATCGAAGACCCGTGCTCTTAACTGACTGGGCTGCGAGCCGCCTTCTTTTTCTTGCTTCTTTTTTTTCCCCTATTAATGCACCGTATTTATATATACTACAGTGATTGCAATGTTACGTATATAGAATTAAGAGCTGTTTACAAAAACGCTATTCAGCGCTGGTGATGACCTAATCAGCATGAGCACGCCCTATGACTAATTACTGTTGCTAGGGGAACGCGCGGCCTATGTCAGAAGGCGAAGTATGTTGGTGGTATCTCCGCGAAGAAGAATCGTGGGTCGACGAATAATTATTCACTAAGCGACACCAATAGCGAGCGAGGCAGTGATGATAATAACCAATGTATGTGGAACTGCGTGGTCCCGTTAGACATAGGAAACAATGGTGGCGAAGGTTGTGCTTTCGCAGTGAGAGGGACGACGCCGACGGCGGTAAGCAGTGTCAGCGTGCGTCGATTATATTATAACATTTCATACTCCTACTCTCAAATGCGGCATCTACGTTTTTTAATTTGCGTTAAGTATCCCGCAGGAAAAAAAAATCATTTTCTTAGTGCTAGAAACAAGGTATATATACCGCATATATATTCGTTCTGCCGAAGTACGTTCTTGGGCTATAGTCGATTAAGCATGGTTACGAAATGTATATAGGCTTTTTGTATAGCACGCATGCACGCATATGCATGCGCAGGAAAAGACGACCGCGAGCTCCGACTTGGAATTCTGAATGGTCCGCGAAGACCGCGGAAATATACTCTTTTCATCGCCAAGCGCACAACACAAATCCGTGTGATGACAAGAAATACAACCGACACACACGTAACAACCAAGCGGTAAAGAAAACAAACTCAACCCAGTGAAGGGACCGCAATGTTTCGCAGATGCATTCTTTTAAGCGGGAAACACTCGCAGGCGGCGTATAAGGCTGCTTTCGGCGAAGCTCTGATAAGAGACTCGTTGATCCTGCACAGTCTCGCCGACGGCGCCTGTCACGTAGAGTCTCGTCAAACACCGCTCTTCGCTGGTCGTGACGTAACGCAGCAAAGCGAAGAGAAATCTGCATGCGTTAGTGGTCGAGAGCGAAATCGATCGAGCCCTGGACACGAGCACGGTTCTTGAGGCACGAAGAAGCGCCAAGTTCAGCTGGACTGAGGAAATGAAGGTGATGTCTCTCGAGCATAACCCAAGGTAAAAAGATAGATAACTATAGTTATAATAATAATAATAATAATAATAATAATTATTATTATTATTATTATTATTATTATTATTATTATTATTATTATTATTATTATTATTATTATTATTATTTATTTCGGTTCATCGCATACAAACCGAGAAAGGGAGGCGAAAGGTGGTACACCGCCAGACTAAGGCCTACGCTTCCTGTATACAAAAAAATTATGCAGGAACTACACTGAAGTTGTCTAAGTATGCGTAAGCATTGTGCCACTTTGTCATCTCCATGCAGCCCGCTGTCATTATCAGTCTTATGAAACTTGACCCGACCGGTATAAACACTTATCAACTCTTATCGGTAGTTATCAACCTTATCAGACTCGATCCGACCCTTATCAACCCTTATCTGTCCTTATCAACCTTATCGGACATGATGCGACCCTTGTCAACCTTATCGGACTTGATCTGACCCCTATCAACCCTTATCGGTCCTAATAAACCTTATAACAACTGCTCCGGCCATTATAAGCCCTAAACGCTCTTTAGCCCTTTATCCATCAACGTCCAACCATTATCAACCGGGATAAGACCTATATAACCCCTCATCACTTCTTATCAACACTCTAAAAAAAGTTTACACCCTTTGGGTTGTATCTTGTCCCCAAACAATAATCGTCATCTGCGTTGCTTGCGTTTTCTACCTTGAATACTCAGCCCTCGCTACTTTCCTGCCGAGAATGCTGTGTCACGCTGATAACGCGAAGGCCTTTCGTGACTATAGGAAGTACCGGGCTCGCAGCGTTAAAGAAAGGAAATGCGGACAAGGCAGATGACGAGTATTGTTTAGCGACAAGATACGACCCAAAGGGTGTAAACGTTTTTTAGAGTGAACTCATTCACTGCTTATCTGTGTGTGTGTTGCTCGACGCCAGGCGCATGAGCCCTCAGAGATCGGTGGCATTTCGATCGGTGAAGGAACGCCCCAACGGAAGGCGCATCCCGCCAACAGCGAAACGCATCAGGTATGTGGTGTGTTTAATTGGCATTTATTTTGGCAAAACCCGAATTTTCCTCTTAAAGGCTCTAAGTCGGCTCTACAGGTGGTCCTAGATCTAGATGGCTTTTACTCCACTACCTTCAAATCTTTTGACAAAACCTTCTTACAAACTGTTCTCCTTTTAAATTTGTTTTGTACCGCCGGTACCACACATTCATCTGGTTCAGACCCGCCGCGGTGGCTCAGTTAGCTAAGGCATTGCGCTGCTGAGCACGAGGTCGCGGGATTGAATCCCGGCCGTGGCTGCCGCATTTCGATGGAGGCGAAATGCAAAAACGCCCCTGTGCTTGCGTTGTAGTGCACGTTAAAGAACCCCAGGTGGTCAAAATTAATCCGGAGCCCTCCACTACGGCGTGCCTCATGATCAGAACTGGTTTTGGCACGTAAAACCCCAGAAAGAAGAAGAATATCTGGTTCAGATGTATTCACCTTCTGCAAGCATGGGTGATTAGCTTAGTGGGTAAGACACTCGCCTTCTATGCGTGGGGTCGTAGATTCTAAACTCACCACCGCCAACGTTTTTCCTTTCGAATTTTTCTTTTCTATTTTATTCTGTTTGTCGTTGAGGAGCACATCGTGTTACGTGCTACGGACAGACAGACAGACCGACGGACAGGTTTTCTGGGTGAGTCGCCTAAGAATGCTTACGCATTAAAAAAATACAAATAAATAAAGAAAAAGAAACTCATTGTAGTTTAGTATGGACAAGCGCCGACATGCTTTCGTTTTTAGAACAACACTGGAGAGTTTTAGCCATGCTGCATTACTGAACGGTAAATATTCCCCTCCAGCAAAATGGAGCAGGTGCGAGGCATAAGATTACCGTATTACCTTATGGTAGGGGTAATACGGAAACCTGACACAGCGGAAGCTCTCCCCTTTGGTCCCCTCTAGGGAAGCGAATTCTCACAGAACATGCCGAACTATACGGCTGTACTCTCTCTTAAAGCACTAATCCTCACATTTTCCCGCATCCCGTTATTCGTGATGCACAAGAAATCGCGAAATAAGTTGCACCTAGCGGTTACGTAAATTTAGCAGCATCTCGTCCTCACCAAGGTATGTCGCCGGCGGCGTTATTGAGCGCCATCTCTTACTTATCGTGTCAATTAAAAGTAAATAAACTATAGCTCGTGGTTGTCTTCACCACCCTTCTGCGAGCTCGCTCTTTCTTTCTTTTTTTTTTTTGCGCTTAGCACCTTTCATCACTCTACTTTTTCTTCCACCGTTTCCGACACAATAGTTCCAAGGGAGTGAGTGGCTCACGCATCTTGAGATGCATCATCTAGATGCTCCATTTGATCGTATAGTTGCTGATAGGCGACAGGCAATAAAATAATATTCAGCGTCGATGTGTTCTGGTTACTGCAGCCTTTTTCAAAGTTTAGATATACTGCACACTGTACATATATTTACTGTGGCAAGGCCATAACAGCGCTAATTCCACCGCCATCTATAACGCGGTCTCATTACAGAACTGCGGCTCCTCCGCGCGCTGGCAGCGCGGGAAGCGGAATTTTCGGCAGCTGCCGTCGCATCTAAAGCATCGCACATAACGCGGAGGAAAAGGGCGTGGAGAGAGAGAGAGAGACGAGTGAATCGAGCAGAAAAAAACACAAAGCGACCGAGGCTATAACGGAAGCGAGAAGGTTCGCGATTAGCACAACAAAACCACGCCGGCTCGAACGCATGGGTTTAAAGGGGGGGATGTCGGGCCGAGCGTGTCCAACACGCCTCGTCGGCGATCTCACGCGTGCGCGCCCGTTCTCGTTGCTGCTTGACGAAGCGTCCCCAGTCTTTTCTTTTCGCGCAGTTTGCACATCTGAGCGCGAAATCACGGCGCGATGCGCACCGATGTCACGGATTCTTTTTTTTTTTTTTTTTTTCGCTTTGTTTATTTGTCTGTTTTCCCCAATCGTGGTTGTAAACCACCAAAGCCAGACCTTAGATGGGTCCTTTAGCCACAGTAACTTCTATAGCGCACTTTTCTTTTTTAATCTGAGAACGCTTTTTGCACAGGGATGCGAACAACAAAGCGTCAACTTTTGATTCCCTCTTTTCATGAAGTATGGGCGTCGACCCTAAATAGGATACGGGTACATCAAAGGCTCCGATAGAATATCAGAAGCAAGTCTGGGCCTATGATTGTAGTTCTGACGATGTAGAGGGCAAAATATGCGTACCTAGTTTTTGTTCATAAGTATTGAGCGTCACTGATAATTTTGCGTGTCTGTCAGCGCTAAAGCAATCATTATGAATAACCAACTTGACCAAATCACCACCCTGATTATCGAGAAGAAATATTGCGGCTTTTTGTCTCTTTTTTGGTGCGTTCTTGCCACGCAACATTTCTTTTGAGAGGTCCAAGTTTTTTACTAACAAATTCACTTTATCACGTAATTTAAGCCGCACAGTTAAACTGTTTGGTTATAGTTTACTCATACTTTTACTACTTTTTCTTTCTTCTTATTTATTTATTTATTTTTTTTTTTTTTTTTTTTGCAGCAGCCGCACCTGGCCCCATATCACGCCTATGCACAAATGAATGTCGACATTTTCGAATATGCGTTTATCAAACTCACCATTGTTAAGCGTTTTTTATACTCTAAACAAATATTATGTGTAAACTTCTGAAGAACATCTAACAATAATTATTAGAAGGTAAAGACGTATATATATGTTGCCATATAACAAATTCGAGACGGAAAATTGGCTTCAGGAAGGTTACTCTGACTTCACAAGGTGGTCGAACCGATGCCAGAAGGACGAAGTTTGGCTAAATTTATGCACTGCCCATCATTCATAAATGCCGGCGGCACACATAGACACTAGCGCCACATTCCCCTCTAGTGTTCTTCGCATGAAACTCTATGTCCTCTGCATGGACTCCGAGTGTGAGCTGCCCAATGTCGCAGGCCTTTGTGTTGTCCTACAACACTAAGAGGCTCCACCGCAATCTGAATAAGCATGTAGCCATGCATGCAGAGCAAACACGTGCTGACGCTGCTTACAGGCAGCGCATTGCAAACGCCCATGTAGCGAATAAACAGCGCACCGCCGTACAATTGCACAAGCATATTGCAGGGTGACCTTTTTCTTTTTTAATGCATTACATTTAGGAGATGTTGGCGGCCTTTAGGCGGCGCCGGCTACTCCTTCGCATAAAACAAATATATACTAAATATGAAATAACAAGCTGGCTCGTGTGAATTTCAGTGACCTGACCATGTTTTCTATACTATATGTTTAGTGTGTACGATGTTTTCTAATATATTTGGTGCACGAGAGCTGACTTTACGTTATATATAGTGAGTCTTATGTGACCTCTGTTGTGATTTGTCTTTGCTTTATTCGTTGAGCAGGCTTTCCGTCCTAATGTGTTTTATGTGACCTGTTTTGTGAGTTAATTGTCTCTTCTACTCTTATGTGAGAAGACTTTATGCTTCAATTTGTTTTATACGCGATTTTTGTTGTTAACTATTTTCGTGCATTTACGTCATCTGACTCTCTGACTTTTTCGTTCTTGTTACCTTTCTTTTGTTAAGCACCGTGTCTTGATCAGTGGCTGTGGTATGCGATGCACGACAACAGGCCGACAGAAATCCGTTGGCGGCGTTCGTCAGCCTCCAATACATGTGTTCGCGTGCGCAAATCGACCTCGTCGCTAGTAGTTAAGAGTGTCGTCCTTGAAACCGCAGGATGGTGTCTTCGGTTCCAGTTTTGTTTGTTTTTGTTTGTTTTTCGGATCTTTCCCTCGTCGGAATGCGGTCGCTGTGGTCGAAAATCTAATCCTGGAGATCTTGTACAGAGCAGCATGGAACGCCACTGTGCGGGAACTTAATTTTCATCTTGGAACTCCTGCTGTGTGGCTTCGTTTTATGGCTTGGAAACCTCGTCGTTCTTGTCGAACGCTTAGGTGCTTTTTTTGTGTGTGTGTCTGAGACCCCCGACACGTACGGAAGCTGCACTAACGCTAAATAAAGCGTCTCTGTGGCGAATACAGTGCTCACTAGCGTAGCAGGTTGAAGATCAATGAGCAAAACAAGTTGCAAAATTAATAAGGTGAGTCGTGCAGTTTTTATGCTCAGTGATTGCTAGACACCGAAGGTGGTGAAGCTGTGCCTGATTGCTGTAGGGTCACTCCGTGATAGTTGTGATTATTATTGTGTTATCTTCAATGCAAAATCGCCAGACGATGACTGATATTTTCGCCCACATAACTGAAAAAAAAAAGTTTGAAGAAAAATCAATAGTAAATATTTTGCAAATCCATTCATATCTGATGCATCCTTTGTAAATTTAGCTAGTATATAGGAGATGGAAACTTAAGGTTAATAAAGCATTTGCCATAGCAGCTTTTTTTTTGGCCACTGCATGTATTATAGCACGTGGTTGTAAATTTTATTAGTTACGAAATAAGAAAACGGCCCCCATATAAAACACGTGTACAGGAAACAATACTTAGGTGTGTGCATTTACATATAAGACAATGTGTGGGAGGTAATATCAGATGTAGTCGGTAAGCTGTGTTTAGTAATAACATCTTTTCTTAAAACTCAACCGCGCACAGGCCTCATCAACGTTCCTTTCGTAGTAAAAAAAAAAAAAAAAAAAACCTGCGTGCTTGAACTCTTTCTCTTATAGTATTCACTCCCGTTTGAGAATTTTGTTCTCTTTGATTCAACATGTCCACGTTGGCGCGAAAGTTTGTTACGAGCATTCGGAAAAAGAGAGTGCGCGTTCATCTAAATATGTTAGCCGCATGGCGGGATGCCGATGGATTCTCCTGAATCTGGGGTATGCACAATCCCTCAGGATATGGAGACAGCACCGCGACGTGGCACCTTTGTGAACACCGCCAGTGTTTCTTGGTAAAATGAAAAGATACCGATGTAATGGCAGCCCCGAGGGACCACACGTACAAAGAGTGCGCAAGTTAAAAAGGGCGCGCCTTTCGCTGTACCTTCTGTGACCACGGCGTTGCGCAACGCGCGGTATACGTCGTGCGAAAACGATCATGGCTTTCGGCCGCGTGTCGTCATCGCCGTAGGTTAAAAGAAGGGCAGCGGAGCTGTATAGTGCTGCAGGGGCGGCGCTGCGTTGCCAACACCCGCTATCGCTATGCCCGCGCACAAGAAATGCCTCAGATGCATGTCGGTGGCTTCTGCTCGCGTCTCATCGAGTTCGTGAGCTTGTGATCGCTGTCAGTGGGTCTGGTCTCCAGACCACTGCACCTATAGTTATCATCCCCGCCGTTGGCCGCTGATCTTTCTCGTCAATTCATTGCAAAACAGGTCACAAAGCGCGCGCCGCAACGCGCGCAAATTGGCCAGCACTTCAATTAAAGCGAGCGGAGAAGCAGGTACAGCCGCCCTGTTGCTCCGCGCGGGCGATGGCAAGGTATCTATGCAGCGGGAGGGGGGGTTGCTTTTCTGATGCGCCCAGGGGAAGAACGGTGCCGCGCGCGATACGGCGGCCGCAGGCGCCCGCCGCTCATTTTTCGGAGTGCCGCGGGAGCGCGGCGTAATCGCGCCAAACAAGAGCAGCGCAGCGCCTGCAGCGCCCGCGCCACCAGCGACGCGGTTCAACCCCTTCGCGCCTTCCGAGATTTCACTATCACGTCTACGCCTGTATATTACACAAGGGCCCGGACATATCGCGCGGGCTAACCTAATTTCGGGGCCCATAGCGCGGCCTCCGCGAAGTGCCAGGGCGAAAAAAATAAAAGGAGCAAAAAGAAAAAAAATAAATCCCGAGCAGCGCTGCGCGGGATGATCCCCATCAGCGTATCACTTTACCCTGATGGTCTGTAAACGGACCTGTTTTATACGCCTGCTGCTGGCAGCCGCCGCCGGCGCTGCGGCCAGCGCGGTGGCTGCGGCGGCTCTCGCGCTCGGCGCCCCGAGAAGCGTCGAAAGCGCGTCTCGGGCTGCAGTCGCACTCCGCCATTGGTAATCCAATTTTTGGCCGATTGATTCCGCCGTTCGCTGAAAACGCGCGCGGTCTGGCATTATTAAATTTCAAAGCCCGCGCCCCCCGGCCTAGCTCGGGGGGGACGGGCGTGCAAACGCTATCAGGGAACGTTTAATTCCCCCGAGACATAGCCCAGCTCCACGGCTGCCAACGGCCAGCCCGCTTCGACGCCGCGCTGTTGGCAGTGTCATTTTCTGGTTGCGGAAGTGCGTGCTTTATCGGTTTTTCTCTTGCAACTTTTTTGGCGCTTTGCTTCTCGTTCGTTCGTTTCTTAAAGATCGCTCTATGTTTTCGGCATTCTTTCTTTTTTGCCTTCTTGTTTTTCTTACCTGCACTGCAAATGTTCTGACTAATGCAACGTCCGCGCACTACAAGACGTGCTGGAATGAGTGACGTCTCGGCGGCCTGCACCGTGCTCTTGAGCCGTGATTCGTCTGCAGACAGCATACGACCGCACGCGCTGCGAAAAGGTGCCCGTGCCATGGCGTTGCGCCGCCGCGATGTGTTTCCAAGCGTCGCCGTGTAGCCGACTTGTCAGATTGGAGCTCCAAACGAAACATAAATTATTGATCTCGACTAGTACGAAGCGATGGGCCGCAGTTCGGAGTGCGCGCCTGCGAAGCTCAGACGAACAACTGTCCAATCATGTCTGAATCATGACAGACGGCCCCCCGTCTCCGTGTCGATAGAGAACCGAGCTCAACGTTGGAGAGCGAATAACAAACTCTTTGAGGTCCATTAATAACGACCATCAGTGGAACTGATCAGACGATTGTTGGCGAGCGAGCGCGTACGACTGGGCCGCTGCCTCGGCTGGCCTGCGCGAGCGGCGCCGACCTGTCGTTAATCGCTCGAGTGAATTATACCCAGACAGCGGCGACACGGCGGCTCGCCGATCGGGGGCTGCTGCTTCGCTGCAGGCGTATCTCGGGACGTTGGGAGGGGCTCTTCCTGAATAATCGAAGCGCCGCCGCTCGAAATGAACTCCCGCAGAGCAGCCGCGTGATGTCGAATTTCGCGTGCCGCTCGTTGAGCTTCCCGATCTCGCGCGCAGAAACCGAAATCGACACTCTTCTGCAGTGGGGGCGGACAAGTGCGCTGGGCTCTCCGTTGTTCTGACCCGATAGCGCGTGCTATATACTGGGACGCGATAACGGGTCTGCAGTTCTGGCCTCTCGGCAGACGCTTTCTGTGTGTGTGCGCGCGCGCTTTTGGCCGCGTGCTCGCGGGCGACACGCGCCAGCCAACTAATCGGGCGACTCTCCAACTCGTCGAAGAGAATTTGCAAAATTGATCACCCGAAAAAAAAAAAAAAAAGTTGCTCCGTCGACACGCATTTTCCCTTGCTAAAGAATCTATCTTGATTCAAAGCGAAAACTTTGCAGACCTTGATGATCCAGAAACTGTTTTCCCTGCGCCAACCCATGGCAGTGGTCTCTATGGAAATATGTAACTGAGGAACGCTGCGGTTAACAGAAGAGAGAGAGAGAGAGAGAGAGAGGGAGAGAGCAAAAGGATTAAAAGGATAAATGAAAGGCAGGGAGGTTAACCAGGACTGAACCCTGTTGGCTACCGTGCGGCAGAGACGTTTGCAAGACGCATCCACTTGAAATGAATCTCGAAGGACGATACCAGAGTCAGGATATAATTTCCCAAAGTGTGGGACGAAATACATGAGCGTTCCAGTTACTTTTGTGCTTCAATGCATAAAAGAGTATTTTGTTTAAAAGTAAGTGGAACAGTGCATTGTTACGGCGAGTTTGATGGCGCATGTCTCCAAACTGGTATCATTTTGGAATTTAATTCTAAGTGGATACGCCTTGCAATCTCACCGGCTACAATTTGTAAATTATAATCAGTGCCGCAACGTAATTAATTAAACAGTTAATTATTATTTTGTTAATTATTGGAATATGTTTTTCGAGTTCTCGTGCAGGTATACTGTCCGCCTCGCCGAATAATCCAGCTCAAGGACCAGACTTAAGTGTTCTGGAACAGGCGATTTTGAAAAATTCCGAATACGTTATAACCGAGTGTATATACTCGGTTATAGCATACACCTGCTGTGATTACGCGACCCGCATTTGCAATTGTTTGTGGCGTTCTTCAGGAGCAAACGGTTCTTACTCCGCAAAAGTGAACGAATTTCATCTGCTTTGTGTCCTTCCTTCTTACGTGCCGATTGTTTCTTTGCGCCGATTTACAAAATACTCATTTCGTTTCTCTGCGTGTGTGGTGGCGTTTCCTTGACGGACAGTTGCGGTCGTTATTATTTTCCCAGCAACCCCCATGTCAAAGGGACACTTTTTATTATGATTAAAGTCGATCATGTGCATCACTGAAGTCAAGCGTGGTCAAAATCGGAAACGTGAGTAAGCACGGCAGGATCGCAGTCAAGCAAACTTGAAAATGACTGCGCATTCAGATCGATCGAAAGATTGTGTGGTAACAGGAGATCCTAATCATCTTTGGCCTTTCACATAACTGTATAATGAAGTCTAGTTCACTTAACTATTGTGCGTATGACTGTGCACGGACATGCTAATAAAATGAAGTTGGAGTTCTCACTACTATAGTATACCGGGTGTCTCAGCGAAAACTTTCAAAAATTTTAAAGGTTGCCTGTGGTAGATAGCACAATTATGGTTCATGAGATGGTCTACTTGAAGAGGCGGACATTACTTCCATGAAAAAGTGACATGCATAATCAATTAACAAAAAGTCACTAATTAAGTTTTTAACTAATTACCTACCTTATGGCCCATGTTGCAATTTACAAATTCTAGCCGTGGAGTTCACAAGGCGGATCACTTGGAACGAATTCTCAGAATGACACTAGTTTCGAGATATTAATGCCCGAACTTTGCGGAGAAATGCATTGGCGTTCCAGTTACTTTTGTGTTTCAATGCATAAAACGACGTTTTGTTAAGAAAGTGCACATGATGCAACGTGAGCGTGGTGTCGGAACAGAGGCAATTTTCGTGCCTCATGGGAGATGGAAAAGGAAGTTGATTGATAATGAGAGGTGTGGGCACTGCGTTTTCTGCGCGTCGTCGTGTGCATTTGTAGCCATGACCACGTTGAAGGTTCCAGGTGTTCTGTAAATCTGCTGTAAATGGTAACTTCTAACACATGATCTATGTCATGGTGCGCTCGGCATGGAACTTGCGAATTATGAGCAGTACTATAATGATCGTTATAATATTTACGCGATTACGGGACTGCATCGAGAAACTGCAGTGTTACGACGCGCTGTCACTTAAGCAAGTGCTGGCGTTAAGGCAGTCGCTGTTTACATGCGCGCGCGTTTCCGTTCTTCCCATTGTGATGCATGGAAATGCGCGACAGGTGCTGACCCCGAGCCCGCCTGTCTCATTCTCCTTTCGCAGACAAGCTTTGCGAGCCAAGCAGCCCCGTGCTGCTTCGCACCCAGCGGCGCTCGGCGTCGTCTCCGGAAGCTGGAGCGCCTGGTCTGCAGTTCCTGGGCCGCTTCGGCGGCCCTGGCTCGGCAGCGGCGCGGCTGGAAGCGTCGCCGCCCTCGAGCGTCTCGTCGCTGGCCGACGACGAGCTCGCGGACGCGCCCGGTAGTGACTTCACCTCCCCAGCGAGACGACCCGACAGCGAGCCCGGCGTCGCCGAGTCCGGCGGGGCGGCGACCGGTGGCGCGCGGCCCGGCAAACAGCGCGACGGCACTTCCAAGGGCTCCGCCCGCGTCGAGAATCCCCAGATCTTGCCCCGCTGCAACTGCGACGAGTTGAGGAACGCTGACGCGCATCTGGAGACCAAAGACCTGTGGGAGAAGTTCCATGAGCTTGGCACCGAGATGATCATCACCAAGACAGGAAGGTGAGCAACTTGCGGTACATTCGTGTTGTATGAGAGGAGAGAGAGAGAGAGAAAGGTAAAGGAAAGACAGGGAGGTTAACCAGAGGTTATCTCCGGTTGGCTACCCTGTACCGGGGGAGGGGTAAAGGGACGCGAAAGGAGAGAGAGAGAGAAAAAAATAAGTAAAAGTAAAAAAAAGGAAAGAAAGAAAAAAAAAACACACACACATACAAAACAGAACCGTTTCTGTCACGCAGTCTGCGAAGGTGTTCACGTGTTGCATAGTGTCAACGTTCCATCCTACTTAACACAGTGCAGAGTCACAATTTGTCACTGAGTCCGGTGTCTTTTAAATAACGCAGTAGTGCCTTCAGGGCGGCTCGCGCCGTTGTTTGTGTAGGCTAGTTACCAAGGATGTTTTTTTCTGTTATTGGGCGTTTGTCCAGTTGATCAATCGTCGCTGAGAGTGCTGCTCTCTGCGGGTTGAAACGAGGGCACTCACAAAGAAGGTGTGCAATTGTTTCGTTGCAACCGCAGAATTCACAAAGTGGGCTATTGGCCATTCCGATAAGAAAGGAGTACGCATTTGAAAAGGCTATTCCAAGCCATATACGGACTAGAAGTGTGCATTCCCGTCGTGGAAGGTTGAACCGAATACGCAGCTGTAAATTAGGGTCCAGGGCATGAAGGCGTGCACTTGTGAAATCAGATGAAGTCCACTGCATCAATGTTAGCTCACGCGCAAGCGCGGAAAGTTTTTTCGCTGCGTCGGCTCTCGAAAGAGGAATGGCAACACAATTGACACCGTCATGGGCAGATCGGGCCGCTGCGTCCGCTCAATTATTGCCATGTATGCCACAGTGACTAGGCAACCACTGATATATTATATCGTGCCCTTCATCAACTATGCGATGATGTACTTGTCTGATCTCTGCCACGATCTGCGAGTAAACTCTGAAGGGCTGCCTTGGAGTCACAGAAGATTGACCATGGATGGGGTGGTTCCTCCAGAATGAAATGAAGAGCCGCACGGAGGGCTACCAGTTCAGCACCTGTTGTTGATGAGACATGTGACGTCTTTAGCTGTATCTTGACGGATCTTGCTGGAATCACCACTGCGGCAGCTGAACTTTTAGGCGTGACTGAGCCATCGACATAAACTTGTACACGGCCACTGTGAACCTCATGTAAAAGTCCTAATGTGGCCTGTTTCAGGGCAAATGATGGCATGTGAGCTTTCTTCGTGATTCCTGGGATGGTGAGGCGTATGTCAGGTTTGTGCAGGCACCATAACGGTGAGAATGGTCTTGCTGCAGGCATGTAGTTCGATGGCAACGAGGTACGATTGGCAGCAATTATGCTACTGAAAGTTGTGTGTGGCCTTTCTGTAGGTAAAGATGCAAGATTGTGGGAAGGTAGTCGGGCAACGTGCCGAATATGCGCCCTGAGCGCGTCGATGGCTAAGTACGTTGATATTGGGTGATATCGCGCTATGACAATCGTTGCCGCCGTAGACGCACACTTCGGAAGACCGAGACACGTCCTTAGGGCTTGAGCTTGTAGTCCCTGGAGTACACGCAGGTTTGTTTTGCAGGTGTTTCCTAGCACCGGGAGCCTGTATCTTGCGAAACCGAGGAACAAGGCATTATAAAGCTGCAGCATTGACGCACCGATGTGCCCCATGACTTTCCACCGAGGAATTTGAGGAGGTGTGTTATGGTCGTTAACCTCTTCTTTAGGTATGAAACGTGCGGGCGTGTGAGAGGAAGTGGCAGGCACGCGTGCTTGAAGTGCAATGAGCCGCGGCTACTCGGCTATAGTGGTTATCAGATTTCCGGTCTTTCATGTCTGCTGACGAGACAAAAACGAAGAGAGAGAAGAAAAAAAAGGGGGGGGGGAGAAGAAAAAAAATAAAAAAAAAGGGGGCGCGCGAGCACGTTCTGCAAATTCGCCAGGGAAACCACGGCACGAACGTAATCGGTCCGATGCCAACTTCCGCAAAAAAAAAAAAAAAAAACCGTTTCCCGCTTTGCTGCATCCAGAAATGATGTGGGCAGGAGTTGTGTGGCAAGCTTCTAATCACACGAGACACACTGGTTAGGCGCGCGAAGTCATGGCGCGTTGGCGCGTGGCGACGGCGGCGGCGGCGGCGGCAGCAGGTGTGGGCTGTCTCCTGGCAGCGAGCAAGTTTCGTCCGCTCTTGCCTCTTCGCTCACTGTCGCTCGCCAAGTGTGAACGTGCGCTAAAATAAAAATTTTAAAATGGAGGTTGCAGCGTCAAACTGTGTTCGCGGGAAGCATATACATTAAAGTCTAGCAAGCCTAGCCTAGGTGTAGTCCGCTCACCGTAAGCAACTATGAGTCCTCAGCCCGCGAAACGCGCAAACTTCCGGCACGAGCTCATAACCGCAGACACTGTAGGTCGATCTGCATCAAAGAAATGACGTTAAGTGGCGCTACAAGCATCGATTTGCATTTCGATGCAGTATTAATCGATCTGCACCTCTCCTTTTGCAATCGAATCAAATTAGACGGCAAAACAGAGGAGGAGGGTCATGTGTAAGTAATAAATTCATTTCCAGAAAAACAATGCAGCAATAGGAACAATGAAAAATGAAACAACACAGGCGCTGTGTTGTTTACTGTCCTTAATTGGTCCTGTGCCTGCGCTGCGTTTCTCGAAATGTTGCCCAACCCACTGGCCCAACTTCGCACTTTGTGTGTAAATGTAACATTGCAGTTACGCTGTAAGGGCTGCAAGGCCACAATTTTAGCCTTGGCGCGGATGTGGATCAACTCGTTACTTAAACTCGTATGCATATATAGCTTGCAAAAAAAAAAAAAAGCTCCAAGTGCTGCTGATCAGTGCATAGTATGCAGAATCGGAACTGACGGTCATAAGAGGTTAGTCGTGCACAATGTCAACGATCCCAACCGTTAAATTCGTAGATAAAAAGTTCAGAAAGTGCGCGCATATCTGGAATGGATGATGGATGTTTGAAAAACGAAGGAGAACACTCTCTGGAAGGTAAATTTTAAAAAATTCTGGTCCACATTTATGCGCATAGCCCGTTCATTGGAAAATACCTTTCCTTCGCTATAGTATAATTAATCTGCGTGCAAGATAACTGAGCCTTTTTTTTTTATTTTATTTTTCCATTTCGGCCATGCTACTATCCACGATACACAGTATAGCAGATAGAAGAAAGAAAAAAAAATGTTTCCGATGTTACCAAAATGCAAAAAAAAAGAACATTAATAATTTAAAAAAAAAACTGTTTCCGGCGCGCGCTTTCCTCCTCCCATCTTCTTCTGTTTTTCTCTCTTCCTTTTCTTTCTTTATTTTTTCCTTCTTTTTTTTTTCTCCGCCAGTTCCTGCGACGACAGGTTACGGCGCGACTCAATTGGAGCTGACGTGTGAACGAGGCAAGCGATAAGCGTTATGAATATTTAAGGCGAGACGCGCGAATTCCGTCCTTCTCTTTCTTCGTGTTCAGTCATTTCTTTCTGGTTTTGTTGGTCCCCGCTGCTTATTACGCAGCGCGCCGCAGCACTTCGCTTCTCTGTGCGCACGCCATCGTCGGAGATGACGGCACGCATTTTAACGCACCATGGCTTTTCTCCAAGAAACACTGCATTTTTCATGGGTGCAATGAAAGAGTTACACCCGCTGAGTCTCACAAGGCGCCGCCAAGCCTTGGGAGCATGGCGCCTCTCCGTCCTATTGAGCAAGTGTGCGCGCGAACAAGGATTTCAATGCTTGTTAGGGAAACCTATAGAACCGTGAAAAATGCGTCGGAGCACCGTCCCATAGTGGGTGAGCGAAATTATTTGAGGAAAGAGACGGGCGACCAATATGTGGTGGTGGTATTCACTGTGGAAGAATGCTGCTGGCGCAGTAAATGAGATCAAAGCCGAAGGAAGCGCTGAAATGTGCCCTTCTTTCTTTTTTAAGCATGCGAAGTCGCCGTTCTTGTTTCGGACAGAGAACGGCGCTTTATCGGGAGTACACTGCGTAGGTGCGGCCTCGGTGGCGGACCAACGTCCAAGCAGGGTCACCCGCCCCTGAAAGGCCTCCATCTATGCCTTGAATTTATATTTTTGTAAAGCCGGCTTTGATGGCATTGCGAAAGACGCTTGCCACACCCACGACATTTACGCATGTATGCTAACAAATACACCTCAACACATTGCTGCGCGAAGGATTCTGCATGATGAGCTGTATATTGTCCCAAAGAACGACGGACTGGTCATATCTATAGTGAAATATCAGCACACACACACGCGCGCGCGCGCGCGCGCGTGTGTGTGTGTGTGTGTGTGTGTGTGTGTGTGTGTGTGTGTGTGTGTGCGTGTGCGTGTGCGTGTGCGTGTGCGCGCGCGCGCGCGTGCGTGCGTCCGTGTGCGCGTGTGCGTAACCGCATTTTTCCAGATCCGAAAGTTGATATGGCTTGTGCGGAGAAAGACGTTTTGTTAATTGGCGACTAATTACCTCGGATCACCCGTCACCCCGTGGTCGCCACCATTGACGCATGGCATGTCTCCGAAGGAACCGTCATTTTATTTCAAAACGGCTATTTTTAAATATTACTTAGTGCATTCGTAGAAACACACTGATAGTGGCTCTTTACTTTCCTCCAACGTAAAATGCATGAACCACAAAAACGCTTGTTACGCTTTGTGACTGAACAAACCACCACAAGATGTCGCTGCCAAGGTTATATGCCAAGGTTATATGCCAAGGTCAATTCAACAGCAAGTCTTACCTATAGTCAAGCAATGTAAGTACTTCGGCGTATACATAAACGAAGGAAAGACTTAGCACCAACCAAGATAATCTGAAAATAAAGGGGAAGCGGAATGCAGCAATAATGAAACACAGAGCACTGTGAGGCCACAATAAGTATGAGGTGGTGCGTGGAATCTGGAAAGGAGTAATGGTGCCAGCGCTAACGTTCGTAAATGCCATTTTATGCTTGAAATCGGATATCTTGTCGGGGTTGGAAGTTAACTAAAAATTAGTAGGCCGGTTGGCTTTAGGAGCCTACGGTAAAGCCACAAATGAGGCAGTGCAGGGTGACATGGGTTGGGCCTCTTTTGAAGTCAGAGAAGCACAGAGCAAAATTAGTTTTGAAGAAAGACTCAGGAACATGGACTGAAAATAAATGGGCGGCTAAAGTGCACAGGTATCTCTACATGAAAAGCGTGGACACAGAATGGAGGAAGAGGTCAAGGAAGTTGGCAACCAAGTACAGGGTAATTGAAAGTGTAAATAGACAATCAGGAGTCATCAGAAAGAAAGTGAAAGAAATAAAGACAGTGAATTGGATGCAAAGAACGGAAACAAAAAAGGACCATGGAGATTTACAAGAATGAGAAGAAAGAAATCAGAAGGGAAAATCTGTACGATAACACAAAGGGCAGTGCCTTGCTATTTGAGGCTCGAGCCGGTTGCCTAAGGACGAAAACATATCGGAACAAATATTCGGAACGAGATGAGACATGTGCATGCTGCAGTAAAGATCCAGAAACCACTCAGCACATCCTGATGGAATGCGACGGGATCCACCCAGCGAGAACCGTAGGTAACGTGCAACTCCCAGAAGCGCTTGGGCTTAAAGAGGACCGAAGTATAAACTGCTCAGCAGTCCAGATAAGCAAGAGATGTTCAGACTTTTGGTGGAGAAACTGCAGGGAAAAGATTGATACGACCTCATCTCTTACAGTCATAAGTAGAGGTAAAAGGTAGACTTTGAGGGAAAAAAAAAACATATTAATGAGATGTATACACAAAAATGCTAGATAAAAAGCATGTATAGCATACCTGATTAAATCAAGCAGGCTAGGTGACTGTTTGTCACCGCCCCGTTTCAAAGGGGGATGCCATTAAATCATCATCACTATAGAGTGTTATCTCTATCAGTGTTTGCCATAACTTCTTGCTCTTGCTTCGGTTTCATATCTTGCCTTGTGCCTTCTGATGGCCTTGTTTTCTTGTATATTTATTTATTTATTTATTTATTTATTTATTTATTTATTTATTTATTTATTTATTTATTTATTTATTTATTTATTTATTTATTTATTTATTTTGTTAATTTATACCCCAAGGATTCCGGAGACACATTACATGAGGGGTGAGCAATGAATACTGCGGTTCTCGGTTAACATGTTTCATGACTTTCGACGATTGTTTTACACTGGGGGCGATCTGTTAATATGGCGATGTGGGTGGCAAGCAGCCGTTTTCTATGAAGTATGTTCTCACCCTCCATGGGCACACAGTTAAAATTAAATTATGGGGTTTTACGTGCCAAAACCACTTTCTGATTATGAGGCACGCCGTAGTGGGGGACTCCGGAAATTTTGACCACCTGGGGTTCTTTAACGTGCACCTAAATCTAAGTACACGGGTGTTTTCGCATTTCACCCCCATCGAAATGCGGCCGCCGTGGCCGGGATTCGATCCCGCGACCTCGTGTTCAGCAGCCCAACACCATAGCCTCTGAGCAACCACGGCGGGTGGGCACACTGTCATTGACCAACATCGCCGACTTCGCATTTCGCGCCAGCACACCGTTTCAAGAGCGGCTCCAGTCTACGCATACTATAAAATAGTTATCCTGGCTCGCAAAGCGACAAGGTATGTACCAAGTGTTTCAGCGAGCACTTTGAAAATATTTACAGCGAAGCTGTTTCTGCGGACCCTGTGCCGTGGTCCGTTCGCTAAAACCCACGTGACCTCGCGGGAGAGGAGAAGAAAAGAAGAGCTCAACCCTGTGAGAATGCTGTGAGAGGGAGCAGATGAAAAGGAGACCGGGGAGGGGGGGGGGGGGGTTGACGTAAGTCGCGCCGTCCAATACTCGCGCTGGAGGGGTAGAGCGTGAGGCGCGCCAACCAATGGCGGTGTACGAAAAAGTAGGTCAACGGAGGAGTGGGGTGTGAGAGGAGTTCGCGTTAGCGTTGGTTGTGTATACGGAGCTTTGGTCAAGGACTTTTATCTGGAAACGTCGTAGAAAAGCGTGAGTTACGCGCTAGGAACGCCGTCGCCCGTGGACGCCGACTCGTCCCATCCCCCGCGAGTAGCGCCGTTCACAGCTTCGCTGTTCGACCATCTTCATGAAGTGGAAGGGGCGGTGATTTTTTAAAGATTGCTTGTGGCAGATAGCCGGCCTGATTCTAGTTCTTGAGCTGGTTTACTCGAAGAGGCGGACATTACTTGCGCAAGAAATTGAAATGCATAATCAATTAATTAACAAAAAATTACTAATTAAGTTTTCAACTAATTACCTTATGACCCACATTGCAATGTATAAATTTCAGCCGTGGAGTTCGCAAGGCGGATCCACTTGGAACGAATTCTCAGGATGACACCTGTTTCGTTATATTAATTCCCGAACTTTGCAGAGAAATGCAGTGGCGTTCCAGTTACTTTCTTAACAAAACGTCGTTTTATGCATTGAAGCACGAAAGTAACTGGAACGCCAATGCATTTCTCCGCTAAGTTCGGGAATTAATATATCGAAACTGGTGTAATCCTGAGAATTCGTTCCAAGTTGATCCGCCTTGCGAACTCCACGGCTACAATTTGTAATTGCAATGTGGATCATAAGGCAATTAGTTAAAATTTAATTTGTGAATTTTGTTAATTATTTGAGTAGACCATCTCATGAACTAGAATTCTGCTATCTGCCACAGGCAACCTTTTAAAACATTTTTGAAAGTGTTCGCTGAACCACCCGGTACATGGCATTTGACGTGATTGCTTCTTGGAGCAACGCGTGAACAAAGGGATTCATCAGAGCTGCTTCTGTGCGTTATTCGGTGACGGAGGGCGGACACTAGCGGGTGTACCCTCGCTTAAAGCAGTCGTCATTCGCTCGCGCTTTCGAGCAGCTGGATCACCGAGCGCGAAACTGGGGCGCCACTTGGCTTCTACGGCCGAACCTCTCCGAGAGCGTGGCGCGTACAACTTCCACGCAGTGTCATCGTCAAAAGCTACCCGTCCTAAATAATTCATGCGGGCGTTTGTACAAGGAGAGAAAGAGATACAAAAGAGAAAGAGAGAGATCCAGGCGCATCCACGCGTCGTCCGCAAGAAAAGACCAAATGCCCAACGCTCGGGGCGAGGGGAAAAAAAAAAAAGAATACGCACGCAGCAACCGACGAGAGCGGGACCGGCCGCGCATGCATGCAGCCGCCGCGTCCCCCGGCACGCGCCAGCGTGTGCGCGCGGCCGCAACATGCACGTGTGCGTTAAACTCCGCAGGTCTCCAGCGAGCACTCATCGTCAAAGGCGCTGCTTTTTCTTCGTAGCCGAAAGACGCGAACAAGATATATATATAATAAAGGCTCGCGCAGTAGGACGGGACGCTGTAGCGGAGCTCCCCCCCTTTTTTTGCAAACGCAATGTGACGGATATGCATATAACATCCTCCGCCCCAAACGACGACTCTGGGGAACACGGGTGGTGCAGATGGGAGAGGAGGGTGGCTCTTTTCCCGCAATGAAAACACAAGAGGCGAAGCGAAAGCAACCGTTAAGCAAAAAAAAATTGGCGCTGATGGACGACGTGAAGAGATCATGGTTGACGTGCCCTGCTCGCGCGCCTGGCTTCACTGAGTGCCTGCGCTTTTGTTCTTGCCAAAGGAGCCGCTTCTGCGTGAAGCTCTTTCGTTGTTGATGTTCTTGTTGCTCTTATCCCCGTTTAATGGCCTCCCTTCGTACCGCACACCTTTCGAGGCACGCTCGCCACTTGCTCTTCATGATGATAGCACGGGTATGCTGTCGAAAGGCCTTGTCTCTCAGCGGAGTGTCAGAATTCGTTTGCGCACTGCGTCGCTGCGCTGGCATAGCAGCGAAAGGAACGCGGACAAGCGGAGGAATAGGCCAAGTATAGGGGGAAAAAATATAACGAAAAGGGATTCTTCGAAGCCGAAATACCTGGCTCGTATTGATTTTGTTGCTCCACCGAGCTGACAACGGCGGCATCCTCATCAAGCGATGTTGCAGTTACCCGTATACAGTTAACAAGTATTGAAATGAGGCAGACTTTTGGAAAATCAACTTCGAATCCCGTATATGGAACTATAGGTATATTGTTACCGGACTGGAATGATGAAGACGCTGACAAGCAAACGTGGCACATGTTCAGATCCGCTGCAATTATGGCCTAACATATTGATCCATCGGTGAACCAATATCTGCTATCAGACCAAGACTTATTGCCTGCTTCGTCAAAAATTAGCTGAGGACATCTACATGTATACACCCTTCTTATTCGACCTCTCATCATCAGGCAATTTTTTCGTGAAAATATGCGGCCAGCTCCAGTTGTCACGTGCGTTCCCCAAGGGTGTGGTGCAAACATTCAGTGCAACGCTCAAGCTCCCAGTGCCTGCACTGGAACGGTAGCACGGAGGGTTGTCCAAGAGTCCGATAATTTCGCTGACGAGTCTTGATGAACAGTTTCGTGCTTGAAATGCGGTTCTGGCGCAAGGAAAACTAAACGGAAAGAAGGGCAAGAAGAGCGCCAACTTGCAACTCAACTTTGAGTTCCAAGTTTGCGCTCTTCCTGTCCCTTCTTTCCGTTTAGTTTTTCTTGTGCCAGAACCGCATTTCAAGCACGAACCAACTATCCCAACTTCGCATTCTGCTGAACAGTTTCATGAATGCGCTCGACGTTCACGCATTTCTTTACCCTCCGTGTTCGAAAAGGGAACTGGTGAATGGTTACGCGGTTTGAAATTTGGAACTGAAAGAAATCAAAGACGAAATATAATGCCGAAGGGTTAATTTTATTAATACCAGCAATATTGAACCAGGACTTCTTGTTGTCCACAGAGGCCGATGCATAAACTTGGGTGTGCAGTGGCGGAGTGGATGGGGTGGCGATGCACGAGGCGGGGGGAGCAATTTGGCATCAGGTAGGGCGCGCTTCCGGGTCATGCTGCCGCAATGCAGCTACGTGATGACGCAAGCCATCCAGCGCTTGAGCTGCAAGCCAGTTCACCTACGTACGTAAAAGTTAAAGTTGCATTGTGAAGGTATTCAACACCAGATTTTTAAATATGAAACATACATACAGAGTTGCTACAGAATAGCGTGAGATTGAACATAGTTCGTAAGAAGACGAAAATGCTGTTTCTGCAGTTTTATGATGCAACTATATAGCTGTCCATGTGAAAGTACTTGGCTTTAAGAACAACCAATTTCGCTGCAGCACATCACCGTGAAAGGAGCTTTGAAAAAGAACACAAAAGGTAATAATATCAGCAGATTTTAGACAAAATTTCCCCCTTCAGATCATCATAAGGTGTAAATGGCCGCGGTAAGACTGAGCAATGGACGCGGACGCATTCACCGGCTCTATATTCTCGAAAACAAAACAAAAAACTGTTTTGTATGCCGACTTTTCAATCAAAACGATACTGTTCAACACGGTTGCTCATCATAAACAGTGTTTCTTCTTTTACTTCAAATACTTAATTTTTTTTTTAATTTGCTCGAATGAAGTCACTGCAGATGAATTACGTGCCCACGTGGACATCATTTGCTGAAAAAAAAACCAAAGCAATAATGTCAATAATTAAACTAATAACATAAACTAACCTTTTAATTATAACCTTACGGCACACGTTTAAATCGCTAAGGTAAATGGAGTCATTGTGAGAGCTTATTTTAGTATTCCTAAGTTTCAATATGACCATGTAGATCGAATTAACTGACTTAAATTATTCGTTTAATTCACCTTATTATGCACGCGGAACTGAGAAGCGCGGCTCGTGGTCCAAATTCTATGTGACGTAATAGGGTGGCGCAAAAAAGGAAGCACGGCCAGCCAGGAGCACACGAGGGATTCCCTTTTTCCACTAATCGATGCTGATAGGCGCTTTGCGCAGCTTCCTGTTGAACGCATAGCCACTTGAGCAGCATATATGTGAGGTGGGCCGCTTTATGGTGCGGTATGGCGAAGCTTCATTTTACGCCATAGAGTTTCCTGCAATAGTTACTAGAGGGAAATCTGGCGCTACAATCGTTCAGCCACCATGGGAATGATGGGAAGTACATGGATTTGTCTGATCTCCGTGCTTGGGGCTTGAGACGCTCTTGTGGCTTTATTTATTACGCTTTATCTGCCTTCGTTGTCGGACATTTCAGAGCAATATATATATATATATATATATATATATATATATATATATTTCTAAGTGCGGAAGACTCTGCGAACACGCACAATAGCTACTATAATTGCAGCTGTTCAGCCTGTCGAGGCGACTAAATCGAAACGCGCCAAGCGTTCCAATTTCTCGTGGCTTGCCCACGAGAAATTCATAAGGGCGTTCTAAGCCGCTTGCCGATGCATACGTCCGTGGTTTCAATATCGGTCTTCTGTGCTAGAGGTCTTGTGTTCGAATCCTGCCGTCGGACAATTTTAATAATGTTGAATTGTTTATTACACGGTACTTCGTTGAAAATGACGTGTTTACAAAGTCGCGAAGCCGTTCGAAGTCAGAAGAACGAAATTTAGGCAAATCCTTGTACTTCTCATAATTCCCAGGCTGGCTAAACCGCCCCGATTGCAGCTACCGTAGACACTAGCGCATGTGATTAGTAATTATTGCCCTCTAGTAATTATTGCATGAAACTCCCATGCCTTACACCACCCTCGACGTCTCAGCTGGTCTGGACCACGCTTCGTGACACCGCGTGCGTAATAAGGTTAATTAAGGTTACTTAAGGTTAATTAAGTAATTAATTTCACGGCAGTGTTTTTTTTTGTCTATATATAGCCATTTCGATATATAGAAACGTGCAACTAGACTTACGACAATTCCCTCCAACTTTTTAATATTAACATTAAAATATTCTGGCGTTTTATGTGCCAAAACCACGATATGATTATGAGGCACGCCGTAGTGGGAGACTATATACGAAATAATTTAGACTATCTGGGGTTGTTTAACGTTGGTTACTGAAGAGACAACGCCTATAGCCACTAAGCTACCGCGGCGTGGGTATAATATAATTATGAGCCTGAAATTTTGTAATTGAGATGTTAACCGCACTTTTTTTTACTTAGTGAATGAATTGCTTTTAGTCTTCTTGGCGTGAAATATAACTGGCAAGAGGTAATTGATCCGCAGTGACGTAATTCGGGTACATTTTACAGGTTTTAAAAAGCGTTCGAAGTGAAGAACACCATACATTGGACAGATACTACATGTGGACAGATACCAGAGCAGACGCGCCGTTCACAGTATGAATCGTAAACCAGCCGCGTGGTGTGGTGTTACGCTGCTATAAGCAGAAGGTCGCGGGATCAAATCCCGGCCGCGGCGGCCGCATTTCGATGGGGGCGAAATGCAAGAACGCCCGTGTCCCGTGCATTGGGGACACGTTATTAAGATCCCCGGGTGGTCAAAATTAATCCGGAGTCCCCCACTACGACATGCCTCATAAATCGTGGTTTTGGCATGTATAACCTCAGGACTTAATTCAATGAATCGTAAGCAACTATACTACAAGTAAACACTTGCTGTAGAATGCTTTCGCCGAGCATGAGGTCGCACTGCGGAAAGCGCCAGAGGCAAAAACGGCCGTGAACCGTAATTTCCGGTTAACGTTACGAAATACCAAGCGGTAGGAATTAATCAGGGGACGAATTCGCAAGGCTTTTCGTTCTTTGCAATTGGCCGGCCGCCTTTATCCAGCATCACGATTGACTGGAATTCTCTTACGAACCATTCTATCGTAAGAGCTTTTATGTGAACGCAGGGCCCAGAAGCCCTCCACTGCGGCTTCCTTCATTTGCCGCGGCAGCTTTGCGTCCCCTAACGTCCCATGGCCCGCAGCGGAACACCTGAGAGACGCATCCATGGGAAGACCTCCGACGCGCAACAAGGCAAACCTACTTGTCGTCGTCGTCGTCGGTGCGTTTGGCGTCGCACGTCTCCCACGTCTCGCCGCACCCGTAGGTCTCCGACGTTTGCAGCGCCTCGGCCTTGGCCCAGGTCTCGTCGGCCTGCTCCTGCTGCGAGGCGACGGGGGTCTGCTCCCCAGTGCGCTCGTCGTCGTGCATGCTGCTGGCCCCGCTCGTCGCCTGCCCCTCGGCGGCGACGTCGGCCGGCGGCTGCGGCTGCTCGTCGTCGGGCGCCTCGCTGCTCTCCGCCAACAGCGAAGGCACGGCCAGTAGCAGCAAGGCAGCCACCACGGTCCACCGAGGGCACCCCATCGCAGTCGCCGGCTCAATCGAACGACGATGCGCGCGCTGCGAGACCGCGAGCCTCGCGGGGCCGCCGCTTCTCGCGCATTTCGTCTCGACAGCGGCCACGTCAGGACGGAAGAGAAAGACGAAGACAAAAAAGGCCCCCAAGAAGAGCGGAACAAGAAAGCAAAGATGTTATACCGTGCTTTAATATCGCAAAAACTATGGCAAAACACCGGCGAAGTTCAACAACAAGTACATTAAAATAAGAGAGTGAAATAAAAAATAAAGAAAACATACAGTAGCATAACCCACGCGCGAGTCGATAAAATGTATTCATGTATGCACCACGGAGTTGCCTGCCTGCCACGAGAATTCCAGCGCGCACGACCGAACGAAAGCAGCGCAGGCACGGACAACAAGTTGAGAAACAATGGCTATGAATGCGAGGAGCGGAGAGTGGGATGCCTGTACGTATAGGTACCATAGCAAACTAAAGGCAAAACATAATTTGAAAAAAGAAAGAGCAGTCAACCCAAATATAAGGCAGCACTCTCTATAGTAAACCACGTGAGCAGCCAAGAAAACATATTTATGTATATGCGCCATGAATACCCCCTGCCAACGAGAATCCCCAGCGTGCACAGCCCGAACGAAATCGGAACAGGCGTGGACAATGACAGACCACGCCGCTTATGCAGGACAGGGCACAGTGAGTCTTACACCGACTTAACATAGTATAGCTTCGCTAATACGTGCACTCGACGTGAGCGGGTAAAGTCAGAAGTCGAGCTGACCCAGCCCGATACGACCGCGTTCACGTTCATCCCGCCAAGCGGGTTGGGCGGGTCAAACCGCCCTTTACAGGCGGGTTGGCCAAACTCGCCTCGACGCTCACGATCGGCCCGACCCGCTAGGATTTCTATGAACTCGACGACCAGTTTTTGGCCCCCGACAAGCCAACTCAGCCGAAAGCTTTCTTCGCCTCTTTGCCTCTTCCTCGGGGTTTGGTGTTCGTCGTCGTTTTCTCACCGGATATATATGCGGATGATATATTTGTGGATGATGATAGACAACTTGGGTCCCCTTGGATTTGCGCTGACTGCTGCCTTGTCGAGTAAACGAGTTGCGCCACTGGGTAGGTGCCCCTCCAAGGCATGCGCCCATGTTGAACAACACAGCAACGAAGGTGAAATGTATGCCTTGTAATAAGGAACGCTTATCATTTCCCAAAGCTACCAAAACGAATAGGTGTTCAACATTGTTTCCTCTTGCAGTTCGTAAGAAAGGATTTCTCGAAAACATATCAAGTCCAACGCCAATTAGTCCTTTTTGCTGCACGTTAGCGGACGGATGTCTCAAAACTGGTGATACACGGAGTATTCTCGGGGAACCGAGTGGGTGGACATGTCTTAAGCACTGACTAGCTTCAATTCCAGAACTTCAATATGTTCCCTAATGTTATGAACTAAAAAAAATTGATTTTAACTTTTTTACATATAGAGTAACCAATGATTATTGTATAATAAGCGATATCTGTCGGAGCTCATAATGTGTCGCAGAAAAAAAAAAAAGAATTCTTCATTCGCTATTGCACTGTCCTATGGCTTTTTCTTCTCTTCTTTCGTTTTGTTTTCTTTCGGCAATGCAGTAGAACAGATGACAGTGTTACATTCTGTCTAACGAGCTCTACGTTCCGATAATGCCAAGTTAACCAATTGTATGGTATAAATAGATTTCGCAAACGTGCCAAGATTACTTTGCGTTAATGGTAAATGTATAGGCATCGGCCACTCCAATTGGCATGCCTCCTTACTCACCCAATCCCAACGTGCAGGCTGTAGATAAACACAAATTTTGCAACTGTTACAACGTCTCGCAAAGTATAGGCCGCAACTTATGTTATATGTATGCCTGTCCTCTTCACGCTACTATCTGTCGAGTAATGCACGCAATTGGCGTCGTTACCGTACTATAAATCGGTGATAATTAGTGATACCGTGGTGATTATGTTAGTATTTTTTTCAACAACGTCCATTTTACGCTTCTTCTTTCTTTCTTTCGTTTGCACTTAACTGGCTTTGTATTGACAACTTTGATTTTATCTTTTCTCACTCACGAATCATTTCTAGTGGCTAATAATTGTTAATGGTGAACTGGTTCTTCGTCACTTATATTGCTGAAACTTAGACTAGTTGGTCACTTGCATTGTGAGACATGAGAACAGGACGACGCTATCAGGAGGCCGACGCACGATACACGACGTGAACAGGATGAGCGCCCGTCCTGCACACTGCATGTTTGTGTCTCGTCTTCTTTAGCGCTGTGAACGTGTCATTTCATCAGCATCATCTTCGTCGTCTTCGTATTTTTATGTCCACTGCGGGACGAAGGCCTCTTCCAGCGATCTTCCATTACCCTTGTCTTGTATCAGCTGATCGACGCCATCCTACTCAGTGAACATTGGTCCCATGGTCCGAAAACAGAAGGGAAGAAAACTGCATGAAGCAGTAAACAGACGGCACGAAAACTGCACCAAATAAACTTTCATACTTATAACTTTCTAACTCTCGTGTCAAATACTTCGGTGCGCAGCCACAAGTGGTCGGAAATATAGCACACATGTTTCAACATATGCCCTTTCTCATCGCAGGTGTAGTTTGAGATCGCTGTCGCGTACGGTATAACTTTTTACAGCTTGAAGGGTAAGGCTGTTAGCCATGGGAGAAACCAGCACTCTTAAGGGTACAAGGGTGGAGAACGTTTTTACTGTGTATATGCATGAAAATTTCCTAATCTAAGCACACCACCTAATCTTCTCTGCTGTCCTCGACTCCCTTCCCAAGGCACCCATTCTGACAGGGCCTGCCCAACTTCATTTCTTGTTGCATTGGAGAAATGCATTGGCGTTCCAGTTACTTTCTTAACAAAACGTCGTTTTGTGCATTGAAGCACAAAAGTAACTGGAACGCCAATGCATTTCACCGCAAAGTTCGGCAATTAATATCTCGAGACTGGTGTCATCCTGAGAATTCGTTCTAAGTGGATCCGCCTTGCGAACTCCACGGCTACAATTTGTAAATTGCAATATGGGCCATAAGAGAATTAGTAAAAAAGCTTAATTAGTGCATTTTTATTAATTAGTCGATTATGCATTTCAATTTTCTGTGCAAGTAATGTCCGCCTCTTCGAGTAGACCAGCTCACGAACTTGAATTGTGTTATCTGCCACAGGCAACCTTTAAACATTTTTGGAAGTGTTCGCTGAAACACCCTCCATAAGACAGGTGTTTATAAGGCGTACTATTTTGTAAGTGTATTGGCCGTTTTTCCTAAAGTGTTCTTTTTTTTTTTGTATTCCTACGTGAAAGGGGTAATTTTTAATTACACCTGTGAGAATATTACATCGCCAAGCTTGGGCTTAGTGTGAATTATAACATCAATAAATGCAGTTTTTCACACAGGACACCCCTTCCGATGGGCGTAAGTGGGTGAGTTATAAACACATAAACATTCTTATGGGCGCAATTTAATTTACAGTGAGCGCTATGAGGTGCTTAAAGTATGGGGGCCGCGTCGCGCGGATCAAACGCTAATATAGTTTAACCACCAAGACCTAGCCTGTCTCCAGCAAAATTTTCATCTGTTTTCTGTTGCATACGAAAATATGCAACTCTTGATTCTGGGCATAGGTATCATCATCGTAAGCCGTAATTTTCCCATGTTGCTTGAGGAGGGCATTTCGAGAACAATTTTATGTGAAGCACCAATGCATGTATGTCGCGCCAAATTTTGTGAACACGTAACTCCGTTCTGGTGCTACAGCCTTCGTCACTGGGCATCCATCAAGCACTGACTGACTTCAATCCCGCACATGAGAACGTGCACTGAAATTCACGATTCAAAAGTTCATCAGTGAATTATAATGAATTTAAGTTAGTTAATGAACATGTCAGTGAACATCCCACAGTTTATATGAGCACCGCTGTCGTGAATGATGTGTTTCAGGATAAAAAACAAACAAAGATGCTTTTTTTTTTTTTTTTACGTTAGATAACATCTTCCGATAAACGCACCAGCTCGTGCTTTGTTGGCGGCATGCAGTGCTGTTGATATTCGTGAATTCCGGCGCTGTCATGACTCTACTGCAGGCGGATGTTTCCAACGCTACGCGTCTCATTCAACGGCCTGCATCCTGACGGGCGCTACGTGGTCCTACTGGACATCGTTCCTGTGGACAACAAGCGGTACCGGTACGCGTACCACCGGTCTTCGTGGCTGGTGGCCGGCAAGGCGGACCCTCCGTCGCCGGCGCGCCTCTACGCGCACCCGGACTGTCCCTTCACGGGGGACCAGCTGCGCAAGCAGGTCGTCTCCTTCGAGAAGGTCAAGCTCACCAACAACGAGATGGACAAGCAGGGACACGTGAGTGGTTTCAGGACTGACGCACCGACATTTGCTATTTCTTTAGTAAATGCGCTTTGCTACGTTGAGGCATGATCGCGGCCATTTTACAGCGTAAGCTGTTATGGGCTCATTCCAATAGCCGTTTCGGGTCGCGATGATGGCGCCGCCGGCGTCCGCCGCGTTACCGCTATCGCCGGAAACGCGAATAAAGTACTCGATTCCCGCCGGGATCGAGCCCGCGCCCGCTGCGTGGGAGCCGGATACTCTACCACTGAGCAACGCAAGCGCTTGCTATCGAGGCGCTATCGGCCCTATAAGGCAAACGCAGGAGGAGACGACTCGAGCCTCCGCTAGTATGGTGGCACCGTCTAGGTAAGATGCCTGCAAACGGAGCGTCCGCAGACGACGATATGCGATTCAGACGAGGCGCGCAATCAACAACGCGCTTCCGAACTGACGAGCCTCCGCCAGTATGGTGGCGCCATCTAGTTAAGGTGCCTGCAAACGCGGCGCGCCCGAGATGTAAGTTGCAGCTGTAAGGCTTGATCGGACTCAGCAGACTGCTGTACAGAGAGCATTACAAGCCGCAGCTCGCTGTCGACGCCGGGCGGACAGTTCAGATCGTTCTCATCAAAACGAGGCGAACAGACTACCGCGAAGACCCTGTTGTGCGTGGTGCCCAAATTGGAGCTACTTTTGAGCCGCTCCACCAGCTTAAAATGTGACTGTTCTGCGTGTGCCGCGCAGGCCTGTGACTTTTTTATCATATGGGGGCAGTTGCCTTATGCTAGAAAAGCCCGCAATCGGAGCGGTCGTGCGGCTGCAATGAAGTCGCTTTATGCAATGAAGCACACAATTAACTGGAATGCCAATGCATTTCTCCGCAAAGTTCGGGAATTATTATCTCGAAACTGGTGTCATCCTAAGAAATAATTCCAAGTGGATCCGCCTTGCGAACTCCACGGCTACAATTTGTTAATTGCAATATGGGCCATCAGGTAATTAGTTAAAAACTTAATTAGTGAATTTTTGTTGATTAGTCGATTATTCATTTCAATTTCTTGTGCATGTCCGCCTCTTCGAGTAGACCAGCTCATTAACTAGAATTGGGCGATCTGCCACAGGCAACATTGAATAAATTTTGAAAGTGTTCGCTGAAACACCCTGTATATATATATATATATATATATATATATATATATATATATATATTACCTTTAATAACAGTTACACTTGAAGAAACTTAGCGTGACCTCGAAGAATTGTTCACTTTGAAGTCACAGTATAATCGCTACTGCTCATGACTGCTATTGATTCTGATTTCGAGTGAATCCGACTTAGTCTCATTTCGGTTACTGAGTGACTTAGATATATTTATGACCTCCGCATGCAAGTGGTGATATTTCCATCCCTAATAAATGTTGTAAATTATTAGAAGAGCGTTTTTTTTTTCCGTGAGCCATTATCATTGCCGTTATCGTCAGCATTGCCTACTGGAAAGAGAAGCAATACTGAGACACATATCATTCACGTGAATTTCACACACCGTTGATAAAAGACTCTGCCTAAGGGGTCACTGAAGTTTGCAGATCTTTTTCAGGGTCAAAAAGTACGCAATTAAAGCAATTTGAAGCGAGGTTAACATACACCAACATATTCATTCTCTAGGCATAGGCTATCATACCATTAGAAATAATTGTTTGTTGGCTACCTCTTTCTCTTTAGAAAATATATTAAACTTTGTCCTGTGTATATACCTAAATATATTCTGTCTGTGCATGGTATTTATCGACCCTTTTCGAGGAGCAGTTTGTTTTAGAGAAACGAGATGGTGCTCACGGCGGCGCGCCATACGTCTCCTCAGCGACCGCTACCGCTTCTACCTTGCTTCTGTGCGATCAGCTGTCGGAAATGCAACTGAGTTTTCGCTAACACTGCTCCAATCATGCTAAGCCGCTATTCTGGACATTCCGCCATTTTCTTCGAAGTGTGACGTACGCGCGACGCTTACAAAATGGCGCCGATAGCCCCGATTTGCTTTCGTAACGTGACGCAAATTTGACGTTTCGCCTAAGAAACTGCAATGTAGGCATTGAACATAGCTTGGTTGATAAATCAAAACAGTTTTCCTCCCCAGTAAAAATAAAGCAGCTAGCTTAAAGCGTACGATTATTCCATCAAAATCGTTTCTCGCTTCCGTCGTCTGCATGCGCGCAGGCTGTCGTCTGCTTCATTAGCTAGGATGCGTGTCGTCTGGAAACGGAATGAGTCATCGTATATTGGCGCCCATACGCTTGCTTTCTACCTTGAGACAACATACGCGACCTGCCAGTGATGATCAGCGCACGCTCTAGGCCGCGTTATCGCTATCTCGTGATCCGCAAGTTGACTCAGCCCGACTCGTCTGGCTGAGAAGCGGCCGAATATCATCGATAGCGTTGTGCGCGCCACAGGTATCCGCTTGAGCGACGCAAACGCCGGCACTGCCATCTCTTGTGCACTTCGCTGCTTACTCGCACCGCGAGAGGAAACTTCAAGGCGCCGTCTTGCGTACATGTCTTTTTGTAAATTAAAAAGTCACCGTTGTTATAGCCTTTGATGACGCGAAAAGTCATTAATATTGATTACAATACAAACGCAATAGTGAAAAGTGCGAAATGTCGCAGAAAGTTTGCTAGTTTCAACCAATATTATTTCAAATAAACGTGTTTTTAATAAAAATGATGGTGCAAAACACAAATGCCAACACCACCCGAGAGCGATGCAAATGCTATGAACACGCGTTGTGAACAAAAGATTTTTATGGCCCAAAATGACAGGGAAAATGCGGCGATACGCATGCCTCTCCACTGCCATTGCCATAGAGGTTATAGTAATATGAAACTCTATGGCCATTGCATATGGCCGCTCATTACCATAATTCGCACGGCTCATCGCACCACAAATTATGGCGGAAAAGCTCTGCAATGGCGGCCCAGCGCAACGTCACGCAATGTCAAATTGACGTTTACGAAACGGCCCTTCCTGTGACGCTCCTCACGGGATATTCCGTCAGCCAATGAACAAGCTGACATGCCGGCTATCTTGGAACGCCACCACATATTCGCGAAATTGCAGATGCATTGTACGAGCTTCTGCACGCTACCGTCCACTTTCTTTTTAAAGCGCTAAAGTCGCAATATAGGTGCCAAGGACCACAAAAAAGTATTAGTCGATAAAACTGGCAGCTGCACGTCACGCTTCGTCATTCTGACGAAAACGCAAACTTGCATTTTGCAAAACTTCCGTTTCCCGGCACAAATTTCAAAACACGTGACCTCTGGACAGCCAATGAGACAGCCAAGATGGCGGATAATGGCGGCCGTGCAGCCGCCATGCGTGTCCAAAATAGAGCCTCTAGATTGAATCATGTGGATTGAAGACGTGTGCAGTAGTTGGCTGCAAAAATAGTGACTGGCATGACTGAGTCTGTGTGGCCAAGTTCGCGGACCGCTGCTGCAACTGTCCGAACGTGTTATCGGCACTTCGAGATGTACGGCTTTCCTCGAGGATACAGAAATTTGCTCATCCGCCAGCCTTGTATCGCTAACCTTCAAAGAAAGGGCTTCATCCCCAGAACGTCGGCAAGAGTGAGTACCACTCGTTAAACAATGACAAAGGGAGTAGCGCCGCTTCCTGTCATGACGCGCACGTTATCTATACACATATAAATCCCAAATGGCCGGAAAACTTACGCCCACTCTATCGCCAACGTATCAAGAATAATGGGCGCACACTTGAATATATGCGCACTGTATCCGCACAATAAATGACGGACTACACCGATGGCGCACGAATGGTTGAAGCTGAATGTTTCGCGACGATCCACAAGAGTAAGCGAGTTACTAGCTGTAATATATATTTGCTACAAGATTTGCTACAAACAGCTACGTTTCAAGCCTTGTGCGCAGCAAGAACAAATCTATCGGAACTGAGCACACCCGCGAGCGATTACGCAGAAAATAATCAGATAGTGGCCGCACCAAGGAACTTCACTGAGTCAGAAACTGACAAGCCACTGCTTCAAAATACTTGCCAAATAAAAAACAAAGATCAAAACACACTAATCCTGACTGAATTCATGAGCGGAATGTTTGGATAGCTTGGAATACATATTTAGCCCCGCTTTTAAAACAAGCACCATATTACGCTGCTTGCGCCGTTTGGACATAGCTTAATCGGCTCCGAAAGCGCTTTTGCATGTTCTCTGAAGCTGTGATCAAAGCTTCGTGTCGTCCACCAAGTCTCCATCTACGATATCTCCGAAAACAGAGGTTTTCTAAGTCGCGCCGGCGTCATTACTTCCATTGTAAACAAGGAGGCAACGGAGGCAGTTGAGGCAAGAAATGGACGCCTCACCACGTGATCAAACATGGCAGCGCCCACGGGATCGCCGCGAAAAGGGTCAATAGTGGAATTTTTAAAAATGTTAAAGTGAAAAAATACGGATCACGTAGCCGCCGCTGGTGCTTCTAATGCAATCGTCCTCCTATTGTCAGAATTTGCAGAAATAAAGCGAAAGTATGAATTAAAACCAGTGCATGTCCGCGCCAACCATGATGCAGTCAGCTTTTAGTTACAATAAAACTTTAAGTGAAAAGGTAGAGGCAACTCGAAAGAAACCTCAAATGATTTGGGTAATAGAACTCTGGTAATGACACTTAAGGGGGGAGTCGTCAAACTCTTGACGACTCCAGTCATTTATTTGCGCACCACGTTACGTGGTTCGCATATATTGTGCGCCAATCAATCACGGAATCTGGAATTTGAGCAATGATAAATACGGCCCACATGAAAAATGAAAAAAAAAAGGGGGGGGGGGGGGGGGAGGGCGCCCAAGCACACGAACATGCACACACGAGCGCTTATGATCCAACGCGCGTGCATGCGCAGACACAGCTTGTCAAGGACACCACCGGCCCAGCCCCCCTTGACAAAACGTTAAGGGGCACCTAGCTACCGTTTTGGAGCAACGCAACGCAAACTATAAAAAACTAGATGCACTAGGGAGCCACGCTTTCTCGCTAGGGAAACCGCACACGCACAGACCACGGTACTACTTTTTCCGCGGGCGCGCTCCGCCGGTGAGCGGCCGCGTGTGTGGCGTTCCGAATTATTCTGGGAGCGTCTGTACATTCGATGTCAGTATACTGAAAGACGCGTTAGAACAGTCGTGTCACTCGATGCCATGGACGCGAGCCGCTGCAATGCGATCTCTTTATCGTTTCTCCAGCCACCACGAATGCCTCATTAAAAAAAAAAGAAAAAAGGGGAAAAAAAGGAGTTAAGAAACGAGGAAAGAACTGAAAATTTCTATTTTTGCTATAGAAAAAAAATTGTGGAACAAAGAGAGATTATTTAATTTAAGAAAATACTAAGAACAGAATTTTTCTTGATTTGAACAGAGTTGGTCTCCATACGGCAAAGTGAAAATTTTGTTATCAATACTGTGAATGAACTGAGATTTGTTCGTGCCTTTACTTTCCTCAATTAACATTTCTGTGCAGCTTCACCAGCCACGCAAGTATACGCTGGTAGATCTCGTATGCGCGAGTCAATCCGCGTTTTTCACGGCCCGACGGAAAAAAAAAAAAAAAAAAAAAAAAAGGCGCTCGGAAGCGCGCTACTGCAAACACTCGTGCCGAGTATCGCGTTGAAACTCCACTGGTAGCTCGACGTCGGTGCGGTACCGAAAACGTGACTGCAACTCCACTTTAAAACATGAAGCGGCGATGGCTTCTTCCGGACTGCACAGGGAACCACGTAGTTGCCGCCTTTCATTGATGGCTATAATAGCAAATTTATTGATAAACCCCTGCGTTACACTTGGACGTTGCTGACGAAGACCTCTTGCAGCGTCGGTCCTCGATTGCTGGTAGTGGCAGCGTGTGCCTGACTTCACGTACTCGTTGAAGGCGCAACAGGCACTTAGGGTCTGTCTAGGGTTGCCACGATGTATGTACATTAACATCAGAAACCATTGCAATTGCACATGATTACCCAGTCAAGATTCACATTATGGAAGCGCTCAGAGCACACGTCAGGCACCTTGCTCGCGCCCCTTCCCACTATCTAGCCTCACTGCCAGAAGACCGACCACGTGCCTCTTTTTGTCAGACGATACTGCCTTATCGTATATATACCTTCGATCAGGTTACACAGCTGCAACGAGAGTTTTGTTTCCTCCTTGGTGCTTGGCTCAGCCACAAGTTCGACTGACAGTGCCTGGAATTCGAACGAAAGCCGAACTCTCATCACCAGCTCTCAAGCAACTTTCGCTGATCATGATGTACGAAAAATACAGTGATCATACCCATCTATACACTGATGGTTCAACCACCATGGACGGTTCTGCAGGATCAGTGTTTTTTCCTGCGAAAGTCTCAACCTTGAAGTTCAAGACATCACACCAGACGACATCGACATCCGCGGAGCTTGATGCTCTTCGTAGCACACTTCGCATAATTCGTGAGGAACCACCTAGCAAATGGAGTGTTTTCAGTGACTCCAAGGCAGCGTTACATTGCTTGCTTTCCGCCTTACGCGCCGTGGACCCTACGAACAACTAGTCCTCGAAATCCGAGAGCTCCTTCATCGCCTCGTCGAGCAAGGACACGACGTCACCTTTCAGTGGCTCCCTAGCCACTGTTGGCGTAATGGGCAACGAATATGCCGATGAAGCTGCTCGATCTGCTCATGAAGACGGCGCACAGGAACTAATCCCGCTGTCAAGAACAGGTGCAGCAGCGAAACTTCGAGTGCTTGCAAACGATGCCACACAATCGTTGTGGAACACACCTAGTTTGCAACACACACGTCTGCATCGACTGGACCCCCGTCTTCGACTTCGACCTCCACCTGGACTATCCCGACCCGAAACAACGGTACTTCGCCGATTGTGGCTTGGTGTCGCATTTACAAAGTCGTTTGCTTTCCGCATCGGATGGGGGGATAGTGCTGCGTGTGACCACTGCGGCGACGAGGAAACAATCGAGCACGTACTGTGTCACTGTCCCCAATACAGCGCACATAGGCAGTCACTCGCGACCGCGCTGGGCGTCTTGACGACCGGCCGCTTTCGGAGCAGACAGTCCTGGAACGCCGGCGCACAACAAGTCAGTCAAGGCACTCTTGAAGTTTTTGCGATCGAGTGGACTATCTAACAGACTATAGTGCTCACAGACGTTTCCAACCTCCTCTTTTTTTTTTTTTTTTATTCCTTGAATTTTTTTTTCCTGACTGCTTTTTCTCTTCCCTATTCCTTCCGCCTTTCATTTCCCCTTCCCCCAGTGCAGGGTAGCAAACCAGAATCTTTTCGGGTTAACCTCCCTGCCTTTCCCACCACGTTTCTCTCTCTCTCTCTCTTTATCATAATAGACCGACAATGACGCAACCGATGAGCTCGAGTTATCGTACTGCGACGGGCTTTCTTGTCGACGGCACCGATAAAATCAGCGTGCCGACCATCGTTCAACCGAACCCCGCGCGATCGGCCGTCGAACCGATACGTGATAGCCACAATGCCTTCGTTTGTATATATGATTAATCGCACTCAAAGTGAGTCAAAACTTGCATACGAAGTTGAAATGCACAAGCTTCAACCCTCTCAAGCCGTGCACATGAAGTTTGAGCCAATGTTGATCCTTTTCAGCGAAGGTTAGGTTCGTGCACCCACTACATGCGGACCTGAACTGAAAAGTAAGCAAGTTAGGACGAAGGAAACTGCTTTTATAGTTCTGTTCTGGCCTTAGCGATTTGAAATAAACTACTCTTCGCTTGGCACGGCGCGTACACAATAAGCTGCAGCCTGCAAGCGGGGACACAGCGCTGTGCCCAACGGCTGTGCCTACATCTGTACGTCATCGTTCCCGTAGGCTACCGGTCGCATTCACAACGTAGATGGGTGGGTCTTTACGTGTTGTCATGCTGAAACATTTCTTGATTCCTGAGATGTACTGTTTACCTCTGCGTGAAACGCGAAACAAGCAACCGTACATTCGGTACAGCAGCATAAACAACCGCCTCGCTAGTTATAGACCAACGGTGTCACTGATGGCATCCGCGTTTTCGCGGGAGAACAACATGGCCTTTAAATGAGCGCTTACGCGAGCACAGTTTTCTATAATTTCACAGTTTTCTACATTGATACGTATTCTGTAGTCCGGTGCCAGCTTACTTTCAATTCAAATAAGGCTCTATGCCAAACTTGTTTTGCATGTGTAGCGAGCATAAACGTGCTGACGTCTTCGTTCTGTGAATGCAGTTTCAAGCAGGAGGCTGTGTTGTTAGCACTAATAACTCTGGTTACCACGGCTTGCACTGCAACCTAATTTCAGCTTGAGTGCAGCGACTTTATTATTTAAATTTATAAAATGAGCTTGGAAATAAATTGAAACTAAATTTTCAATCTCTTTGCATAACAAAAAATGTCGCAGTTTCGCCCGAAAGGCGAAGCATCGATTGCGATAGCAAATTAGTAGAGAGCTATTCGGAGTAGGGATAGTGGTTTTATCGCCTGCATAAACTTGGACACATTCGCTTACTAACTGAATTAACAATCGTGGTGCCAGCGCGCACAAGCAAATATGAATAGATCACACTGAATGACCGCAGACAACGACTGTCAAAACGCTGGCAGCAAGCGCAGGTTCGCGCGGTCTATCGCTTCAACGGAAACTGAGCGGCGAATGCACAGCGCATACAAAGGTCAAAGCCGTGTGGAAATAAGAGACGGTGCGGGCGACCAGCACTGCCGGGCAAAGTGCAGCGGAGAAGTTGTTGGCAATGGAGTAGCTGCCCCCTCCCCGCTTCCTCCCGCGCTGCTTGCCCGCTTTCATGCTTTCGCGTGGGAGATTGAGTGGCAAGATACGCCTTTGGTGCCGGAGCACAGCGCCGCCCCGCCTCCCTCCCTCCCATACCCCCCCACGGCCTTTCGCGCGACGGTCGCGTTTGCTTTCCGCCGTGCGTTCGCTCTCCGTCATAGCGCGCGTCCCCCGTGCGCTTGCGCTCGCGCATACGGCGCGCGGCGACGATTTTATCGCCCTTGGAGTCTATACGAAACCTCACGGCGACGGCAGAAATCCGGTTGAAGTGTCCATATAATTGCTATCGCAATAGAAAGTAGATATACTAAAATCATATTGACAAACTGAACAAGTGTATATTACAAAAAATCTAGAGAAATCTAGGGAATTTCCTTATAATATTTAAGGAAAAACTGGCTTCGGAAGTTGGAAGCACTGATCCTGTCACGTAGTGCCGGGTGCCTTGGCGCCAAGTATCTTGACAGTGGTCACATCTCATATGCTCTACGTAGCGTTGTTATGATCGGCTTGGAACTGCACCTGTGAAATGTGGGAATCAAGCTCGAGCGCCTTTCCCGTGACGAGATAATCCTCTTTCATCCCCGAGAGAGCGTCTGACCTCTACGGAGCAGACGAAAACAGCGAGCTACCAAGAAGGAAGACCCGAGGGAGAGGAGGTCGCCAACTTGACCACCCGACAGAGGTCTGACACTTCCACAAGTTCCCCGAAGGAGTCATCGCCAGGTTATGCCTGGAATCTGTATCTCTCCAATGTGGGAAGCAAGCCCCAGCGCTTTTCCCGTGACGAGATAATCCCCTTCAGCCCCGAGAGAGCTCTCACCTCTACGGAGTAGACGAAAACGGCGAGCTACCAAGAAGGAGGACCCGAGGGCGAGGAGGTCGTCAACTTGACCACCGGAGAGAGGACTTCCACGAAGGAAACGCCGGCCACCACGAGGGGATTTAAGGCCGTCCTGGCCCCCGTGTTAATCAGAACCGCTCGAGACTCGGATAGAGTCAAAACCATGTACCAATGAAGTGAATACAATCTTTTCTATTTTTCATCATCACGATGCCCGCCTTCATCGTCGTTTCCTGATTCCTGCGGTGACGACCCACCTCACCCGGTCGAGATTATATCAGCGTGCTTATATGTACATGTATGATCTGCTACAACCGCATCCCAGCATTGGACCTTTTCGTACTACGTGAAAGCTGCAGTAATACGCCTGTAAAAGCTACTTTCCTAATGGCGGAAACTATCTAACAGTTTGTTCTTATGGAAAAACAATAAACATATTATTTGGTGGAATCACACAAAAGCAAGCTAACAGAAAACCGAAGAGAACAGAAAAGATATATTGTAAAATTTGCCATACTTTTTTTTTTCACGCACACACATACAAAATAATAATAATAATAATAACAGTGTATAAAGTAACAGTAATTTTTCCTGCTAGATGTAATTATATCTTGTGATGCATGTGTCCAAGTTGAGTAAAGCGACGGGAGAGTATGGCTCATTTACTCCACTTACCCAATTATGCTGCAAAACACGATTACATCTTAAAGCTGCATAGCCGTAATTATACCAGAATCAGTCTTTTCTTGGTATGCTTGCAATCCAGCACAGCTGGAAGCAAACATACCAAACAGACATTACTTACTCGCCTTTGCATTACATGCGAGCCGTCTTTATGCACCAAATAATTGATTGCGGCCTTTGCCTAGAGACACACTTTGCATGCTTTGTGGTACACACATAATTGCTGACTCTCTTGGCTGGCGTGGAGCGGTCCCAATATAGAATATGTCGAAGCGCTTAAGACGGGAAACACCGCGGGCTTGTGTCCTCACCTCCGCCTGCAAATATATATATATATATATATATATTATTTTTTACATTTCAGACGACCAGAGCTTAGACGGAGAAAAAAGAAGGCCACACACATAGCGTTGTATGCATCTCCATTTTTTATTTGTGCTTCGTCTAAGCGCTGCTCATCCAAAATTTGAATAATTGACATGTATAACATTACACTTATACGATAGCAAAATGGCCAGTCTTACCATGAGAGGGGGCGTGGTATGCCAGAAAAGAAGCAATAACGAAAGACGAGTTGCGACGCCACTCCAAAATTTACGCACTAAACACCGTGACGTCACAAATTTTACCCTACGTCTGCTCAGGTCTGGTTAACTGTTCATTAGTCAATAAGCACTGCATTTCATTCGAAAAGAACCCAGGACAGCTTAGCAAGTATCGGCAACTTTTCCTGCTGCCAAGGCGCGGCCCAAATAGTAGAAAATAATTTGAAATCCATGACGTCACACTCATGTACCTGCGCTTAAGTTTCACTGCGAAATTAGTAAAGTGTGGCCTTTATTATCCTCTGTATATAATAATCAACATTTTCCTACTAAATTAATGAAAACAGGGTTTTCAGACAATAATACGCCAGTCTAACCTGACAGACTTAGGGGCTAATTGGTAAAGTGTGCTCTACACATCACATAACAGTCTAAAGTGATATAGTAGCTACAGTGACAGACGCCGATTCTGCTCTTCTGATAAAATCAGCTTCGAAGTCCATGCACCCGTCTCAGTATACAACAAGCTCAACGATCACCACTGTTGCGGTTCGCATAAACGAGTTGTCGCCTGCAATGAGAAAGCCACTCGCTATATTTTTTAGCACATCTTGCAGCCTATTAGAGATAAATCATTACTATTTGTGATTCCCACAGTAATTGAGAGATTTGAAGCACCAGATTGCCTGCTAGTGATCTGTTTTATGAACAAATTCGCTTTTTTCTGTTACAGATCGTGCTGAATTCGATGCACAAGTATCAGCCACGGATTCACTTGGTCAAGCTGCGGCCGGACTGCTGCTCAAATCCACCTGTCATAACAGACCTTGAAGCGGAGCAATTTCGCACTTATATCTTCCCAGAAACAGTATTCACCGCTGTCACAGCATATCAAAATCAATTAGTGAGTTGCCCTTTCCTTGATTTTTGCTGTGCTGGTGTATGCTATAACCTTGATATAATGAGCTGCTTACAGTGCACTAAGAAAAGTGCGATATATAAAGTAAAGATTTAAACCAGCGATTTAAACCAGCGAACTAGACGCATACACAGAGATAAAGGCACAGGACAATTCCAGCATCGTCCTGTGGACTTGTCTCTGTGAATGCATCTAGTTCGCTGGTTTGATTCTTTACCATGTACAAACTTGCCCAACACTTAGCCTTACTGCATATATAAAGTAATCCAATATATCCGAACCCGATTAAAACGAACATTTAGAAGTGTTCGTTACACCGTGTATGCGAGCTCGTTACCCATGATTGGTCGCGTAGCAATTGTAGGTGCAATGCGCAACCGTGCTACAAATCTGCGGGACCGTGCTGAAACACCTTAGCGACCAGATACTAGCAGCAACATGCTTAAGCAACGCAGCAATCCGACTAATAAGATACAACAAACGAAAAAGCACGTAAACCACATAAAATCATGCTCAAAAAAAAAAAGTGAAAAAAAAAAGGCTGCTTGCATGTTGCGCTCGAAGTTCCATATATGCAATGCTAAGTACGCTATAACATTGCATAAATGTTGGTAAAGAAGTGCTGCGTGTTTGGCATCATGATTTATTGAACCGGCATACCTGTTTTATCGAACATGTGTTCATAAAAATGTATATTTATATATCTCTGAAGGACACATTTATAAAGAAATAAGAAATCAATGACACTATAGCCAACATTGGAACAAACCAATGTATTTTCTGGTACATGATAACGCAAACGTACGTCTGAGCATTCGAAAATCAATGCCCGAATACAGTTGTTCGAATATGATTCCCTGGTTCATTATTCGCACATTTAATGTTATTAAGCAAAGAAATTACATATACTCGTGGAGGTTCTTCGCACGGCATTTAACAGGCTGATTTTTGCTTAATCAAATGCTTATGAAGACTCTATCGACCACCTACGTTATACTCATACGTTAGGAGTCAACCACAGCTCGCAATATAAGAGTGATGCATGTACTATCAACCCAAAAAGTTTACGGACCAAGGGATCTCACAAAAAGCTGAATATCTCCGCAGCCTCAAAATGCAGCCTGGTATTCCCATTTCCAGCCTCTACTGGTATATTCGAACAACATTGTGATGTACAGTTTTACTGACTACTTTTAAAGGCTGCTCGGATATTTAGCATTTTCTGAGATCCCGCGGTCCGTAAACTTTTTTTGTCGATAGTACATTGATTAAAATGCGCTTTTTGAGCCAGAGTAAAAAATTATGAGCTATGATATTTGATTGCCTTATCCTGACATGAAACTTCAGAGTGATCTTGAACATACATAGAGAGAAAGAAAAAATCGTGAAACATGTCGCATCAATGTTGCTGTATTAGTTTTTATTGCATTTACGTAGCAAAAGGTTGTTTGAAAGATGGATAGTACTATGCAAGTATAAGGACGTTCTACTTCTGACTGGAAGCGATACTTTGAATTCGTAATGAAATTTTCCGCACCTTGTAACAACCGCCATAAAGCTGAGAACCAATGGCTAGGGACTTTTCTTGAACTTGTACCATTTCTCATAGCTGAAGTAAGGGCCCTCGCACCACCGGAAAAGTAGCCCATCAATGCGTTGAGCCAGCGTGAGTACGTGACTGTTTAAAGATGCACCAGAACTATCGCTCTATTGTGTTAGCCGTGTACAAATAACTTCAGTACTCTGCATCTCTTGTGTGCTCTTTTTCAGATAACCAAACTCAAAATAGACAGCAATCCATTCGCCAAGGGCTTTAGAGATTCATCAAGGCTAACAGATTTAGAAGGGTAAGCCGCATGAAAATCACTGCAGAGGATCGTCCCTCATCCATGTGTAGCTTTTTCTTTTCTTTCTTTTTTTCAAATTAAGGACGGGGCTTTATCTCATCTCCTCAAAGATGGGAGCCTATCTCTTTCCCAGTACTCGAAGTTGTTCATTCAATCACTTTGAGAAAATGTTTCACCTATAAGCTAAATACGTAAAACTCCAGAATTCACCTGTACCTGTAAGCTAAAGTTTACTACTACTACTACTACTACTACTACTACTACTACTGCCTCTAACACTTTGCTACAATGAGACCCATCAAAAATGAAAAATGCCAAAATGCGACTCCTCCTCCTACCCGCAATAAATTTCACCTTGTGACACGCTCATGACAAGAACAGAAAAAAAAATGAAAAAAAAGCATTGAAATTGTGTCATAATTAATATGGTGAATCATCTAGTCTGGAAACCAGCGCAAGAAGTTCAAAAACAAAATTAAGGGGAAAAAAACAAAAAAAAAAACACGAAGTGCGCATGGGCTAGTAGGAATGAGTGCTCTTTGTGATAAAATCAATAAGCTTGTTTGTGAGATCAAGATTTCTCTACACAGGGGCAGAATTCAAATATACAACTGCCATAAAAAGCTCTATTTTAGGCCACAACTGGTAGTTTGTTCTCATGGACACCACGCCTTGTTCGGTGGTCATATATTTCGTCCCTTGGCTTCATGACTTCTGCTAAAACGCACATTTTGGAAAACTCTCTACGACGTGCTCTGACAAGCTTCCACACTGCTGTGCCATGCTGTCCTTCCCTTGTCCGCATGCACATAGATACCCGATTACCAACAATGCGTACCACTGCCTTTGATACCTTCGCCTAAGCAGGCACGACCAGTGTTTTTCTTTGTTTGTTTTGTGGTTTCCGCGCTGCGCGGTGTGCTTGTCCCTCATAAGGAATGTATTTCTCATTGCTTTTCTTTTTTTTCTTTTTTTTTTCCAGGGAATCTGTGGAGACTTTACTTCGAGAGCATGCTTTTCGACACTCGCCCTTCAGGGCTTTTATGACTGGAGATTTACCACCAGAACACCAATTCCTCGCCACTGCAGGTGGTACGTAGTCTTTGCCTATCGTGTGCATTCATAAATGACAACTATGCAGTCGCAAAGTTGTAGCTCTTTTCCCAACAGTTCTGAGAAATTTTGAGGCTAGTGCACCGAATACATCCAAAAAGAAAATAAACAGCGAAATGGCATGCCACTAACAGATAGAGGCTAAACCACGATACTAAAAAAAAGAAAGAAAAAAGCAGATCCAGCGCACCTGTTGAATCTAGTATATGAAGGTTTCTCGAAGCGGTTAATTAAATATGCTATGCGTGCAATTGTCGTTATTGAGATTCTACGCAATGTGCAAGTTCATATGTTAACGTCTAAATTAAAAAAAAAAAATTCTGGGGTTTTGCATGCTAAAACCATGATCTGATTATGAGGCATGCCATTTTGACCACCAGGGTTTTTTTTAATGTGCACCTAATGCACACTGCACGAGTACTGTAACATGAGCGTTATTGCATTCCGCCCCCATCGGAATGTGACCGCTGCGATCGAATCCGCGACCTCGAGCTCAGCAGCGCAACGCCATAGCCTATGTTTTATGCGGCGCACATGTCACAACTTTAATGCAATGTTTTTGAACTGCACTGTTCATAAGCTTTGACGAAATGAAAACAGTAAAAGAATAACAGCAGCTCATGGGAATGCACAAGCAACGTCGACGCAGTAATGTCATGAGGGTGAAGGCGGTGTTCGATTATTGAAGCAATTGAGTGGTGAGGAGAGGTGTAGTACAACGTATGCTGAGATGCACAACGCCGAAGACAGTGGTAAGGTAGACAGACTACCAAGCGCCCATTCCATTCCTGCCTCTGTGGCCAGGGGACGTATTCTTGGACGATCACTTTCTACGATACTATCCCTTTCGCGTGACGTAGTGCTCAACCAGTCAATCAGCTCATTTGGTTTTGCTCAGCCAGCCAATAAGCGCGTACTGAAAGCAATAACGTTGAAAGTGACCGTTCCCTGCACGCACGCACATGTTCTTGCACGTGCTAGCGATGCGACGCACACGAGCTACTTCACGTTGGCATGAGATACGTATGCAAGTGTGGCCTAATCGTTGAGGCATGGGCTATCGTGCTGGGAGACCGAGCTGACCCCACCATCGAGCGCGTAATTCTTTTAAAGGGAACCCTAAATCCCAGACTATGCTGACCGTGGCTGCATTGGTGGGTTTTAGAATGGGTTACCCGAGGCTCGCAATCAACTAAAAGTGCCTGTAAGGATTTTCGCAAAGTTCTGTCAAAGCGAAAGCTCATCCGTACGTGTGACCCAGCCTGAACTCTGTCGCCGTGGTTACTGAGTTTAGTCACGTGAACGAGTGGGACTCCGTGCGGGGTGACCGGTGCTTAATACGCGCTTGTGTGCAGCAGCCCTGGGCCGACTGCCGACGGGGAGTGAACTCCTATTGCTGGCCAACGGCGCGTCCCCCTGGAAAGTACCCACTGTGCCCATGGCCATGGCAGACTTGACGGCACTTATGAGCGCCCAGCAGCAGCAGATGCACACGCTACCCGGCTTCTACTTGGGCTTCCCGCGCACGCTGTTCCCACCCTTCACGATGGCCGGCACAGCAGCGGCAGCACCCGTTCCGCCTGCGCGCTCACCGTGCCCACCGCCACCAACGTCACCGACGGCAGCAGGCCGCGCGGCCCCCAGTGCCAGTTCACCCGGGCCGCCGCTGTACCCACCGCGCGCAGGCGCCGCCGCGGCCGCCGCTGCCTACCCTGGCCTCAAGTTCCACCCCTACTTCCACCCGAGGCTCCTCAGTGCCGCCGCGGGGCCGCGGGAAGGCAGCCCCGTCGAATACGACACCGCCGCACCGCAAGTGTGAAAGCTGCCTCGCCAGCAGTCCATGTGCCCGGTGTGTGCCAGTGTGTGGCCAGTGCAATGAACAGACAGTTCCACATCTGTACAGTCGCAACCATGTTAAGGGACTACGAACTGCTGAACTGCATGTTGCCCTTGGCAATGGTACGATGTCCTACGTGTCTATTAGCTTGCAGGTCAACGTGTTGCTCTGTAGCGACGCTGAATCTGCACCACTTCCGGAAATGTCGATTTTTGGAATCTGGCACCCTCATATATGGAATCGCCTGGTTTTTCCCACTGTCATTTGTGCACAAAGCCCATCATCTTCTGTGCACAAAATAATGGCGTGTTTGTTTGCCACAGCTTCTGATAGCTTGGCACTGTTATTACGGGTGGACTTTAATTATCGGCCCATGAGCCACTTCAGATTGCACTTTGTGATGACAAAGAATAGTTTCTCCCTTTTTTCCCATCACCTCATGCTTGACTGCCGGCACCAATGTGCATTCGTCTTGCACATCCTATCTGAAAGCATGCAGCTCAGATGCAACTCTTTAAAGCTCAAGTCAAATTCTACGTTTTGATTCTTTGCGTGTGCAGCAAATGCATTGTACAAATTTTCCGTCATGATTATCGTGTGGCCCTTGCCTCTTGTGAAGTTGTTATGTCCACATAGACGAGGTGGGAACAGCTGCACCAACCTTTCCATATCAATCCCAGTTAACCTTTCCCTACCTCACCTACCAATGTGAAGAGACAGTGTAGACTACAATTAATAGTTATGGAAAATTACAGTACATTTGGCTTCCATCAGTTTTAGGTCACCAGACTGGAGCCGGATGTTGGAAACATCAATGAAAGACCAACCTTTGCATGAGTGTGCACTTTTTGAATCTTGCCTTTTCTTTGCTTGCCTTGCTTTTTGCAATTGAAAACATTCAAACTTTTACTGTGTATACCTTCTGGCCCAGCAGCAACCTCTGAGCCCTAAAGTATGTTTGTGGCTCATGGAGGCTTACTATCAGCTGGCTTTCATTTCTTCATCAAGATATGTTTAACTGAAAGCTGTAGTCTGTGACTTCATTTTAAATATAGAGCCAATGCTGAGTACTTGCATAGCATGTATCTGGTATTCTCAGTTACATTCCTTGTAGCAGTAAATGTATCTGCAAGGAATGCAGACAGTGACATAGCTCATCACTTCTATGTCCATATCTGCAAGGGCAGTCACCCTGCAAATTTGGGAGGTGATTGCTGCCCTTGTTCCCCATCCTCACTTCTGGCCCACACTGATTCTCAAGTACTTCCCACTTCCATAACAGCTCCTTTGACTTTCATTTCTATAAATTAAAGTGAAAACAGCATAAGAGGATAAGAAGGATGGCTGGACCTAGAAACTTAAATGACTGTATTTTTCTTTTAGCTTATCTGCTTTGACATTTGGCAGCGTCTTCACTCCACTTGTGTACCACCAACAATCGAGTATATTTGCAGTAATGCTTCACAATATAAACATTTGATGGAACTGCACAGCAGAAGAACTTGCATGATGCAGGGACGATTTCATCAATCCTAGATGAGTCATCCACTGTGTGAGAGCCTCTACAGCAGCTACAAAAGTGAGCATCCACAGATTGCAGTAGATCAAAACTAAAGACATCTTGTCGACAAAGCTTTATTTTGAGGTGTTAATCTCAAAATAAAGCCATGTGCCGTAGAGTAGTTATCAGGAAACACATTTCATAATATTCGATGGGAAACAAAGGACAGAATCTTGCACTAACGTGTCTTGGCTGTTTCTGCCAATAGTCGCCATTGGTGTACAAACGTAGCGCCATGAAACTTTCCTACTTATGGGAAAAGGCTTTAGGAGTGTTGTGATGCTCTCACTGCAACAGGTCTATATTTTATTTCACTAAATCTTTGCAACAAAGCCCCTTGGCTAACCAGGAATGAGAACCTGAAGAGGGGCCTCTCCATCACCTGCAATTAATCCAATTGTGAGTGACACAGGCTGAACAGAAGGGTCATGGGACGATTAGTGGCTCAAAATGGGCAGGCCCTTCAACTTTCACCCTGGCATGCAGATGGTAGTCATTCCTGATTTACTGACACCTGTAGCTTCTGCTGCACTGCACTAATTTAACAAAACAGGTTACAGTTGCCTTGCTTTCTTCAATTTCTTTTTTCTCAATAGGAAATATTGAATGACAGCTGTTTCTGCAGCACAAGATAGCTCCTTTGAATTAACAGTATAAGGTCACCTTCAAAGTCTGAAATAAGATCATGGAAAGGAAATCTGGAATGATAAGTGTAGTTTCACAGTGAACTCAGAGTGTAAGCTACAAGCACATGTAAGATTACTTGCTAAATTGATTTGTACTGTTAAGTTAGAAAACACTGTCATAGCAAATGGTCACAGCCCTGTATTTTGGCTTGACGTCAGTCCTTTCTTCCCTTCCTTTTCTTTATAATTCCTAAGTCTGATGCAGTGTGCTTTATTAGGCCAACAATGAAGTGATCTGCCACACATTCAGTGCATACAGTCGTGGCCTAAACTTTAGAAGCCACTGTGCGAGTGACAAGAACTGGCTGAAACCTGATGCAAGGCTTTAGTCGCACTTCTAGTGCTCTGAAGCTCAAGAGAGTGAACAGCACTGTCCACCTCAATAGCAAGGACGCTGGAGCACACAGTTTATGGAGGCCTCAGTGCAGTGACAGCTCCTGTCACGCATACACGGTCTTCTAATCTTTCTGCAAAAGCTGTACATCCAAGAGATGCAACCATAAACCAGTACCATTCATAAATGCCAGGCATTCACATGTGCTTTTATATTAATACACTGCACTTTCAGAAGTTGAGGCTTATACTGCAGGATGTTGCCATAACATGATGGAAAGTAGCACAAAAATATGAGGGCGATCGGACAAAGTGCTACTATCACCTTCCTTCGTCCCTTATTTTTTGCACAACTTCCCATCATGTCTACACACCAACTAGCCCAGCAAAGCATCTTGCTCGATGTTGCCATAAATTGGGCACTTTAAGATGTCAGTGCTTTTACTGAAGAAATGGTCCAGCAGCACACTTGTTCTCAGAGATGGGAGCACATACAGTAACTTTAACATGTGTGGAGTTAAAGTATCAAAACGTTTGTTGCAACAAATTTGCAAAACTTATAAAGCCCGAAAATTGATTTTAATAAGTTCTCTTGACCAACATGTTGGTAATCACTACCCACTTCTCGTCCTTTTTCTTGTCAATTCAAAATTTTCACAAGCTAATCAAGCAAAATATAAAATTAAACAATTCTAGACATGTTATTTTGGTTGCATTTGTATGAAATAAAAAGGATTGTCTGTTTAACTCAAACAGTCTGCCTGAACAGAAAACCATCATCTTTAATAAAGAAATCAGTTTTCTTGGCTCAATGAAGTACAGCCAAGGCTTTTAAACTCTGTTTTGACAAGTTACAAAGGGCTGGTGGTACACAATGTGGCCCTAAATCTCGAGTCGAGAATTTTATGGGAAAGCATTCCTGGCACATAGTACATATCTTCTATTGTTGTTGTTTTTGGTCCAAAGTTAACAAAAGACATTACTTTTTTGCGGCACAGTTGATGACGGATGGTTATTCTGCAAGGGTAATCATTTGACATCCCAAAAAACTTTTGGCACTACGAGGAAGCAATGAAATTGCCTGCGCAGATCTATTTTCTGGGCTTAGTTCAGCTGTCTCCTGTTTTATGCCTAACAATTTCCCAGAAAAACTGTTCACTTATCAGTGAACCATGTACTACTGGGCGATCAGTCTTTCTTGCATCCTTAAAGTGTGTTTAAAATTTGCTATGAGATTTCTTGAAGAGCTTTTAAACTTATTTTATGAAGACATATTTAGTGTTACTTTCTCACTGAGTTCGCGTACGAGGTACGTTGGCCGACAGTCAATTAGGTGTTCAAATATCATGTTAATTTCTCTCAACAACTAGCAAAGATTTGTTTCTTAAAAACAAGTGGCCCGGAAGAAGCAGTATAAGATGGAAAGCACCTTAATTCTTCCTCCATTGAGCACAGTGCTGTATAATTAAATCTTGATTGTAAAGACACTACAAATCACATCGCATTCCAGCTTAACTCACACTGCACCATCAGCAAGGAAACCACCTTAAGCTGCAAACATTCCAGCTATTAAACGGAGATTGAATAATCACTATTTACTTGTGCCAGCTGTCAAGTTTAATATATTATTCAGCATGCGGAGGGAGACTCTTCTTTTCACTAGTCAATGTCACTTGCCACATAAAAGATAACCTCTCGAAAATGCTGTTCCAGTGTGCATACACGTCTGCACAAGTGCGACCCAATCACATTGGTTTCATTTCATCACACTGAAAGCCTAACGGCTGGCGGTGGCTTGTAAGGGTACAAAGAAAGCACTCTAGAAAAATCAAAATGTTGAGCGCACAATGTGCAGACACCAAGATCAAGCTTTGCCAGACTGATGCGCATTTCCTTTTCAGTGAGCTATACTTAAATGGGAGGGCAACTTTAAGTGATGGCTATCAGACATAAAAAAATAGAAACATTATGATGTTTATAAGTGCACTAGGGCTTCTCCATTTTTGGTGTGTGGACTAAAAAAAAATTTAAGTCTGCTGATAGCAGAGAGTCAAATCACTGCCTTCGAATGCTGGCTATGAGCATCTCATTTATTCTCTGTAGAATGCTGTTGCTAAGGGAAACCAAGAATCAGTGTATCGCTAAAGCAGTGTCTGCATGTGTGTGTGCAAATGTGTGCATGAGCAGCAGCCTTCTTGACACCTGCAGATGTAATGTGGTGTACACATACATGCAGGTAGGAGTAGTATTTAAGCGCTAAAATATTAGTGATAGCACACAACATGAAGTACACAAGATACTACTGGGTCAGTCGTGAAGGTCCTTTAAGAGAATCGTTTGCTCAAGCCACTCCGACTGTCACGCTCCATTCATTCTAAGGTACACTATTTCATGCTTTGTTTTGTACAATACTGTATTCTACAACAATGCTTCCTATGCCGCACACAAGAGAGAGAAATAAGGAACAAAATAGGGATAACGTGGTAACGATACATGAGAACATTTCCAACATCCAACATTTAGTTAAACCTCTGTGTGATACTCTTGCTAGCCAAATATAGAACAATCCTTTCTCTTTATTTTTTTGTAAACTTGGAAAGTGTTGTTGTGAAATGCTGTAATAAAGAACACAGGCTATTTATGATGTTCCCCTTTGGTACTGGAGCGTGGTTGACGCAGAGACTTCAGCAAACAAAATTCCTAGAAGTTCTCAAATGATTACACATGACCTAGTATATTAAGAGGAAATAAAAAATGCAAAAGTGGAAACAATTGTGTTCTGTACATACTTTTTTCTTTTTAATTCATTATCGATGGGGTCATGCGGAGGTATTGGAACAAGAAATGTCCTTTTGCCGCAACCCAGTCAGCGACAATGGATGCATTTGTAAAATATATATTTTGTGAATAGTGTTTGTAGATGTGCCGTCTTTTCCGATTATAAATACAAGCGGAAATTTCAGGTGCGCAGTCTGTTTTTCATGTCAAGATCTAAGCATTTTCTAGGCACCTGTTGACAACATGGAGCAGAAACACTGTGACATCAAACCAATAAACATGTACTATTTCTCAACATGCGTTTTTATCTTTTATTTCTTGTCTGGTATGCATGTGCACATTAACATTACCTGTATGTTACTGCTGTGGCAGTGAAACTTGTGCACAGCTCTACTGTCCTCATAACCATCCAAAATATTCAAACATTGTTTGTGGTGGCATTGAGATCATAATACTATAAATTTATAATACTAGTAGCTATACAGCGAACAGCTGTTGTGCTACAGATGCTGTAATAACACATAGGCAATTAAAAGTTCACACATAAGTAATGATTTCTTTATGGATCTGTGTCGAGAAGGTGTTCTACGGCACAAGAAAAAAACTTGACATAATCACAGCAAGATTCATTGCAGGACAGCAAATCGATCTGCTCCTCTCCCACCACAACACACACGTGAGGGAGCTTGGGTTGCCAGCTTTGCAGAGAAAAAAATATGCACTGGAAAGGGGGACAAGCACAGTATGCAAAAATACAAACGAAATGAAAACAAAAAAGTGTTAATATGTGGAGTAAAAACTTTAGAGCCTTTACATAAATTTGGCACATACTTAAAATTTTGAAGAAAACTAGCGCAGTGATGCTACTGCGGAGTTCTGATTTGGAGCATCAGAAATTTCATTTTGGAGCACTTTGGAGCAAGCAATTTGGCATTTGGGAGCAGCTGATTTTTCACACCCTGAAGTATTTCGAAAAAGCGAGTTGCAATTTACATTTCAGGGCCTGAATAATTCGTACATTTTTACGAGAAGCTTAGTAAACATTTCCATCCATTGCAGATCTCGTGGAGAAAAAAAATGCTCTTCTGTGCATGCGACACACAAATTGATATCGTTTCATGTATTGCTAGTTTTCCCAGATGTCATTCGGTATATTCAGAAACAGAAATGATGGACACATTGGCGACATGCAGTTATTATAATCACATGTCACACTGCGTTTTCCCGGCTGTTACGTCATTTTCGGCCGGCCCCTGCATAGCTCCCATAGGACCCAATGCAGTGGTAACCCCGCTGTTGCGTCGCAACTGTGGGACCGTTCCCGCATCATGCGTTGTGAATTGCCACCCTGCACCAGCCTGAGCGGCCATTTTGACTATTCATGTCGCTTGGCTTGGGGGCTTGACGATGGGATTGGCCGCCCAAAGTACCGGGGGTGACACTTATGACATATTTTCGGTTTACGCCAGCAAAAGCATGGCCTTTGAGATCCGTATTTGCCATCTAAAGGTAATGTCAATGACGCGTTGGGGCCCTAAAATTGGTTATGGCGCATAGATGTTCCGTATAAAGTCAAAAGGCGATAACGTCATCGCTGCGCACCGTATGCTATATGTGGGAGTGAAAGCGTGTGAGGGGAGCCGATGACCGCGGCCAAATCTCGCGCGCGCAAGAAGGAAAAGCGGGGAGGAAGCGCGCCTTCCGTCGCGCTTGAGGCACCGGCGAGGGAGCAAGGGGCGGCGTTATACTCTGGCATCAACTGCGTACTGCACGGTGGGGCGCGGTCGCGCGGGCCGTATCATGTAAGCGATCTGCGTTGGGGGCAGAGTCTAGGCAGTGTAGGTGCGTCGGCGGCTCGTAGCTATGTGCGTACTGTGTGTTCTTGGCGCTCAGCTTGCGTTGAAGCGATAGAGAGTAGCACGAAGGTCACTTCGCTTGCTGCTGCTGCGGTGCTTCCTCGCGCCAGCGTTTGACAGCGCGTGTCCGCACTCATCGAGTGTGATGTGTTCATGTTTGCCTCTGCGCGCTGACACCATGCTTGTTAATATAGTCAATAGGTGAATGTTTACAAGTTTATACGGACGATAAAACTACTATCCGTACTCTGTACTGTATAGCTGTCTACTAATTTACAATCGCAATCAATGCTTCGGCTTTCGGGAGAAACTACGACTTTCTTTCACATGTAAGAATTAACATAATATTGTGTGCAGTTCAAAACTACTCTCATTTCTAAATTTTTCCTGTTTCACGGCTCTTGCGTTTCCCGGCTCTTACGTTTTCTTTGTTGTTTTTGTTTTTTACGGTCCCGCGAAAAACGTATCAGCGGGGTTCTACTATACTAGCTGCATTTCCGGAGTAGATAACGTCCGCCGTTGAATCGCCAATTGACCTTGACGCCACGAGCCTCAGCAGAAACCGCACTTTGCTGTCGAGCCGCCTTGCAAGGCAGACGCCGCATCGGCGCCGTGCATGGCGCTGTGGCTTAATCGGGACGCACGCGCTAGTGCTGTTTCGTCTCCTGTTCGCAACGAAGGTTGCAACTAAGGCTCGCCCTATTATCACATTGCACATTTTAATTCCCCGGTGGTGCAATTGTCGGCGATAGACTCAAATTCGAGGCTGTTTGGTGCAGTTAGGCGCAATTTTCGTCGATTGTATCAGAATGGCACAGTAAATCCCATCTGGCGGACTTTGGCGCAGGAGTGGAATCACTGCTAGCGGGTAAAGGCACCAGCCCACAGAACGGTGTTTCTGCAGCCTGGGGACGAGTGAGGGAAAGAGAATCAATGCTTGTCCATTTTGCTCATGTGGCCCAAACAGGTCGTGCCAACTGACGCAATAATTGCCAACAGTGGGTAGCTGCCGAGAAGATGTATCGGACAGAAGCAGAAGAATTGCACTTGGACTAATAGGAAAAATCTCTGAAGAAAAAAATAAAAAGTTAAAGGCTGGACCACCCAGTTTTGCGAAATTGGATAACACAACAGTTTAAGGAATCAGGCATGAGTCCTCATGTGACAATTGAGATGTTCGCTATGTATGAACGCCCGACAGAGAATTTGCAATGTATGTGCCGATTCAGGAAAAACCAGAAAACCACAAATGGCGTGTCGTTGTAGGGCTAGGACGGACAGCAGGCACAGTGAAGAAAAAAACAAACTACTTTGCCGGTGGAAAACTGGCCAGGTGGCAACCCTAAAAGGAGCAGCAGCAGGGCTAGCCACCCTAGCAGGCCGTCAGGAGAGCTGGTGGCACAGTGCAAATAATGCAGCAGCAGTGGGAACAGTCAGCTCTCTCTTGCAATGCTATGTTGTATTCGTTCAACTAAATGCAACCACAATTGTCTGCGTAAATATGTAAAGAACTTGGTCTAATTCTGGTAGCAATTTGACTTTGCATAGTGCCACGTGTGTGTATGCCATTCGTTTATTAGTGAGATTTGTAGGCATTTTCGATGTCACTGGACCAGCCTGTGTCAGTATTCAATTTGCTTATTTTTCTGGAAAAGGGCTTGGCTACAGGCTGACTAGTTCAGCGCTCTGGACATTTACCTCTATTGAAAGGGCCATATTAACAGGTGCTCTTGTCCTGTACATTCATGCTGTTCACCATTTTGCATGTGTCGAGACTTAGTGTAGCTTTATTTTTACAATTTTTAATCCCCAGGGCACATTTTGCTGTTTTTCACTGTTCTTTAGTTCGTTACCGTCTGACACTCTTCCTTCTCAAGCATTTTTTGTTTGTTTGTTTGTATGTTGCTCTTGATCTTGCTTTTGACAGCCCTCTGTTTTGTCTTTTTTTTTTCTTCTTCTTCTTGAAGGGCTATCACGTTTTAACTTGCCTTGACATAAAACGACCTCCAAAGTTAGACCAAATTATTAACACGTGTTTCCCTGATAACACATCAACCAGTGAAGGAATAAAGAAGAAAGGATGAATAAGCAGTAGATATGACAGATTGATTGTGTGCACAGTGGCTTGAAGGAATAAATGTACCTGAAATTAAATGGCCCTCAGGGCACATGTATGCTCCTCACTCGCCCTGTCCTTTAGCACTTTTCTTTGAAGATAAAATAATGTGCACATAATACATACCCAGAATAAAGGAAAACATTATTGCAATGATGAAGATCATAAACACTGCATTAATGAAAAATAAAAAATTTATTTCACCAGATCCTTCTACGACTCCGCAGCGATGAAACAACCAGCGCAACCACTGCTGCAATGTACAGAAAGATCACAGTTGTTTCCTTGGGTATATAGCATTTTGACACTGCCATGTCATCTGGTGTAAAAAGTGCCTATGGAACAGTGGAAAAAAAACAAACACATCAAGCATTTTTAACATATTCCATAAAAATCACCTTTCACATCAGTAAGCACCGCAGCCTCAACAGTACAATGCAGCATGTGACTAACTCCTTCTACTACTTAATTCTTCCGCATAGGGAAAACCCATTCGTATAATGCACTCAGCAGTTTCCAGTCCAGATACTCACAGAGAAAGTTATACATGCAACATGTCAGCTACGACGCAGGTTTATGAGCTAATCAGTGTATGTAATTGGCATGCACAGAAGATCAAGCTGAACTTATCACATATATAAGCTATGGAAACTTCATCAGTTACAGATATGCACAGGCAACATCACACAAGTCAATATCCCTGAAGTGACACTACTATTAAAAATATCCAAGTAAAGGCATTATTACATTATGTAATTCTTGTACAAAGCCCTTGATGTAATAAGGCACTTGAAGGTAAAAATTAAGGAAATAAATCTGTCAGACAGATAACCTCTGCCCCCCCCCCCCCCCCCCAAAAAAAAAATGACTGAATATGAATCACAACAGTGCAACTTCTTGAGCGAGGACAAAACCAAAGAACAGACAAGGAACAGATGGTTCCGTCCTCATTCAAGAAGTTGTGCTATTACACTTTAAATCATGCAGAACCAGCTTCCTCAATCTTTGACATTACTAATTGAATATGAACCTACCATCTGCTTTAACTGCATTACCACACTTAACTTGAAGCTCACATGACCAAATGACGACACCTTGTGCAGCCAACATGACTAATCACTAGTGGCTGGATTTTAAGACACTAAATGATTAGAAATGTGGGTAATTCCAAGCACAAACATCTGCAACCCACATCCAGTCAGAAAATAATGTCAGAAGGTTGAATTGTGAGAAGTGTGGCAACTGTATACAACAGCCATTTGTAAGTTGCTGGAAACAGTGCGGTTGATACACTGCTGCCAGTCACGTGTTTTCACAAAGCATAGAGCTCTTGATACAGGAAGTTCTAAATATCCGACGTATGCACCAGACGTTGCCCCTTATGACACCACCTGCTTCGGTCTCTGTCAAATGCACTCAGCAGTTGAACCTTCAACAATAGAGGAGAGTTCAAAAATTTCTTCAATTACTCCTACAGGGAAGCTTTCTTTACCCACCTCCTCAGGGTTTGGCGTGTCATTATCTGTCTTGCGGAGTAAAGATTCTCAACAAAAAAGAAATCATGTGTCCAATGGTGGGTTTTAAACCCAGGTACCCCAGAACAGAAGCACGATGCGCTACCCGTTAGGCTACAGACACATGCATAGCAAGACAGAATAACATCCTTACAAGCTTCCCTCATGCAAGCTAGTGCTTTGGGACACTTGGCATGTGAGCTGCATCACATAGCAAGAATTTATATTGGGAGCTCACATTCTCCTAGCTGACAATGAAGATAGAACTTTTACGCTTGAAAATGTAGCCCATGAAGAAATGCGGTCATTCATTCACAATCCTATTTGCCGAACCCAAATTTTACAGTTTCAGTGGGAGAAAACTGGCTGTAGTTGGGAGGCCATGTTTAGTGAAGCTGTCTTTGTGGTGTTTGAAAGTTTAGATGCTGTGGTGTGATTCTGCAAGAGTCACCACCGCGTTCACCGCTGAAATCCGCCATGTGCCTCTCATCACGATGCGCTGTGTCGTATTGCTGGCGCTCTAAAACTTCACTTGCACCGATTCCCACAGTGCGTGGGATTTGTATAATTTTTCTTCAGAAAAAAAAAAATTGCAAATTTCTTTCAGGAGGGGAATCAAGGACAGCTTCCTCAGACATTAGGAAAGCATCAAGGACAGTAAGGGGGTATATCTAGTTCGAAGACTTTGTGATTACTTCCAATAAAATAAGTTCTTCTGTAATAGACCAAAAAACAGCATGAACGTATGCATGAATCTAATAGTACCGAGTATACATGCATTATGGACAAGGACACCAGAAAGAAACAATTCATACACACATGGCACTAGCTCAATCCAATCTACACCCAATCCAATAGAATACTTGCCCTAGCAAAATAATGGCTTCCTTCTGAGGATGGCCACACTTGGTGCTTAAGACTGTAATAAATACAATTATCTGTGTTTATTTTTATTGTGCAATTTGCAACACTTGCTCTATCATTCCACAATTTGGTTCAAATGCAGTTCCACGTATCCGTGCAATGTTATTTTGCATGTACCTGCATCAAGTATTCGACGCACAGTTGGAGCACTTATCAGAAATGATTATTCGTGCATCAAGACTTGTTTCTATAGGAAATTTCTCCTCCTCTTAATAGTAAGATTGATTTCTTTTGGTTGCTCTTGAAAGATTCATATGAGCAAAGAGATTCTGCGAGCTTCTGTTCCCTACCAACACAGACATGTTTTTTTTTTTTTTTTTCAAAACTTATCATGGTGAAAATGACACCTAGAAAATAATTTGGCTTAGAGCAAGTCAAGAGAAGCCTAGAAAGCCTACAGGTAGTAAAACAGGCATAAGAATACCACTATGTCTAACTTCATAGGATCTAGAGGAAATTGTACCAAGTATGAAATAAAACTATATCTGCTTGGCAAGAGCTGGATGATTCAACACTGTAAAACAATTTCACACATATAACAAGCACAGTTACAGCATATCAAAAGCAGCTGGGAACAGTACACGGCCTACTGGAGCAACCTCTGCCTCTCTAATTTGAGAACCATTAGCATGCAAATGCACAGCTTCGAGGAAAAACACCAGAAATAGGCACTCTAGGCACTAAAGACATTTTTAGGCACTGAAATCCAAAAAGGCAGTTATAGGCACTGTTGGGGGGGAAGCAATGCTGAACCGCTTCTTAACCTTTAGCATGTGCTCATATGTTAGGAGGGTATGGTGCATATGTGGGTATGGTGCATATGCGCAGAAAAAGAAAAGACATTTGTCTAAAATTATGCCTCTACATGTCAACCAGCGTAACCTGCGTAATCTGCGTAACCTGCAGATTTCAGTTTGCTTCTGAATGGATGCACGATAAAGAGCTTGATATCCCTTACAAGAGCAAGGCTAGGGTTTTGCTTGTTCCTCCAGCTTATTGATGGCAGTGTCCATTCAGGTATGGTCTTTCGGTGAATCGTCAAACAGCCATGATGGGTGTGGCCAGTAAAAACAGCACGGGGATTTAGGCTATCCAGGAGCTACATAAATTGCATAAAAGCAAAAACAAAATGAAATTTTTAAGTACTCAAGAAATACCAAAAAATACCCAAAACACGATCACTACAGCAGTCACACACATGCACAATAAAAAACAGTAATAAACAAAACACTGTACCAGTCTCAATCGAAGAAATGGCCAACACTAGCCACCTACTGATGATAATAATAATAATAATAATAATAATAATAATAATAATAATAATAATAATAATAATAATAATAATAATATGCAAGAAAACAAGGATGCTGGATGCTGTTAATAAGTAGAGAGGCACAACATTCCTTGCCTTTTTTTTTCTTATTTAGAAAATCCTGCATTGCTAATAAATACATGTCACAACTGTTACTGCTAGAACAAATATAAGAAGCATGCAAGCTTTGCATCATGGGCCACTGTGAACTGCCTCCTTCCAGACACATTTCCCTAAATGACACAAAAATTTGGTCTGTAACATTATTGTGGCTACCCGAAAAATCCTGTGCTTAGCTCTGTAGCAGTGAGTTTGACAATCACGTTCTGTACAGCATCTAATTGCTGCATGTATGTATACTGGTGACAGTCCATAAGACAGCATGATAATGCATACCAAAATATGGAGCATGCTTAGGTGATTATCTATGATGACTCCAGTTTATGAATTGCTCGGCAGAATTTAATAATTTCATTTCACTTAAGCTCAATTTCTCTCACGAACAGCTCTATTGAAGGTAGGTATTGGTTTTGGAATATGACAAGCAATGATATTCACGAGATTATTTCTTCATTTGTTGTATTTATAACATTGACATTACATAGAGAATTGATGGAGATAGTTGCTTACCAGCGATGTTGCCTCTTGTGATAGGCACTCCCAGTTTTCACGAAACAACTCGTCTTTTTCTGCTGCAGGCGCAGCATCTGGTTCTGAGCAAGCACTGTCCGAGCTCCTATACAAAGGAAAGTGCTGCAACAAATTAACTTTGGTAAGATCCTAGCTTAGGCTTTAAATGCAAATTCATTCGAAGCTAAGGCTCGGTTTCTGTTTTGTTGGTTCAATGTTTCTTGAACTAATCATTATATAATGTCGTTAGTGTGAAGTGATCAGTTGTTTTATTCACGGAGTTCAGCATCCCAAAGCAACACGGGATCTATGAGGGACACCATTATTCCTCATATTGGGGTTCTTTAAGATGTGCCTAAATCAAAGTACATAAACATGATCGCTTTTGTATTCTGCCTTCATCGAAATGCAGTCATCACAGACAGTAGTTGAACACGTGACCTCATGCTCAGCAGCACAATGCCATTGCCATTGAGCCATTGTGCCAGATAGTGGGAAGTTAGGACTCATGTGTTACGGAACAGTTATGAGAAAATACTTCTACTGTACAATTTATCCACTAGGGCAGCTGTCTAAAGAAACATATTTTACTCGCAGATCCCATTGAAGCATGCAATAAGGGTAGGAAGTAAACCACCACATATTTCTGTGGGGAAGCGACATGTGAGAAACTGGGTAAGTCAGTACTCATAAAAAGTGGCAAAGCCACTAAATCAGCATGATGAAACTCTTTAGAGAAGCAGCCCTAAACAGAGAAGGCATTCCTTGTGACTGTACTATCAGAACCCATTCAAATGCGAATGAACTGCCACATGCATGGACAGCTTATCAGTGTTTGGTGATAATAATCTGCCTCGACTTTTATTCACCAAATCAGCCCTTCCACTTGGAACAGCTAAGCTAGTGTTGTTGCCAGGCCAGTTTCCAAATGTTTTGAACATTACTGATTGCTAGTTGAACATTAAGACACATTGACAGTTTTCTGGCCCTTCATGAACAACAACAACAACAACAACAACAACAACAACAACGAGATTCTACATTGCAAAAAGGTCTGCAGGCTTCTGAAAGGCATATATATTACAACAAATTGAACATCCACATCAGGATTCACGCCCTTTATCAGAATTTGGGGGGAGAGGACGAATAGAGTAAGGCACCCTTCATTTTTATTTTATTACATCTGCCCATTTTCTCCCGAGTATTTAAGAACTGTGCACTTTTGTTATCTTTATTAGAAGTGTAGTAGAGACTTGATGGTATATACAATACACATTCTCAACACGCAAAGTCCAGGCATAATGCAAGGTCAATCTCATCTTTGAAGAGGGCATTTTTGGTGAACTAACTCTCGTCTCGATCTCCACTTTTGAAGAAACTGCCAGGGGACATAAAATTAGGCAGCAATTGAAGCTTTAGAAAGGTTTTTATTTCACTGCATTTTGCATGTTTATACAGAATGATTTTTTGTAAAAGCAATACAATAACTTTTTTGTGCCTTCTCACATTTGTATCTTTCACAGATAGCTGTAAAAAAGTAAAAAACTTTCGCACTTGGAGACAGGTCACCACACATACACATTCTGCTATCATCAATTATGTGCCTGCTACTTAATTTCAATTTTTTTTTCATTTTTTTAGAACGCTCTGCACAATAAGTACTTTGGGGATGCTGAAATGTACAATGCACTTCACAGTTTACAAAATCTATGGATACATATTTGCATAAGCACAATAACCATAAGAAGTCCAATTTCAGAAGACTCCCTGCAAAGAAATGATCTATTTCAATATAATAGAAACAGCCTGCCAAGACAACACCCCATTCTCACTCACCATAAGTACAACAGGCCGACCACTTGTCTCTAGCATGTCTTCCTTTCGGCAGCTCTTATCCTGCATCACCTACACAGAAACAAACAAAAACTGCTGCCTTATTCACACACATGTTGACATTCCAGTGCCAGTGAGGTAAAAATATGGGCTCATTGGTGTCATATAGTTCAGATATTGAAAGACCAGTGCTTAGATGAAGCACAAGGATAAGAAGGAGACACGCATTGTGCTGACTAGCAATTGTATAAGTTTTGTGTTTCTTGCTTCGAAATTTATACAGCCACAAAAAAAACAAAGAAAGGAAAAAAGAGCCTTGGCAACATGTGGCCTAACTATTGCGATAGACATATCTTTTTCATGCAGTAACAGTGATGGCATGGTGACACACGTCTTCTTTTCTGTGTATAAGAAAGGTTTCAAATATTTCTCGGGCATTCTACTTCCGGTATTTTCACATAAACTGGCATCTATCAACTGCTTCTTTGCTTCCACACTTCTGTCCGCTGAAATCATTCACATGCTGCCCACTACATGCAATTTTTATACAGCAGTTTATAGCATAAATTAACTGTGATGTATAGGAAGGACTAAAGGACATTTTAGTCCTCGTGTTGTGTCCTTCCTACATATCTCTGTTTATGTGTGCCATAAGCCACTGAAAATGTTGCACCAACAAGGACAAACCTCAATGCTTCGCTATTTCTATAGTTTTCATCATTATTCGCACTTAAAAAAAAACTTTTTCTGTGCACTCATGTAGACCAAGCCCGTTATGTAGCCCAAGTCTGTTTCATCCTACTGTTCCTTTTCCTTTCTGTCCAAGCCAGCCCAATCATTTATAAGAAAAATGGGCATGAATCAGTGCCTTGAGGGTGTTTTTCCCTCAACTCTTCATTTGAGAGAGCAAAGTGTGTGTGTGTGTGTGTGTGTGTGTGTGTGTGTGTGTGTGTGTGTGTGTGTGTGTGTGTGTGTGTGTGTGTGCGTGCGTGCGTGCGCGTGTGTGTACGTGCGTGCGTGCGTGCGCGCGCGCGTGTGTGTGCGGATGTGCGGAGCAGCCTTTGCTAATTTGTTCAACTTACATTTGAGGGCACTAAAAGTGCGGCGCATTAGCTGGCAGTCCCGTGGTATTTTTTAAATTTCGCGCACTTTAAAGAAACGCTATTGCATCTTAGCAGAGATGCAATAATCCGATGTTTCTGAACAAGCGCTACAACTTTTGTATTGAGAATTTTTCGCTAGAGTTAATAATAAAAAGTTAATGAAGTAATCTTTGTTAATTATCCAGCTTGGCAGATTGAAAAAAACTTATCATGACGTGCTCCATATAGCTCAGAACAATACTGCGCCAATACGACACACGTAGCACCTATGTTTGTATTTTTAATACTTGGCTAAAAGTTAGCTGAAACACCCTGTATGTATGTGTGTATATATACTGGGTGTCCCAGCTATCACGCAACACGATTTAAAAAAAGAGGAACGGCGTTACGCAAAGCAAACCTAGTGCGTATTGTTTACAGTGCAGTGGAGTAGCCGCCAGTAATTTTATCGTTGCTGAGATTTAATTAGTTAATTGTAATTAATTATCTTACTCGAGAAGTACTGCTCTAATTATCAAAGTGTCAACGAGAAAATTCTAGAGCAACATGAAAAACTCCCGATACAGTTTTCTGTTGCTCAATACGTGCCACATAAATGTGTTTTTCCGAGCGTGAAAGGAGCCCGCGAATACACGCAGAATTGCCGCGCGACTGGTCGCTCGAGGCACTTTGCGTGTATTCGCGGGCTTCTTTCACGCTCGGAAAAACACTTTTATGTAGCACGTACGGAGCAACAGAAAGCTGTATTGGTAGTTTTTCACGTCGCTCTACAATTTTCTCATTGACACTTTGATAATTAGGGCAATACTTCTCGAGTTAGATAATTAATTACAATTAACAAATTAAATCTCAGCAACGAAAAAAATTAATGGCGGCTACTCCACTGCACTGGAAACAATACGCACTAGGTTTGCTTCACGTAACGCCGTTCCTCTTCTTTTAAATTGTGCTGTGTGATAGCTGGGACACCCTGTATATATATATATATATATATATATATATACACGAGGGTCATCCAGAAAACAAAGACCGTTTAGTTATAGAAATTGAGAAACAGAATATTTATTGGAAAAAAACAATTCTGTTACATAAATGAAACTTCTTCACTTCTCTACATAATCACCTCCTACATTTAAACATTTGTCATATCTGGTCACGAGCTTCAGAATTCCCATGTTATACTCTTCTGCTGCCAGTTCATTAAGCCAGGTCGAGTTTTATAGTGCACATTTGTTCGTCCACTGGTGAACATTCACACCATTGTTACACATTTCTTTCATTCATTACATTATCACCATATACTGCTTTCAGTTGGTGGTAAATTTCTGCCGGTTTCCCCTTTTGAGGTGAAACACTCCTTACCTCACAGTCAGCGGGATATTCAATCACGCAGTTCCTTTAGGCCATTACACCAACTGTACAAGGGCGACTTCTTGCAACCTCTTATGAGCACAGCTATTCCAGAAGCCAGATAACCCTCAAAAAAGAAAGTATGTACGTAACAGAATTGTTTTTTCTCAATAAATATTGTGTTCGTCATTTTGTATAGCTAAACGGTCTTTATTTTCTGGATGACCCTCGTATATACCGTATAGACTCATGTAAGGGCCGCACTTTTTTTTTTGTGCACACCCCAGATGTACCATTGTATCAGAGGTCAACGTGCAGCTCCCGCCATCTAGTAGCGGCCTGCACAAGTACGCAGTGTGTGAAAATTTGCCGATGTGCGCACGGCATCGCAGCACTAAACGCAATTGCTTCTCCATTGGAAATTTTTTTTTCTCAAAATTTTGGGCTATCAAGTTGGGGGTGCGGCCCTTACACGAGTCTACACAGTATAGTCATATCATAAGAAGCCAACAAACAATAAAACCTTGGTGTCATTCTTTGTTGGCTTCTTATGATATGACTGATAAAAATTGGACTCCTCAATTTCCTTTCTTCTCGCGCGCGCGCGCGTGCGTGCGTGCGTGTGTGCGTGTGTGCGTGTGTGGTGTGTGTGTGTGTGTGTATTACAAAAGCATAGATTGAACACCAATGGCACTGGCTTTCTGATATAATGAGATGGCAACAGCTGCCTGAAAACAGATGCTTTTTAAGAAACAGCAAGATGGTTGCGCTTTTCGTACTCGGCCATTAAATTTGGTCATGCCATAAGTGACAGAATTGGCAATGTATTACATTAAAGGGACCCTGCGACACTTTTTTAGCATGGTAAATGGATCAATCTAGTTACTAAAAAATGCTGTCATGGACACCTGAGCCAAACAATATGAATGGTTACCAAATATTATATATGGTCAACTGGTCTTTACATTTCTGCAACATGGTGTACATGCATCAATATTTAAAAATATATGCCTGGGATTTTGTTGTCTTGCTCTAGTGCACGAAACTAAAAATGATTTCAAAAACCTTTTAGTTGTAGTTTGCAGCAGTTCAAAATAAGTTGCAAGGAGTGACAGGAAACAGCAGAAAAGCAAATGAATTTAGCATTTATAAAATGGTTCCACTGGATTGTATGATGTGCAAGTCAGGCAAAACTTGTTCCCAGGGTGCACAGAAACAGGGGCAAACCAAGAATTACCATGGCAATTGCTCCATTTCATGGATACAACCTTCAGAGGCTGAGTTGAAAAGTGGGATCAATATGCCCTGATGTCAAGATGATAATTTAAATTTTGATGTAAAAAAACAAAACACACTGCAGGTTCTAAATCTTGAAAACGAATCTGAACTGTTTTTCAAAGTAATTAAATTTTTCTTTTTGTGAATAAATAAAATGTGTGCTACTAGCAATGGCTGTTTTTAACACATACCATATCCCTGGTGTTTTGCATTTATTACACATAAGTTGTTCGTAGCAAATCTTTCTCTGCAAAAAGTACACATAAGATATGTATCACTGTTTAACATGGGCCATGTCAGTCTACAGAAAACTAATCCGAAAAATGGCCCTCTGCATGCACATATTAGTGTGAGTTACAGTAGCGCACCCAGAATTTCTGCCAGGGGGGGTTGACAGCTTGCCAATACCATCTAAGCAACACTAATTTCAATTTCTTCACGGGAAATTGTCAAAAAATTCGCTTTTTGCGAGTGTGCAGACGACTGCGCGTCTTACACCTTAGTTGCAGTACCCAAATGTGCAAGGAAAGCAAAGGGGTTAAACAAAAATGGGGGGGGTTAGGTCAGCCTCAGGTTACAACCCCCGAAACCCCCCCCCCCCCCCCCCCCGTCGGTGCGCCACTGGTGAGTTAACACTTTGATTTCCCTAGAACTACTATAGCTGCAATGTTGGTATTGTTTGACAATTTAAATGATCATTTCTGCTATGCATTTGTATGTAAAATTTCACGTTTATTTTAATGTGTTCTGTTATACATAGGTAGGTCACTGAATTTTAAAATTTAGAGAAAACTCCCCACCTTTGATTTTTTTCCTAAAGTGCACAAATAAAGGCAAACTATCATTTTCCGCAAAAAATGTGGCACCACTTTGGTACCCATCAAGTCTTAAGTAATAAATCAGTCAAACCTCCACACAAACAGGCCTTTATTTGCCAAAATTTAAATTTCCACAAACACATGCTGTACGAACTGTCGAAAAAACTAACAAGTTCATGCATTGTTTTTCTCAATTTAGTAAATATTTTTCTGAACTGAAATATAAGTAAATTTTTAGTCATGCTAGATGCACTCTGTGTGAAAGGGGAGTGCTTTTAGTTACCAGCAAAATGGAATCGTAGCACCATTTGCGTAACCAACACCATGATGGTAGCTGCACTGGGCATGTTCTGTTCATGCTCAATGAAATGATCAAAAACACTTGGGCAAGTGCAGATATTCGCTTCTGCAAGCAGAAAGCAACAGCTCAATCAAGTAATTTCTTCTGCTGGACTGATTTTCACGAGTGACCAATGGTAACTGAGGTTTAACGATAACTGAGTAAACAAGACATGAAGAAATGTTTTCACGAATGATGCATGTGCATCAGCAAAGCAATGTTTTTGTGCAGGCTCTCATGGTATCAAATCTCCATTTCTATCTTATCTAGGTAAAAACAGCACAATGGGCACACTTCGAACAATCCAGCATTTAGAGCCCACATAAGGCAGAGCCTGAGCCGAGGAGTGCAGGCTACTTTAATTGCATTGTAACAAATAATCTAAGACTGAGCTGCAGTGCGAAATATAAATAATTATGATATTTATGTGCTAAAAATTTACATCTTTATGCATTTCTTGGTTTTTTGGTAAGTGGTGACTTGTGCGCCAGTTGCAGCCACCCCACACTTCAAGCTTTTGTCATCGAGCTCTGTCCTACTGGTGAGCATGGCATATTTCATGCAGCTCTCCAAGCGGTTTGGTATTATTACGGTTTGTTTCATACAAAGCAATAGCCTTTGAGACTAAGAGGAAGCTCAAACTCAGAGCATACCCTTATTGCCCTATTCACATCAACACAGAAATGCTTTCATTATTTGTTTGACCAGTTTGTGTGAAATTCACTACATTTAAATGAAAAAGTGAAATCTAGTGACTTTTGAGAGCAGACTTTTGATTTAAGGCTTTGAATTCTGAAAACTCGTAAATTTCGTCTTTTTGAAACATAATAAAAATAAAGATTGACTGATTGATTGATCAATTGACTGAATGATTTAAACAAAAAATTGAAGCAGCAAGTTTACGACTCTCAACCAAAAAAATATTGTCGCAGTTTCACCCGAAAGGCGAAGCATCAATTGTGATAGCAAATTAGTAGAGAGCTATACGGAGTAAGGATAGTATTTTTATCAACTGTATAAACTTGAACATGCAGCAGCACCAGCAACGCACAGAACTGTTGTCAACGCCGTCGGTGTTTTGCCCGCGTTCGCACCGAACGCGCGCGGCATTTTTATATAAATACGCATTTGGTGCCGCAGCTAAACGTCGCCTCCCCTCCCTCCCTCCCATCCCCCCACAGCCTTTCACGCGACGGAAAAAGTCGCGTTTGCTCTCTATATATGGAAAGGAGGAAAGAGACGCTTAATTCTGCAGCGCTTCAGGGAGCACGGTGCAGAACGCACATTTGCTCTCCGACGTGCGTTTGCTCCCCGTGAAAGTGCGCATTGTTGTGCCGTGCTACGTGCCTATGATCGAGGCGACGGGAGCTCCCACGTCTGCGCGACCAATCAAAAATTCAACGCACGGGGAGACTTAAAAAGGCATCCATCTTTGCCGCGGCCGAGCGTGTCATTTCAAGCGGCACCAAGTCTTCCCCCCGTGGAAAGAAGAATACGGCGCGGGCGACGTCAGCAACCGCCCGTCTGGGTCCTGTCGACGAGGAGTCGCCAAGGGGAACGCGACGACACAATGCGACGCGAGTGACGTCAGCAACCGTCCCGTCTTCCTCCTGTCAACGAGGAGCCGCCGCCAAGGGGATTTAAGGAAGAACCGGCCCATTGTTAAGCAGAGAGTCGCCACCGGCCACCCCGTCGGTCTGGTGCGCTCTTACTGCTTTGACCAGCTATCACCAGCTAAGGGCAGCTATTACTGGCTATTACCAGCTATTACCTGCTATTACCTGCTATTCCTGCTATATCTGTACATATTTGTACATATTGTATAAAGCTTTCGTCTCCTCTTCGCCTGCTTCAAGACTCCGTCTCTCGCCCCGGACCCCGAGTCACAATAGTGGATGGCAGCTATGGGATTGGCGAACCAGTATCTGAACAGCGGATGGCAAGCTGCGAGATACGAGGCCCGAAGACGACTGCTACACCGCTCGATGGCAGCTACCAGATCGACCGGCGTCAACCACTTTGGCTGGGTGAGTGCCCGATGTTTGCTTCTCAGGTCGCCAGACCTCTCTAGCACAGGCAGATGTTAGGAGAGTGTTTTGTTTTTTGGTAGACTATGATTTATGCATCTACCTTCTTTAAACAGTGGATCTTAGTTTAAAGTAAGGTAAATTTAGTGGGCAAGCAACACGAGGAACGAGATCGCGATGGAGGAATTCCAAGTTCAGGACCTCATTCAAATTTGCGAGGAGTTGGGCATTTCCACCGGCTCCGAAAAGGCAAGAAAAGCGATTCTCGACGTGATGCGAGCAGAGGACGTGATGACCGAGGAAGCCGAAGAGGCTTGGGAAATGATTGTGGAGCGAAAGCTCGAGGCAAAGGAACGCGAGCGACGTGAGAGGCGCGAGCTTGAAGCGAAAGAGCACGTAAGTCCCGAGGAAAGGGCAAGACGAGAGAGCCGTCGACAGAATCAAACATGGATATGGCGCACAGCGCGATACCATCTTTGTAGTTTCAAGGCGGGCGATAGCATTGTTACTTTTCTTACGGACTTTGAAAAGGTTTGCGAGAAAGAAGGTGTCAACCGGGACCTCTGGTCCGAGCGGTTGATCCTGTTGCTTCCTCGTAGACTCTCGTGTGTTCTGGAACGCCTGCTTGATGAGGAGAGGCGGGACTACGATGAGGCAAAGATGGCTCTGTTGAGGCATTTTGAAGATATAAGTCAGGCCGACTGCGAAGGCCAAGGCGGTAGCGACAAGACCGAGCTTGTCGAAGACAGACCGCCTAGTGAAATGGTTACTAGCCCAGGAGATGATGTGGTGCCATTGGCGCACACGCTAGGTGACAGGCACGAACACGATGTTGTTTCGCCGTCTAGAGAGGCCGCTTTGGGAAAAGTGGCCGACAGTGGCTCTTTTGATTTAGATAGTAGCGACAAGGCGAAGCCTGTCGATGAGAGACCGCAGGGCGAGCCGGCTAGCTCAGATGGCGTCGGATGCAGTCATGTCTTATCAGACGCACATACATCTAGCGACGACCACGAGCCTAGCTTGGTTTTGCCGTCCGGAGCCACGTCGTTGCGACAAGAAGGCAGCATACCTACGAGTACGCGTGCCGAGACCGCGAGCCCTGTGAGCCGCGCCGAGGGCAAACGACGAAGGCGCAAGCCGAGAAAGTCGGACTCGGGCGGCGATACGAGCCGGGTCAAGCGCGCCAACCGCCAACACGTTGGGAAAAAGCGCAGTAGGGTGAGCCCGAGGCTTAGGAGACTGCTGAGGTCTATAACAGGCGTGACGCGCGTCTGTAAAGAAAGGATATCGCGGAAATTTAGACACCGCAAATTCCGCCGGTTCTCAGCGATATCAATGAATTGTAAGCAGAGCAACATAGCGAAGCGTTGGGTATGCTCGAAAATCTGCTACAATAGCCGTTCACTTTCTCGCGGAAAGAAAGGCAAGTGCCTAGCGGGTAGAAAGGCGGTGTGCACGCGGGTCTGTAAAGGAGCCGCTCTCCGAGTATTTGGAGGCCGCGGGTCGAAATTGGCACATGTTTCAGGCAAATCAATTTTGTTCTGGTGTCGCGATTGGACGACGCTTAGGGCCGAGAATGGGCGACCTGCACGAGCGCGTCTAAAAACATGTTTGCGAACACCAAGTGATTAGTAACACGGTACTTTGAAAGCGCATTCATTCTGTTTTATGTCATTTTAGTATTAAATTTTCTGAGTGTTTTTTGCGATAAATTTGAGTCGCGTGTTGGGCGTATGAAAGGGCTGAGATGTTAAGAAGAGCGCTTGTTTGATGCTCTGGTCTCTTTTGTTCGCGAGACACTTCTCTTAGTTTGTTGTTAAATTTTCTAGTGAGACCTGATTGCTGAACGCTCAAGTAGAGAAAGCGTCAGTGTTTTCACGTTTTGTTGTTTTTACGTTTACCTAGGCTAGACAAAGCCTAAATGCTTGATTTAGATTATGACTTGTTTTTGTATTGCATGCGTTAGTTCTAAGTGTAAGTGTAGAATTTTGATTCACTTTTGCTTTCATGTCGTTAGTGTGAGTTTTAGTATTTGTTTTTTTGTTTGTTTTTTTGTTAGGACCGCTTCTGTGCTTCAAAAATGTGGTACTCGTTTCGCCGAGTGCATTTGGACAGCGCTAAGCGGCGGGTTTTTTCGATAGGCTCTTGCAGTTATCGGATTTCGTTCCGTATTTCCGCGAAGTGGCGCCCAACTGCATAGATTAGCTACGCTTAACCTTTGCGCCACGGCTTTCGGGGGCAAAATTAAGTCATCTTCGGCAACCTTGATCTTTGCCAACCCGCCCGCATTACAGTTGAGCATCGCTGGCGAATGAATTCTGATTTGATTATAACCCTCACGCATTGACAATTAAAAAAAAAGAAAAGAAAAGGTCCGTATTTCTAATTTCTCTCTCAGATACGTGTCTCGTGTTGTTCGGGATTTTTTTGTTGTTGTTGTTGTTTTGTTTTGTTTTGTTTAGCGTAGCCAGATCTCGAAAAATGCTTTGTTCGATTATTTTGGTCTGGCGGTTTGGAGAGCATTCGGAGGGTGCTTGCTTTGGCCGGAATGGTTTGGCGTTGTTGATTCTCGGTCGTTCCAGTGGACATTATCAGGACCGAGCAGCAGAAAAGACCACCGGCGGGAAAAGCGGCAGAGCCGATACCTCCAAACCATCCTAGACGTCGCTCAACTGGCGCATCCAATCTTCCGAGCTGCGTCGGACAGCTCGACCTCTGGATGCATTGTCTGGCGGCGGGGGTGCTGTTGTGCCGTGCTACGTGCCTATGATCGAGGCGACGGGAGCTCCCACGTCTGCGCGACCAATCAAGAATTCAACGCGCGGGGAGACTTAAAAAGGCACACATCTTTGTCGCGGCGGAACGTGTCATTTCAAGCGGCACCAAGTCTTCCCCCGTGGAAAGAAAAATACGGCGCGGGCGACGTCAGCAACCGCCCGTCTGGGTCCTGTCGACGAGGAGTCGCCAAGGGGAACGCGACGACACAATGCGACGCGAGTGACGTCAGCAACCGTCCCGTCTTCCTCCTGTCAACGAGGAGCCGCCGCCAAGGGGATTTAAGGAAGAACCGGCCCATTGTTAAGCAGAGAGTCGCCACCGGCCGCCCCGTCGGTCTGGTGCGCTCTTACTGCTTTGACCAGCTATCACCAGCTAAGGGCAGCTATTACTGGCTATTACCAGCTATTACCTGCTATTACCTGCTATTCCTGCTATATCTGTACATATCTGTACATATTGTATAAAGCTTTCGTCTCCTCTTCGCCTGCTTCAAGACTCCGTCTCTCGCCCCGGACCCCGAGTCACAATAGCATCCCTCGCGTCCTTTCACTCGCACATACAGTGTCCAAAGCGCGGCGACGATTTCATCGCCGTTGACGTCATACGAAACCTCACAGCGACGGCAGAAGTGCGCTTTCAAGTGTCCATATAATTGCTATCGCAATAAAACATGTATTGCAGGGGGGGTATTCTGTAAGAGTCAACCTAGTGGACTGTCCATTTCGGCTGTTGCCGATTGGCTCCAGCTGCACGAGCGAGAAGGAGACTGGCTGGCTTCTTCTCACTCGTGCTGCTGGAGCCAATCGCAACAGCCGAAGTGGACAGTTCACTAGGTAGACTTTTACAGAATACCCCTCCAGCTCTCTAATTTCCATCCAGTATAGCAACTGATGCAAACAAATCTAATGTTTTAGTTTTGGTTCACAGTTTAAATGAAATAGTCATTATGCTTATGAAAACACAGTTTGAACATATCAGCTGCATAATTATTGTCCAAATTACTCTACATCTCAAAGGGGCCTCGAAATGCTTTTTGAACATTACTTGTTCGGCGTTTTAGAGCGCAGCTCTTAATGACCTGTTCCTGGAGTGAGCGTGGGCGACGGCGTTACCAAGTGAATGAGCACAACAGCGAAGGATGAAAGAGCGAAACGCAAGCCGTGCACGGCGGAGACCAATGAGAGCGGCCCGTTCAGTGACATGCATGCGGCAAACTGGTTTCATGCGGACCCACCCGACTGCTTGTTGTGAACTCGTATCTGGTCTCAGCTGGACCGCTTGTTTCGTACTATCGTCTGCTCGCGTCAGCTCTCGCTCGCGCTTTATTGGTTTGCTTGGTTTGGTCTTGTTTGCGCTTGTTTCGACTGTCATGGTTTGCGATTGTTTTGTAATCTGATTGTATGCGCGAGGCGAATTGTGTAGGACTTTCTGGAAACCAAGAGGCACCAGTGATTACAGTGAAGCCTTCGACGAGTCATGTATAAAAGCCGACGTGTTTGACCCGCAGATCAGATTTTCGACGATTGGAGACTCTGCTACATGTCTCTCTCAAATTCTTTCCCTCAATATATAACAAAATGAAAACACATATATAGCTGCGCTCAAATTTTGCATTAGGAAGTATCATAATCGTTAGTGAATTTTTTTTATGCTCCGCTCAGCAGCTAAGCGGAGCGGAAGTGCGAATGCGCATGCACCCTCCGCTTAGCCACAAGCGGGCTAGCGGAGTGAGAAACACGCTCCGCTTACAAGCTGCCCTTGGCTTTCGCTACAAGCTGCCTGTGCAAGCTGCCTGCCTTTACCAGCACAGGCAGCTTGTAAACGCAGCTTGTAGGCAAGCTGCCTTTACAAGCTGCCTGCGGCTTTCGCTAGTGAGAGTGGTCGATGCACGTGCATAGAGGCACTATACTCGCAGACAACTTTCTGTGGCAATGAAGGGAAAGCTACGGAGACAAAGCACTCACAAGTGAGAGCGCTTCTGAAAAGAGTCCTGTGTTTAAATCCACGTTAGTATAGGCTGGAGAAGCGAAAACATAAACACCTTATTAGAAACACTTAAATAATACAGAACACACCACTGAGTGTAAAAGATTGCTTATTTTGCGGTTTTCCCCTTCTGCGTCTCGGCAAGCGTGAAACCGTCGCACGTGGAAGCTGCGTCGATTCAGCGTCTGTTCCGAGCAACCAAAAGCACTGTCAAACGCTGCGGGACTACTTGGCGCAATAACACATGTGCAGCAGCCACGCGCCCATAGCTTTCCCTTCGTTGCCACAGAAAGTTGTCCGCGAGTATAGTAATGCGAGCGCGAATAACTTTTGTAACACACCTCTAACTGGTTCTTTAAGGAAATAAAGTGAAGTGAACAGTACAGCTCAGTGGCGCACCGACAGGGGAGGGGGTTTTGGGGGTTGTAACCCCCCCCCCTGAGGCCGACTTAACCCCCCTCTTTTGTTTAACCCCTTTTCTTTCCTTGCGCATTTGAGTACTGCAACTAAGATGTAAGACGCGCAATCGTCTGCACACTCACAAAAAGCGCATTTTTTGACAATTTTCTGTGAAGAAATTGAAATTAGTGCTATTTAGATAGTATTGGCAAACTATCAACCCCCCCTGGCAGAGATCCTGGGTACGCTACTGGTACAGCTAACAAAAACGTCGCCAGCGCATCGGTAACATTAGCATCAGAAAGGATTGGATTGGACGCGGAATGCAACCTCGCTGGCTATCAGGTGGTGTTCACCAAGTTGATGCTTCATTTTCCACTCGATAAAATGGACCGGTAACACATTACAAGCGAACTTCTAGCTACTTCATGAACAAATAAGTTAGATATATATGTATATACGTTTTACTTTGCAAAAGTGACAAAAGGGCTTTTTATTTTGTTTCACTATGCTGAATTTGGCCAGCGGGTGCTGAACATTCAAAAGGTCCGCTCCGCTACGCTAAATTCAAAAACGTGAAAATCGCCCGCCGCTCCGCTGTGGCTTATCGGGGCAACTCGGAGCGGAGCAGACCATAAAGACGCTCAACTAAAAATAAGAAAATGTTGCTGATCCATTGACGAGAATCTTGTGAACATGTGAACCAAATATCATTGCACTGCGTGTAGCAAAGAATTTACAATCTCGTGTCAAAAACAGCAAAAAATCGCTTGCTATCTCTTTCACAATGTCGTCATAAGCTACGTCGCGAGCAGCCAAGCAAGCCCAACAGATATTGGCAGATATTGTGATCACAAGGACATTCTCAGTAATACTATAAGTTCCAAATTTTGAGTTAAATAAATGAAAAATCCACAGGTCTGCAATCTCAAAAAAGACCAAAAAAGTATTTCATTATTGCAATTCTGCTCTAAACACACCAGTTGCCCCTAATGCCAGTCCATAGTACTACAAAAAAAAAAATGTGAGCTGATGGAGGGGCTTTAGTTGTGCATAGCTGCATCTTTTGCGCATGACCTCTGAGATTGCACCAGCATGCTGCGTAGCCTAGATAGCATGGCCACTATGGGGTGTCGCGACAAGCCCTCTCGTCAGCGAGATGCTCTGATAACCATGTGCTCTGACTGGTCTTCGTAAGTTACATAGCTCCAGCCTATTTGGCATCAAGAGAGCTCTGCACACACCTGAACTGGAAGTAGCATCGTAAATAAAAGAAAAATTAAAAAGGAGTGAGAAAGCCATGCTTTGGTGCGATAACTACCTATAACTCTGCTTATACTTGGAGGATTAAAAAATTTTTGTGGCAGGAGATTCCTGAGGCGACGTCCTTTAATAGTGAGGCCATTCTATGATTAGTTAGAAAAGTTTTTCAAAGCCCCTTTAAAGATACTTATTGACAGCACATCAACTAACCCATCTGCTATGGGAACATATATATATGTTGTTAGAACTGTTGAAAAAAGAAAATTTTCACTTATCAAGACTTTCAACTTAATGAAATATTTACAGCTGCAAAGACAATTTTCTTAAATTGGCACCCACTTGCCTAACCAGTACTACAAGACAGGCTGTGAGAAGTAGGCTGTTCATCCCCATGGAACACTGAAAATGCTCCAAATAACACACACACACATGCACACACATACACTAGATGACTCGTAATACTTATATTGACCCTGCATAAGGCATAATTCTAAGCACAAATTGACAGTCATGCAGAACATCACAAACAAACAGATGCTACATCAACTAACATTGGTGACGTTGCTGCCATGTTCTCAATACCTGACACATTTCTTATTAACTACCATTTCTGCATGAGCAGCAGCAGTGCACATTCTTTTTTTTTTTTTTTAATTGCATGAAGAGAAAAGAAAATTTTGAAACCAAGTTCAGATTCACTTATTTAGGTTCACAACTTGCAATATGTATATATGTTGTTTTCTTCCACCAAAATAAAAAAAGTGTTATCTGGAGGCAGCCTGCCAATATAAAGTGGGAACACCTATTCACAATGCAGTCAGGAGAGGCCATCAACATTCTTGTTGACTATAACCTATAACCTTGCACACTTGCACTATAACCCTTGCACACTGTGTGGAGGATCATTATTATGCCTATAGCATGCACTCTACTGGTTGGTAATTACTTCACAAAACTTGCAACAGTGTTTAGGAGCTTTTTTTAAGCCTGTCCCACTCAAGACATTATAAAATATGAAGCATTAATTTACTGAGCTCTCTTACAGCCGTAAAGGGTTCATGGTGCAATATTTTATCACTGCCACACAACGGCAACAAGAGAACTATGAACAATCACCAACCTTTCTCTCAGTACACCGCAGCTTGTGCCTTATTCTTCTCAGCTCCATTTTAGCACGGGCACAGAAGTTGCAGCTGTCACCATACAATGCCATGCTGTTGACAGTGACGAATAAGTTGCCCCTTATTGCAGTCAACTGGACAGCTGAAGTGTTAAAGTTTTCTTCAAAGCGATCCACGAAATATTCATGCATCCTGAAAAGAGCAACCCGCACAATTAAACACAGGCAAGCAATGAGCACTGTGCCACTTTATGTAGTTACTTACCTGTAATGGAAACCAACATCATGGTTCCCAACAGTAACAAGAACTTTCACATGAGAAGGCACATAAAAAAGATCCCAGAAGCGCTTCATGTACACCTTAAACTCTTCATCATTGCTCCACTGGCCTTCGTCAAAGACATCCCCTGTAACAGTAGCATTAGCACAAGTCTGCAGTTAGGTGTTGGCCAGCCATTACCTCAGTTATAACTTAAGTTGAGCAAACTATTCTTTGTAACTAAGGTTAAGTGAGCACAAGAAAAGATGATCCGCAATCAGAATGAATAATCTTACAGCTCGGTTTATCACTGTGCAAATAAAGCCCTTATATGGACTCTTACACAACAGCACCAGTTCAGAGCACAAAAAACAAACAGGTCAGCTCTTATTCTCATTCGCACTGGATGTACATCACCATTTGTCAACACAAAGGAAGCATTTTTCAGATTCAGACAGTTCAAATCGATGTGTCATTACTTTTTTTTTAAGCCGCTTAATACTTCCCTATAGTCCACAGCCTTTTTTCCATTCTGATAAAGCATGTAGGTATACTTAAGCGCAACTGACACAACACAAGAATAATTCAGTGTCACTCTTGATTATGGTATTTTTCCTCAGTGAATGCTGATGAGTATTAGTCATTATGGAAGTGGCTGAATAAACGTACACTCACCAACTGAAGAACACAAAAATAACAGATTGACGTTTCAGCGCCCATTACGGGTGCCTTGTTCACAATGAACGAATGCATGGTGATCTTTATTGTCGAATCTTCATTACGGTGGACCGTCCATAAATAAAGATCACCATGCATTCGTTCATTGTATACAAGGCACCCGTACTGGGCGCGAAACGTCAATCTGTTGTTTTTGTTTTCTTCAGTTGGCGAGTGTACGTTTATTCAGCCATGTTCTTTCCTTGCCACACGAGTTTTCGTCAAACCCTAGAAGTCATTATGGAAATGCCAACACAGTGAACAGCTCACAGGCTAAATCTTGTGAGCTAAATCAGCTCACAATTTGCTTTCGCTTTGTTAATCTTGACAAAAGATGGCACCAAGCATTTTATTGTGTGACATTTTGTAACTTGGCTTTCTGCTGCATTTAGTTGGCCATAGTAACACAAAAAGAGTGCCAGTTACTATTATAATGAACTTTTGTTATTCATTATATTAAAAGGTTCAATGAATTGAGTTCAATTAGAAAGCTTTTTTCGGTTCATCTGGGGTAGTTTGCTGCTTGAGCACAGAGAAATAAAGAGGGAGTGTGTGGGCAGCCTTCAATTGCTTTGTATTATCAGCCAAAATTTTCTCAATTCTTTCTCAAGTTTTAATCAAAAGCATGTCACTAAATTCTGCTTTCAAACAGTTTTTAACCCTTACCCTATAACAGACACCATCTACTTGTCACGATGACTTATATGAACATAGGCTTTACATTTTCAACTCATCCCTAGTTCCAATTAAAGGAGTCTTGCAGCACTTTTTGAACAGGATAGAGAGAGAGAAAAAAAAGGTAAAGGAAAGACAGGGAGGTTAACCAGACATTATCTCCGGTTGGCTACCCTGTACTGGGGGAGGGGTAAAGGGATTCGACAGGAGAGAGAGAAAAAATAAGTATAAAAAAGGGGGGAAAAAGGAAAAAGAAAATCACACACACACACAAAACAGAACTGTTTCTGTGGGCATAGTCACGCAGGATAAACAGGATAAATAAACTTGCACAGTTGCTAGGCAATAGTGTCATAAAATTCTAAGCCAAATATTATTCAGAATAATGCAGCTGTAAAAGCATTTATTGCACGCAAGCGTTAGGGCTGACCGTTCGATCAGTTCAGGGAACCGCGAGCGCGAGCGGCGTAGTCCAAGCGATGCGCTGGAGAGACTGACCCACTAGACAGCGCTGGTAAGGATGCCCCACTGCATCGTCCCTCTTCTTCACTACAATTACCCCGGGGACGAAAAAGGGAGCCATCCGGCGACCTAACAGTTCATCACTATTAGGGGATCATAATACGGCTTGAGGCGCTCGACGTTGACAATGTCGTGTCCGCGACGGCGCATGTCGGAAGATGGTTCAACGGGCTCTATCACATAGTTGACGGGTGATGCACACTCGATGATACGGTACGGACCTTCATACTTAGGCATTAACTTGGAAGACAGACCAGGTGCAGCGGAAGGAACTGAGAGCCACACAAGTGCTCCAGGAAGAAAGGTGGGCGCAGAGGTGGTGTCACCGCGAATGTTCTTCTGGTGCTCTTGGTCATTGGAGGTAAAAGCCCGGGCGAGGTCGCGGCACTCTTCGGCATGTCTCACCGTATCAGAAATGGGCGCACATTCAGATGCGTCGGGCCGGTATGGTAGCATTGTGTCGATGGTGTGCGATGGGTGCCGGCCATACAATAAGAAATATGGTGAAAAACCAGTAGTGCTCTGCGTAGCGGTATTGTACGCGTAGGTGACGAAGGGCAGAATGGCATCCCAGTTTGTGTGGTCGGAGGAGACGTACATTGAGAGCATGTCGCCGAGCGTACGGTTGAACCGTTCCAAGAGTCCATTGGTTTGAGGATAGTACGCCGTTGTTGTGCGATGAACAACGTGGCACTCTTTGAGAATAGCTTCAACTACTTCGGAGAGGAAGACACGTCCGCGGTCACTGAGCAGCTCCTGGGGTGGCCCATGACGTAGGATGAATCGACGAAGCAGGAAGGAGGCAACATCGCGCGCTGTCGCCCGGCGTCGCATCATCCATGACAAACCGTTCGCCCCGTCCATCTTACGACCCACCTTCCGGTGTGTCACCACCATACCGCCCGCCGCCGAACACCCGCCGTTCCCCATCTCCACGCCGGCGCTCGTTATTGCCGATGCGACCTCGTGCCGCCCCTCGGGATGAGGAAAACTAACAGTCGCAGTCCAAAAGGCAAGGGCTGAGTCAACGACGAAGTGCACAAGTCCTCATTGCAGCCCATTAAATGTGATAGACGTGTTTGTCGACGGTGTCCACGCGTCTGCACTCGTGGACACAGGAGCAGCCGTATGTGTTATGGACGCTACACTTTGCCGCTTACTTCGGAAAGTCACGACGCCCCTATCCGGACTATCCCTTCGCACAGCCAGTGCTCAGCATATTCGACCCTTGGCGTCTTGCACTGCTGGTGTAGAAATTCAGGACGTTGTTTACGTCATAGAATTCTTCATCCTTTCCTCCTGCTCTCACGATGTCATCCTAGGCTGGGATTTTCTCTCGCGCCACAATGCCATTATCGATTGCGCACGGGCCGAAATAGAACTATCGCCGCTGCTAGATTTGATGCCCACTGACGCTCCGCCGCTTTCCAGGAAACTGATTGTCGAAGCCGACACACAGGTTGCTCCCAACGCCTCAATGATCGTGTCCATGCACTGCAGTGGCCTCTCGGACGCCATTGCAGTACTTTCGCCGTCTGGCCGTTTTCTCGCACGGAAGGGCCCGTTGCTACCGTTTGCGACCGTGGACATCATCAAGGGCACTTGCACAATTTTCGTTTGTAACCCGTGCCCATACCCTGTCATGCTGATCCGAGGAGAATGTGTTGGTACCGTGAAAGCCATTGACGACGTGCAAGTTATCGACGTGCCCGACTACCCGAATTGCGCCACCTACCGTACACTCAGTGCTGTTTCTACATCTGATGCATTGCCCAGAGATGTATTTGGTTATTCCATCGCTGGAGAGACTGACCCACTAGACAGCGCTGGTAAGGATGCCCCACTGCATCGTCCCTCTTCTTCACTACACAGCTAAGAACCAACAATTTAGCTAGGAATACTGCTGGCGCTTTATGTCAGCTTTTAAAAACCCCCACCACTTGTTTTTTTCTTACTCTTAATGCACAAGTAAAAAAGTTGCAGTCTCGCCCAAAAGGCAAAGCATCGATTGCAATAGCAAATTACTAGACAGCTACGTGAAGTAAAGATAATAGTTTTATCGGCCACATAAACTTGTAAACATTGGCTTACCAACTAAATTAACAAGCATGGTGTCACACGCACACAAGTAAACATGAAATATAGAAATTCCCCTGGAGTGTCCATATAATAAAATGATGGCTAATGGGCAGCTTTTGCTAAACACAACAAATAAGCAAGGCCCTCGGCAAAAGTAAAAGCGGAGAAATCTCATCACTAGATGGATGGATGGATGCTGTGAGCGTCCCCTTTGAAACGGGGCAGTGGGTTGCGCCACCAAGCTTTTTTTTTCTTATTTTGCCTAATGTCTAACCTGTCTTATTATTTTTTTTCTTTACAGACAAAAAGTTGCCAGCATCAAACTGAAACAGTCCTGAAGGCCAGCTATAAACATGTGAGCTTCTCAATGCCATTGACTGGCTTCGCCAGTGACACAACCTTTCACACTTAAAATTTTTCAACCAGGAGGCATCTGTGGTAAAAACTATTAGTTTATTCCTTCCTCAATATAGATGTTACAGAAATGTTATGTGCATAACCATAGCGAAAATGCATGCACAAGTTGTGAAAAGTGATGCCACAGCAAACCTCAGATCACTAGACCATTTCTGAATTAATAAAAATACTAACAGCTCACGACACGCCTCAATATATATGATGTGGTCAAAATGCTTTTTCTGGTTGTTTTCCATGGTACACTGCTAGACCGGGTTTGTCCGTTTTATTTGGTGGATAGAGAGGTGGCAGTTTTGATGTAGCAGAGGCCCTATAGACCCTGTGCCTTGATAGCCACATCGTTGTTTCTGCAACCAGGGACAACGCAATTTTTTTTTCTAACCTGCCATAATTTATTAATTTATTGTACTGTGCAGTCAGCCAGTGGTACGCACTGTGCATAGCCACTGCTTGCTGTGCATTTCAATCCTACACAAGGCCACTTGTGGATGGAAGTGAAAATGTTCTCCATTATTCAGGAAGACCATAAATGTCCCTTTTATCAGTTCTGAAGGAGCCATCAATTTCCGGAATGAAAGAGTTAATAAGCAATATTGTATGCAGACCCTATGGAAGAAAAGATTACATGATTGGTACAGACAACACTGGATGCTCCACGACAGCAAGTTTCCCTCCAATGTCTAGCTTCTTACGAGAGAGTTTTTAGCCAAAACATTGATACTACTTATTTCTGAGTCTCTATACTAACCAGAATTAGCTTCATCTGACTTCTTGTTCCTAAATTTGCAGGACGCTCTCAAAGTCACCAGTACATCATTAAAGAAAATTAACCAGAAAAGGCCCACTGAATTCTAAATCAAGAATTGCAGGAAAGATTATTTCTGGGTTCAGCTCATAAGTGCAGAAGAAATGTACTTTAAAGCACAAAGTATTTCTAGTTTCTAGGTAACTGCTAACATATATTTGGCAAAGACCTCATCTTTGTGAGTGGATCTGACATTAGCCGATGTTAAAAGCCAGTAATGCAAGTTCAGGCTCATGTGAATAATGTGCACTAGTCACAGCCCCACTGCAGCCCTTTGATAATGTGGCCGTTAAGGGCTGCCACAAATATCAGTAAACAAACACATTAGTTAATTGTTCCTTCTATTACAATAATGCCCTCCTTTTCCGCTGACAATTGAGGGAGCTTTTAAAAACTCCTGTGTTTGCTCATCCCTAAATTTCAGTCTGTTATCTCTTGTCTTATCTGTGGCAATGAGACAGTTGCATATCCTGTCACTGATTATGAAAGACACCAGAGGCAGGGTTACTTCAATGGTTGAACATATGACACCTTCAGTGGACGACAGGCAAAGAAAAGAAAAAAAAGAAAAACACTATGTGGCATGGTTGCATATGACCGGCTGAGCACTGTTCGCATTGCATGTGTTGCACCAGGCTCAACAACTGCATTTGCCAAAGTGAAGGGAGAGGAACAGCAGACGGAAAGTAAAGAAACAGCTATATTGGCAAGAGGTGTTGCACAGCCCCTTTAATGTCAACATTCACTAAAAAGTAACGCTTAGGTAATGTTAAAAGCCTCACCTAAAAAAGCCACCACATCAGGACGGTGCAGTGTCAAAGCAGTCTGAAATGTGCGATGCATCTGCCATTCCCTTCGAAGAAAGCAAGAAATTTCTGCAGTTTAGAATATCAACAATTTCTTTCATGCAAGTGTGCCCGCTCTTCAAATACAAGAAAACCCAAGTCTAGTAGTAGCACATACCTCCAATGTGACTAATTTTCATAAAGCATGTGCACCACTTGGCCAACATACGTGACCAACAGAGCTTTTTCTCTTCTTTCAGTCATGGCCACCAGCTACCAACTAAGAAAATTCACTCTACAATGTGGCTGCTTTGCATATCACATGGACATCTCTTTAGAGACATAACAAGCCAAAACATCTGCCACATACACTCGTAAAAAAAGGCACACAATGTGGCCTGCCGATTCTCACTGACTGCAATTGGTGAGTGAACAGGCGACCCTAGGTATTCATGTGACAACTATTGTGTCCTGACAGTGCAACACACCAGGGTTGCAGAAACTGAAACCATCATGTGCTGTGGTACTTGCTTTAGACAAGTGAATATGCAGCATCAACTTTGTTGTGCATAAGCAATACCCAATGAAGACAATGCTTAACATTAAGTGCCTGCAATGACTCACACTGCCAGTTATAGGAAGATCGAAAGTCGGGCAAGTTGGTACGAATTCATGTTATTACTGCATGAAGAAAAACGGGGACAAGGGAGGAAGCACAACTCCCTTGCCCCATTTTTCTTAGTGCAGTAATAACATGAATGCCAGTCATAGGCAGCCATGTAACTACATATACTGGTTCTAATTGTGAACTCATTGATCAGCTTGCCAAGCAACTGCTGAACATGTAGCAGCATGTGCAGCAGTAAAACCCACATAACAGCTGGTACACTGCTATGTATAAAATAAAGGTGTGCACAATATTCGATTGCTTTCAAAACAATCTAAACATAAAATCTACTGCTTTCTTGGGTTACGATTACATACAGCAGCTGGCAGACGCAGCTTAACAACAAAAAAACAATTTTACTATGGGAAACAAGCGTGGATGTACATATGCCCCTAGTAGTGCCTAAACAACTGTGGCTGCCTTCAAGTAAGCATAGTATTCTCTGTTACTGTGTGTACAAGTGCTATCTACGCACCAGTATTGGTGGCTATAGCCACATATAAAAAATGTTAAAGTCGTTCTATAAGTTCTCAGCAAAAACAAGCCCTTGCCCTGAGGACAGCCTGCCATGCAGTTACGTGTCAGTAAATTAGTACTTTTTAAGGCGAATGGCTATCTTTGGCTACCGTGAATGTTGAGTGCTGGCTAAGTATCTTGCCAAAAAAAGTGCAGCGTGCAAGCTATCAGACCAAGTCGTGAGGCGCGTTCGTCAACAAACACCAACTAACTCTTTGAGACACATGTGCTGTCATGCAAGAGCTTTATGGCGCCTGAAGGTTTACGTGCTGTGGTCGGTGGTCATGCTGTGCTATTACTCTTCTCGAGATGCGCCATTTCGTCTGGCCAGCTCATCACAGTTTCGCTTAGACGAACTTCCACAGTGTACGGGATCTGCATGATTTTAAAGCAAATGGTTGGAGGAGCATCTGGTTCCTACGGAGCAAATGAGCAGAAAAGGGAGCACAGGTGCACAGCCGTTGTCATGCCATTGTCATCATGCTGCCGCTGTTATGCCGTTGTTGTCACACCGTTGAGATTCTGTTGTTGTCATGTCATCTTGGTCATGCTGTTGTTGTCATGCTGTCATCACCTCCATCGCCATCATTTCATAGTCGTCACAAAGTCCTCGTTGTCATGCCATCATCACACTGTCGTGCTGTGTACCAAAACATCTCAATAACTTGTGCCACCATCATCAAACACCGTAATTGACATCGGCAGTATACTTCAGAAGCATTGCTAGTGCGTCCAGTTGATGTCTACGGTGCGCATTAGGCTTACTTTGACAATCATTTTCAATGGTTTCTAAATATTTTCTTTATTGAAATGAAAATAAAAACAAGGATATTTAGTCCCCTTACAATGGTCATTTAGCAGTAACAAAAAGAAATAATAACGCAACGTTAGAAGAAATGGCCAAATTATTAGAATACTAAAATGTTCTAATCAAGTCAGATCTAATAGGCAAAAGAAGAAGACGAGCAAAAGTAGGAACTACAGTAAAACCTTGCTACACAAAGTTCATTATAACCACTTCCCACCCTCACAACCAACATTACTCTCCCGGCGAAGGGCAGGGGTGTTGCAGTAAGTTACCACTGCGAGAGAGAGATAAACGGGATAGGGAAGACAGGGAGGTTAACCGGACAAGATTCCGGTTTGCTACCCTGCACTGGGGGAAGGGAACGGGGAAATGAAAGACGGAAAGAACAGCAAAGAGAAAGAGCAAAGCAAAAAAAAAAAGAAGGGATAGGGAAGGTTGTGAACGTCCATGAGAACTACAGTCTCTCCAAACGGCCACTCAAACGTAAAAATTTCAAGAGTGCTTCACTGTCTTGTGGTGTGACGACTGTATAGGTTGGCGTTCCAGGACTGTCTGCTCCGAAAGCGGCTGGTCATCAAGATGCACCAGCGCAGTCGCAAGTGGCTGCCTGTGTACGATGTATCAGGGTCAATGACAAAGAACGTGTTCGATAGTTTCCTCATCGCCGCAGTGGTCACACGCAGCACTATGCTCCCATCCAATGCGGAAAGCAAACGACTTCGTAAATGCGACATCAATCCACAATCGGCAAAGTTCCGTTGTCTCTGGTCAGAATAGTCCAGGTGGAACCAAAGCCAATACAAGAATCCCACACAGTGCCACCTAAGGTCCATAAAGATTGTTTTTTGTAGCATTTTCTTCAGTGAGGTGATTGATTTCTGTAATGCAGCTTTTGTCACCGCTAATACATTTTTGCTGCTAGTGGCATTGGAGATCTTATCAGAACACAAAATCGGAGCTTGTAATACTCTTCTGGCAAGTTCACGAAGCACTGATAAACCAAGTGATCACTGACAACATGAGAGTAAAGATCGTATTTTCTAAGAATCCGTTTCATTTTCTATTCTTATCGCTCATCTCGTCTAGTGTAGCATTATTATTAGTACAGTTAAACCTTGCATGGCCTAGCGTGTTTATTAGTACAGTCAAACCTCGATATAATGAGCCTCGATTTAACGAAATTTGCGATGTAACAAACTATTTTCATTTCACAATCTTAGTTCCATTGAAAAATACGTATTTTTCACGATTTAACAAAGTATTTCGTGACATGGTTTCAGTTTAACGAAGTTTTTAGCCATTTCAAGAATGTACTTGGAGCCTGTATGGCTAGTAAATCTAGCAAAAAAACTATAACAAAGCCGGCCAAGGGCATAATTATTTCAAGTGTCCTTCCGCACGAAAAGTTTGAGCAGCAAAAAACGCCGCCAAAGCGCACACGTGCCGGGATGCGGTAGGTGGGAAACGCCGCTGCGCCATTTGTCACGTTGGTAAACAAGTTGCGGAGGTGGGGTGCATAGCAGTTTGCAGTGCTCGAAGAAACACAAGAGCTGACGATTCCATCTGTGCAAGAGGGATGGGGAGGGAGTGAACCCGTGGTAACGTGATCAAGCACGCGCTAGGGGAGGGGGCAGATCTCCTCCTCACGCACGACCATGCGCGGGCCACGCACCCTATCTTGGAGGTACTCTCTCTGCGGCAAGTGCAAACGCCAAGCCGAAGTGGTTCGTGCCTTTGTGCGCATTGAGTTCCCATGCGTCTAGTGTTGGCGGTTGCGTAATCCCAAGTTTCCAAGTCACGGTGCAAAGTGTTAGCTTGCATTGTGACAGCGAGATTGTGGTGATCGAGTGAGATCTGTTAATGTTTGCCTGGGCACGCACGACACTTGATAAAACTACGAACCTTACTTCGTGTAGTTCCGACTTTTATTTTTTTTGCTCAGGCCGAATATTCTATCTTTTTGCACTTTTGTTTTTTCATTTGTAGGTGCCGGCTGCAGGCACTACGCACGCAAATCTCGGACGTCGCGAGCCAGGTCGATGCATTGCTCTCGGCACAATCTGCACCGCACGTGCTGGCGCTCATAACCACGTAATATGGCCCGACCCGACCTTCTTGAGATTTGTTTATAAGTGCTTAATAACAAGATTCTATGCACCGGGAATGCTCTGAGAATATTTTACTGCGGAAACTTTAAAACCTTGAATTCACGAAATTCGCAACTTAACGAAGTTGTTCGCTGCGAGTACAACTTTGTTATATCGAGGTTCGACTGTAGTAGTGTGGTGAAACGATGACGACGACGACATTGACTACATGTGCGGCGCGTCGCGAAAAAAAGAAGAAGAGGTAGAAGGCACGAGCGCAGCAGAGGCGGGTTGGAGACGGCGTTCGAAGAGCCAGGGTTCGAGAGGGTTGCTCGGGTGAGCCGCTGGGCAACCTCCTGACCAGTTGCGCTCCTGCGGATGTCGGTGACCAGTGCGGCGACTACCTGCCCTCGAGACTGTTCCCGGTCAGTACTGTTCCTGGTCGTCTGATCTCGTGCCGTTCCTCAACGTTTGAGCCGCCGCCACCGCTAACCCAGCATCTCGGCAAGTCGACCCACTACGTCTTGCTCAACGACCAAGTCGTCCCGTCATGGTCTCCTTCTACTCAAGACGACGAGGACGTGAGCGCGAGCAAGAACCTTGTAGCGTAGGGACGTAGCATGCATGTGTTACATGTACTTTAGTCACTGTTTGATGTGTGCGTCGTTCTGTTTGTATAGAATTTTACAGGGTGCTTAGTTCTAATATATGTTATCTTCAAACTTAAACGTCTACGGCTCCATCCTTCACCGCACCGCAACTCAACGAACGTGACGGTCCGCAATCAACTCTCTTGGTGTTAAACTCTTCAACAAAAGGTGTTAAACTCTCTTTAACACCTTTTGAGAGTCTCACTTTGTTTATGTGCGGTGGTTGAAGATGGATGACGAAAAGCTGATAGGTCTTGGTAAACAGTTGAGACTAACAGGAAAAGCACTCCAGCAATGGATAGAGAAGGAGCGCGAGAGAGAAAGCGAGAGATATACGCTACAGCGTGAAGCTGCTAAGGAAGATCACGACAGAGTTAGAGCGGCAAGCTAGAGAACGCCAGTTACTTGAGCTACGGCTACGCGTGCAAGAGTCACAACAACCTAGTCAAGCAGTGACCACTGAACCAAGCAAATGCAGCGCGAGCAGTCAAGGTTTTCGGAGTCCGCACAAGCTAATTCCAGCTTTCAATGAATCCCGGGATGAACTCGACGCTTATATTCAAAGGTTCGAGCGAGTAGCCACTGACCAAGGATGGCTTCGTGACAGGTGGGTCTATCCCCGAGTTTGTGCCTAACAGGGGAGGCTCTCACTGTTGTCGGATGCATGTCTGCGGAAGATGCGACTGACTTTGCAAAGCTGAAGTCAACATTACTTCAGAGGTTTCGGTATACTGAAGAGGGTTACCGAATCAAGTTCCGCAAGGCCAAACCCGAAAATGGCGAAACAGGACGCCAATTTGCAGGCAGACTCTGCTTGGTTATTTTGACCATTGGTAAGAACTGGCCAAAACTGAAAGGACATATGACGCCTTGAGAGACAGGGTCGTCTCGGAACAATTTTTGCGTCGATGCGACCAGAAGCTTACGGTATTTTTGAAGGCGCGAGGTTGTAAAGATTTGAGCAATTTGGCCGCAACAGCGGATCATTATCTCGAAGCCCAAGGCCTGACACACCTGGCTAGAGGAAGAGAAGAGAACGCGTATGTGAAGAGCGGGACGGTGCCAAAAGAGCCAACGAGCGCTCAAGGAAAGCCCTATTGCTTCATATGCAATAAAAGAGGCCACAAGCAGTCCGATTGCTGGTCTGGAGCCACAGGGAGTAGGTCTGTGAACAGTGTGAAAGGGAAGAAGGCACAGAGCTGTCCCCAAAACACGAAGAACCGCAACGAGGCTTTGTGTTCCAGTTATGAACAGGGCCAAACAACGCAAGAAAGCACCCTGCGCGAACAGTGCCAAATTGCAACAGACATTGAAGACACCAGATGTGACAAGATTGGGTCGGGTGTGGAAAGCCCCGTTGGTCTGAAACGTCGAACAGAACGAATGCCGACAGCGCAAGGTTATCTGGAAGGTCAACCTGTGACCGTGCCCAGAGATTCGGGTTGCGACACTGTCATCGTAAAACGCGCACTTGTTCCAGCCGAGAAACGTACAGGGAAAACGCGGACTGTTTATTTATTAGACAGTTCCGCTCAACACCTTCCAGAAGCCGAAGTTGATATCGACGGTCCGTTCTACAAGGGCACGGTACTTGTCATATGCATGGAACGGCCACTGTATGATGTTGTGTTGGGCAATATCAACAGTGTCTGCCCCTCTCTCGAGTTGCCTGGAAGCGAAGCCGCGCTAAAGCCTGAAAAACGTACTGATGGCTGTCTACATTGCAAGGACAACACCGAACCTGTTTGCGATGATGATGTGGCTGCTGTATCACGATCCGGTGGCAAAGAATCACCAAAGTTGCCAGTAGTCATGCCAAGCCCGTTGGACGTTGGTCCCGAAAGATTCGCCAAAATGCAAAAGGACGACCGAAGCCTCAGTGGTTGCTTCGCGGACGTTGGCAAGACTAAAACGACACGATCAACCACTGCCAGATTCGTCATCATCAATGACCTTCTCTACCGGCGGTATAAGTCTGCGACACAGAGAGAAGTGGAACAGCTGGTTGTTCCGAAGGACCTTCGAGCATCTGTCCTGAAGATCGCACACAAAGGCATACTGTCCGGTCACCAAGGGACAAAGAGGACGGCGGATAGGGTTTCGGAAGAATTCTACTGGCCTGGTGTGCAAGCAGAAGTCTCGCGGTTTGTGAAGTCCTGCGACATTTGTCAGAGGACCGTCCCAAAACATCTTGTAGGACGTGTGCCTCTGATAAACGCACCGATAATCAATACGCCTTTCCAGCATGTTGGTATCGAAATCATTGGACCCTGTCACCCATATCGGCCAGTGGTAATCGATATGTCCTAACTATGGCGGACATTGCAACCCGTTAGCCAGACACGGTTGCATTGCCAAGCATCACCACTGAAAGAATTGCCGAGGCATTGCTTGAGATGTTTACCAGGGTCGGAATTCCACGAGAAATAGTAACCGACCGAGGTACACAATTCACCTTGCAGCTCATGAAAGAGTTAAGCCATCTGCTGTCTTTTAAACAGCTACCAACCACGCCTTACCATCCAATGGCGAATGGTCTAGTGGAGCGCTTTAACGGAACGTTGAAGCAAATGATCCGGAAGATGTGCCAAGAAAGCCTGAAAGATTGGGACCGATACTTAGCCCCACTGTTAATTGCCTACAGGGAAGTCCCGCAGGCAAGCTTGGGTTTCTCGCCCTTTGATCTGCTACGTACGAGGACCGATGGCAATCCTCAAGGAGCTGTTGTCGGGAAGCCAACTGCATGACGAGACAAAAACAACATACGGCTACGTTGTGGAGCTACAAGAACGGTTACACCGAACATGTGAACTTGCCCATGAGGCACTTCGAAGGTCGAAGGCAACCCAGAAGCAATATTATGACCGGAAGGCGAAGGTTCGACACCTTGCTATGGGAGACAAAGTGTTACTTCTGCTCCCATCCAACAACAACAAACTAATACTGACCTGGAAGGGACCATTTACCGTTATTGACAAGAGAAGCGACATCGACTTCGTCGTAGACTTAGGCACACGAGAAGGTACCTTCCACATCAATCTCCTTAAAAAGTACGAGGAGCGGGAGTCGTTGCCGCCGACCAAACGCCAAACTGCTGCCGCGGTCAACACTCGCGAAGGTGTTGAAAATAACGACCCTCCATTCCTTGTACTCAAGCAGAAAGAAACGTAAGAGAACGTAAAGATTGCCACAGACTTACCAGTAGAGGAAGGCGATCAAGCAAAGGATACGATGTGTGCATTCCAAGACATATTCTGGGATGTTCCTGGCAAGACGCATCTTGTAGAATGCCGACTAAGGCTGACCACGGAAGCTCCAGTGCACGTACGCCAATATCCGGTACCTTTTGCAGTTGAAAAGGCCACCGAAGAGGAAATACAGGAAATGCTGAAGCAAGGCATCATTGAACCTTCGCACTCACCATACCAGTCGCCGGTGGTAGTAGTTAAGAAGAAAGACGGCAGCATGCGTCTGTGCATTGATTTCAGACAACTAAATCGAGTGCTCATTACGGGCAATGAACCGATTCCACGGGTTGACATGATGTTCGCCAAGCTAGGAAAGAGTCGCTACTTTTCAAAGTTTGATTTCACGAAAGGGTACCAATGGCACCAATGCAACCAGAAAGGAAGCAGATGACCGCCTTCCAGTCAGCCTCGGGCCTGTACCAGTTCCGATTCATGCCATTCGGCATCAAGACCGCACCAGCTGTCTTCACACGGCTGATGAGGAAGGTAGTACACGACATCCCCAATATTTATCACTATTTTGACGACATTCTGATTGCCACAGAAACATGGGAGCAACATGTTGATACTCTCCGACGTTTTTTCCAACAAGTGAACAACGCTGGCCTGACCATCAAACCCTCAAAACGTGAAGTTGGATTCACTTCTATGAAGTTTCTAGGACATATTGTAAGCCATGGAGCCACAGACGGAGACACTCGAGAAAACAGAAGCCGCCACGAGGCCGACCACTAAAAAGGAGGTCCGCTTATTTCTTGGCCTTACCGGTTATTACCGAGACTTTGTGCCAAATTATTCCGAAGTGTCAGCACCCCTCACAGGCCTGACTCGCAAGCGGGCACCAAACAAACTCGCATGGAAAACGCACCATCAGGAAGCCTTCGACAAACTTCGACACTTGCTTTCTGCGCAGCCAATTCTACGGTCCCCAGATTTAGAGCAGCCGTCTGTACTTCGGACAGACGCCTCATCAACAAGCCTGGGAGCTGTCCTCCTGCAACGCCATGACAGGGTCTTACACCCGGTTGCATATGCAAGCCGGAAGCTACAACCCAGGGAGGCACGCTACTCCACCATAGAACGGGAAGGCCTTGCCCTTGTGTGGGCCATCCAAGAGTTCCACGTGTTCCTCTACAGAAAGTGTTTCGTTTTGCAAACAGACCACAAACCACTTTCCTAGATTAATTCCACTAAGCATGTAAACAACAGAGTGCTCCGCTGGAGTTTGCTAGTCATGGAGTATGACTTCACTGTCGAGTATATCAAAGACAGTGATAACATTGGCGCCGACTACCTCAGCAAAGTCTCGTAGTCCCTAACAAATGACATCAACAATTGTTTATGTATGTGTTGATGTTACTGCTTTTGTGTATCGTGTGCGTGTGCTTTAGAAATGTATGAACAGTGCGAACAGTCTGTGTACTTTCAAGTGTGTGTGATAAGTGCTAGTGAAACCAGTGCTCCTTTTGCAAGCCCTCTCCTCAGAGCAAAGTTTGTTAAAGATAAACAACTTTCTTGGGTGAGGGGTAGTGTGGTGAAACGACGACGACGACGACATTGACTACATGTGCGGCGCGGCGCGGAAAGAAGAGAGAGCACGAGGTGGCACGGCGGAGAAAAAAAAAAGAAAAGAAGAAGAGGTAGAAGGCACGAGTGCAGCAGAGGCGGGTTGGAGACGGTGTTCGAAGAGCCAGGGTTCGAGAGGGTTGCTCGGGTGAACCGCTGGGCAACCTCCTGACCAGTTGCGCTCCTGCGCATGTTGGTGACCAGTGTGGCGACTACTTGCCCGCGAGACTGTTTCCGGTCAGTACTGTTCCTGGTCGTCTGACCTCATGCCGTTCCTCAACGTTCGAGCCACCGCCACCACTAACCCAGCATCTCGGCAAGTCGACCCACTACGTCTTGCTCAACGACCAAGTCGTCCCGTCACGGTCTCCTTCTACTGAAGATGACGAGGCCGTGAGCGCGAGCAAGAACCTTGTAGCGTAGGGACGTAGCATGCATGAGTTACATGTACTTTAGTCACTGTTTGATGTGTGCGTCGTTCTGTTTGTATAGAATTTTACAGAGTGCTTAGTTCTAATATATGTTGTCTTCAAACTTAAACGTCTACGGCTCCATCCTTCACCGCACCGCACGTCAACAAACGTGACGGTCCGCAATCATCTCTCTACAAGTAGAAATGTTTACCTTGTCCAAATGACATTTTATATGCTTAGCTTTCTATGGGAATTTCAAGGAGTGTTGCAATTACTTCTTTATATCAATTAGTTCTTATAACCAATTTTATAACGAGGTTTAATGTTAGTAACTGAACACAAATATGGAGTACTGTGTGGTGCAGAAGGCGGACAGGTTTTAAAACACTTCTGTGAAGACAGATAGTATGAAAAGGAAGAGGAACGATTAGGTCGAAACTATAAACTGAAGGATGATAGTTCTACCTGCATGTGAAGTACAGTAAGGATCAGTGGTATAAAACATTCTTGTTGCATCAAAATTCTAATCGCAGGTAAAAAAAAAAATTTTTTTAATGAAAGAGCAAAATAAAACTTTATCAGCAAGATAGGAGCAGAAAATACTTTGTAATCCCGCATGTTGCGGAATCCATCCTGGCTTTGCTAATGTGCAACCTCGCTACGGCACAACCCCTTTAGAAAATACAGAAAGTTTTTTTCTTCCATTCAAAGGGGACGAAAGGCATACTGATACACATAGGTTTGAAACCATGCAAAAAGCTTCAAAAATGTATCTTTCTTGTTTGACAGAAGTGATCCAGTAAGACTACAGTCTTGTCAAACAGTGCCACACAACCATCTATTTTGCACTGGCAAGCAAGACTGCCACAGCCCAGCAGGAGCAAAAAGGAATACTTCTGCTTTTAAAATCATCTGTTCAGGCACTGTCCTATAGCACCCCCAAAGCATCAGTTATATGTTTGTTTCTTTAAACCTTAGGTGAGTGCTCATTTTATTTTAATCATGCTCTCTAATCTGTACTTCCACACTTTCCAATGCAGTTGCACCAATGCAACATTGCATGTTGACAATGCCTGGAGTCACCTGATCAGATATACAATTGCAATGTCTTTTCTGGCCTTATCTTGCTCATATCTACAATCACTATAAATTAAATGCTATTTCAGATAAATAATGCAGCCAAGTACACAAAGTGAGCTCAAACTATTTGCCTGATTTAATGCTTCTACTAAGAGCATTAAATGTGAGGCATGTAAACAGACATAAGTAACAAGAGAAACTCTTCAAATGTCATTGCTAAACCACAAGTTCTCAATATAACCACTTTTTTTCACTACACATGCATTCAAACATACCTCGTCACTATACCCACACATGCCAAAGCACATGGTGTATGATGCTGGCTACCGCAGCTGCAATCTGCACCTTGTGTCGGATCAGACAACAAAGTGCTAAGTCAACCAACATGAGCCAAAAAATAAGGTTTACAGTCCCATGTACGTGCCCAGTTTCTGTGCTACTTGCAATGACACAGACCACAACAGCCTTATGTGTTTCTGAACTCACTGATCACATTAATTTATTCACCAACAATAAGTGACTGCTAACTTGTGTTCGTAGAAAGTTTGACACGAACAGTTTGACAGACGCTGTTCCCCATGACTTTGTAATCTATGAAAACTAGGAATGGAGTGGCCCAATGGTGTCCAGATGCACCTCAATCACATTGGTTGCAGGTTACCACAGCACGGAATAAAGGAAGCACGCACGAACGTCTCAGATAATATCCATGGCGATGCTGCAGCTACCCTATTTGTTCCCAAGAAGGGCCAAAAAACAGTGATTTGTTGTTGCACCGTTCACTGTAGGTTTGCAAGTTGTATGACGCTAGATTTAGAAGGATTAGGCACAAAGATTACTGGAAAATATCCCACCAGCTTGTAGTTTGCAGATGACACTTGCCTGTTCAGCAATGCTAGAGATAACTTACAACAAATGATTGAGGCCCAGTGACTTCCAATTAACCCTGTCTCGCATCAACTGACACCATCCTGTGCTTCCAAATTTCTTTATTTTATCACACTACCTATTTCTCGGTGTCCTCAACTGTGTCTTCCTTCACCTGTCATACTAATAGACCCCTGGTTATCTGCTCTACACATCACATGGCCTGCCCAACTCCATTTATTCCTCTCAATCTCAACTTAATCTCAATCCCTCAATCTAAAATTGGCTACATTCATTTGTCAATTCATTCATACCACAGTCCTCCCGTCACAGTCCTCCCGTCTCTCAATGTCACCCCTATCGTTTTCATTTCCATAACTCATTGCTCAGCCCTTGGCATCTCCTCAAGTTTCATTGTTGTCCTCCCATGTTTCAGCCTTATCGATTAGTACTAGCAGAAGACACTGGTTGCACTTGGTTACACTGTAAGAAAAATCTGCCCTGCGAAACAGAAAAGCACCAAAAATGCATGCGTTTAACACATTCTGTGACTCCTTCCGGTCTGCAACAAGAGCACTGACACACGAACACTAACACAAGAGCCAGCAAGCAAAATTTTTTTTGCGAAGTGCTGTATATGGGCACTTGCAATATGCTTTTGATTAGATTATGCAAAATTTTGCCCACTGCAGTCTGCAATACTAACACAAAATCCAGACAAAACCAACACAAGAACTGGAATACAATGACTTAATGACTCACCTGCGCAACTTATCGAACCAATGGCCACGCTTAGGACCCAAAAGGTGAGTGTCAGAAAGTAGCATCATTTTCAAGGGTACCATTTCATCCTGAGCAACAAAGTTGCCCACATTTGTCTTTTTCAAGTGAGGCCAAGAGCATTGCCCAATGACAACATAGTATATAATGACCTGAGAAAGAGAAACACGTACCACCATTGTGCATTTTGGTTTTGAGTTATATGAATTGCTAATAAAATTTCACACATAAAAAAAAAAATGTGATGTACACAATTGCACTAGTTTCTCCCACAGAATCACACTGCAGCTGAGTAAAATGTTTCAGCATATCATTATCATGCTACCGCTACCGTCCTGGCCAAGCACCGCTAGCACATTCATTGCACAGTTTAATTAGCTAGCTTATGTAAAGCCAGCCCCTGGGTGCGAAAGTGACAGTAACAAAAATTCCAGGTAAAAATGTTCTACTAAAACAAGTTCTGCTAAGACAATAAGACCTTGTAATTCATACTAGCACGTCACCGAAATGTAGCAACAGTGCGAATTGAAAATATGTTGCAACACTAGGTAATACAAAGATTGCCCACAAGTTCAGCTGGGATTTTAGCTCAGTGATTACTGAGCTAAAAATGGTCACTCGGGACACCAATGCTTACTATCCCAAAATTCTTAGGTGTTGTGGTTTACGGTATTAGATTCTTTTTTGCCACAGGTACCATAAAAAAAAAATTGGGACCAGTCTCCTTAATTTGGCTGCACTTTCCGCACTGGTTCAGGGAGTGCAGCACTCACATCCTCGATTTGACACCATGATGAATCAAGTCGTGCACGGTGATTTTTCGACACTCTCGCACTCACTGCTTTGAAATCGCAGGCGTCATGTGAGCTCTTTTTCCAGCAGACGACATGGCAATGCTCGTGTTGATAGTGCCATAGGGACAGAAGTTTTTTGTTTTTTGTTTTTTGCTTTTTATTAAAGCAGTCAGTGCAGCTTCAGAATGATCTGAATATATGTGAGAGCCTGGAAGCCTGTGTCGGGACCGGTTTGTAAAGGATTGTAATGTGCTAACTCCCTTTTGTTTGGAGTTTCTCTTACTGATGAGTAAGTCATTTAGGGCAGCACTCTGTTGCCATCATAACTCCCACCATACAGCATTGGAGTGATAACCAAAAGCAAGTGTGCTTCACATTCCTGTGCACATCTATGATGGATTTTCAATATTTGGAGGCAGACGATGCAGCTTAATCGTCGCTGCACATTCCTCCTTGATTGCGCATCCCCTGCTGCACTTGCACGACATGAACTGGTGTGGCATCATGTGTGACACACTCAAGAACTGGTACATAAAGTGCAGCGAAATCGAGGGGACTTTTTATTTACTGTGACCAGGAATTTACTACATCCAGTGTTGTAATAACAAGGGTCTACTGCTATCAGCATATACTATTCTGGTAATCTAAGGACTGTCGCCCAAGAAAAAGCTCTGAACAATTTCATAAAATGCAGAAGAAACAACTTCTGCTAAACAAACATATTTAGAATTGCCATCTATACAGCAATGTCATTTTGCTTTTGAAGGTAATATGCAAATGCATATGAGCCTTGTGCCCTTATATCAAACTCCATCCACCTGGACATTCTACAGATGACACAACACAACATGCTGCAACTGCTGAAGCTACACTTCGCTTCATTACTTCAGTCGCATAAGTGCTAGAGGCACTGCCAGCACCATTGGATTGGCTGTGATCCCTTCTCAAACACAGACTCTCAGGAGCACTCAGGCCAGCCTCATAACTGAGGTTGTAGCCAGCAAAACTGTGCACATAAGCCTAATGTAGAGTTGTTTTAGATAAATTCCGAGGTCTTTTTCTTGGCACAAGCCTGGCGTAATGAAGCCTAATGGTCAGCTAGATAGCTCCTAGTGGTCATGAAACCAAACACTGCTGCCACACATCGCGCACCACAAAGAGTGTGCTAAAACTCCAATGTGCACATCAGACAGTGAAGCAATTTTCACAAAACCTGCCAGCAAGAATATACTTAAAACACTTCTATATAGTTCCACATGCATTCGACTTCATATCTGGAAGGAATATTTTCCATAATCACTTTTGAGTCAATTTTGAAAACAATTAAAGGCAATGTGCACTACAATCTACACAGGGTCGCACGAGCATACAAGTCCTGGGAGGCAACAATATTGAAAGCCCAAGCCCAAAAGGAATCACGCAGAGCTAAACCCAGTTTATTCATTACGATACTGCAGCGCACACAAAACAAATGAGGACACAAGGCAAAGGCAACACACAAGCCCTCAGTTTATTTTCTTTATTCTTTATTTTTTAAGAAAAGCTAGACACAACAAAGGTGCTACACTCACAATTGTTTAATAAGAGGTTAAATGCATACACAAATTTCTTGATGTGTGAACACAGTTGACATAGCAGGCAATGACATGCATGCAGACTTTATCTGCATTCCAGAGTACAATGAATGCTTTGTTAAGATGTGCTGTACTTTATTTCCAAGTCACACTTCAACATGTGCACACTGGTGTACCGTTACTCTGTTATTTGGTTGCTAAAATTGACTTCATCCTGACAAGTAGCTTCCCAGCATAGGTGAACGATTTCATTTCCATCCCTTAATAAAAACATTTTATCATCATCATCATTTACAATATACCAAGATCACTGATCTAGGTCCACGAGAAACCCCCACAGCAAGATTTGCATTTTTCAAGATTCTTTCTCAATAACCATTCTCATATGTATACATGTCCCCCAATCCCCATTTGCACTCATCCTCATAAAAAAAAAATTAAAAAAAAATAATGGAAGGATTTATTTACAAGCTTCCTCCCAGAATGTTCTCTTCAAGAAAGCATAGGTCATATATTGACATTAAAATACACAAAGAGGAGCACGGTGTCAGTGATTTATACTGTCAGCGTGTGCCCTCATTTGCTCATGTAATATAGCAGCCAGTGTGTGTGCATGTCACCCTACAGGTCAGGGATCTTTCTCCTACCACTGTTGTGCATGATTTCATTCACCTGATTGTGTTTAACATCCCAAACATCGGCTACATGAAAGACACCATGGTGGAGGGCTCCAGATCAATTTATTCCTTTTGACCCCCTGGGGTTAACCAGTACACATTTTTTAGTTCCTCCCCCATTGGAATGTGGCCTCAATGGCTGGGAATTCATGACCAGCAGCAGAATGCCGCAGCCACTGAGGCCCTACAGTAGGTCGCCTTTTGTGGTTCATTGCCCATATAATGCTACTAGCCATAAGGCTATTTTTTTTACCCATGATGCAAGGATTTGGTTGGGCCAGTTTATTCTGCACAAACTCAACAGCCACCTGACAGTATCCACCTGCCTTTCACCTTGTGCATGCAAAATCTTGGTCCAGTTCTGCAGATTTTGTGACACTTTCGCATGTACCGGCCTTTGTCCGATAAAGTAGTGGTTGCACCCCTGTTGCCAGTACTGAATGCGGCAAGTTGGCAATCCATAGCCTAGTGATCTGTTTCTTAAAGCAGGCAACCTGTGACTTTTGTGTGCTAATTCAAGGCACAGTATATAAATTCTTCCAGCTATATTCGATAGCAAGGAAATGGGGGGTGCTGGTTCTTTTAGGAAGTAGAGTTGACAAAAATAGAGAATATGTGTAAGCAGGCTAATCTACTTCTGCTTATTATCCTTCCCCACTGGGGGTGAGGTAGAGTGAGCTATGAAAACCTAATACTGCCAAGGAATGCACTTGCTACCCTGACGAAGACAAGTCGTCTATATAAACCTAATGCTGCCAAGGAATGCACCTTGCTACCTTAACAATGACAAGTCGTCTATAGGAAACGTCGACTCCAGTGACATCTCTTCTATGACCACGGTTGATCATTAAAGGGCTCAATCTCTCTGTGATCCTCTGCTTTGTTTGTTTTACACAGAGGATTTTATATGGAAATATAAGCTCTGAATATGATAATAAGAACTATCACAGGGCACATGCATTGCTGCATTTATGATTGATTTCTGGCACACAACATGGGCAGCAACAAAGTAAGTGGCTCATAATTTATATAATGAACACTTGACCAGTGCAACCTTTTTGTACACTCTGAATGCCACTTAGTCAAGAGCCTCATCAAATTCAATACAAGACAAGTAAAATTTTTAACATGACATGTCTTAATTTTTCAAAATCATCAGAAGGTCTGGCTACCAAAAAGAAAAAAAAAAATTGTTGCTCTAAACAGTTTTGATATTGACCCTACTTGCAAGTGGTACAGGCCACTTGTATGGCTAAAGCAAAGTGCCCATTAACAAACTTAAAGCTTACCTCACAGTAAATCAAAATAAGGATGATAAATGTCAGTTTTTTAAAACAGGCTGAATGGCGTCTTCTCAGATGCTTCAGCACCATTTATAGGCTCTCATCAGGGCACCTGTATGATAACAAGAAAAAAAAATTATTCAGATCCCACACACTGTGGAAGCATTTTGCAGGTAGCAGGCTATCTAGCATCGTTTTGGGTTCTACAGAGTGTTACCAGAGGGACCAATATGTTTGTGCAAGGCGAGCAATTGTGCGTGCGACATGAGCTTGTGTGCACCGAGTGCAGCAAGGCAACAATAGCTTGACGACCATGGCACAACTACTAATTTATTGTACTCTAGTGAACAAACATTACAACCTGTTCTGTTATAACCTGGGCCAATCCTAAAGGTGGTACAATATGGGGGAAACTAGCACACTCCCACTTCTATTAGCAAGATGTCAATATACGATGTGAAGCACGTGCCAATCGTCTCAAAGCGCTAGATGGCATTGGCATGAGAGACGAACGCCCTGTGGCCCAATGGGTAGAGCATCCGGCTTTCATGCTGGGGTACCCTAGTTTGATCCCACCACTGCACATATTTTTATTGAATAACTGAACATGGCAACACAGGAGTGCTGCAATGTGCCTGATATGAGACGAAGAATGCTTCGCATTAACAAAGGCACTTATATATCAGTTAGAAAACAAGGAGCAGAGGGGGTGAAACCTTGTAACTAATATATGGCCAGTCAAAAAATGCAATGCACCTGCATATAGCATGGCCGCGATTTTGTAGCGATGCCTTCAGCTCGATTATATGCCACTCTTATCATCCACCGTTCACAGCCGGCTGATCGCTTTGGTAACGCGGGTGGGACGTCGCTCTAACCACTGACAAAGCGCGAAAAGTGTGAAAAGGAATATCATCGGAGAAGGAATCGCTACAAAATCGCGGCCCATGTCAACAAGAGGGCAAACAGCTACATTGTAATCACTAAGCGTGCAGTAAATACATGCAGTTCAAGAGCTGACGAGTGCAAAAATTACAAGCCCTACCATAAAGTGGTCCAAACATTCTATTACAAAATAACTTCCCAGTTCATGCTGCACCCAGGCACTTTGGAAGTGAATTAAATGTATACACACAGTGCAATTATCACTTTAAAGGGACATTAAATGAGAGTGTTAAGTGAAGCTTGACTTGTAAATTACACTTCTGAAATAGCAAACCAAAAATATTTTGAACAAAGGTTTGTCATGCAAGATAGCAATTTAGAACACTGGTGACAACATCACACTTCAATTCCTTAAGCTGCTCCCTACATGGTCACAGATGGCCGAGTGGATAACCGACCGATTTCACGGCAAGTTTTACTACGCCACCACTGTCACAAAGAATGCCCCTTATCAAGCTAAAGGGCACCTATGGTAAGATGCATGTTTGTACCATGTCAAACCCAATCAAAATCAAGAAGTAGGGAGGCAAGAATAAAAGCATTTTACAATTGAAGTGAGGTTGTAGAGACGCACTCCCCAACTTCCCTGCAAATTTTACTGAAAAAATACACAGGGGCATTGTTCTGAATGTTGCCTTGAGCCCAAGTACAGTAGGAAAGTGCAGAGAACTACTGTCATGATGGCACCGGCATGCACTCTGAACAAGGTAAAATCAGTCTATTCTTCATAAGTAAAAAGAATCAATTCATTTGAAGATGTTGTTTCATCTGTCAAATATTTCTAGGACATTCCTTCAGAAAAGGTACTTGAGACTGCAAAATCTTGGATGTTGCGTAATTCTGCTTCCACAGTCACGTGGGAAATGTGGGCAAATTTCCAACAAAAAATTCGTAGCTATAAAAACTAATGTAACAGTCTAGTCTGATGTGGCACATGCTTTAATTATTGGAATATGGTGAATATAAACTTTTTAAGAACAACTTTGTACGTCAAATCGTTTGAAAATATATGCAGTTCTTTTTGCAGGGCATACACCATGCTTGAGAGAGCGAATTAACTTATTCGATCTGCATCTGAACTCAAGCTATGTTCTTGTTGCTTTGGCATAACAGAAGAGATTTTTATGTTATCACTCCCCCGTTAACTTCCTACGGCGGCAACCTGGCTCATCAAAGAACCAACGCTGGTCAAACGTGTCGAATGCCCTATCCCAAAACTGCTAACAAGGCAACTAAATAAGTCGATGTAAAGTACTTGTCTGCGAACTTCTATGGAATGACAGAATCAATGCGAACTTTATGAACGGGAGTGAACGGTAAGCGCGCGCACTAACCCACCGCGCGGGGCCAAGGGCGAGCTCAGAGGCCGGGGTTCTCGAGTTTCGGAACACTCTCGATACTTTCAACGAAATAACTAAGCACTATCACCTGGGTAGGAGGACGTATCCTCCACCTCATAGCAAACTGGCTAGATCTCTGTCGTCCACTTTACGCATGCTTCAGACTAATTCTTATCCCTAACTGGCCCTTTTTCATTCGATCACTCCAGAAGCTTTTAGCTCTACTTGCCCCGACTGTGAGGCTGTTAGCAATCTAGAACACATGCTCTGGCGATGCCCCTCGTTACGGGGACCCAATCGCATAACGGAAGAATGGAGCTCTGCCATCCAGACCTCAGAACTTTCACGACAAACTTGGGCTGTCCAAAGAGCCCACGTGGGAGCGGTCCGCGGCCTCTGCCCTAGGGTAGGGCTTCTCAGGACCTAGTGAATAAAGTTTTTTGTCTGTTTGTTATGAATGGCGCCATCCAGCTTTTTTTTTCTAACGAAGCTCCATAAGTAGCATGTACAACCACTCCGATTGACTAGTGCAAGACAGCAACCCACTACAGAAGACGAAAGTTACTTAAGAATAGAACAGCACCAGTCGTTGTGGTTTACAGTTACGCACAACCAACAACAGGAATCTTTAAAAACGCTCCAAAGCACCGCTCATACCGAAAATCAACGACTGTCCCGCCCAATACTTCAACCCTGTGCTTCTTCGCATCAACGCTTTCAGAGAAATAAAATAAATTGTGCTATACACACACACAAGAAGCGCGCAGTATCATGCTATAATTTAAAAGGTACCGAGGCATCCTCAAGAACAGAGTAGTTATCACAAAATCAGAATCGAAATGTCGACATCATCGAAATCTCGAATCGAAATACAGCGTAAGTACACTGGATATGATTGACTTGGACGCTTTGGCTTCGACTTGTGCGTTAGTCTTGTCCACGACCTACTGCATGGAGGAGGAAGTTTTGTTTCCTTCCTCAGTAGGTCGTCATAGAGAAAGAAATTGAATTCCTTTCTCTATGAGGTCGTGGTCTTGTCGAGATCAACTGCGCCGATTAGAAATTTTTAAGCTCCATATAGCCTGATACCCTCATTTTTGTGGGCAAGGCCGGCAGACAGCCTCTACAAGCTATTAAAAACATAATCAACGTTTTAAAGCCACAAAAGTTGCCATAATAACCGACCTTTCACAGCACAGGGAAAGCTTGCGATGCGCATCTTTGAGCCCATAAAACCCCTGTCGCTCCCTGGCGAGCACTGTAGAAACTCGAAAGGTTCGACGACGCGCTTGCGGCCATGGAGGTAAAAAATTAGAGTGTATAAAAAATACTTCCTTTTCACTCTATAAAAAATACTTCCTTTTTTTCCTTCCTCCATGCTTGCGGCGCTCGTTTGGCAACCTTTCCTATTCCACCAGCCGGCTAGCACCGTAGCCTAAAGCCCCCAGCAGCCGGCTCCTGCAGCAAAAAATTGGTAACGCACGAGGGTGCCCACGGTGGAACAAGACGCTGTCCAACTTGCATGGCTGTTATAAATATTAATTTTCAGTTTCTTGCAACTTTGTGTTAAAAGGCATGTGTGTTGTGTGTTTGTATATGAAAAAAATGAATCCGTGCTGTAGTTTTGCTATGTAACAATCAAATAATACATAATAGAATCATTTGCTAGCTTGAGCTACAATGTAGGTCAGATAACACTACCCAAGCCGCGGCTTCACCTTAGTATGTTCCGTCTAACAATTCTCGTGGGTTCGTAATTTATGCTCTAATTTGTTTGCTAAAGATGTGCTGTACTGACAGCATAGATAGCCGAAAAAAAAGAGGAGTCGCAGCATAGAGAATTCCTTTCTCTGTGGTCGCAGTTTTACCCAAAAGCCGAAGCATCGATTGCGATAGCAAACTAGTGAACAGCTATACTTTATGCTATGCTACTATCTATGTAGGAAGGAAAAAATGTGGTTAATCCCTCTTATATAGGAATCGGTATAGAACACGAAAGTGAAACGTGTCTTCACAGAAGTAATGTTTATTGCAGATTGATATATAATGTCTATTGGTGTTTTGTGGCTAAAGCGCCCTTAGGCCCACGCTGACGCCTGGTGGCACGTCTCCTCCATCACGACTACCAACGTCGATGACCATGAGCAACCGTCGTGCATATGGAAGCTGCACTACGCTGCACACGCTAGCACAACGCGAAAGACGAAGCACGTAACTGACACACTAATACAACGCGCAAGACAAAGCACGTAACTGAATCGTCACCGAGTCAAATCAGCGCGTACAGCGCGTCGTAATTGCAGCCTCCGCGATCAACTTCAGAAACATTTTCAGAGCTAATTGCGGAGGCCACGCTCCGCTGTGCTGAGTACGGTGAACGCCACCTAGGTGGCGTTGGTAGTGCTTCTTGATGCCAGCGTCCCTTCGAATGCTGGCATCGAGGCGTCGTAGTGCTGAGACCACCGAAGCGTTCACTGTCGGTGCGCGTTAGTGTCATAATGCAGTACTTCTCTTTTCTGCTCGTAGGCGGCGGCACCGCCCCGAGCAAGAGCGCGGGTACACGGAGGAGTGTTAGATATATAAGGCGCGTCTGTGTAGCCAATGCCTCCTTTAGAAGATGCCTGCCGCGTGAGCCGAAAAGCGGGTTCCTGCCCCTCTCCTCTTTCCTCTCCTCCACCGGGGTCGGCTGCGAGCGCTAGCTGCGGCGGCCGCTCCAAACCTGAACCACGTGACCCTGCCTCCGAGATTACAACGGCGTTTGTTGCGATCCCGGAGGCAGGACCCGCGGTCTCTCGTCAAGCCATTGGTCGAGCGCGTGCCAGCCTCGTTATCGTCACTTCCTCCGCAACAGGAAGTAGGGTCGGCATCGAGCGCCGTCTCTCCGCGACCACCCTGAACTACGGGAACCTCCGCTCCAATGGGAAAACGAGCGACGCGGCAGGCATCTAGTAAAGGAGGCATTGGTGTAGCTCTCTGCAAATGCGTTTGTGGCGCAATTCAATAAAGAAAGAAAAAAGCGTTTGTGGCGCAATGGGTTAAACGCTCGGCGATCTATCGTCGCGGACCGAGAGGTCGTGGGTTCGATTTCCAAATTTTGCATGTTTGTGGAACTTTTTCTTCTGGTTTCTTTCTTCGTATTGTGTTCTATGACGTATTTCCGTGACGGAAATACGTCATAGAACATAATACGGAAATACGTCAGTGAAGTCTTGGTGGACCCCGGCATAAAACACTTTCGTGTTAAAAACTTGGAGGGAGCGTCTGTCAGCTTGGTAAAAGACCGCTTGCGTAAAAGAGTTTTTGCGTGCTAGTGTGACAGAGGAAGGCGCGATGGTGGCGCCAAGCGACGACGGCGTGTTCGTTCTCGGCATGGAGGAAGAAAAATGACCTTTTTTTTTTGCTTTAAATTGAACTGTTTATTTCCACTAAGCATACATATCTACACAAATAGCGCTAACATGTGTCATTGCTTAAGCAACAACATAGCTTGGATTACCATTGCCTAAGCAACATAGCTTGGATCATCAAGGTAACAATTAATGGTTCGTTATAACAGCCACACTCTTGATTCAATAAAAATACACCTTGGGCATATATCGCACGTTTTCACCAGAGTAGACAGTCTCTATGTGCATATCACAGTCGCATAACTCATCTCAGGCAAGTTTGAAGTTCAGTAACAACAAAACATCAACAATGTTTGGTCACTATATAGAACATTCAAAAAGGATGTGGCCAAGGCAGAAGCTGCATGATGACTTAAGAAGCAGGCTTGACTGTAGATGCTGCATCATATGCAATGTTCCTCATGTGGCAGAGCACGGCGGCAATGGCATTGAACTTCATATGCGAGAAGCCACCCTGCAATATGCGTAGGTCAACCACGTGTCTGTGGGTCTCCTGCTCCTCGCATTCTGGCAATCTTTTTTTCACCATCTGAACTATATATCTTCACAATCTGAGATTTGCTCTTGCTCCTTTGTGAGAAGGCCTCAGAGCTAGATGTCAAAGTTGTGTCAGAAAAAGGTGCAACCATTTCTAGCTGCCGCTGCAGGCCAAAAAAGTCTTCCACCGGTGGATGCTGCTCCACTTGCTTCTTGACCTCTCGCACAGTTGTGTCACATCTGGGCTTAATATCCAGTGGATGCAGGTTTGTCTCATCAGTGCCACCATGACGTGAAACACATCTTTCACCTTTCAGTGCCTCTGCATAGCTGTACGTCCTTTCTGCCCGTCTCATTGTAGCAGTGCAAGTACTCGTAATTAGTCTACAACCCTTCTCCTCTAGTCTTGCTGTTGCAGAGGAGTTGCTTGCACCTATAATCTTGCTCTTTTGCAAGCAGGTTTCAGAGCCAGAAGACGTCGAACCGGTGTCGGAACACGGACCAGGGGCCGTATTCTGAAACGTTCCCCTAGGCGAAATTTCTTTTTTCGCTTTCAGGCGTGCGCTGATTGGCTGTTTTAGCAAAATTGGATGAGTTGATAGGGTGGTTGAGCCCGACGTCATTCAATTTTGCTCAACCAGCCAATCAGCGCGCACCCTGAAAGCGAAAAAAGAAATTTCGCCTATGGGAACGTTTCAGAATACGGCCCCAGCCTCGCCTAGCTGTTGCTGCACGACCTACTGGAACTCCAGACCTGCACAGATACCCGGCTTCTATGGAAGCCGCTTGCGCCCACTCTCGTTCAACCGGTGGCCATAGGTGGCGCTTTTATAACCTGTTCGTCTGCTACTCGGCGGGCGGCTGGGTGGCGTTCGAATGGGTGCGCCTGCTCTTCTTCTGTGGCGGACGGCTAGCACATGTGACAATTTCTTGCGAAGACAACAGCTAATATGTCAACATTGTTTAAGTGTACTCATTGTAGTGCTTTGTAATAACGTATAAAATAGTGCACGGATTCTTTCTAGGTTTCCCATTATGCGGAAATTTCGCGCCGCTCCACACAAGAAGAAATAAATAAATAACCGATCGAGTGATTGCTTACGTGTTTGTTCGGCCCGTCAAATATGCATCACGGAGCTTTTATGAAACTGAAAACTGATGCTAGATTCCTTGCTTTGTTCTGACTTACATAATGGCACACAGCAGTATACCATAATGGGATCGTTTACGTTATCCCATCTGTAATTAACTCAAGAAAGCTGCACGTAGCCAAGGCTGTAGTTACGTGCCTTCTGCAGCGTCTGCAGGTTCTCGCAGTCTATGTGTGGTCCGCGTGTACATATGGTCTGCGTGATTCTTTTAAATTTCCTCGTTCATATAACTATAGCAAGTTATTTATTATTGCATTTCATTATTACTCCATTGCACTATATGAATCTTGTAATCAGATTTTTTTCCCTACTGGAGGAAAAGTTATCTTCTGCCGGCTGTACTCGTTGTTTTTCTTTCTTGCACCGCTCTTCCTACTCTATCTCGTGATCGAAGTGAGAAGCAATCATTCGCAAATTTAGTTTTCTTTTTTTTATTTTCGTGAATTCATGCATTTACGAACAATTTAAACACTTTGTGGCTGCATAAATAGCGGCACGAGCACTGGGATAGATCGCAGAAGCAGACGACAGCGAACAGGTTATAACTAGCGCCACACTGCTCGTACGTTCTGTTCCTAGCGGCAAAAGGGGTGAACTAGACCAGGCGTGCTGGAGCAGGGAGATCTGTGCAGGTCTGGAGTATTGGAACACACCCATCGTTTCAGACTTCGATGCAATCTTCGCAAAGCTCTCTACTTTGACGCCTTCGTGAGAATTGGAACGAGACTTAAGATGGCCGCTGTCCACTTAGCCGTCTACTTTGCCGTCTTAGGCGAGTATTGGAACACATCCTTTGTTCGTGGCTTTTGTACATGCTTTTGTAGTTCGCGATCTCGGCTTTCGCGAAGTGTCGTCTGTGTCGCTCTTTATTTCGCGAAATAACGACCCTATCTGTTCTCTGAAAGGAGTACGATCGCGTCAGGTTAAGGCTTTTTGCGTTAATAAATGTGTTCATAGTCGCGATACGTCCTACTCTAAAGTGAGAATCGAATATGAATGAAAACATCGAAAAAACAGACTGTGGCGATCGCTGCGATACTAACCTAAAAAGGTAAATACTTGCATTTTGTCTGTTTCTTTCACCTTGTACATGGTGGTGAGATATATCTGGTTCTTTTGCTGTTGCCTATTTTGCTAACGATGCACAATGCGCTAGGATCTGTTGTCCTCGGGGTCTATGTGATTGCTGTGTTCATGTTCGTGTCGGACGTGTTCGCTTGTTTGTTGTATTAAAAAAAAAAAAAAAAAAAAAACGAAAAAGATTAGCACGTGAGAAAAAACGCTTCAAACTTTTTATTCAAAGTGACGCATTTATTTCCTACCTGCAGGGAGGTTAATTCTGCTGAAAACCAGGATGATGAGCCACCTCTCAAACACCTAAAGCAGGTAAACTGCAGACCAGACGCGCACATGCGTTGTTAACAAACAACCATTAAAAAAGGCTGCTGAAACTTTTTCGGTTATGAAAGAAAAACTGTTTGCAGATGTTGGTGCCAAAGCCAGATTTGCTTTTCCGTTTTATAGTGTTCTTAAAAGTTCCGCATATCCATCTCGACTCTTGTTTAAATAAAGCGAAATGCAATAGCCTTATATACCAGTTAAACCGCTTTATTAGCCTGTCTACAACAAATAACATTCCGTTTTTTCTGATACTGCAGGCGCTAAATGATAATTATAGTAAGTGGCTAAGAGTAGCTCCCAACTCATCATTTTCAACTGAAAAGTGTAATGTGCATTAGAAGCTAGAACTGCCTGAATGTATGATGCATGCAGAAACAAGACATAATGTTGCTGTAGTAGTGTTCTTGTGCTGTTCCTTTTGATAGCTTGATCTTAATGTGCATTACCATGAAATATGCTTAGTTGTACAGCTTTGAGTGTTGCTGTTTAAATATTTGTTATTTATTGCCCATTCTTTCATTGATACTTTAATAGATGCTTTTGATATGTAATCTTGATAGTATGCATCCGACTGCTAATTCATTGTTTTGTACCTTTAGGAAGAAGATCACGAACAAGCTTCATCTAGTGAAGTGTTCTTTATTGATAACAAATGTGATAAAGATGCCTACACAAGGTTCATGTCCATGGATGATAGTGAAAATACAGACGAGCAGCCGTCATAGTATCCTTTTTATTGCACAGCAATGTTTGACAAAGTGCACACGCATGACTTAAATGGGGTTTGTCCAAGGTGTGAATCAAAATGACCATGTTATATTTCCTTAGTAAGATTTTCAGCCGTACTGATGATTTCATTCAGCTTGATGATTCCGAGCCAGATGAACCAGCGGCCGGTGATGCACCACCCCAACCCAGGTAAATACAAGAAAACAATTTAGTTCAACAATTCAGCCAACAATTCAGCCAGGGACCAGCCTTTGTCCAGAAAAAACATGTATATATATATATATATATATATATATATATATATATATATATAAATATTAGCAAGACTTATATCTGATAAACACGCTCTCGTCCATAGTGCTTCTTTTAAAATAGGTATTTTAAGGATAGAATTCGCTGAACTGTCACAACTGATCAACAAGAAGAAAGTAAGGGATATTCGAAATTATAACGTGGGAAAAATTGAGGAAGCCGTAAAATATGGACGCAGCATGAAATCAGTAAGAAGAAAACTAGGCATAGGACAAGGCAAGATGTATGCACTGAAAGATAAGCATGGTAATATCATCAGCAATTTCGATGACATAGTAAAAGCAGCAGAACAATTCTATACTGACCTGTACAGTAGCCAAAACAGCCAAGCTTCTTCCATTCGAAATAGTGATGAACCGGATACAGAAGCTCCTTCTATAACTAGCGATGAAGTTAGAAGGGCATTGAAAGATATGACCAGGGGAAAAGCGCCTGGAGAAGATGGAATAACAGTAGATTTAATCAAAGATGGAGGAGATATCATGCTTGAAAAGCTTGCGGCCCTTTATACGCAATGCCTCACCACTTCAAGTGTACCAGAGAGCTGGAAGAACGCCAACATTATACTTATCCATAAGAAGGGTGACGTTAAAGAATTGAAGAATTACAGACCCATTAGCCTGCTTTCAGTATTGTATAAAATATTCACCAAGATAATTTCCAATAGAATCAGGACAACACTTGACTTCAGTCAACCAAGAGAACAGGCTGGCTTCAGGAAGGGGTATTCTACGATGGACCATATCCATGCCATCAATCAGGTAATCGAGAAATCTGCGGAGTACAATCAACCTCTCTATGTGGCTTTCATAGATTATGAAAAGGCATTCGATTCAGTAGAGATATCAGCAGTCATAGAGGCATTGCGTAATCAAGGAGTGGAGGAGGCATACGTGAATATCTTCGCAAATATCTACAAGGATTCCACAGCTACCTTGGTTCTCCACAAGAAAAGTAGAAAGATACCTATCAAGAAAGGGGTAAGGCAAGGAGACACAATCTGTCCAATGCTATTCACTGCATGCTTAGAAGTATTCAAGCTCTTAGACTGGGAAGGATTAGGAGTGAGGATCGATGGCGAATATCTCAGCAACCTTCGGTTTGCAGATGACATTGTCCTATTGAGCAACAATGGAGAGGAATTACAACAAATGATTGAGGACCTTCATTGAGAAAGTGCAAGAATTGGGTTGAAGATGAATATGCAGAAGACAAAGATAATGTTCAATAGCCTGGCAAGGGAACAAGAATTCAGGATCGCCCGTCAGCCTCTAGAATCTGTAAAGGAATATGTTTATCTAGGTCAATTACTCGCAGGGGACCCTGATCATGAGAAAGAAATTTACAGAAGAATAAAATTGGGTTGGAGTGCATACGGCAGGCATTGCCAAATCCTGACTGGGAGCTTACCACTGTCGTTGAAAAGAAAAGTGTACAATCATTGCATTCTACCGGTGCTAACATACGGGGCAGAAACTTGGAGGTTAACAAAGAAGCTCGAGAACAAGTTAAGGACCGCACAAAGAGCAATGGAACGAAAAATCTTAGGAGTAACGTTAAGAGACAGGAAGAGAGCGGTGTGGATCAGAGAACAAACGGGGGTAGACGATATTCTAGTTGACATTAAGCGGAAGAAATGGAGCTGGGCAGGCCATGTAATTAATACGTAGGATGGATAACTGGTGGACCATTAGGGTTACAGAATGGATACCAAGAGAAGGGAAGCGCAGTCGAGGACGGCAGAAAGTCAGGTGGGATGATGAGGTTAGGAAATTCGCAGGCGCAAGTTGGAATACGCTAGCGCAAGACAGGGGTAATTGTAGATCGCAGGGAGAGGCCTTCGTCCTGCAGTGGACATAAATATAGGCTGATGATGATGATATTTAAATGGGTTTTTTGAACTTGATAAGAAAACAATCTCAATCTGTTTACATTGCTTCTGTGAACATGTGAGCCAAATGTTATTCTTCTGCATGCAGCTGGGACCCTACATTCTCACTTATGTTGTTTGCTCTCTCCTGCAGCTTTCGAGGCCTCCACTTTTTTCCAGCCTATGTGATGTCAGCTGAGGTGACAGCCCATAGACACTGACCACCGGGCGACTGTTTGTTACCATGAATTACTTTCGCGAGCAAAAGCTTGTGCATGCATTTGCTCCTTTGCAGACCTAGGAAATGAAATCATGCTCTGTATGGTGTATATTCTGTCCAGTTCTGTCTTTGTGCATAACAGCACATTTTCCCAACACAATATATAACCTATTGGTCACAGTTGCAGCTCTACTAGGAAATGTAGAAGCTGCAGTTAACGCGTCCTGCCCATCCTGTCAGCGCTCCTTTGTCACTCTTGGGGACTTTTGCCGGACACCAGCCTTGTAGGGTTACCACAAGAGCACCGCAGAAAGTGGAAAACGAAGGAAATGAGCAACAGGCAGGGCATTGTGATCAGCACTGCCGCAACTGAGAGCATCGGGAAAGTGAACATAGCACTCTTTATATTTCCACCACCATCCTCGATCCCCACAATATATGTATCGAAACAGACAGTCAAGCAATATTTCGAGCAATTGCAACCACTAACCTCCCTACTCCGCTCTACAACAATTTAGTAACACACCTTGCTGCTCACCCCACACTACAGAACTGCATACAGTGGATACCTGGCCATTCAAGCATAAGTGGGAATGAGACGGCTCATGCCATTTCCCATGTTAACCTTCCGGGCCCTCCTCTGAATTGGCTAGATCCTCTTGCAAGCACAGAACTTCTCATTCTTGCCAAGTTCAATTGTAGACATCGTTTAGGCAAACTCTCCAATTATCGCACTGTGTACCTGCACCCACCCCCATTCAATGTCCTGCCGCGAGGCAGTCCTCGTTAAGAGGGCACAGAAACACTCGCTACCCTCACCCCACATCGAACACTATGTCTCTGGCAAGACTGACACTCCCATCTGCGTACACTGTCGTTTCCCAGACAATCCCCGCATTCTGTGGGACAGTCCTGGGAGCTACGTGGCAACTCAGACTAGCCTTGATTAACTGCCCACAAACTCCCACCCTGCTACCTTAGAGGAGTAGTAGACAGACCCTCCCCCAGTGCCATGAAGTTCAGGCTAAAAAAAAAAAAAAAAAAAAGAACTTCGGGGGGGGGGGGGGGGGGGGTCCCCTTTAAAGGGGTACTGACATCACATTTTTTACTTTTCCATTTTTTTTTTTCACTTAAGGTCCTGGAACTCAAAATCCTAAAAAAAGGAAATACTGGCAAACCTCGGAGCGCCCTAAATAATTTACTATAATAGTTTTTTCTATGAACCGGTTTCAGTTTTATTTCAAAGCAGTTGGATATATTGTGATGTCATGATGCAGAAGATGGCCACATGGGAGCAGGCATTTGCTCCAGCTCGCTTGGTTGTCTGTTAGCCTGCTGCATTGAGACACACAATGAGTAGCAGCCTAGCAAACTACCAAGTGTAGAGAGATGATTGCGGACCGTCACGTTTGTTGACGTGCGGTGCGGTGAAGGATCGAGCCGTAGACGTTTAGGTTGGTAGATAACATATATTAGGACTAAGCACTCTATAATAAACTATACAAACAGAACGACGCACACATCACACAGTAACTAAAGTACATGTTACGCATGCATGCTAAGTCCCTACACTACAAGGTTCTTGCTCACGTCCTCATCGTATTCAGCAGAACGAGACCGTGACGGGACGACTTGGTCGCTGAGCAAAACGTAGCGTGTCAACTTGCTGAGGTGCTGGGTGAGCGGTGGCGGCGGCTCGGTCGTTCAGGAACGGCATGACATCAGACGACCAGTAACAGTACTGTCCGGGAACAGTCGTGGACAGGTATTAGCAGCCGGAATGGTCACAGACATCCGCAGGAGCGCGACCGGTCTGGAGGTTGCCCAGCGGTTCACCCGGGCAGCCCTCTCGAACCCTGGCTCTCCGAACGCCATGTCAAACCAGTCTCTGCTGCGCTCGTGCCTTCTACCTTTTTTTTTTCTTCTCTGCCGCCGCCACCACGTGCTCTCTCTTTTTTTCCGCGACGTGCCGCACATGTAGTCAATGTCGTCGTCGTTTCGCCACACTACCCCTCACCCAAGAAAGTTGTTTCTCTTTAACCAACTTTGCTCTGAGGAGTGGGCTTGCAGAAGGAGCACTGGTTTCACTAGCACTTATCGCACGCATGTGAAAGTACACAGACTGTTCGCACTGTTCCTACATTTCTAAAGCACACGCACACGATTCACAGAAGCAGTAAGATCAACACATACATAAACAATAGTCTGTGTCATTTTTTGGGGCTACGAAACTCTGTTGAGGTAGTCGGCGCCAATGTTATCACTGCCTTTGATATACTCGACTGTGAAATAATACTCCATGACTAGCAAACTCCAGCGGAGCACTTGTTGACATGGTTAGCGGAATTAATGTACGAAAGTGGTTCGTGGTCCGTTTGCAAAACGAAACGCTTCCCGTAGAGGAACACATGGAACTTTTGTATGGCGAGGCTTTCCCGTTCTATGGTGGAGTAGTGTGCCTCTCTGGGTTGTAGCTTCTGGCTTGCATATGCAACCGGGTGCAAGACCCCGTCATGGCGTTGCAGGAGGACAGCTCCCAGGCTTGTTGATGAGGCGTCTGTCCGAAGTACAAACGGCTGCTCTAAATCTGGGGACCGTGCAATTGGCTGCGCAGAAAGCAAGTGTCAAAGTTTGTCGAAGGCTTTCTGATGGCGCGTCTCGCATGTGAGCTTGTTGGGTGCCCGCTTGCGAGTCAGTTCTGTGAGGGGTGCTGACACTTCGGAATGATTTGGGACAAAGTCTCGGTAATAACCGGTAAGTCCAAGAAATGAGCGGACCTCCTTTTTAGTGGTCGGCCTTGTGGCAGCTTTCAAGTGTCTCCGTCTGTGGACGTAAGGCACCATGGCCTACAATATGTCCTAGAAACTTCACAGAAGTGAATCCAACTTCACTTTTTGAGGGTTTGAAGGTCAGGCCAGCGTTGTTCACTTGTTGGAAAAAACGTCGGAGAGTATCAACATGTTGCTCCCATGTTTCTGTGGCAATCAGAACGTCGTCAAAATAGTGATAAATATTGGGGATGTTGTGGACTACCTTCCTCATCAGCCGTGTGAAGACAGCTGGCGTGGTCGTGATGCCGAATGGCATGAATCGGAACTGGTACAGGCCCGATGCTGACTGGAAGGCGGTCATCTGCTTGCTCTCTGGTTGCATTGGTACCTGCCAATATCCTTTTGTGAAGTAAAAATTTGAAAAGTAGTGACTCTCTCCTAGCTTGGCGTACAGCATGTCAATCCGTGGAATCGGTTCATTGTCCGTAATGAGCACTCGATTTAGTTGTCTGAAATCGATGCACAGACGCATGCTACCGTCTTTCTTCTTAACTACTACCACCGGCGACTGGTATGGTGAGTGTGAAGGTTCAATGATGCCTTGCTTCAGCATTTCCTGTATTTCGTCTTCGATGACCTTTTCAACTGCAAAAGGTACCAGGTATTGGCGTACGTGCATTGGCGCTTCCGTGGTCAGTCTTAGACACTTGCGACTAGGCGAGGTCGCGCGACCAAGTCGCAAGTCGTCGCATATGGTCACTTTTCTCGAAATGCGACTGTTTCGGGCCAGTCGCTCAGGTAGATTTTCCAGTCGCGCGACTGCAGTCGCAGAACAGCTGAATCAATCAGATGCGAAGGAACAGGTCGTCCGTATACGCTGACGCTTATTTTACGCGGCGATGACATTTCAAGCAGACGTGAACGGCATATCGTGAGACATTTCGGTTTAGCGACTGGTCGTCTCGCATTTGTCAGTGTCATCGTTCGTCTTGAGTAGCTTTTTGGTCGCCAGTCGCAATCGGTCGCACGACCTCGTCTAGTTGCCAGTGTGAATGGGCCCTTAGTTGGCATTCTACAAGATGCGTCTTGCCAGGAACATCCGAGAATATGTCTTGGAATGCACGCATCCTATCTTTTGCTTGATCGCTTTGCTCTACTGGCAAGTCCGTGGCAATCTTTACATTCTCGTACGTTTCTTTCTGCTTGAGTACAATAAGTGGAGGGTTGCTAGTTTCAACACCTTCGCGAGTGTTGACCGCGGCAGCAGCTTGGTGTTTTGCTGGTGGCAATGACTCCTGCTCTCGTACTTTTTCAGGAGATTGATGTGGAAGGTACCTTCTCGTGTCCCTAAGTCTACGACGAAGTCGATGTCTCTTCTCTTTTCAATAACGGTAAATGGTCCCTTCCAGGTCAGTATTAGTTTGTTGTTGTTGGATGGGAGCAGAAGTAACACTTTGTCTCCCACGGCAAGGTGTCGAACCTTTGCCTTCTGGTCATAATATTGCTTCTGGGTCGCCTTCGACCTTCGAAGTACCTCATGGGCAAGTTCGCACGTTCGGTGTAAGCGGTCATGCAGTTGGCTTCCCGACCCCAGCTCCTTGAGGATTGCCATCGGTCCTCGTACGTAGCGTCCATATAGCAGATCAAAGGGCGAGAAACCCAAGCTTGCCTGTGGGCCTTCCCTGTAGGCAAATAACAGTGGGGCTAAGTATTGGTCCCAATCTTTCAGGCTTTCTTGGCACATTTCCGGATCATTTGTTTCAACGTTGCGTTAAAGCGCTCCACTAGACTATTCGCCATTGGATGGTAAGGCGTGGTTGGTAGCTGTTTAAAAGACAGCAGACGGCTTAACTCTTTCATGAGCTGCGAGGTGAATTGTGCAACTCGGTCGGTTACTATTTCTTGTGGAATTCCGACCCTGGAAAACATCTCAAGTAATGCCTCGGCAATTCTTTCAGTGGTGATCCTTGGCAACGCAACCGCATGTGGATAACGGGTTGCAAAGTCCACCATAGTTAGGACATGTCGATTACCACTGGCCGATGTGGGTGACAGGGGTCCAATGATTTCGATAGCGACATGCTGGAAAGGCGTATTGATTATCGGTGCGTTTCTCAGAGGCACACGTCCTACAAGATGTTTTGGGACGGTCCTCTGACAAATGTCGCAGGACTTCACAAACCGCGAGACTTCTGCTTGCACACCAGGCCAGTCGAATTCTTCCGAAACCCTATCCGCCGTCCTCTTTGTCCCTTGGTGACCGGACAGTATGCCTTCGTGTGTGATCTTCAGGACTGATGCTCGAAGTTCCTTCGGAACAACCAGCTGTTCCACTTCTCTCTGTGTCGTGGATTTGTAACGCCGATAGAGAAGGTCATTGATGATGACGAATCTGGCAGTGGTCGATCGTGTCATTTTAGTCTTGCCCACATCCACGAAGTAACCACTGAGGCTTCGATCGTCCTTTTGCATTTTTGCTAATCTTTCGGGACCAACGTCCAACGGGCTTGGCATGGCTACTGGCAGCTTTGGTGATTCTTTGCCAACGGGTCTTGATACAGCAGCCACATCATCGTCGCAACTAGGATCGGTGTTGTCCTTGCAATGTAGACAGCCATCTGTACGTTCTTCAAGCTTTAATGTGGCTTCGCTTCTAGGCAACTCGAGAGAAGGGTAGACGCTGTTGATATTGCCCAACACAACATCATACAGTGGCCGTTCCATGCATATGACAAGTACCGTGCCCTTGAAGAACGGACAGTTGATATCAACTGTCCGTTGATAAATAAATAAACAGTCCACATTTTCCCAGTAAGCTTCTCGGCTGGATTAAGTGCGCGTTTTACGATGACAGTGTCGCAGCCTGAATCTCTCAAAACTGTCACAGGGCTGACCTTCCAGATAACCTTGCGCTGTCGGCATTCGTGCTGTTCGACATATCGGACCGACGGGGCTTTCCGCACCTGACCCAGTCTTGTCACATCTGGTGTCTTCAGTGTCTGCCACACTTCGGCACTGTTCGCGCAGTGTGCTTTCTTGTGTTTGGCCACGTTCATAACTGGAACACAAAGCCTCGTTGCAGTCCTTCGTGTTTTTGGGAAAGCTCTGTGGCTTCTTCCCTGTCACACTGTTCACAGACCTACTCCCTGTGGCTCCAGGCCAGCAATCAGATGGCTTGTGGCCTCGTTTATTGCATATTGTCACGACCTCGCAGGAGACGTGGAAGCCGACGTACAGCACGTATACAAGCACTTTATATAAGCAGCAAACGTAACGTCGTTGTCGTCTCTGTTTTTCTACCCGCGCGCTACTTCAGCGTCGTTTCCATGGTTGGGCACATACCCGCGGCGACGATATAGCAAGTGGCATTTGCCCCTCCTTTGAAAGAAGCATCGTCCCGATGCGCCAAGCGCCCAAGAAAGTGCAGTGATGGTGCAAAATTGAGGTCATGATGCAAAATATGGCTTCATACAAAGCACGTGCACAACCTTGGGCAGATGCTGCCGGCGTTTGGAGCAGTAAGGACTGTCGGGCACAACTTCATAATTCACGTCACTGATGCGGCGTAGAACTGTGTACGGCCCGAAGTATCTTCGCAGGAGCTTCTCAGATAGCCCCCGCCGACGAATGGGAGTCCAAACCCACACCTGGTCGCCGACGTACGTGACGGGTCTGTGTCGAAGATTGTAGTGTCTGGCATCGTAGTTCTGTTGCTCTTCGATGCGCAAGCGTGCAAGCTGCCTTGCTTCCTCAGTGCGTTGCGTAAACTCCTCGGCACCAGTCTCGTGATCACCACACTCGTGTGGCAGCATCGCATCCAACAGTGTTGTTACTTCCCGGCCATAGATGAGGCTGAAAGGTGTCGCGCGTGTTGTCTCCTGGCGAGCCGTGTTGTACGCAAATGTAACATATAGTAAAATCTCGTCCCAGTTCTTGTGGTCGACGTCGATGTACATACTCATCATGTCTGCCAGAGTCTTATTCAAACGTTCTGTCAGCCCATTTTTTTGGGGGTGATAAGCGGTTGTCTTTCGATGAGTTGTACCACTTAATCGCAACACGGTATCCAGAAGCGCGGCCGTGAAAGCAGAACCTCTGTTGGTAGTGACCACTGCGGGAGCGCCATTGCCTTAGGACGACGGCTTCGATGAAAAATCGTGCTGCTTCGGCTGCTGTTCCCCACTGGAGAGCACCTGTTTCGGCGTATCGGGTAAGATAATCTGTGACGACGATTATCCATCTATTGCCGGCAGAAGACACTGGAAATGGACCTAAAAGGTCCATGCCAACTTGTGCGAACGGCGCTTGTGGTATCTGAACAGAATGCAGCAGTCCAGCAGGCTTGACAGGTGGGGTTTTGCGGCGCTGGCAATCCAGGCATGTCTGGACATAACGTTTCACGACCGGCGCAAGTCTCGGCCAGTAATACTTTAGCCTAATTCTGGATAATGTGCGGGAGTAGCCCAAGTGACCAGCGGTCGGCTCGTTGTGACAGGCGTGTAGGACTTCGTTCCGTAGAGATGCGGGAACGACAAGTAGGTAGCTGCTGCCACTGGGTGAAAAGTTCTTTTTGTAGAGAACGTCGTGACGCAAGCAAAATGAAGGCAATGCTCTGGCGAATAACCTCGGCACGCAGCTTGTTTTTCCCTCTAAGTAATCAATAAGAGGAACCAGTTCTGCGTCCTCGCGTTGCAGGCGTGAAACGGTGACAGCGTCTACCATGCCTAGAAAAGCCGCGTCGTCGTCGTGCAATGCAGTCTCAACAGGCGACCGAGACAGGCAGTCGGCGTCGGCGTGCCGCTTCCCCGATTTGTAGACAACAGTGAAGTCGAACTCCTGGAGCCGAAGGCTCCAGCGTGCTAGCCGACCAGCTGGATATTTTAAATTAGTCAGCCAGCAAAGTGCATGGTGATCACTGACGGCGGTGAAACAGCGACCGTATAGATATGGGCGAAATTTCAGGATGGCCCAGACTACCTCGAGGCACTATTTTTCTGTAGTGTAGTAGTTAGTCTCCGTTCTGGATAGGGGTCCTGCTGGCGTAAGCAAGCACTCTTTCGGTGCCGTCCTGCTGCTGAAGAAGCACTGCGCCAAGGCCGACATTGCTAGCATCGGTATGAAGAACCGTCGGGGCGTCTTCGTCAAAGTGTGGGAGCACAGGAGGCATCTGCAGCCGCTGCCGTAGCTCGTCAAATGCCCGTTGCTGCTCTTCGCCCCACACGAAGGGGACATCTTCGCGGGTGAGATGTGTTAATGGACACGCGATGCACGAAAAGTCCGCAATAAACCGCCGGTAGTAGGCGCAAAGGCCCAGAAAACGTCGCACGGCCTTTTTATGAGATGGCGTCGGGAAATTAGCGACGGCAGCGATTTTATCAGGGTCAGGTCGAACACCTTCATGACTAACCACATGACCGAGGAATTGAAGTTCCTCAAAATGAAAATGGCACTTTTTTGGTTTCAAAGTTAGGCCTGCCTGCTGAGCGTTATATGCCTCAAAGGCCGTCTTCAGTCTCCGTAAGTGTTTGGCGAACGTGGCGGAGAAAACAATCACGTCGTCGAGGTACACTAGGCAGGTTTGCCATTTGAGGCCTGAGAGTACCATGTCCATGAGTCGTTGAAACGTTGCTGGAGCAGAACACAAACCGAAGGGAAGCACCTGAAATTCATAAAGTCCATCGGGTGTCACAAAAGCGGTCTTTTCACGGTCTCTCTCATCAACTTCGATTTGCCAGTAGCCGCTTTTCAAGTCCATCGACGAAAAGTAACGTGCGTTTCATAGCCGGTCCAGTGAATCATCGATACGCGGTAGCGGATTTCTTTGCGATCTGGTTGAGTTTTCGATAGTCGACGCAGAAGCGCAGACTACCGTCCTTCTTTTTCACCAATACGACAGGCGATGCCCACGGACTCTTAGATGGCCGAATAACTCCGTCCTCAAGCATCGTCTTCACTTGTGTTTGGATTGGCTCCCGCTCTTTCGGTGCTACACGATAAGGATTCTGCCGGATGGGTCTTGCGTCGTCTTCGGTGAGAATACGGTGCTTGGTGAGCGGCGTCTGGCTAACTCTTGACGTAGATGCGAAGCAGCTGTTAAACTCATTGATGAGCTCAAGAAGGCTGTTGCGTTTGATGGGCGATAAAGTTCGACTGACATCAACCACAGGTGCAGGCATAGGCGCGGTGGACGCCGCGTGCTGCACTGAGAGGCAGTCTTCTATTGGGGCAATTTCGTCAAAGTAAGCAACAACAGTGCCTTTAACAATCTGTCGTCGTTCCCTGCTAAAATTCGTCAGCAGGAGTTCAGCATGTCCGTCGAGTACATTAAATACGGCCCTGGCGACGGAAACGCCCTGTCTCAGAACTAGTGCGTTGATGTGTTCAGCGACGCCAGGCCCGGTGTGCAAGTTATCGCAGATGACAGGCACGAGGGAACAACTTCGCGGCGGAAGCGTGACGTCGTCGTCGGCGATACGTAAACGCGATTGCCGGTCATCCGCGGGGTCGACGTCTTCGGAGCTCGTAGCAAATGTCACCTTGCGGTCGCGGACATTAATAACTGCACCGTACTCCCTCAAGAAAACCATTCCCAATATAAGTTCTTTACAGCACTCAAAGAGAATGACGAGGGTGGCAACGAAGGCTGAACCGGCGATTATGATTCTGGCTGTGGCATTTTCCATTCGGCGTCATCAACTGGCCCCCGGCAGTTCTGATGTTGGGCCCGGTCCAGGGCGTCTTCACTTTTCTTAGTCTGTCGGCTAGCTTTAGACTCATTATCGAAAAATGCGAACCAGTGTCAACGAGAGTGGCCACTTGGTGGCCGTCAGTGCTAACGACAAGATCGGCGCTGACGGCGTCTGTTACATGTGGTGTGGTTGGAATCGTCGGAGTCGTAGAGTCGTCGATTGTCGGTGATGGGGGTTCTTGGGAAGCTGGACGATTTGCAACCTCACCCCCGAAGGTCGCTGCCTCTAGTTTCCCCGGCGCGGGCTAGGAGATCTGCCCCTAGAGGCGTCAGGAAAATCGCGACGGGTTGGTTGGCTAGGAGCTCGAGGCGTCGTTGAACCTTCCGGTCGAAAGTTTGAAGGATTGTCGTCGCATGTACGTGGAGCGTCAAACCGAGGGTAACTATAGTTGGTGGGAAATCTGGGAAACCCAGCTGTGCGGTTGTGGCAAGCTCGATAAACATGTCCGGCTTCACCGCAATGAAAGCATAGCGGCCGGCGGTCAGCGGTGCGCCACAAATCGGTTTTTCGTAGCGGATAGCCGGCAGGGGGAATTCTCCGTAAGACCGCGGCGCAGCGATCGGCTGTCAGCGATACGGCATTGCTGGCGGCGGCTGTGACTGTCGAAGATAGGGCGTCGGGGATGGCGGCGGTGGCTGCGTCGGAGTGGTCGACGGTGTCAGCAGCATCGAAGTGGCGGGAGGTGGACGACAAAGAGCTTCCGCGTATGTGCATCGCCGCGGCGCTGCTTGCCAGTCGGGCAAAGAAAAGGCCTGTCGAACTTCCTCCCGGACGACATCAGCGACAGAAGCCACCGCTGGTGCCATGGAAGCAATTCCGAGCTGCCGGATCACCTCTCGCACAATCTCTCGGATAACTTCATGCAGAGATGTGCCGCCGCCCTTAGGTAGCAGTGAAGCATTTGTTGGCGAGTTCGCGCGATCGTATTGGCGGTACCGCTGCTGTAGTGCCCGTTCGATAGCGGTAGCCTCCTTGGTAAATTCGGCCACGGTCGTCGGTGGATTCCTCACGAGTTCACAAACCATGTCCGCGCACTGTCTCGAAGAGCAAAATAGACATAAGACAGCTTTTGCCGGGAGCTCCATTCATTATGACTGGCGACACGCTCGAACTGGTCCAGCCAATCTTGTACATCTTCAATGGCGTCACCATGGAAACTTTCTGGGACCATAGGATGCTGTAGCGTCACCTGCGATGGAGTTGCAGTGGCCATGGCGGTAGTACTTAGACGCGGTCCGGCAGGATCCTGCAAGGAGTTGAACTCGGGCGTCAGGCCTAGCAGGCGGCGGCTGTACCGGTGAACAGGAGTTTCGACGAGCGAAGGCGATTCCGCGTTCGATGGATGGCTCCGCGAAGGGGTGCCAAGCATGAGGCAATCCTACCCAGCACCTCCACCAGTGTCACGACCTCGCAGGAGACTTGTAAGCCGGCGTACAGCACGTATACAAGCACTTTATATAAGCAGCAAACGCAACGTCGTTGTCGTCTCTGTTTTTCTACCTGCGCGCTACTTCAGCGTTGTTTCCATGGCCGGGCACATACCCACGGTGGTGATATAGCATGTGGCATAGATACAGCATAGCATTATGAAGCAATGGGGCTTTCCTTGAGCGCTTGAGGGCTCTTTTGGCGCCGTCCCCCTCTTCACATACGCGTTCTCTTCTCTGCCTCTAGCCAGGTGTGTCATGCCTTGGGCTTTGAGATAATGATCCGCTGTTGCGGCCAAACTGCCCAAATCTTTACAACCTCGCTCCTTCGAAAATACCGCAATCTTCTGGTCGCATCGACGCAAAAATTGTTCCGAGATGACCCTGTCTCTCAAGGCGTCATATGTCCTTTTGGTTTTGGCCAGTTTCTGGCAATGGTCAAAATAACCAAGCACTCTGCCTGCAAATTAACGTCCTGTTTCGCCATTTTCGGGTTTGGCCTCTCGAAACTTGATTCGGTAACCCTCTTCAGTATACCGGAACCTCTGAAGTAATGTTGACTTCAGCTTTGCAAAGTCAGTCGCATATTCAGTGGACATGCGTCCGACAACAGTGAGAGGCCTCCCCTGTTAGGCACAAACTCAGGGATAGACCACCTGTCACGAGGCCATCCTTGGTCAGTGGCTACTCGCTCGAATCTTTGAATATAAGCATTGAGTTCATCCCGGGACTTATTGAAAGCTGGAATTAGCTTGTGCGGACTCCGAAAACCTTGACTGCTCCCGCTGCGTTCGCTTGGTTGAGCGGTGACTGCTTGATGTTGCGATTCTTGCACATGTAGCCATAGCTCAAGCAACTGGCGTTCTCTAGCTTGCCGCTCTAACTCTCTGTCGTGATGCTCCTTAGCAGCTTCACGCTCTAGCGTATATCTCTCTCCCACTCTTTCTCTATCCACTGCTGGAGTGCCTTTCTTGTCAGTCCCAACTCTTTAGCAAGACCTATCAGCTTTTTGGCATCCATCTTCAACCACCGCACATAAACAATGTGAGACTCTCAAAAGGTGTTTAAGAGAGTTTTGTCCTTTGCGGACCGTCACGTTTGTTGACGTGCGGTGTGGTGAAGGATGGAGCCGTAGACGTTTAGGTTGGCAGATAACATATATTAGGACTGAGCACTCTATGATAAACTATACAAACAGAACACATCACACAGTAACTAAAGTACATGTTACGCATGCATGCTAAGTCCCTACACTACAAGGTTCTTGCTCACGCTCACGTCCTCCTCGTCTTCAGCAGAACAAGACCGTGACGGGACGACTTGTTCGCTGAGCAAAACGTAGCGTGTCGACTTGCCGAGGTGCTGGGTGAGTGGTGGCGGCGGCTCGGTCGTTCAGGAACGGCATGACATCAGACGACCAAGAACAGTACTGGCCGGGAACAGTAGCGGACAGGCAGTAGCAGCCGCACTGGTCACAGACATCCGCAGGAGCGCGACCGGTCTGGAGGTTGCCCAGTGGTTCACCCGGGCAGCCTTCCCGAACCCTGGCTCTTCGAACGCCGTGTCGAACCAGTCTCTGCTGCGCTCGTGCCTTCTACCTCTCTTTGTTTTTGTTTTTTTCATCTCCGCCGCCGCCACCACGTGCTCTCTCTTTTTTTCCGCGATGTGCTGCACATGTAGTCAATGTCGTCTTCGTCGTCGTTTCACCACACCGAACAAGACGGGCCAAGTGTCAAAATGTCACAATGTCCTGCTCCCATGTGAGCACCTTCTGTTTTGTGATGTTATGGTACATACACCTTCTGGGAAACGAAACCATTTCCTAGAAAATATATTATAGTTAATTGTTTAGGGTGTAGTAAGGCTTACCGGTACTTTTTATAGGTTTTTGAAGTCCGGGGCCTTAATTTAGCGCAAAAAATGAGAAGTTGATATTGTGATCTTAGTGCTTTAAGGATTGATTGGTTATGCATACTTATTCAAGCAATTATGAGGCAATAACATGTTTTTTTAATGAATTATTTCAATTTTGCAACAATAGCAATAGTTCTTTGTGAAAGACACTTGTGTCCATGCCACTTGTAATTTTGCCAACAAAATGTCTATGGTCACCTCTGCTGTTATGCAGAAATATAACTCATTTTATTCTGTACTTTGCTGACACGAGTTAAAGCTTTGAATTGCATATTTCAGTGTTGTATGCTTCAACTGTGGTGGCAAGCACTTCTTGAATGCATGCACGAAGGAGATTGACATGGCACGTGTATCCCAAAAGCGCAGGGAAATGGCCAGAGAGAGGGATGTAGCACCAAAAAAATTGTAAGTAGCTCCTGCTTGTCTTACTAATTATTTTCCAGATGTGGATAGCCAGTAGGGTTTTGTTTTCCCCTATTAGACTGAGTAGCTCCTACTTCTCTTACTAATTATTTTCCAGGTGTGATTAACCAGTAGGGTTTTGTTTTCTCCTGTCAGCCTAAAAAATGGCCCTGTACTGTCATGGCCTAATGCTTAGCAATATTTTCAACAATGACATCTTGAAGGAACTATAAACTGCATCTTCCTCCTTCAAGTGTGGCACTATGTATATTTTCGGCATACTAAATGGTTTGCAGGTATAATTCTTTTATTCTGTGCGAACAGTCAAGAAAATAAATTAATTTAAATTAGCAGTTTGAGTACTCACTATTATTCCTGCAAAGCAGAGAAAAGAATGCTCAATAGTGTGAAAGGTAAGAAACCTGTATCTTAAAAAATATGTAGTGTATCTTCAAATGAGAGTAAATGGAAATGTACTTCATAAGGCTGGGCAACACATAAGTGAGCAGCAGCTAAAAGGTGTGCAATCATAACAATCACACCTTTGTGCACATAGAAAGTTTGACTAGTTTTTACACCTTTGTAAGATTATAACTGACTGTTATCGGTTACTCAAAAAACTAAACACAGCAGACAGTTTTTGAGACAAGCTCATAAGCCAAATTCACTGATAAATGAAACACTTTTAGTACTTTTGCTTTGTTTCCTACAGACACAGTGTTAAAGAAAAGTCCTGTTAACACAACCATTTCACTTTCACTTGCACAGCATGGTTAACGTGAATGCTCGCAGCACTGCATAAACTATTAGCACTGTTTGGCCAATTGCTTTGAATTACTGCGTTGCCCTACATAAGGTATGGTATGAGAAAGCATTAACATAAAAAAAAAGAAATGTCAAGAGTATAATAACGAGAGTTTGCATTTGCGGGCATTCTTCAAGCTTGACAGGAGAGATGCTGGATTACAGGGAGAAATACCACAATCTTTCTGCTTACAGACAGGTCATTACGAATGCTTTTCTAGGCAATGTTTGTCGATGTATTGTTGGTTACCACCAGTTGCATGGTGCTCACCCTCCTCCTCAGGTTCAAATAATTGCTTTGTGCCTGCTTTAATATCAACAGAAGTGACGAATGTCAAATTCTCGAAATTTTTGTCAGGGCAATTTGTCATTTCCATGCATGCTTCACCACTCTGAAAGTCGCTGCTCAGTTGTTTCTAATAACAATGTTAATAACAAGATGCTCATTGTTATCTTCTTTTCATAGGGGGATTGACTGCCATTGAAATTTGCAGAAATTATGGTGTATATGTTACAGTGTGTGTGTGTAAGTGCAATTGAAGATTTGGCAGTACAGTTAAACCTGGATATAATGAAATTGACAAATTCCCGAAAACCTTCGTTATAAAGAGCATTTCGTTATATGCAGGTTCGGCACGAAAATTCAAAAAAGAAACGCTTGCCGTATTTACTCTATTTTTACCGCTTACCGATGGCGTCGTAGCGTCGTATAAGGCTTGTTTATAGTCCGACGTTATCGGCGCGCGGGCCAGCGTCATTTGCGGCCAGTCACGCTATGCCGGTTGCGCTGCGCCAGCCAAAAAACCATCTATATACTCTGATGCGCGTGCCGTCGGCTGTTATCTTCAGAGTATGCGCAGAACGATCCTAAGCCCGCGCGCCGCTTTGAATGGCTGTCTGCGACTGTCGGCGAAGTGGCGTGGGCGCCTTTATTTCTTCGCGCGAAATGGCATTGTGGGTCGGCTCAGTCGGCGTGACGAACGCGCGAATGGTTTAGGAGCCAATTCGGCGCCGGGCCTGTCGGGGCACGTCGGAAGCCGCCGGTTACGTTGGCTGCGCCGGTGCTGACGTAGCGTGCGCGACTGTGAACTTCCCTTATATAGTGTCAGGTTAGTGAAGTGAAGCGCAGAGCCTTGCGCAGGTAATCAAAGAGTGGCGCTGCCAGCGCGCTGAAAAAAAAAAAAAGGTTTTTTTTTTCTTCGGCAACATCAACTAGAAAAGGAGAGTGCCGGCTTGGCGGGCTAGACCAGCTGCAGCAAGCGGCGGCATCAGGTTTGAATGAAGGGAGGGGGAAAGGTCACGCCCGCTGCAGCAAAATCGCCAGGTCGAGGGATGCAGGCCCGCCTCGCGCGAACGTTTGCACGCACGCACGCACGCGTGCCAAGCGCGACGCCGCCGCTTCGCATTCCGTCGCGGCGGAGAAGGTGCTTCTGGTTGCTGCTCGCGCAAGAATGACAAAATTTGGGGCGAAATCTCTAGGTTGTCGGCGGGGAAAATTCTTTATTTCGAGGGGGTCTCCCGCTGCCACTTCGTTACGTAGAGGTCTCAAATACATGTGCTTCTATGGAGTAACGGCAGGGAATAGAAAAACTTCGTTATATCCAGGAATTCGTTATATGGAGGTTCGTTATAAGCAGGTTTAACTGTATTATCAGTCATTGGTATGCATTTACTTTCTTCTAGCCATAGCACAGCAAGCCAGCTTATTTTTTCTTAGCCACGGGTCCGAGGATTGCGTGCGCAATGTGTGTGGTCACAAATTCCGAAATATACTGATGCTGAAAGGATTAGCCACGTGTCCGAGGATTCCTCGCGCGAAGCTCGGTCGCGAAGTCTGCGTCGCCGATGCTCGGAATGCTTAGCCGCAGGTCTGAGACGTCCACAAACGGAGGGACCGGTCACGCTACTGCAATGTCCGCGTAACGCCCATTTTTACACTTGTCGAAATTACGGAGACTGTCCTGAGGTTGCGTGGCGCAAAGACCGCAGAGAGCTGAGCAGACGACGCCACTATGGAGCGAGCGCCGGACCATTGGCAAACCGTGCTGGAGTCACGTGGTGGGCACGCCCAATCGGAGACTCCAGAACGACCTTCAATCATTTGCTTTTTGTGCACTTGTTTCTGTATGGAGGGAATAGCTGAAGTGGCATATTTGAAGACAGAGAAATGCACTTTCTGATGATACCAAGATAGCGGTGCTCGGTTGTGCCATTTCGGAGATTAAATTTGAGAGCTTTATCATGTCTGGTATTCAGGTAAACGCAGGCAGACTGGGCGTTTTACCGGAGAGGCAGAGGCGTGTATATGAGTGGCCTGCATGGTGCAGCCACCTGGTGGCGCAGAGCTCAGTCAGACAAACACAGCTAACAACACGATTATGCCGCTGCTGAAACTTTACACCAGCAGCGAAGTACAATACACTTGGTGACTGGAATATTAGCTCTATGTTTGTCTGACTGAGCTCTGCGCAGCCAGGTGGCTGCACCATGCAGGCCGCTCATGTTTATGACTCCGTCTCTCTGGTAAAGCACCCAGTCCGCCTGCGTTTACCGGAATACCAGACAAGCTAAAGCTCTCTACAGTGGCTTGAAAAACGCTGTTCTTTCATGAAAGCTGGGAAATTTTTCTCCGCCTTGGCTGATACAACAAATTTTTGGAGCACTTCTGTGTGGTTTTCAGGGATATTTCAGAATCAGATAGAAAAAGAGTTGAATGTGATTTTCAAGAAATAAATTTTTTTTGCTATCTTGTGCGATGCGAAATCCGCATCCCCCCGTAAGAAAAGCCAGCCATTACTATGTTGAGGATGTGAAACATCATCTGCAAATCTCTACAATCTAACTTGCATTGACTATGGTTGTTTCGCATGCATTTTAAATGAAATATTAGAGTTACTGATGGACGTGCTCATTGGTTTGCAAACAGGCAAACTCATTACATTTACATTTCATGCTTTCTTTTTTTTTTTTCCAGACGCTACTTCGAGCATGAGATGCTGTCGCAACGTTTCCAACCTGGAAAATATAGGTAAGCATACTGTAAGATTGAATTAATAATAATTATCGTAGAAGGCTACAGCACGGAACCGACAAAGACAGGAGAGGCACACAAAGTACACAGACACAACGCTGTGTCTGTGTACTTTGTGTGTCTCTCCTGTCTTTGTCGGTTCCGTGCTGTAGCCTTCTACGATGTTCAACCAACAAGCCCAACTGGTTACTCTGCTCAAATAATAATTAGAACCATCATTTAATGAGGCCAATCATATTCATTTATGTAACTAGGCCTGTATTATTAAAAAATATCTGGAAAAAGCCTTGGGCTGAAGCATTGGCTCACAACTTTGTAGTGAAGGCACAGGAAGAATTTGATAGTGACAGAAATTGTGTAAAGTGTCTTGAGCAACTGCAATTACTTGATTAAATGTTCCATGCTTCTGTTATTTAGATTTTTTTCTGGCGATTTTAAAGGAAAGGTTGGTGCCTTTAGTTGAAATCAGCTACTCCTCATCAAAAAGCTGCTTATGCAACATGGATTGAATATGGTCTAGTTGGAACACAATTGATGTCTTTTCAAATGCTGCCAAAATGAAACTTAACACACACCGTCCACAGCAGTAACACCTTATGAGACAATGTTCCCGTTAATGCTTGTACTTTGCCAGTGTCCTCATGGCAATAGGTGAGGCATAAACTTGTAAAGGCTCATGGGATGCGTCGTCTGCTCGACGCTTCTGGTTCAACCCCTGACGGTTCCGACGCATGATTCTCCGTTGGCACGGAGCTGCTCGTGCTTGCTCTCTGTGTACTTTCATCACAAGGTATCGTCCACGCTGCAAATATCTAGAGCCTGTGACGGTCGCATCGATGACTGACCATTATATCTGAGCATAGGCAGTCATATAAAATAATTTTTCTAGCCGAATGGACCGAACACGTGAATTAGGTATGCGTGCTATCGCAGTCGCGGGCTTATCATGAATGAGGAGTCACACTTTCTTCTTCTCAAGTGAATTCTGTTCGGATCAACGATGTGAGTGATCTTGTAACATTTCAATCGGGAATATCAGATTTTTGCTAGAGCCCGTCGTATACACTAATGTGTTCGCCTTTCGTAGTCTTTGATAAATCGCGTTGTGCAAGCGTGCACAGCTAAGAACCTTGATTTTCCTCTTAAAAAAAATACCGTCCACACATTTAGCTTTTCAAACTTTTATACCATTGATAACGTAGATGCTTGGACAAGTTGGTATGACATACAGTGTAGACCGCTTATAACGTAAGTCGCCGGAGTCGCGAATATCTGCACTATAAGCGGTACCGCACTATAACCAAAACAACGATTTTCAAGCCCTGCACGTATGCAAAATATGTAGACCAAGCATGTAGACACGCTTTGTACTATCGCGTGCACATCGCGATTCCGTTTTTGCCAGTGAGCTGGCGAAAACATAATCGCGATGTAGCCGGTGCTCTTCTAGCTCTACAGTTTTGCACCGAGTCAAAAAGAAACAACTATTTGCCGCAACCGCTGTGGAAAGAACCATGACCGCTATCGACGCGATTATGAACGGCGACTTTGCGGTGCTGAAGGCACGCGCCCGACGCACGCACCGAGTCTGGACGAATTAACTACCGTTCGCTGCAACTGCAGTCGAAACCGCGGTCGCTATCTATGCGATCATTGATGGCGACTATGCAGTTTTTTTGGCACACGGTCGATGTGCGTACCGAGTGAAAACGAAACTACTGTTCGCCGCAACCGCTGCGGAGAAAACCATGGCCGCTATCGACACGATCGTGGATGATGACGCAGTTATTAAAGCCCGCAGCCAACGTGGTGTTATGCGCAGCGGTAAAAGCAAGAATGCAGGCTTTAAAAACACAAATAGGCTCGAAGCGTACCGGCGTTGCTGTCATTCACGTACGTTTTCAACTGATGGCCGTGGCGATGCGGACTCTGCCGCTTCGTTTCGGTTGGACGCTAGCGCCGTTCTTGCTCTTTTGCGTCGCACATTTGCGGCGCTCCTCGAGCTCCGAAAGTAGTCCGAATTAACCGATGTGAGGCCAAGTAAGTCCGAATTAACTAGAGTTTGATTGCATTGAATAATGCACACGCCGGCCGAGAGCACGCACCTTGTTGAGAAGCGTGCTCGCTGCCGCCCTTGTCGGCGAGATTTTCCCTCAGAAGCCGCATTATACTAACCGGTATTTCGTCTCGCGAGGCTGCACTGTAAGCGGTATGCGTATACATGGAGTGCTATGGGAAAATAAACGGGAGTCTGAAAAGACCGTACTATATCCGGTCCTGCACTATAAACGGTTACGTTATAAGTGGTCTATACTGTACTAGGAATTTTATATCATTTTACTCCGGACCTCTGTAGGTTTTGCGACGTTTTTATATTGTGGGGCTTCGGGCTACCGTGCCCGCAGTCCCGACTAGCTAAGGTCTAAAAAGGAGACACGTAGCTCGTCCCCACTCCGCAGCGCACACAAAAGGGCGCCGCGGCGGGTTCGCTGACTCACCGGCAAGGCGTAAAGACGACTCCAGCCGTGGCACAAACGAATGGGGGTTTATTCCCTGTAAGGTACAAAATTAGCGTACAGGACAGGGGTTACGGTACTAGGGTGGCCGCCGCAGACTACGGGTGACCGCTCCCGGGAAGTCTGCTCCGCCACACAGGCTCTTCCAAGCCAGGCTCGCCACGCAAAAGGGGGCCGCCTTGCTCAGAGGGGCGCGGGGCCAAGCGGGTCCTCACGTCCGACAGCCAAGAGCACCGCAAGTCAGTCCCTGTCGGGCGAAAGCGCCCGCGTATATCTTGGTTGCTGAAAGAAAGAGAGAGAGATGCCGGGGAGAGGGCGAGAGGGGCCCGCTCCTCCGGCACTGTTCGTACGCGCGGCGCACGGCGTAACGTGAGCCGCGCGCGCAAGCAGCAGGCTCCGCGCCGCGCCGGCGCCAGCGGCCGCGAGGAATGTACGCTGTCCACTATGAGGCTGGAACAGGGTGTCCCCAGCGACCGCACGGCCGAATGGCCCAATGCGCGCGTGAACTGGAGAAGGGGGACCAAAGGGGTCCCCACAATATAAATCATGCATGTGTTGTTTTGTAAAATAACTTGTCCACGTTACTGATAATATTTCATGGAACATGCTTAATAACCAAACGTTAACCACGCGGTCGGCATGGGTTAACAATGGTTTAACGTAGTATCTCTTTTTCCAACTTCACCAAAACATTTGTTATAAATGTCTAGACACATTTATAACAAATGTTAATGCGATCAAAGCTGCAGTATACCCCTTATGTTTGAGACACTTTGTGATATAGTTATGTAAGATATGGAACGTGAGGTATGCTAGAAGTGTTCGTCAACTGCAGTTGACTTCTGCGCACGCTTGAGTCTGTCCTAATATGCTTTCGACATCTCTTTGTAAGTAACATTGCAGCTTTGTGATCGTTAGGCTAGTGTTTCTCGTCTTTTGCACCTTTCACAAAATGTACGAGAAAAATTACGGTCTACACCTTTTAAACCCTCCCAGTACACCTTGCTCCTCTTGCATCGAGCACTAAATTCAGGTCGCTATACTATGGAATGTGTTCGCTTAAATGTTGTTCCAAGACATTCGTGCCAAGAAAAAGCTTGGATTGGAACCGCCTGCCCACCTGTAACGCCTCCACTACTAAACCGTGCATGTTATATTAAATCAGCCTAGTGAAATTGAGATGTAATAAGTAAAAAAAAAAAAAAAAAACAGATCCCTATTCCACTACTGTGCAGATGGAAGCCAGCGAAGCTGTGGTGGGTTCTATCGTTGGCATGAACAGAATTCACTTGAGAATAAGAAAGTGCGACTCGTTATTCATGATAAGCCTGCGACTGCGACAGCACGCATACCTAATTCACGTGTTCGGTCGATTCGGCTAGAAAAAATTATTTTAAATGACTGCCTATGCTCAAATATAATGCTCAGTCATCGATGCGACAGTCACAGACTCTAGATATTTGCAGCGTGGACGATACCTTGTGATGAAAGTGCACAGAAAGCAAGCACGATCGGCCCCACGAATAGAGAATCGTGCGGCGGAACCGTCAGTGGTTGAACCGGAAGCGTCGAGCAGATAACGCGTCCCATGAGCCTTTACGAGTTTACGCCTCACCTATGTTGGTTTGAGCATCGCATTTCCCAGTGATATGCCTCTGGCTCAAAACTGGCGGGGATGCCTTCTTCTCTATAATCATATTTACAGTTGCCGACCAATTTTGCTGACACAAAATAAGCCACAAAAATGTTAAATAGTCAGGCAGTTAAAAATAAAGGAAATTCTAACGGTAAAATCAATTTTGTTGTTTTCTTATGGCGCCAGAACAGCGAAAAACTCGTTGATATAATTTTGCTGTATGTTGTGCTTGTGCTCTATTGAAATAATGTGTAGTTCAGTTTCGTGATGGTCAAGACCAGGAGTACATTTCCAGTTTTTCTATCGCGCAACCCCATGTTCCTTGCACTTCGTCCTGAAGTGCAGATATTGAGTACAGGTGACCTTGACTTCGTGACACTGTGCGTTTAGGCTCTGTTGCACAAATTCAGTTTGGAGCTTTATGCGTGCCTGTAAGCTTGCATTGCTCTGTCCAGTAAATGCACACACAAACTTGGTAGGAGTTGCGGTAGTTTCTGGCTGATCGACCTCAGACCCAAACACTACTTTCACATGCGGGGCCGTTAGTCCAGCCCATACACTTGATCCCACACCCTATATCCAGTGTAAACTACAAGTACGAACATATTGAGGGTGGCGCCTGCGTGCTATGGTTTGCTGCCCAACTCCCCTACAGACTAGGCGAAACTTGCACCCCTTCGACGGCTTGGCAGCCACAAAGTTCCAAAGTTGCAGTTTGGTAACAGGCTGACAAAACTCTCTTTAGTGGCTGTATGGCATTCAGGAAGCCATGGGATTGCCGCGACAGCACAAGCAAGACCACGGACGGCAGCTCGAATCGCTTGAATGGCATCAGCTTTGTTCGCGGCCGCTATGTTTATAGTATTGCGCGTGGAGCCGTCCGAAAAATCTGGCAATGCGCTGTGCGGTGTTTAAAGCTTCGGTCACTTATATACATTGGTCCTATAGAGTAGGTGACAGTGCCACGGTGAAGTCTGAATAATCGAGCTGGTTAAAAAAATCAGTCGGCGGCTCTATTTGCGCATTATGACGCCTATCATTGCCATTGCAACCTAGCAATCATCATTCCATGTTATCCTGCCTTCAGCGTCACAACCAAGTAATGAATGTACATATAACTTACTTTCACTGATAAAATTGCAAAAAAAGAGAAAGTTCTGCAAATCCAACACACATGTTGGAATCCATGTGAAGCAAAGCTTTAGTGAAGCAGCTAGTTAAAGCTTTACAACTAACGCTGATGCATGTAATTTTGTTTTCGTTCATCCTATGCAACATGAAATCTCACACAATGTTTATGTTTATCCACCACAAAGGTCACAACTTTATCCTCTTGTTTTTTTTTTATGTTTATTCTCTACGCCACTCAGAAGCTATGCTAAAATACAAACACCAAATTGGGAGGATGCACAGTGTCAGATGTCTATGGAATGACGTCATAATGACGAAGGCGATGTAGGATGCCCGTCAAGGGAAGATTGGAAATGACAGGTGTATGCACATAGAAGTGTATTACATATCTAGCTACATTTAAGGATTCTGTACCTCTTGTACAGTTAAGCCTGCTTATAACGAACCTCCATATAATGAATTCCTGGATATAACGAAGTTTTTCTATTCCCCGCTGTTAGTCCATAGAAGCACATGTATTTGAGACCTCCACATAACGAAGTGGCAGCGGGAGACCCCCTCGATATAACGAATTTTCTCCTCCGACAACCTAAAGATTTCGCCCCAAATTTTGTCATTTTTGCGCGAGCAGCAACCGGAAGCACCTTCTCCGCCATGACAGAATGCGAAGCGAGCGCACGTGTGCGAGGCGAGCCTGCATCTCTCGACCCGGCGATCTTGCCGCCGCGGGCGTGACCTTTCCCCCTCCCTTCATTCATACCTGATCCTGCCGCTGGCTGCAGCTGGCCTAGCCCGCCAAGCCGGCACTCTCTCCTTTTCCAGTTGATGTTGCCCAGGCGCTGGTACACGCTGTGACACATCACACTCGATGAGCGCGGACACACGCTGTCAAACACTGGCGGCGTGTAGAAGCGTCGCTGGAGAAGCGAGCGAAGTGACCTTCGTGCTGTTGTCTATCGCTTCAACGCAAACTGAGCGCCGAGAACTCAGCACGCACAAAGCTACGAGTCGCCGACGCACCTACACTGCTATAGACTCTGCAAGGTAAATACACCTGGTAGCGAAGCTTCCATAGAAGCCCATACGTTCAAAACATGGCGGCTTATCGGCGGTTCATGGGGCTTAGCGCCATTTGTGGGAGGAGGGAACACTTCCGGTGGAACACAGACAGACAGACAAAGAACTTTATGAAATAGGTCCTGAGAAGCCCTGCCCTAGGGCAGAGCTGCGGGCCGCTCCCACGTGGGGACGGGTGGAAGAAAAAATAATTTGACGTCATATCCGTTAAAACCAGAAGTGACGTCATTTTGTTTTCATAGGCGGGAAATTTGTTTTCGGAGGCCTGCCATTAGAGCTGTATATTAAAATGCCCCGCCATTCGACTTGATGGGCGTTCCGAGCTTTCAGCGAGGTAAGCAATGCAGGAAAAGGTCAGCCGTACGGGTGTCGAAATCGCATCGCTGCACAGAACATACTTTCTTTGGAGGCCGACGAACGCTTTGGGCGTAGATTGCGTAGACTGCATGCTCGTCCTTTCATCGGACATCAAGCCCGTCGGCCAGCGCTGTCGCACGAAAACAACTAAAGTAAACAAGTATCTGACGGTCGCAACTCACTGCTTTTGACTGCACAGGTTAAGAAACAATAAAACTACCTGCGTCACCTAATTCAGACAAACATCGACATGCAAAACAACACAAGATGTGAGGGGGCGTATTGTAACAGGTGAACTTTGCGAGCGCACCTTTCCACGCACTCCAAGAGCTGCATTGCATTGCAAGTGATAGCGGCATCAACGCCCGCCGCTATCGATGGGCGCTCTCACGGTGGGCGCTGAAAAAAGGTATTTATTGATAGTGATCAATAAAATAGAGTTGTATCTTCTTTTCTCGCCATACGCATATAAAACAGATCAGGAATTTTATTTTCGTTGTATGAACCTAACCGTGTCTAGCTTTAATTAAAAAAAAAAAAACACTTTTTTCTTTCCCAGTGTTTATTCCCTCCAAAATAGTCGACTGCGCTTCAATCGCTGCTCCCATAACCCCCCTTGCTGATGTCAGTGACAATTGGTTCTGAACCGCTTTTCGCCCGAAGCTTCGCGACCTATGTGGGTCGAGCTTGGACTCTGCCCCAACGCAGATCGCTTTCAAGATACGGCCCGCGCGACCGCACGCCGCTGCGCAGAACGCAGTTGATGCCAGAGTACAGTACAACGCCGCCCCGCTATCCCTCCCCCCTCGCTCCCTCGCCGGTGCCTCGAGCGCAACGGAAGAAGGCGCGCTTCCTCCCTGCTTTTCTTGCGCGCGAGAGATTTAGACGCGGTCGTCGGCTCCCCTTGCACGTTTTCACTCGCACATACAGCATACGGCGCACGGCGACTGCGTTATCGCCCTTGGACTTTATACGGAACATCTATGAGCCAAAACCAATTTTAGGGCCACAACGCGTCATAGACACCATCTTTATATAGCAAATACGGATGTCAAGGGCCATACTTTAGCTTGTGGAAACCTAAAATACGTCACAGTTGTTGCCCCCGGCACTTTGGGCGGCCAATGCTATCGTCAAGCCACCAAGCCAAGCGACATGAAAAGTCAAAATGGCCGCTCGAGCCGGCGCGGGGTGGCAGTTCGCAACGTATGATGCGGGAACGGTCCCACAGTTGCGACGCAACAGCGGGGTTACCAATGCATTGGGTTCTATGGGAGCTGTGCTGGGACAGGTCGAAAATGACGTAATAGCCGGAAAACGCAGCCCCCGGGAACGTAACAATGGGGTTCTACTGTAACACTATACGACGCTACGGCATCGTCGTGACGCTCGCTCTTCGTTTCCGATGCCTCGCGCTTGTGCGAAACAACATGCGTCCACGCATTCGGTACCTGGTGTGACATTCCAAGGATGAGTGCTTCGACCAAAACGGAAAACAAGTGCGCGTAACAATTGAAGGCACATTCGAATTGAGTAAATACGGTAAGCGTTTCTTTTTCGAATTTTCGTGCCGAACCTGCATATAACGAAATCCTCTTTATAACGAAGGTTTTCGGGAATTTGTCAATTTCGTTATATCCAGGTTTAACTGTATCACAGTGTCACGTGGCCATTCTGGAGGATTGACCAAGAATGGGCACACACTCAGTGGCTTGTGCTGAATGTATAAGTCAAGGAAAATCAAGTAAATCAAAGAGTAAAGCTCTTGTTTGGGCTAGTTGGTGCATTCTAGAACACATAAAGAGGCAGCACAAAAAATCACAGACGAAGAAAGGTATGTACACAGGATGGGCGCAGACTTCCAACCATATTTTGAGAACAGGAAAACGAGCCTCTATGAATACACATTAGGTCAACACGTGCCATACAACTCAGAAGATTATTTTAAAGTGCTTCCATGATAGCCTTATCGGAGACCCCCCCCAGTAAGCTTGTCTACCATATGAATTTCATCACTCACATGCGCAGATATGTAAAACAAGTCTAACGCGAGAAGCTGAAAAAACAAAAAAAAAACTGTGAAGCTATGATACAATAAAACACGGTGTGTCAACTAAACCAATCCATCTAAAGATCGCAGCTCCTTTGGAAGTAAATTCACAGAAGGCATGGTTATGAATTTGTCAGTATTCTTAGCAATAATATAGGCTTCAATGACCTTTCTTTCCAGTTTGTCCTTCGATCTGGAAAGGAAGACTGTCTTCGAAAATTGGCTGGCAACCACGACAGCTCCTGCAATGAATATCGAGGTGGCCACCAGTTTTGCTGCGTACAGCCAAGCTATGCTCTCAGGCCCTCTCATTAAAACAGCGTCCCGTCTGCCCTATGTATACTCTTGCACAGGACAAGGGAATATTGTAAACGACACCTGAAGCACAATTTGTGAAGCGTTTGGCATGCCGTTTGTTATACACAATGCATATTTCTTTGTGCATCATTGCACTCATTTTAGCCAACTTGTATGGAGTAGTAAAAAACGTTCTTACCCCAAATAAATTCACAACTTTCTTAACATTGTGTAACACAGTGAATGTAGGGCATGACGACATGAAATGGCTTTTTCTCAGCTCCAAGCTTTTTCTTTCCATTCCCTTTCAAGCTCTGAAAAACACGCTCACAGGAACTTAAAACTAGATGTGAAGGGTAGCTAGCATTCCTCAAGTGCTTAACCTGGTTTACAAGGCTTTCATCTACCTTATGCAGGCACGCTTTTTCAACTGTGGAACAACAACAAAGCGTCACAATGGCCCTTTTTGTAATTTTGTACAGTCCAAGGACAAGAAAGGCTCTGTGTCTTTTATTCTGTTGTCCGTGTCTTATTTTTTGCGCCTAAAACCATTTCTAGTCGTGTACCGACTATCCCAATATCAGACGTTACTCTGTTACCTTATCGAAGCGCCCATTTGAAGATTACAAAAAGGGCCATTGTGACGCTTTGTTGTCGTTCCGCACTTGAAAAATTGTGCCTGCATAAGGTAGATAAAGCCTTGTACACCAGGTTGAGCGCCTGAGGAATGCTAGTTACCCTTCACATCTAGTTTTAAGTTCTTGTGAGCATGTTTTTCAGAGCTTGAAAGGGAATGGAAAGAAAAAGCAGCTTGGAGCTGAGAAAAAGCCACTTCATGTCATGTCCTACACTTACCGTGTTTCATACATTGTTAAGAAAATTGTCAATTGGTTTGGGGTAAGAATGGTTTTTACTGCTCCATACAAGTTAGCTAAAATGTGTGCAATGATGCACAAAGAACGGCGCATTGTGTGTAACAAACGCCACGCCAAATGCTTCATAGATTGTGCTTCAGGTGTCCTTTACAATATTCCCTTGTCCTGTGAAAGAGTATACATAGGGCAAACGGGACGCTGTTTTAATGAGAGGGCCTGAGAGCATAGCTTGGCTGTACGCAGCAAAACTGGTGGCCACCTCGATATTCATTGCAGGAGCTGTCGTGGTTGCCAGCCAATTTTCGAAGACACAGTCTTCCTTTCGAAATCGAAGGCCAAACTGGAAAGAGAGGTCATTGAAGCTTATTTTATTTCTAAGAATACTGACTAATTAGTAAGCATGCCTTCTGTGAATTTACTTCCAAAGGAGCTGCAATTTTTAGGTGGATTGGTTTAGTTGACACACAGTGTTTCGTTGTATCATAGCTTCATGCTTTTTTTTTTTTTTTTTTTTTTCTTCCGCTTTACGCCTTAGACTTGTTTTACGTATCTGCGCATGTGAGTGACGGGATTCATTTGGTAGACAAGCTTACCGGGGGGGGGGGGGGGGGGGGGGGGTTCTCTGATAGGGCTATTATGGGAGCACTTTCAAAACCTCTATCAGAGTTGTATGGCACGTGTTGACCTGATGTGTGTTCATAGAAGCTGAAATATTTTTGAACTGAAATATAGTTGGAAGTTTACGCCCGTCCTTTGAACATACCTTTCTTCGTCTGTGTTTTTTCGTGCTGCCTAGTTATGTGTTCTAAATCAAAGAATTTGTTGAATATAATGGGTTATTCCAGTAACATGTCGGTGTGATTTAGAGCTATCTGTGAGCCGACATTAAATGTTCATGTTTTATGTGGGAATTTATTTTTGTTACGTTTGTTGACTGGCACTACCTTGTCGGTCAGCATATGAGGGTTATACAAGCCCGTTTGCTGGCACTTTCAGCGCACACATAACCTCCCTATATGTATTTACAACCATATTCGCCAAGATACTGACTGACCCAGCAGCAGACTGCAACCATGGCAAACCTGGGAGGGTAGGCAAAGAAAGCTTTGCTTTAAAACTTTAATGAATCCTCTGTCACCAAGGTCATGGTTTTCACCATTGACAGCAGGCAACTGATACCCAACCTTGCAAGGCCACATGGATCAGCCTACTCTACGTAAAAGGTGCCAATGCAACCCTTTAATGCTGCTAGCAAGATGAGAAATCTAGATGGCGCACAAACTGATCTCCTTGCTCATGCAGTGTATGCCACTGCCAAAAAACTGCCTGCTTGAAGAAACTCAGCACAGCCACGCAGTGTACTGAATGCTGTGCCATATAGCACTTCAGTGAGCTAACGAACTTTCCTGAAAGACTGCAACAGCATTGGAGAATGATTTAATGTAGAATTTTAATCTCCTATAATGTGCTGTTGCAAAAGATTGTGAAGTTCACTACCAATATCACCTTCGAAGTTGCCCGCATCATTGACCTTGATGTTTGTCTAGTGAAGAAGCTCTTTATGTACTCCTTGCTGTCATATTCAGACAACCCACGGAAATGTCAACTGATCAGCTGGAGGGCTGTTAAGTGTTTTCTGTAATAACCTCGTTCATGTGACAATAATGACAATTAGATCTTCCATGTTAACAAATAACCAGCGCGAAAAAGACGTGTGTTTGTCAGCGTCCATGTTTGTCGTTTCTTGCTCGTCCATGTCTTTTTTGCGCTAGTATTTTGTTAAGATGGGACCACACCAACTAGCCCAGCTCTCAATTTTGATGAATTAGATTTTGTGGTTGCAGACAGTGAGTCACTCAATATACAAATGCTGCCTCTGCACTCAACCCTCAACAGGGAGCCAAGTCCATTCTGAAACACTGGGAAACTCCATCGTAAATGTATTTGGTTGTAGTTTGTATCCTTTGGAATTCTCTCACGCAACTAACCCTCGTATTCTACAACGTTCCTCCACTCATTCCTCTACCTTGACTCGAGTCAAGTGGTTGGCACGCTCCTCGACAGAAGTGGTCACTGCTCTTCATTGATGATCCATGGCAAATCTTGAGAAGAGTTGAGTCTTTTTCAGTCGAACGGTGCTGTGCTCAACTTGGCATAGTGGAGGAAGAGCTTCGAGATGACATTTGTTTGAGAATACGGGGGTAAGTGCATTTGTGAGGTACAGCCGCCCTCATTTTTAGCTGTATCGCGCGAGCATCCATCACGCGTCAGTTTAGCGCCTTTAAGGGGCGATAATCAGTGAGACCGGCAGAAGTATTCTGAAGTGCACTAAGCACTCCCCTGTGCAAGAGTCGTCTAATGCAGTGTTTCCTTCAGGACAACGTACGACCATATTATAGCGTTCTTGAGTGATATAGCTGAAAATGCGGGAGGCTGTACATATGTTCAACTTAGTATAATGTGGAATCTGGTTGATACAATCTGCATATCATCCAAAAATCGTATTATCCAACGTATTATCCAACCAAATCATATTACCGGGAAAAGAAAAAGAAACATATACGAAAAAATGTATTATGCAGCATCGTATCAATGAGATTCCACTGTATTAGTTTTTGTTGTACTTTGAAGAGCAACATACAAAATAAATTTGCGGACTTTGGTGGCTGTCAGATTAGGAAGAAATGGATGCAGTGCTTTGTTGGGCTCCGAGTCAATGCTGATGACCAGGCAGACCAAGACCATTTTTAATTATTTATTTACCATGATAAAATAAGTGCTCTAAGTTGCTTCAGTGTTACAGTGATGCCTTTCATTTTTAATGAATGGGTCATTTAAATCCTTGTTTTCATTACTTTTAAACATTTCTGATTTCAGCGAGGAGTTGAGAAATGCTTTAGACTTGCATCCAGAAGATCTGCCTCCATTCATCTATAGAATGCGTGTGCTTGGGTATCCACCAGGCTGGCTTACATATGCAGAAGTTGAAAACTCGGGGCTTAAGATCTATGGCTTGGATGATCCTGGTAGGTTTACATTTAATATTGCCAAATAGAAGGGGAATAAAGAAATCTGAAGGTGTTGTCAGGTCAGAATGAAATTTGGACATGCTCTGTGTGTTACGACTTGGAGTGTGTGTGATGTCGCGATGAGCTTGACATCTAGACTCATCACATTGCTGACTCATGATGGCATCTCAGCTGGGACATGAAATATGTCATTAAAGATGCATGTAGCCATAATCCTGTATGTCAAATTATTCCATCATCCCACTTGCTCAAATCAATTAATCTGGGAGCGCAAAAGTATGTGCTTTGATATACATGAATTGTCTTATGCTTCATTCTGGCTTGATGATGCCCACTGTAGGTGCCTGTATGATTTTTTTTTTTTTTCAGTTGCATCTGGCACATGTAATAACAAATACAGGGTAGAAAAGCACAAACATGGTTTAATTTTACAATTATGTGCTCCTTTCTCCCTCTTTTTTCTGTTTGGGATGCTTTTATATTTGATCCTCCTGAAGGCAGCATTTAAAGTGCTGAAATTTTACTCCGTTAGCTTGCAAGACATAATGACATACAGCAGACTAGGGATAAAAAAAATTTTCTAAAAGAAATTATGCCTGCTTTCTTACTCTTGCTATGATAATGTCCTGTGGATAATTGGAACAATTTTCTTCTCATTTCGGCTAAATAAAATTATGAAAGCTTTCTCAACTATGATGAGCAAAAGTCTGCCTCTTTGCATAGCAGTCTTGCATTCATGAGATGTGCAATGTGCCAGTTCTCACAGAGGAAGCCATCCTAGAAGAAAAAAATTACACCATCTTCCCGTTGGGGAACCCTGAGTAGTATGCGAAGCAGCCATAGGGTCGACTCAAGGTAGTTTTATCAGCTGTATAAACTTGGACATGCAGCAGCACCAGCAACGCGCAGAACTGTTGTCGACGCCGTCGGCGTTTTGCCCGCGTTATCACCGAATGTGCGCGGCGTTGGTGACTGTTGCCAGTGCCTCTGGGGCGCCTACCGTCACGCCTCTAACCTAAGCTGCTTCGCATTATCGCACGCGGAGCCGCAGGTGCTGCCATTCATTGCGCAATCCGGAGAGGAGAGGAGGAATGCCGAGAGGAGAGGAGATGAGACAAGGAGAGGAGGGGGAGCAGGATGCGCATGCGCAGTAGGGGTGTGGACGCCGCACGGGGGAGGGAGTGACATAGCCCCGACCATAAGATGCTTCACATCTAAAAATAAGCATTCTAGGAATCATTAAAATGGAATAGTATTGCTTTGTCAGCAAATTTATGAATTGCTCAGATTCTTTGCTGTTCAGATTCTGCATGTTTAGCTGCATGCACATTCATTGTGAAAAAAATTGTCTAGATATGCGAGATAGAGAAGCTCAAGCTTTTTCTACACATTAAGCCATGGTAACAATACTTTGCACTTTTTGAGCCATCATGCACAAAAAATGCTATCTACTTTGCATAAATAAAACTAGTTACTCTATTTACTCAAAAATAAGTTGAACACGAATACAAGTCGAGCCCTATATATTCAACTTGCCAAAAAATCGAAAATAATAACTCAAATATAGGTCGACCCATATCTTTTTAGCAACACGAAGAACTTTGAACATGACACACCTTTATTTACCATAAGCTCGAATACTAAATCTCGCTATTCAATGCCAAAAGCTTCATCAGAAGTGCCAGAGAAGTCATGCTCGTCGGATGCTTCATAGGTGTCTTCGGCACCCCAAATGTCGCATTCGTCGGTGCCTTCGAGTGCATTGAATGTGCAGCATCTCTCAACGCCAGTCTGGATTATCTCCAGACTGACTTTACTGCGGGTGTGACGGAAGTACTCCATTAGCTCGGTACTTTGCTAGCTTCATTCACGAATATAGGTCGATAGCTCATTTTTAACTACATTAAAAAAAAATGGCCTATGTTCGAATAAATACAGTAAATGGAACAAAGTTTCGGTTTTTGAAGTTTGTAGTCTCCGGGTTCTCTCAAGCCGCCTTTGTCCCTAAGGCTTAGGCTTGACGGCCAACTCCCTTGTGCTTGCCCTGTACTACCGGGGTTCGGCGGTATCAGGACTGGCGGAAACACGACAACGCACGATAGTGTAACAAGTACAAACAGGGTTTATTGCTCCAGGGGGAATTCGCTTGGAAGCAGGCTATAGAGTCGACCTCGACGTTTGTCGGGGTCGAGCGTGGTCGAACGAGGTAGGGCACGACAAAGGAAGGGAACAAGATGGTTACCTGAGCTCCGTCCTTCGTCGCGTTTGCACTCGTCTCCCCTCTCCCCGGCGTGCGCCGGTCGTGCCGATCGCGACCGGGGCCGCCTCGTTCTGGGCTCGGTCCAATGGGCGCGGGACTCCGCGGCCATGTGCCGGTCCACGTATGTGACCGGTTCGAAGGGAGGGGGTGAGATCGCGCCGCCGGGAAGCCGCCTGGCCTTCCCGAGCGGGAGAACCGTGCAAGGAGCGTCTGCTCTACTCGCGTCTCCTGGCGCGCCTCTGGACGTGCGGAATTATCGGTATCCATAATTCCCACAAGTTTAATAGGAAGTATTCACTGGCCGTCTGCTGCAGCGCTCGCCTTCCATATTATGATGGTCCATAGCAAACGACAAGGCACAGCAAGGCTGGCTGTGTCTGTTGAGACATTTTTTCTCACCAAGCAGCCAATTTGCTGCAGTAGGTATAGGAGAAGTGAAACTGCAAGATGACTGGTCACGTTTCAGTCAAACCATAGTCAACAGCATTGAAAGAATTTTGCAAACGTGAGAGGTAGGGCAATAACAAATTTCTGTGTTGTTTTAACAGGACACCATAAAAACATTTAGCAAACTTTTAATCTCCGAAGCTGCATCAGTTATGTTCTGACTGAAACATTCTGAGAATGGCAATGGTTTCAAGATATGCGCCATCAAAGTTGCAGTAAAAATGCACTGTTGTTCCATTTAATTTTTAAAGAAAATGCCATTTTATGCATTGAAGCACAATAGTTACTGGAACACCATTGTATTTTGTCACACACTTTGAGAATGAATATCTCGAAACTGGTGCCATCCAGAGAATTCGCTCCAAGTGGATACGCCTTGCCAACTACTGGCTACAATTCATAACTTGCATTATGTTCCGTATAATAATTGGTTAAAATCTTAAATTAGTGCAATTTTGTTAATTAGTCTATTAGCATTTCGATTTCTCTTGCAAGTAATGTTTGTCTCTTCAAGTAATCCAGTTCAAGCCTTGGAATGGTGCTATCTGCCACAGTCAATTTTATGAAATTCTATGTAGTCCAAAAAAAAAAAAAAAACGGTATATAGTAGGCTTGACTTCAACGAACAAAGCCAACACTATCCTCTGTAAAGTAACAGTAGCATTACTGTTGAGCAGTATTGATAAAAATTTTGTCTGTTGATCTTGCCATCGTCATGACATGTAATGACTTTTGAGCTGGGTGGTGTGTGTTTCCAACATAATGGCATTGCAGGCTTTAATGCATTAGAAACTTTATGCCATTAGTGTTGACTGTGTACAGGCATGCATATAATTGAGTGTTGTTGAGGTGTTGAATGTTTTCACATGTGAGTGAAATTGGTTACTTTTGTGGCAATTGAAGATAAGTAAACTTCATAAATTAGCAAAAACACCTAATGACACTATTTGGGACCGCATGAAGCTGGAGTTTTCAATTTATTGAAAAAGAGATGTTGAATGCTGTGAGAGTGATCTTGTGACCGTATCTGTAAACTAAAGCTCAGCCAATCAAAAACCTACTAGCAGTTCCTGTGTGTGAGCACCTTGTTGATGTGCTTGATATGAGATAGTATTCATGTCTCGTAGTGTATTTGAATTTCAGCTTCATCCTTAAATGCGTTGGCAGTAATAGCCCTAGCCAGTGATTGCTCTATGCTTGCTGACATGTCGCGAACAGTGCAAACTGAGGCATCCTTACTAGGGCATCCTTACTAACACACTATGGCCCGGATTCAGAAATGCTCCTAACCTTAGACCGTTTTCCTACCTTACGCAAGGTGTCCTTCATGCTACCTAAACGTTAGGCACCACCGTTTTCCTACCTTACGCAAGGTGTCCTTCATGCTACCTAAACGTTAGGCACCCTCAGAAGGCAATCGCGAATTCTAAAAGCTTCCTTTCACCTTCCCTGCGGAAGGAGCGCCTCACCAAATGAAGTGGAACGTTACAGGCTTCTGGTTTTGAGATTACGTACGAAAAATGCAAAATATTTGTAATGAATTGCCAAAGGAAACTTCCGGCGCTGCTAGAATTGCATTTCTACTTCTATACCAGGGCATAAATTCCATTTCTTTGGTTAATGACGTAAAAATAGCTAAAAAATTATGCACATGGCAGGAAAGCAAGCTCAGTCTAGCAACTTTGGCAGCATCTGACAGTTCGGTGGGCAGGCGTTTCTTTCTTTTTCTTTTTTGACCTGCGTTTGGTTTTGTGCGTGTGTGTGTGTGTATTTGCCATGCCGGGCAAAACTTATTTCACGGAGGAAGAAAACATTGCTGTGGATTAACTCAGTTATGCCTGGGTGTGCGTAGCGAGAGGTACGGTTAATCTTATTGTTTAGCTTGGTTCTCTCTACGGTTACATCTTTATCGTTTAGCTTCGTACGTCTGTGCATTTAGGTTTGGTTGTTACCTCTGCATTTAGGTTTGGTTGTTACCTCTCGTTAAGTTATGGTTGCATTAAAGACTAGACACTTTTAAAGCGTAACATATTTATTGTGAAAGTCTTCATCTTGTTGTTTCTCAATTGCCACAAAGACGACCCGATGGTCGGTGAGGCGGGAGGATAAGGGGTTGTCCAGTGACTTGAACACGTTTCGGGTGCTATCCTCATCTGAACCCACTCGCCTGGCCGCTTCGTACTTACAACGCTTCTCGAGGCATGCAGCTCGTTCTTCCTCCGTCTCTTCTGCGTTGTCTACACCGGTGCTTTTAATCGGTATATGAGTACGATCTATGCACCCAGTAACCCGGGGAATCCTCCAATGGCATAGAACCTAGTCATGACTGACCTCACTGCACTGGCGTTTGGCAGCCGAACGTACTTGGGATACAGACGTAGGCATATCAGCTGTGTCTTATCTCAAATGCATCGGTATATAGAGGGTTGGGTTACACACACAAGGTCGCCACAACAGTTTGCACGGCACCCGTTCCGTAAAAACGCAGTGCGATGAGGACCTTCAACAGAGCAGGTAGCGGCGCTCCTCTGTTGTCAGTGTTATAATGCAGTTGCAGCTCTGCCAGTATAGCTGTAACAGCTCGCTTGGAAAAACGATACCGGGCTAGAAACTCCACTTCATTGTAGTGTTCCAGTGAATACTGCCTGTCAATCACATGCCGGACTGGAGTCAACGGCGGAGGCTTGTACACAGTCCCGCAAAGAAGTTCATTTGCACGTCGAAGAAACCTTGTATAGCTTTCGAAGCTATCGTCTTCGGATAAATGTCACAAGGCCGTCATTCTCACTGCTCGCTTTCCACAGAAAAATGGAATCACAATAGAAATGGCACAAAGCGCAGTCTGCGGAACCAAACTGGACGTCAATACACGGCGGCTGGCTGCCGCGGCGTTGGCTGCGCACGGCACCTATCCAAGCCGAGCGTGCCGCGTGCAATGTCCTGCGGAGAAGCATGTGTTCAGGTAGAGGAGCGCGGTTAGGAAGCATGAAGGTAGCTTGCTGGCTCCCTAAGCGCGAGGAAGCACCAAGGAGGCCCTAACTTAGTGCCACTTAGTAAGGGCCGTTCCAGAATTGACGCCAGGTCGCCTTACAGCGTGTAAGACGTCCTTAGTAAGGAAAGGAGTGTTTCAGAATCCGGGCCTATGTCTTAATGGATCGGTGACGCCAGAGTCAATTGAATAGTCTGGTGATGCTAAAGTCCTTTGATAATTTGAAAGTACCGCCACTCTTTGAACTCGGCTGCCGCCACGTGTCCTCCTCGTCTCCTCCTTGCCCCTTGACCGTCCCCTTCGCGGGAACCGGTTTTGCCCCCGTTTTTCTGCTCAACGATTGGTCTCTCTGCCGTTGACCTTGGAAATGCGAGGGTCTTGCGTTTTGCTTGTGTTTTTCTGTTTTGCTGGCACCATGTTTCTCCTTGGCTCGGCACAGCGAACGTTGCATGCTGTGCTTCCTGCAGTGTTGTGTTAGCACTATGCCGTGCTGTAGCGCACATAACTGTTGCAAAAAGCCTGAAGATGGTTATGCAGTTTTTATGCTACCACAAAGAAAGTGTGACGGCTAGCGCAAGAAGCAGTGGCTGCACATTGGCCAAAATAACTTTGTTCCGACAAAGAACAGTGTTGTTTGCGAGATAAGGCGCCTTTGTTATTGCTCGTATCAAAGCATCCCCTAATGCTGCATTTTTAAAATTCTTCCGGCCTGCTCATCAGCGTTTTTGCTGCGACAATTTGTATGTTGCATAAAAATGGGGTTGTTCTCAGTATGCTGAATATTCTGCTGGGACTCCATCACCTTGCATGTTGTCAACTGTTATTCAGTCGGAAATGCAGCACTATAGGTTCTGCTTTCTACTGTGAACAATTATGTGCGAAAATAAAGCTTCTCGATCGCTTTTTTCGTGATTGTTAGGATCCGTTGCCTGTTTTACTGAAAATCGAAATAGCGGCTTGTAGAGGAGCTTTCTTTCCTGCTTACTTCGATGTGTGTGTCAGTCACTCAGATACCATGAATGCAGGCTCTGAAAAAATCAATCGCAAGTACACCCGGGTTGAGTGCTAGCTAATCCGCATTGCAGTTTTCTTGTTTTTTTTTTCAGTTCTTGAAGTTGCGATGCCACGCACGCATGGGTGGGTGACGAATATTATTTGGTTTTCTCACGAATACAAGGCAATGTGCAAGGGGTGTTCACATGACCGCGCATGCTTGCTCGCACTGAAATTGCGCAACCATTCTATTCAGTTTAGAGACCACAGCACAAAAGCTACTTGCACATTGAGAACATAAACACATGGACGGACGATGCACTTGCGACTAATTTATTATAAGAAGGCGCGCTGAATATAATACCTGTAGTGCACATGCGTGCACAGGCAAGAAAAAAAATTCAAGGGGAACTTAGTTATCCCTACGAGGGTGAATGCAAAAGCATTGCGACCACCGCGCGATGCCTATGCTCTTTCAGTCGTCTTAATTTAACTTCGCCTTAATTAACACCAATGGTCAAAGGTTCGACTCCTAAGATCATGGGCTTGAGTACCTTAATTAACTTTGCCTTAACACCAAAGGTCGTGGATTCGACTGCCACCAAAGATTGTGGGTTCGAGTGCCTTAATTAACTTCACCTTAATTAAAGGTCATGGGTTCGACTACCACCTATAGACGTGGGTTCGAGGGTCTTTATGAACTCCCTCATAATTAAACTTGCCTTAATTAACTTTGTAATTAACTCTGCCTTAATTCACTCTGCCTTCATTGACTTTGCCTTAATTGACGTCATTAACTGCCTTGATTGGCTTACTTGACTTTTTGGACCATTGTGGTCACGCCAACACCGACAACACCGGATTTTCCGCCTTATGAGCCCCAAATACAGAGGGATGTGCCACGTACAAGCAATACTAGATCAAATGCACAAAGTAAAGCATCTTATCATGTGGCAGAAAAAATGTCTGGAGCATAGAACTCGCCTCAAAGCTCCTTTTACATCAATATGCCCCATTCATACAGCTTTAAGAAACCTCCTCATAAAGGCTACCTTCAGCATTCTCGATGCTGTTATCAGCATTTTTCAAAATTTTCTCACCACGGGGGCACGCAACTGGCCCACAATTATGCACCTTTATCGAATGCTGCAGGAAGGAGGAAAGGAGCAAAAGCGTGCTGTGCGCAGCGTGCACCGCCGGCGTGCGAGGAGAATCGAGGAGGGAAGCACCGCAGGGAGGAGAGTGTTGCTACTTTCAAAATATCAAGGGGCTTTAGGGGATGCTAAGGTTGTAGTCCTTTTAAAAGATGCAGAGATGGGATGCACAACCCACACGGACAACGAAATATTGGGAACACAAGATTCTAAAGTATGTTAGGGATGCCATTAATTAGAAACAGCTTTTGTTTTTAATGATGCACTGAAGATAAATATTCTAAATTATGCTTACAAAACGACATGTGGTGCCACTACTATGCAAAACAAATTAATTGAGCAAATGGAATAGGAGTGAAAAGCTGGTGGCAGCACTGCTTTAAAATTGAAGTGTAGTTGGTAGCTTTCATTTTGTTTGTCTGGATCTCTGCTGCCAATTTCTGTGACCAAGTGTGATGAGGCTATTGCTATGTTGTGAGCTGCAACACTGCTGGTAGATTTTTTTCTTTCTTGACGTGGTTTGGCCCCCACTGTTGCTAGGGTGGCCACCTGGCTGATTTTCCATTGGCAGAGCCATTTTTTTCTCTCACAGTGCCAGCTGCCAGTTCAACCCCCACATTGGCAAGCCATTTTCCAGCGTTCCGATTCTTTGTAAATCGGCACATGTATCACAAACACTCTGTCTGATGTTCATACATAACAAACAGCTTAACCTTCATGTAAAGATTACTTCCTAATTCCTTAAACTGTGTTCACGATCGTGAAACTGTCATGTTGTCGAATGCTGCCAGACTGAGCAATCCATCTTTTAACTCGTATTTTTTTCTTCCGAATTTTCTCCTATGAGTCTTACCGCCACCCACTGTTGGCTCTTCTTGTGCCAACTGTCATGACCAGTTTGGACCTTGAGCCGATGGACGCACATTTTTCTGTGGTGACGCCCCAGTGTTGGCGATGACAAAGATTGCCTGAGCACTAGCGACGACAAAGTTTGGAAGTTGCGCGCAATGCAGAATGAAAAACAGACTCTCTCGGATTTCTCAGCCTTGTGCAGTGCATCGGTTTCTCTACATTGGCGACTGGGAATGGAACACACTGACGCATCTCATGGAAACTTCGGGCCTTCCGTACCGCAGCAGCAACTCGTTGAAGCCTATACCATGCATCTTCCATCATTCTGGGCTCAACATCCTTACATGTGGTTCCTGCAAACTGAAGGAAACTTCAAGGTCAACTGCATTACGTCGCAACTGGCCCGTTTCACCTAAGTGCAGTCGATGCTACCCTGCGATATTGTACTGGAAGTCCGTGACGTTTTGACAATCCCACCAGACTTCAACCCGTACGATGCACTGACTTGACAAGTGCCATCCTTCACTGCGCGTTCCTATCTGAGAGCCTGCGGCTACAGCAGCTCATCTCTGATGAGGAGCTTTGCGATCGGCATCCTGCTCAGCTGCTATGCCATATACAGAGTCTACTTGGAGAGGAAGTGGCAAGTTTTGATGAGAATCCTTTAAAAGAACTTTTCTTACGGCAGCTTCCTTCTTCGGTAGAGCTGCGCCTTGCAAACACCTCCAGTCTTAAGCTCTCGGCCCTAGCAGAGCGTGCTGACGCGATCATGGAATTTGACCTACCACCGCAAGCCACATTCTAAAAGCTGGTACAACTTCGTTCCACAAGCAGCTTGAAATGGCATATTCCCAACCGCACTCATCGTCAGCGTCACGCAAACACGTCCAATGGCATGACTCCGTCTTTAGATGTGACTGTGGTGACTCCCCAGTGCTGATGACTACAGAGATCACCTGAGCTCTCACAAGAGCGAAATTTGGAAGTAGTGCATGGAGCAGAATAAAAAAGAGAGTCTCCAATTTCTCTGCCTTGTGCAGCATGTTGTTTTCTCTACAGTTCATTTTCCTGCCCCCCACATCCCTGGGCGATGGAAAGCAACACCCAATGTGGTTGTTGGCCTTACCCGCTAGTATTCTTAAAAATTTCTAATCTGTGCTGAATTCTATAATGCCGTTCAATAAATTTCAATTGAACAAAGTTTGTAATCAGCAGATAGCCATTTTATTTTGTGTTCGTTTTGTTTGTATTTTTGCATGCAGCACTTCACAAAAAGCATGCTTGCCTGTAACTCATCTGCGTTTCACTAGTTTATAGGAATTGAAAGCCAGAAGTTCCCAAGAAAAGTGTACTGAATTCATGTTGAAAAGCCTGTCTTTACTGAGAAGCGCCAGCATGTTTGTGGGAGATTGTGTTTGGGACTTTGCTACTGTGAATGTTTATATGCAGGTAGCAAGAATTAGTATTAAATGTATATGCAATAATAAAAAAAAGCTTTGAAAAGCATTTGCACATACAATTATGCTTATAAATTGTTTGCAGCTGGTAAGATTGAGTACTTTTGCCATGAAAGTCCTTTGATATACATTTTAATTTTTCTTGTGCATTTTGTGCCTCTGTCGTATTATAGTTAGTTATGCTTCATACCATTGTGAACTAGTTGCTACCAGTGCTATGATAATCAGCTAAATTTGGTCGGTTACATGACCAGTATGTATCATTTTTATGCATAGGCCAATTTATGTTCCTCACAACCACGGCAATTTTCTCCTCGTAAAAATAACATAAAGGTCATAATATTTAGCATTGATACAAATTGCCATAAAATTGGTTAACTGTATGTGGTTTGTTCAGATCAAAAACGATGATGAGCTATTAACTTGAATGAAAATTGTTAGTAGGGAAGGAAAATATGTCTTCAGATTACACTCAAAAAAGGGAATGTTAAGTTTGCTAAATATAAACAACGAGCACTAAGCCCCATGCATACTTTGGCTACATAAAACCGTCCCCTACCTGCTGTGGTGGCTCAGTGGCAATGGTGTTTTGCTGCTGAGCATGATGTTCAGGGTTCGATTCCTGGCCACATTTGTTGCATTTCCATGGGGGCGAAATGCAAAAGTGCTCATGTGTTGTGCTTGGGTGCACTTGAAAGGACCCAAAGCTATCTAAACTATCTCTGACCCATTCACTACGTGTCTCTCGTAGACGCTGTGTTGCTTTGGGTTGGTAAAACCCTGTCACTTAACAAAACATTCATTCACAACTTTTCCATGTAGTATGTCAAGGAATGGGGCCCTTTCCGAAACACAGCATTGACCTGTGTGATGAGTGTAAAATAATCTGTGGGACACCTTTATCTAAAGGAGAACCGTTAGGTTAGTGCATATTTAGCAGTTAACTACCAATTAGTGTGCCATTTGACTATGCCCATACTCTGTGTGATGAGTATTGCTATTTGTAATGCACATTGACTGGTACCAAAACTAGTTGCTATGCAAACACAATCCAGCTAGTTTGGCCACATGTCAACAAAACAGACCTATTTAGAAAGTTGCATCTACAGTAGTTGCCTCTATATACTTTTTTTCTGTTCATACATATCTTGGAGGATTAAGGCTTCCTATATATATATATATATATATATATATATATATATATATATATAGCTTCCTAGTTGAGCAGTCTTCTGTACCTTCAATGATTAATTAGTAATGAACCTCATTTATTTGGTTTTGTGATGTGTCTGCTACTGGCTGCGTATGTTTTGTAGCACATAACACTGCAGGCCTTGCTTGACCAAGTTTAGTGTCTTGCAACACACCATGACAAATTACATAGCATAATATTTTATCAGAATTGGATGTTAAAAAGTACCCGTGTCATGTTCACACTGTGATTAGAGGAGTGCGAAAGCTACTTGTGTCTGCTTGGTTTGTTGCACCTCATTAGCAGGTGGCTTCAAGATCATAGATGTGCTTACAGCCCATCTCGACGAACAGAAAGAGCACCTATTGAATATTTTGCATTTGAAAGGAAGATTTAGCTCAGGGTCAACTCCAATTTTCCTGTTCAAATGCACATGAAAGGCATTAATGCTGTCATTAAACAACTGTTGAACCAATTTGAATTAAATTTGTTGCAATTAAGAGGGAAAGCCAAAAATCCTAGGACACCTAGGCACTTCTTATGAGTTGTGAATGCGAAAGCATTAATGTCGCATTTGAATGCCGCTGAGCGATTCGAGTTTTGCGCTGCGAGTAATGGGTACCATAGCAGTAGTTCTGCCCGAGCCCAACAGCAGCAGCCCACAGGCACACACAGCAGCTAAGCCCACTGGGGGTGAGAGAGAGAGATGCGGACCGCGCGCCGGCTTTCAAGAGTGAAAGTGACGTGCCGTCGCAGTGATGCTCTCTTCCCTCACGCAATACCTGATGCGCTAATGCAGCAGCAGGTGTTCCCATTCGCTCACTCTGCTCCGTCGAGGTGCACTCATGACGTGGCATCGCAGCCAATGGGACTTTAGGTGCTGATCCACTGCTACAGACTACTGACGCCGGCTTTTTCGCTCAATGGGTCATTTGACGCTTTCGCATCAATAAGGTGAAAAAGAGGTGGAGTCTATGACTACGAGAAAGAATACTGCTTTAGAGCTGCAGTGCAACATTCCCACTGCCATACATTGTGTTATGCTTCCTTTCCAGGGATATATCAAAAATACCAATTCTTTTTCTGAATTTTTCCTTGCTTATTCAGAAACCTTGCATGTTTATGCACCAGAAATAAGTACCTTCAATAGATTTCAACAACTTACAAGACATTGAATCATGCAAGATACAATGTTGAAATTCTAAATAAATAAGCGCAAATACTTCAGTAGTACATTTGCTGTTGCAATTATGTCTTCAAATTTTTTCTTTGTAGGCACACCAGATAAAAACATAGAAGATGGAGAAGTAGACTGTGGTGATCAGCAAGGTAATTGTTGTGATTGTCTGTATGCTCATATTTTGGTACATACATTTCACCAAGTTTGTCATTAAATAACTTGCATGTTATATCTCTTATGTGCCTCTCTACTGAGGTGCCACAAAGCTAATATACAACTAATTGCTTTTTCCAAACTTAGTGCAATATGACCCAGCCCGGCTGGTTGACTTTCCCGGCTTCAACGTTCCTGTGCCCCTTGGTGTTCGTGATGCAAGTATCTAAATTTAGAAAAATCCAACGTTTATTTGCATTATTTTAATTTTATGGAAAGGTAGGATTTCTTGTGCATTAAACAGAAGTGCCTGACTTTGTGTGTCTTGCAATGTTCTTGGGGGTGCTGACAAAACTTAAGTTGACGGAATGCTATGTATTTAGAAGTTGCATTGACATAAGATGTTTTTACAACTGTGCATTTGATTTACAGTTGTGTGAAGAGTATGGAATGCCACCAATGCTTCAACACCAGCAGAGGTCTGAAGCTGAAAAATATTTGAAAGCACCGGTAAGCATGTGGCTCTGCAGCATCTAAAGTATACCGTGCCGTGAGATGTGTCAACTTCAGAAGGTCAAGACAGACTGGGTGATTCATAGTCATCTCTTATTAGAGTAGCAATTCCCCATCCTAGCCTTTAAGATATTCTCTACAGTTTGGCCACTGTGGCGTGCAGAAATTCACACACTATGCAGTGCATAGTAGCATGCAATAGTTGTTACAGTCAATTTTCAGCACAGCTTGAGCCACATCAGTTAGCCTAACAAGAAACTGGTATGGAAACTGTAGAGGCAGTGGGACTGGTTGCATGGAGTTTTGGTGTTATATTTGGATGGCTGCATAGAGATTGTCAAGATTAAAACACAAGGATTGTGAAATAACATGCCTTGTGCGCTGTCTAAAATATTATTTGCGTAGTTGTTTGTGCATTCGTTCATTCACGGTGCACCTAATGCCCTCCTGATAAGCATATTGAATATGTGGGACCAGAAGCAAGGTTATCTTAAATTTAAAAATTGGAGGACACTTAAGCTTCGCCTTTCAGAGTAGAACGCGATTGCGTTCTCGGGCCCATTCGCATCCGACAAGTAGGCTTCATTCATTGCAACACAACGTGGGAAAGCCAGCTTAGAAAGACCAAGCTTACACCGATCCCCTTAAAGTCGGCTTCACTTTTAAACAGAAATGCATTGCTGGGAAGATGTTTTCCAGGGGCAATAAAAGTTTTGTTATAATAAAATGTGAAGGCCCTGGGACCTTTTTTAAATTATTTTATTAATTGTTTCCTATTGCCTTGACGCGCGTGTATGTCCGAAACGCATTTAGCAGGCCAAGTCCCAATTTGACCTGCCGAGGATGCCCGCTCCATCTCGGTAAGATTTTCGCAAGTAAGCTACTCGAGTGAGCCAGTGTTTTTATGGTAGAAATGCTGGCAAAAGAGGTTTGTGTTTCAGTTTCCTCGTAACAGAATTATTTTTTCTCGTACATTGAAATAACAGTCCGACGCAACCATGTCTGTAGGTTGTGCTTAAGTTTTACTTTATCATTTTTCTGACGGATTCCACTGTGAGAAATTCAATTTTTTTCACCAGCACCTTGCACCACAACGAAGGGCCTGCGTGGTCGGGGTGTTTCACAATGATTTTCTCCTGCACTAACACCTGGCACCACGCGGAGGGCCTACGCGGTCGGGGTGGTTGCGGATGATTTTTTTCGCCACGAACGCCAACGCCGGATTTTCTGCGACATGGGGCCCTTAATTGTGCAAGAAATGAGGACGCAATCCTCAGCTATATTTTCCTGGCCAGAGTGGACAGAAAGATAAAGGACTGGTATTAACGCTATTGCGTTAATAGAAGTATGGGGAAATGACATAGAAGAAATTACCCCCTAGAATCACAGCATACACTCATTAACAGTAAACAAATAAAATGCATACCATAGGCTTAGTCAAAGAGACTATTGCAAAGGGGTAATAATGAAAAGCAAGTGGGCAAACATTAGCAGCTTAACTAACCTAACTCTGTAATGATCAACAAAATGTGTCAAGAAGTGGGGGAATATTAACAAGGAAGAGAACAAGGAATCTTAACAAGTAATATGCATAAATAAAAAGCTATGTCAGAGAAAGGTCGGAGACAGTGCTCTCTCTTGTCTCTCCTGTTGTCTCATCTTGGCACATTTAGGTCTGCAAACCTCTATCGTAAGTGTACAGACGAAGACAATACTCGCAACTGAGAATCATAGCAATCATGTTCCACAAAAATTTTACTCGCAATGGGTGTAGCTTTGGCAGCAAGAAAAATTAGTGTTTTCTAAGTTTGTGTTTAAAAAGCATTAGAATGATTGAAAGTTGCAGCAATCTTCTATAAAACTTGTAATTCGAATTCAAAAAAATATTTTTTTCTTCATGCGTATTCAACTGCATTTCTGCAACTCATGCTATTTTACCAAAAGTGTCACTGGTAGCACCACCAAGACAGGCATACTGAGAAAACTGATAACTAAGAGAATGGAAACATATGGTGGTCCTTAAGAAAAGGGAAAGTAAAACATGCACAAGGTTGCATTAGGGTGGCTAGAATGGGGAGGTGTGAATAGCGGCAGCGCTTTCCTTTGGGCGTGCGTGACCCTCTTGCGCACCGATACCACCAGGGGGAATGTGGTGCTGCCACTAGCGGTGCGGTAGGCTAAGTCGAGCCGGCTTCGGCTCGACTCCGTGCCTCTGCTGTCAGTTGGCCTCGTCGCCTGTTTTAGAGTGTTTCTTGCGACGTTCTGTCATTTGAGGGCGAGATGCAGTCGACAGCGAAATGGAAGACTGGGGTTTTGTGCCTGGATGTGACACTGGGTACAGGAAAACCTCAGAAAAAGTCTCTCTTCCGTGCTCCTGCCTGCAAACAAGCGTTTGCCAAGTGGGCTCGAGCAATCCCAAGGGTCAACAAGGCGTTGCAGGAGAACTCGGCAGTTTGTGAAAAGCACTTCGACTCGCGATACGTGAGTCGAAGTGCTTCTACAGCCTAGCTTCTACAGCCTAGCAAGGAGCCCTAAGGATGTGTCGGATGTCCTGGAGTCCTTGTTATCTGTTGAAGAGGTGCTGGCTGAAACAGGAAAGCCAAAGTGAAGACTGCGTGAAGGCTGTGCCAACTGGTGCCATGCAAGTGACTGGACCACGAAAGCTATGTTAAACACCGCAGCGACGCACAGCTAGTTTATTACATCGCAGGTTATGTGGCTAGAAGGCATGTTTCGCCCACACATTGTGAAGACTGCACGACTGCAAAGCAGATGTCTTAGTGATAAAGGCAACATCCTCAAAGAGCTTCCATCAGAGACATCCAAAGAGTGGGAGCTTGGGGGCCTTTTATATTCATCAAAATCATTCTACGAGCTGGTCAATGCCCTTAAAAACAAACCCAATTGTGCATTCAGTTTAACACAATTGGATGCCAAAGTTGTGGCAGAGATTCTGCTGCCCTGACAGCATCCACACTGCCTACTCTCTCTCTTTCCCGTGCCATTACCCATTCAAGAACTTGTCACAATATAAAACTTTTCAGCGTTTAACCTCAATTTGCTTCAAACAGTTAAAAGTTAAAAGAGATATTTTTGTGTACATATTGGTTTGAAGCGTTGCAAATAAAGTTTACAATATAAAGGCTTAGCTGGCGCTTCGATTACCGCTGCTGGCAGTGGCGACACCCCAACAGCCACAGGCGTGGTTGCGTGTAGTAGCAGGAGCGAGAGGCTCTGGTAATAGGCAGTGTGATACATGGTACAACTGTAGCACCACTTTTCAGCAAGAACTCCCTGTAGTAATGAGCACTATAATAAAGGCGCAAGAGTCTCAGTGGTAGTACTTAATGGAAACATGGAGCACAGTAAATAATTTAGCCACCAATATCTGACGTCACATGGGGTGACAGCTTGTTTCATTACAATGTTTCATGGCTGTTTGGACTCATGTAATCTTTTTGCAACTCCTTGCGCCGAAGTAAAATAACTTTTAAAAAAATCACACTTGTTTCTGTTATTTTGAGACATTATCCTTCCATCAGTGTCATAATATCGAAACACATTCCAGATGGTAGACAGTCAAATGGGTGTACTAACAAATAATGTGAAAGCATCGTGGCTCTATAGCATTTCCTTCTTGGCCAGGCCAAGAACCTCTCAGCACTTTTATTCCCGAGCAGTCCTTCTATCCCCTGATTAATGCTACATGCAGCACGCTCTGGTGATGTGACATGCAGAAGCATGTGAAGTGTTTGGACATTGTACACAGTTGGTTGCACATACACTTTTCTTACGAACCTCCTCTGTATTCTTTTTGTGGCTAGTTATTTTGGAACTTGCACAAACAAAAATTTGCATTTCTAATTGACTGCCTTAAATGCTTTAAATTCAGGTTGCAAAAAGCTTTAATCAACGGCAGAAGCTGCCACCACCAGCCATACAACCAAGCACAGACATTGGTCAAGTAGTGGACATGCACATTGATGATGGAGCTGATGACGAAGAGGTTTGCTTTGAAGCTGAAAACATTTCTGCAGGTGAAGTATCCATTCGTTTGTTTACTGATGCTACATTTGACTTACTGCAGTGTGTTGTTAGCTGGTGCAAATTTTTCCAAGTGCTCCCATGTTTGTTCGCATCTCAATGGGGGTGAAATGCGAAAATACCCGTGTACTTAGATTTAGGTGCACGTTAAAGAACACCAGGTGGTCCAAATTTCCGGAGTCCCCCACTACGGTGTGCCTCATAATCTGATCGTGGTTTTGGCACGTAAAACCCCATAATTAAATTTTTTTTCCCCATGTTTGTTGCTGTACATAACAATGCAGAAAAAAAAAAGGCATTTCTAAGACACATGGGGAAATTTTCAATTATCAAAGAGCAAATATAACTAAAATCCAGGTTGAACATGCACGAATAAATCATCCCTGTCTTTTCAGCGCTTCTCAGCTCTAAAGCACAAAATTTGTTATGGGAGAGTCGTATAAGGAATAAGTCTATATTATCTCCCTCAGCTAGTATTCACACCTTTTGAAACATTGCAAGCAGAATCTTTGCAATGCTGGTTTTCGTGTTTTGTTTTGGTAAATCAGCCACTCACAAAATTTCCAATGCCCTTAAATGGCCCTTCACCAGGTTAGGGCTTTGGAAGCAGACAAGCACAGTGCTGACGATCATGTCTGCAAAGTATCAAACCGCTCAACGGTGTGAAAACAGCCGAGATTTTGAACGAAAGCCCTTGCACCCTTCCTCTCAAGGGCTTTCTGCTGGAGAATCAAGGTCATGTGCATAAACACCTCTATGTTAGATGCACTGCCTTTAATGTCACCAATTATGGCATGTGATTTTGGTAAACCACCCAGATGAAGAATGTGTGAAACTGCCACTGGAGGAAGAAAAAAAAGGAAGAAAAGAGGAAGAAAAAAAGGGTGGTGTGGGGCTGGTGGAAGTCAATGTGACGTGCCATCTTGGCTTTGGTACGGGAGGAGAACGCAGGGAAGGAATGTCGCTTGAAGGTGCTAGTCGAGGCACATGGTGAGAGTGTCTATGTTGGCAGTGAAGCTCGCCTCCTGGCAGCATGACAATATGACATTTCAGTTTCTCCTCAAATAATGTATCAATCGACAAAATTCTTGCTATAAGACACTCTCTAGACAGCGGTTAACATTTTCCACCGTTATAACCCACATTTTCGTTGGGGCTTAGTGGGGGGGCCCTTTAATGTTCTTGTGGCAGTGCACTGTGTAAACAAAAATGTGCATTACAAATGGCACTATTTATATATATATATATATATTTTTTTCATTCTGCTTTTGGTGTAGAGTCCCTTTATTTGTGAGTTGAAAAAAAAGACAGCTCCTGATTAATGAAAGCAATTATGTAGCACCGAAAAAAATAAAAACAAGTTAGAGCTTGTTTCATTTATTCTATTGGTTTGTTGTCTTGAGGCTTCGAATGCATGTTCTCTTCTATTACATCTAAGGAGCAGAGTCTAGTGATTTGTCCCAGTTAGCTGCCATGGTGGCCCAGTGGGTACAGGGTTCTGCTGCCAAGCTCGAGTTCTCGGGTTCGATTCCCAGCCTCAGTGATCACATTTTGATGGAGACAAAATGCAAAACTGCTCACATACTTCAATTTAGGTGCAGGTTTAAGAAACTCTGGTAGTCAAAATTAATCCAGAGCCCTCCATTACGGCGTCCTTTATAGCAGACTGTGCAATTTTGGGTCGTTAAACTACACAGTTCTCACTTGACTAGCAACATAGACATGCACATTTCAGTTGCACTCTACTCATTTAGGATGAAGTTAGCGGCAATTGATGACTTCATTGTGTCAGTGTTTTTGTTATAAGTATATGCTTTGTAACACTATATGTAATAGTTGATGTAAATTCAACTTTTTCATTTTTCAAATTATTTCATTTTAACTGCTTTCCCATTGAGTTGTACAGTTCATTCCTGCCCAGTTGAATTCACGTCAGTTGACTCAAAGGAATTCCGGTGTCAAATCAAATATTAAGTGTCACAAAGTTTTTCTTTGACAGGGGGAAGAGTGGATTTTCTGATTGTAACATAAGACAAATGTGCTTCAGATGTGCCGGCTGATACCGTTTTCCATTATGTTAAATTGTAGCACTGAGCGTGTATGGGCATCGTTGATATGATTATTGAATGACAGTTTTACTCAAAAACAAAATTTGAAAACCGACAGCTTCTGTGTCTCTATAAACCAGAATTTTTTTTCACTCTCACACCAATGTTTAGAGCCAGCATACTTAATGTCGACAGCAGTCACAATCTGTCGGCATGACCCAGCACAGGGACTGCAGGTTTGATGACAAGGCAGCTGATGACCAAGTCATAACGAGCGAGCACTGGCGGCGAGCATGCAAGAACAGGCTGAGCACAATCTCAGCCGTTTGTTCTGCCAGTTCCCACCGTCCCAGGCAAAAAATGGCTGCCACCTATAAGCATTGCAAATTCTGTTCCACATTGTTCATTCTGTGATTCATCAAACTACATCACTTTAATTGGGAGCATGGGCTTAGGTAGTAAACCACGCTGTTTTACAGCATTGTTTGCTACCAGCGTGGTATAAAGCAAACAGTGCCATTATAGAAGGCATTCCTTGCAGATTATATTTATATATCTGTAATAACTACTTTTTGTTGTTTTTTAGTAATATGCGAGGACAAATGAATTGATCAATAATTATTATTGAAAGGGGATGGTAGTCCTATAAATGTTAATTCATCTCTGTGGTAGCCACTTATTGAAATTTTGCACAAAAACTTTACAAAATGGGTTTGGATGTAACACAAGTCTATAGGGCACAAATTGCAAGGAATGCCTTGCACAACTTGACCTGCTTTACCCAAAACCACTACACAAATACAGTGCAAGGGTTTGTTTTTCCTGCAAAAAAATTTATCTTTTTTAGTTAACCTATTTGTCCTCAAAAAGTAAACCACCATAACCTGGTGTTTCATGAAACTAGAACGAAACTTAAAAAATAGTACAGTACACCTTAGACTAATGAGACCAACAGTATTTTGTTGCAGTCGTATTGAGTTATTTAGACTGTTTATTGGAGTGTGATTAGTGAGTCTACAGTGAGTCTCGTTATACAGTGTTAGCTAAGGCTTTGCGAAAATGTTTATTATTAGAGATGGGCACAATTTCTGCGAGACGATGGTTCTAATCAAGAAATGTGCACGGAATAAAAGACTGAAAGAACAAAAAGAAAGAAAAAGCAATTAGTAATGCATCATTGAATTCAGACTTTGTACTGATGATTGAGGCGGTGTGACATATTGTGGACGAGTAATTAGGGCACCATGAAGGGTGGTATTATGGTATAATTTATGAAATAAGCATAGTCGTGCAGCTTTACGGCGATATGCTAGAGAAGGAAGGGAGAGTTTCATCGAAGTTTACTAGCAGTTCGGTTATAGTTACAAAAAAGAAAATTGAATTGTATTGCACTACAGTCGAACGCATTTAAAACGAAAAGCCTAAGGCCTCCGAAATCATTCGTTATACAGGTCACTTCGTAGTAAAGGTCGCGCACCGCACAGCATTCGTTATACAGGTCATTTCATTGTAGAGGCGCTCGACTGCAATTCTAATGACATAATTAGATTTTTGTAACAGGAGTCTAATTTCTAATTATTTACATTTAATTATAGAAATTTTACTTATTCATTTTAGGGTGTTGGTCGTGTTTGAAAAGTTGTAGAACATGCTCATAAATACCCAATGAAGTTGTTTCCTTGGCATTATCATTTATGTAGTTCTTTTTTTCCGGGCTCTGAAGAAGCCTGTGAAGTATAAAAAAAGTAACGTAACCTTGCTCTTGTGCGTCTGGGTGGCAGCGCTGTCAATCATGTTTCAAAAGAATGAAGACCGCATGGACATCACAAAAAAAAAAAAAAAAAGGCGGGCGGCCCACAACCTACGACAGTCCTAAATGTTCAGATATAGGCTGATGCTGAACACGAATGGAAACACACTTGTCGGCTTTTTTTAACGGCAGGCATACAGGCTTTGTTCTTTAAAACACAATTGAGAGGGCTGCCATCCAGACACACAAGAGAACAGTTATTTTTTTCATACTTCATGGGCATTCTTTAGAGCCTGAAGAAAGGAAGCACGTAAAAGATAATAGCAAAGAAACAACTTCATTGGGTGTTTCTGAGCACACACTACAACTTATCTAATTATCTTAATGATCGCAATTTAAAAAATTGTCTGAGTAACTCAAGATGACTGCAAACAATATACTGTTGATCCCATTAACCTAAGGTGTACCATTCTATTTTTAAAGTCTCGTTCTAATTATGTGAAACACTCAGTATATCCATTGAGATGAAAGGGACACATGGAAGTGTGCTAAGCACAATATGCACCCACCTAAGACCCTCGCTACAGCTTGAAATGGCTAAGTTGGTTTTGTTGCTTTCTGGAAAGGATGATGGTTCTTTTTACTCTCATTTTAGTGTGTGGCATATACAAAAATAAAATCTGAAGATATATTTTGTAAATTTTTCTTTTAAAATTAGGGCAGGTACTGCAAGTCTGTACCCCCGTGAGCAAAAGTATACGGACCACAGGGTCACCGAAAAAACTGAATTTCTTCGTAATTGACACGCATAAACTGAAATTGACGAGTACACTGGAAAGTTCGCGATGCCAAGTTTAGACTGCAGTCCTTAATTTCGAGTTTTATTCGCAGGCAGTTAAAAAAAATCGGCTTTTTCGCAATCCCTGGTTTGTATACTTTTACTCACGGGTGTACATTATGTTAGCATGTTGCAAACTGCTGGGTGTGAACCTGCAAAGTGTTATGCCAGAACTTTAACCCTCTGTGGTGCCCTTTATATTGAAAATAACTGAAAACATTTATTGCTGGCTCACTGTGCAAGAATAAATTTGTTTATTCCAGAAATGAATGAGAACTTGGTGTGTTAGCGTTTTGTAACATCACACCATGATGTAGTGCAAATCTATGCTCGTCGCTGTTACTAGGTGTGCTCTGAATGCATACCGATGGCCATTTGTAGCAAACTCCGCCATTAAACTGTAAAAATTTATGAACAATCAATCCCAGTTGTTATCGAAGAATGCGCTTAGCATGCTTACGGAAGTGCTTATTTGTCGCACCATGTTGTGCTATGTGTTTTATGGGTTTTATAGGTGAAGTAGGATGGGTGGATTATTTATTCATTTTGTGTGCAGACACTGCATGGGGTTCCAAACTGCTCCTTGGTAGTAGTACCGTTTCTCTCTCATGTACGTGTCTGTGTTAGACGCTGTTTTATACTGCACTAGCTTCGGGGTCGGCCCACTAAAAAGGTTAGGCAGTCGGGTGAAATCGGGGTAAGTTCCTAGAGAATGTTAATGCATTAATAAAAAAAAAAGAATGGACTTCATTGATTCAGAGAAGAGCTAGCCAAATTGGAACATTTAAGGAAAAAGTCCGAATACTAGAACCGCTAATGCATCATGTTACTAAGTGGTCACAAACACAAATGTGAGTGCCTTGTTTTTGTGTGAGAAGCTACGCTTTAAAAACATTTGTGCTTGTATTTGATTTCTACCAGCGTGTATAACTTTACAGAAAGCCTGTAGCTAAGAGACAGCCAGAAATGCAAAAATGTAGGAAACTTACGACTTCCGAAAGAATAAAGCTAAATATTACCATACGGTCACGAACACAAATACTTTATGTGCATTAGGAGTGCCAAGACTTTCTAATGATGATCATGCATTCACCTTTTATTGCTTCTTTTGCACATAACTTTAGAGTTCATGCAGTTAGCAAAAGAAGGCCTGAAAAGAAGATTGCATGTGCTATCACCTTGATTGAAAATTCGTAGGGGCTGCTCCCTAGAGGAGAAAGCCTGAACTAGCACCACTGAAAAATAGGTACCGTATCAAACGTCCACTCGGTGCGTTAGTAAAAAGATACCAGCCTGTGGATCAAGCTGGTTAGAAAGTGGTATGTTACCAGATGGTAACTCTGCCCCATCGAAGGTTAAGAAATGGCTGTGTTTTGACACTGGACTTTCCAGTATCCTGTTTAATTTCTGGAGCACAAAAAAGCCTAACTCACAAACTTTATTCCATTACACATGTTCTCCTGGATAAAGTGGCGACAGCGGATTCACCGACAGACTCAAAGTGTGCCAGCACAAATATCTGCCAAGAATGTCTTGTTCCTGAGCTTCCAAGTGTAGCCTCTGATTGCAACAATGCAGCTTCTTCAAGCAGCAGAGAATCCACTGAACGTGAACAGCCCAACCCAGTAACCGTTCAAAATGGCAGCACCTCCAATTCTGACGACTCCCCATCGGGGACACCAAAAGGCAAGACCCACAAAGTTACCTTGGGAACACCCATGCTCATTGGCTTCAGCAAGTACACGTCACTGCCACCACGTGAGAACTTCGCCAAGGACATGACCGACTACATCCCTTTTGAGAACTTGCCTGGTACCACTGGGAGATATGATAAGCTGCGTACAGTTATTGAGAAAGTGCGTGCTCTACGAGAAGAAAATGAGAAAAATGAGGACTCGTAAAATGACATGAACTTCAAGTTCACAGATTTACATGCAGTGCATGAAAGTATCTTCCAAATAATGCTGACGATAAAAGTCGCCTTGCGACAGTGTTTACAAAAATTAGGACTCGTGAAATGACATGAACTTCAAGTTTGCAGATTTAGGTACAGTGCATGAATATCTTCCAAGTAATGCTGACAATAAAAGTATGTCACCTTATGACAGTGGTGTCAAAAATTGGGACTCGTAAAATGACATGAACTTGAAGTACTTGAACTGTGTACTATCGCGATGGAAAGAAACGCGAACAGCGAGCGCGTGGCCGAAGCATAACTAAAGGTATAGTGCGCACCGTCCAGTCATCACCATAGGTGAGGCGTAATCGTAAAGGCTCATGGGAAATGTCATCTGCTCGGCGTTTCCGGTTCAACCGCTGACGGTTCCGGCGTGCGATTTTCCGTTCACAGGGCCGGTCGCGCTTGCTCTCTGTGCACTTTCATCACAAGGTATTGCCCACGCTGCAAATATCTAGAGCCTGTGACGGTCGCATCGATGACTGACCATTATATCTGAGCATAGGCAGTCATTTAAAATATTTTTTCTATCCGAATCGACCGAACACATGAATTTGCCTTTTGCATGTCCTGAGTGCGCATGCGCTGTACCTTAGCGGCAAGCGCCGAAAACGTTTTGTACGGTGTTGGTGGTTCATGCAGCTGACAACGCACACGTATGCAGCATGTCGAGGACGCGAACTCTTTATTGTCGGCGCTGTGCCGATTGGCGACGCGGTATTTGCGCTGTGTTTCGGTAGAAACTTCAGCTGTTCATAGCGATATTCGGTGAACGTCCGGTACACTGCAATATATGCCGACATGACTCCGATGTTGGTCAGAAGTCGACCTCACGCCGGCGCCAACGCTCGGCCGGCTGTAGTTGTCATACTGTGCCAGTGGGAGACCTATATTGTCATACAAGTATATGACGAAGAAGCGACAGACGACAGTGAGTAATTGTAGTGTGAAGCTTTCGTGCCGACGATTGCCGTGCGACCGGCCGCCGAGTGAGAACATCGCACCGACAACATGAATATCGCCGCAAATGCGCTTGTGCATGTATTTATTGATGCTCAAATTGAGTCGAAACGTGCTTCCGACGCTGATATGCACGATTTCCAGCCATTTACAGCTCTCCACATCAAGTTTGAGGCCGTGTCGATCTCGCTCAGGCAGCTTCATTAGGCCTAACACAGCCTACGAGTTCGTCCGCTACCGGCGGACCTGAAAGGTAGGATAAGCAAGTACGACGAAGGAAACTGCTTATCTAGTTCGGTCCTGACCTTACCGACTTGAAGTGAACCACTCTTAGCATAGTACGATGCACACACAGAGAGTGGGAAGCGGCAACACAGCGCAGTACTAATACCGCGGTACAGGCACCGTTCTTGAACAAAGGCTGTCGGTTCCAGTCGCCGGCGCTTCCATGAACGAAGTGCAACTACAGAGAGTGTATTTTTATGCTGCCAGATTTAGTAGTTACCAAAAACACATTTTGCTTCCTATGCTAAACAGGCAAAAAGGGATGGCCCTTTCGACACTGCATCGTAAGCAACAACACCGCTCGTTGCCACGCGAGTACGGCAGGCGTCGCCATTTCGTGTGGCGGTGCAGCTAGTTGGTCGTTGTTTTTCTATGTGTCCGGGACGTTCATGCTTTCTCGTCTAAGTGTGATCGCTTCTGATCTGTGCATCATAAGTGTTCATATATGCTTTGAATATTTCCTCATTATTTCGTGTGAGCGGTGCACAGTTTCTACTGTACTTGAAGCGAACAGCGAGCAATCGCCGTGAGCGTGCCGATGTAAACAAATGCGCCGTTCTTGCATTGCATAAATACTCTGGGCGCATTGTCGCCCCTTCAAAGAGCTATGGCCACTGTGGTCAAGACTCAGCTATAAAAGCAGTTTTCATCATCCTATTAGCGTACGTACGTTCAGTGCAGTTCTAACAGTGGCAAATGCATGAACTCGGCTGCTATATACGATATGGCTAACCTCCTCTGAGCGGAATCGACCCCAGCTTAAACTGATGTGGGCGGCTGGCGAGTGCTCACGTTCGTGCATTTCAACTTCCGAAGCATATTTGGACTCATATTCGGTACGAATAAATATGAATAACAGGAATACAAATGTAGGTGCTGTGATAATCGCGTTACGGAGCGATGTATTCGTTCAGAGGCACATCGCACGGTGACTGGTTTCGTCGGCATAGCTGCACGAAATCCCGTCGTCATATTTCGACGACTTGCGGTTTAAAGTTGCACCAGAGTCATTGCCGGCCTAGGCATCCTGTCCAACAAGTGGCCACTCGCACAAAACGAAAATTACGACTGACAAATGCACAAACCCTTTTCAGCTTGCTTCTTGCAGCGTGCATCTGCGTCCCGCGGGGCCGCGACGCAGTACAATATATATTGTTTCTCGCGGAGGCCGCTAATTACAGCGCAGCGCAATGCAAAAGGCAGATTAGGTATGCGTGCTGTCGCAGTCGTGGGTTTATCTTGAACGACGAATTGCACTTTCTTGTTCACAAGTGAATTCTGTTCAGATCAACAATGTCAGTGATCTTGTAACAATTCAATCGTGAATATCAGGTTTGTGCTAGAGCCTGTCGTATACACTAACGTGTTTGCCTTTCGTAGTCCTTGAGAAATCGCGTTGAGCAAGCGCCCGCACAGCTAAGAACCTTGACACTCCTTTAAAGAATAAAAAAAAAATACCTTCCACATGTTTAGCTTTTCGAACTTTTACACCATTGATAACGTAGATGCTTGGACAAGTTGGTATGACATATTAGGAATTTTATATCATTTTACAGCGAACCTTTATAGGTTTTGTGACATTTATCATGCATGTGTTATTTTCTAAAATAACTTGCTGTCCACGTTGCTGATATTTCATGGAACATGCTTAATAACCAAACGTTAACCACGCGGTCAGCATGGTTTAAAGATGTTTTAACGTAGTATCTTTTTCTGCAACTTCACCAAAACATGTTATAAAAGCCTAGAGAAATATATACAGTAGAACCCCGCTGTAACGTTTTTCACGGGACCGTTAAAAAAAAAACGTAAGAGCCGGGAAACGCAAGAGCCAGGAAACAGGAAAAATTGAGAAATGGGAGTAGTGTTGAACTACACACAATATTATTTTAATTCTTACGTGCGACAAAAAGTAGTTTCGCCCGACAGCCGAAGTATCGATTGCGATGAGCTATACACAGTAAGAATAGTAGTTTTATCGTCTGTATAAACTTGTAAACATTCGGTTATTAACTAATTAACAAACATGGTGTCAGCGCCCACAGGCGAACATGAACACATCACCCACGGTGAGCGCGGACACGCGCAGTTAAGCGCCGCTGCAGAAGCGAGCGAAGTGACCTTCGTGCTGTTGTCTATCGCTTCAACGCAAAATGAGCGCCGAGAACACGCAGCACGCACAAAGCCACGAGCCGCCGACGCACCTACACTGCGTAGAATCTGCCCCCACGCAGATCGCTTTCAAGATACGGCCCGCGGGACCGCGCGCCGCCGCGCAGTATGATGCCAGAGCACAACGCTGCCCGCTATCCCCCCCTGCTCCCTCGCTCATAGAGGGACACTCGGTAAAAACTGGCAACAGGAAACACGTCACCATATGTCACGCTATACTTTTGACACCGAACGTTAGCTGCCGCGAGCATCGAAAAAAAAAAAAAAAAAAAAGAAAGTGAACTCAAGTTAACAGGCATTGATTTATTTTTTAAATTCTTTGCCGCGAAAACTAAAACGTTTTGCGTATAAATGAACTTAAGCTTTGCGACTTATTTTCCTAGCCTTACCATAGAATAAAGACCAATGACGCGCCAGATACATGCGTCATCCGCCAGACAGTCCCCCCACAGAACACCCATACAAACTTGTCCCCCGAAGCCAGCGAGTGCGGCCACGCGCGCGTTTGAGCGCTCGCCCGCGGCGACCCGCCTGTCCCCTTTTTTTTGTAAAGTAGCCTGGTTTCGTGGGCTCCCGGCGTATGCTTACGTTCCTTTTGCACTGGGACAAGACACCACTGCACTATTGGATTACGGCAAGGTGAGAAATTTGGTTTCACAGTCTACGACGCATTTATGCTTACGGCACGGGACCGAGACTTAAGACCACGGTGTAAAAAGGAAGGTGATCCAGCGGCGGCGCGAGGCGCGGCCACTTAGTGTGACTCTACGCACGCGACTGCCGCAAGGGGCAGCACCTGTTTTGGGGGCCACTATTTTGATCGCTTTGCTGGCGCTTTTATGAGCACGCGCGGCAGAAGTGCTTTATTTCGATCAATATATGTCGTTCGCCTGCTTAAAACGACTCTACTTGGTTGGAGGAACGTCCCTTTATATTTCCGCCGACATTCCGATTGACTCCGACGCCGCGAGCAGCGGTAAGCGCAGCGCGGCGTCTGCTCGAGCAGACGACGCGTTTCTCTCGTGTTCGAAATGACGGTATTTTGACTGTAAGTGGCATGAAACCTTCTAACTGCTCAGGATTTGGCGTGTAAATAACGAAAAATTGCATATCTTTGGGTATGGGCGTTTAAATGCTGACGGAGGTCATAAATTATGCACTGTAGTGCCGCTTCTCCAAGGCCTCCTGAGCCGCTATTCTGGACATTCCGCCATTTTCTTCGAGGCGTGACGTAGGCGCGACGCTTACAAAATGGCGCCGATAGCCCCGTTTCGCTTTCGTAACGTGACGCAAATTTGATGTTTCGCCTAAGAAACTGTAATGTAGGCATTGAACATAGCGTGGTTGATAAAGCAAAACAGTTTTCCTCCCCAGTGAAAATAAAGCAGCTAGCTCAAAGCGTACGACTATTCGATCAAAATCGTTTCTCGCTTCCGTCGTCTGCATGCGCGCAGGCTGTCGTCTGCTTCATTAGCTAGGATGCGTGTCCTCGGGAAACAGAATGAGTCATCGTATATTGGCGCCCACGCGCTTGCTTTCTACCTTGAGACAACATACGCGACCTGCCAGTGATGATCAGCGCCCGCTCTAGGCCGCGTTATCGCTATCTCGTGATCCGCAAGTGACTCAGCCCGACTCGTCTGGCTGAGAAGCGGCCGAATATCATCGATAGCGTTGCGCGCGCCACAGGTATCCGCTTGAGCGACGCAAACGCCGGCACTGCCATCTCTTGTGCACTTCGCTGCTTACTCGCACCGCGAGAGGAAACTTCAAGGCGCCGTCTTGCGTACATTTCTTTTTGTAAATTAAAAAGTCACCGTTCTCATAGCCGTTGATGACGCGAAAAGTCATTAATATTGATTACAATACAAACACAATAGTGAAAAGTGCGAAATGTCGCAGAAAGTTTGCTAGTTTCAACCAATATTATTTCAAATAAACGTGTTTTTAATAGAAATGATGGTTCAAAACACAAATGCCAACACCACCCGAGAGCGATGCAAATGCTATGAGCACGCGTTGTGAACAAAAGATTTTCATCGCCCCAAATGACAGGGAAAATGCGGCGATACGCATGCCTCACCACTGTCATTGCATATGGCCGCTCATTACCATAATTCGCGTGGCTCGTAACACCACAAATTATGGCGGAAAATCTCTGCAATGGCGGCCGAGCGCAACGTCACGCAACGTCAAATTGACGTTTACAAAACGGCCCTTCCTGTGACGCTCTTCACAGGATATTCCTTCAGCCAATCAGCAAGCGGACATGCCGGCTATCTTGGAACGCCACCACATATTCGCGAAATTACAGATGCATTGCACGAGCTTCTCCACGCTACCGTCCACTTTCTTTTTAAGCTCTAAAGTCGCAATAGAGGTGCCAAGGACCACAAAAAAGTATTAGTCGATAAAGTTTGCAGCTCCACGTCACGTTTCATCATTCTGACGAAAACGCAAAATTGCATTTAGCAAAACTTCCGTTTCCCGGCACAAATTTCAAAACACGTGACCTCCGGACAGCCGATGAGACAGCCAAGATGGCGGATAATGGCGGCCGTGCAGCCGCCATGCGTGTCCAGAATAGAGCCCCTGAACACGTGCTGCCCCTAGCGGCGGCGCTCACTTCCGGTCACACGAAGTGGCCGCTCTCTCGCCCCAGCGTGGGTGCGCCGTCGGAACACCTATCTTCTTACACCGTGCTTAAGACGCAGTTAGCGAAAAACAGCTCGGCCGTCCTGGCGCAGTTAATTTGAGTTAATGAATCGTGCTGGGACATGTTTCCGAAGCTTCCTAGGGGATTATTGTAACTTATTTCGGTTCTGTTGAGGCACGCTGGCCGCACAGCGCGCTGTGACGCAGTTAGCGATAAGCAGCTCGGCCGTGGTGATAAAGTTTGGCGTGTAATGAATCTTATAGAGGGTCAAGTTTGTGACGTTTTTTGTTTCGGTACTCACGCCTGTTGAAAACGCGATGGGCGATTGCCAAGAGTGATAACATGGGAGTGTGCTGCTGGCGCCGGCAGAACGTGCGAAAGATAACGCCGAGGAACATATCACACTTGTAATTCGAAAATTCCGTCTTCTAAAGGACTGAAAACAGGCTTTGCACCCACGCATTTGTCTTGAGTGCCTGTTGCGTCCGTCTCTGTGTATGTCACGTACCGTCGCATAACCTGAGGCCAAGTTGTGAAAACGCGAAGTCGCCCGTGTATTTGTGGTGCCAAAGTGCAGGAAATAATGCCCGGAAAGGGGGGAACGCTTGGAAATCAGATGTTTTCATATATGTTTGGGATGAGTCGGGTATTTTCTACGCCATGTATGTAAAAGCGAATTGCTTTTGTTTGTAATGCCGCCCATTCACCGCTTTCGCACGTTTCGCCTCTACACGCAGTATTCCTATATCTAAATACCAAAATGACTCATGCTTGTAACATGCTTGTAATTTACTTTTTTTTTTTTCAGCTGGTGCCGTTCGGTGGAGTTTCGTACAGGAACTACTGCCTTACCTGCTGGTGTCACAACGTTGGATGAAGGCACAAAAAGCGCGGAACAAGCTTTTATATAGAGCAAAATAAATATTTCCTCATTGCACAAAAGGTCTTGCGTCTACTTTGTGAAATTGCACGTGGCACAGATTCGATGGGACTTTACGAGATCGTTCGCAATCATTTTTACTAAATAATAAACCGATTCTGCACGCAGAGCAAAAAAAAAATAAAAAATAAAAGGACGGGGGGGGGGGGGGGGGTCGCAGCCGGCGTGCTAGCTTGCGTTCAAAATACGCGCGCCCAAAACCGAAACCGGAAGTGATGTAAGTGATCGACACCGACCGCTTGGCACGCTGCAGTCAATTCGGCTGCTGGGCCCTATGGGAGTGTCCCCTCTTGTTGAATTCCTTTCTCTATGCCTCGGTGGTGCCTCGAGCGCAACGGAAGGAGGCGCGCTTCTTCCCTGCCTTTCTTTCGCGCGCGAGACGCGGTCGTCGGCTCCCCTCTCACGCTTTCACTTGCACATTCAGCATACGGCCGCGCGGCTTCCCTCGCACGCTTTTACTCGCACATACAGCATACGGCGCGCGGCGACGTATGCTGTATGTGCGAGTGAAAGCGTGCGAGGGGAGCCGACGACTGCGTCTCGCGCGCGAAAGAAAGCATACGGCGCGCGGCGACGGCGTTATCGCACTTGGACTTTATACGGAACATCTATGAGCCAAAACCAATTTTAGGGCCACAACGCGTCATAGACATCATCTTTAGATGGCAAAAGCGGATATCAAAGGCCATACTTGTGCTGGCGGAAACCGAAAATACGTAATAAATGTCGCCCCCAGCACTTCGAGCGGCCGCATTAATGCCATCGTCAAGCAACCAAGCCAAGCGACATGAAAAGTCAAAATGGCCGCTCGGGCCGGCGCGGTGTGGCAGTTCGCAACGTATGATGCGGGAACGGTCCCACAGTTGCGACGTAACAGCGGGGTTACCAATGCATTGGGTTCTATGGGAACTGTGCCGGGACCGGCCGAAAACGACGTAACAGCCGGGAAAACGCAGCACCCGGGAACGTAACAGCGGGGTTCTACTGTAACACATTTTAACGCGATCAAAGCTGCAGTATACCCCTTGTGTTTGGGATACTTTGTGATGGTTATGTAAGATATGGAACCACGTGCACCCAGGATCTCTGCCAGGGGGGGGGGGGTTGAATTTTTGTGGTGGGGGGGGGGGAAAGCAAGCACTTAGCATAATATGCAATTTCCTTGTATATTAAGCCAGAAAAATTCAACAGCAAATAAAATGCCTAATAATTATAATAACTCCAAGGATGATGTTTATTTCTTCAGCATTTTACTCGAAAGTAATTTAAGTGTGAGTAATTAAGACAGTGTTAGAGTGTTTTTGTTAATCAGGAAAATTCGACCTCAAGCCACCGCCTGAATTGTAATCACAATGTGAACAGAGCACTGAAGGTACACGTTGGACTGCTGGGGCTGGACGCGTGGGTGGGGGTTACAACATCCTACCAAGCAGTGATTCTGGCGCAAGACTTGACACGACTGCACAAACCAGCTATTAGACTGTTTTAATATTGCGGAAATGGCACCACACTAAGCGTAAAAAAATAGCGGGGTCAGACTGCGCATGCTCAGAACGCTATTTACTTTTGCGCGTAGCGTGCGTCCGCTGTTTTTCGAATATAGCAGAGACGCTAAACGCTCGTTAAATTTTTAGCATTGCAAACATGGCGGCACTCTCGGCCCGAGCGCTTGACATGCAGGCTCGTTTCAAGGCTTGGCATGGATCCACACGGCTTGTTTGGTTTGCTGCTACACGGCCGGGCTCGACTGGCGCGCGCGCTCGCTTCTTACGGCCTTCTCACCCGTCGGGGAAACAATGGGAGAGTTTCTCAGCACGTTTCGCCACCCGTCGGCGGTAGGGGCGCTGCGACCCTGACCCTGCTCCGCGTACATGCGCTTGCCTTCGCGCTCGCACGATCGTTTTCCCGCGCATTTTATTGCGATAGCAATTATATGGACACTCAAAAGCAGATTTCTGCCGTCGCCGTCGCCGTGAGGTTCCGTATGACGTCATTTGGAGAAGAAATCGTCGCCGCGCGCCGAACGCTGTATGTGCGAGTGAAAGGGCGCGAGGGGCGCGTCTTTCACGGGGAGTGAACGCACGGCGGAGAACAAACGCGCGTTCTGCGCCGTGCTCGCTTAAGGGCTGCAGAAGTAGGCGTCTCTTTTCTCCTTTACAATCACCATATATGTACAGCAAACGCGCCTTCTTCCGACGCGCGAGAGGCCGTGGGGGAGGGGGAGGGAAGGGAGGCGACGTTTAGCTGCGGCACGAAGTGCCTATTTATATCAAAGGCTCCGGCAACAGTCACCAACGCCGCACGCATTTTGAGCGAACGCGGGCAAAACGCCGATGGCGTCAACAACAGTTCTGCGCGTTGCCGATGCTGCTGCATGTCCAAATTTATACAGCTGATAAAGCTAATATCATTACTCCGTATAGCTCTCTACAAGTTTGCTATCGCAATTGATGCTTCGCCTTTCAGGCGAAACTGCGACAACATTTATTCGGTGCTCTGTCAGTGTCGTTCAGTATGAAGTAATTTGTGGGCTCCGCGCCCAGAAGGACACTAATAAAGTTCTTCATCCATCCATCCATCCAACCTGAAGACGGCGTACAGCCCTTAGTACGCGCGGCCACAGCCAAGACTTGGCGCCGTTCATTGCAGATCGGTATATAACTGCTGTGTGATGGTGTATTGCTGTCTTCCGTATTGCAAGTCGCGTTCCGGGAAAACACCCGGTGTTTCTTTTCACCAGTTCTCAAGCAATGAGTTTCAAGCCCGAGTTTCTAGCGCTTTTGGACAAGATATTTGGACAAGATAGCATCAACTAATAAAGGGGAATTATAAGATGGACATAACAAAGATCGTAGCCTTCTCCTCCGGATGCGCTACTCGGCAAATACATAATTTCACTATAACTCCTTTTCCCTCACGCAGCAACTCTTTTAAGTATTCTTTTTTTACGCGCACAGTAGTGGACTGGAACTAGCTAAAAAAATGAAGTCGTCTCTGCGCCAACATTAACTTCTTTTTTATAATGTTTACAGTGACATTATTTTGTTTGTGCCATGTTTGCAGTGACAGTGTTTTACTTCTTTAGAGTAACGTTGCGTGTGCACAACCTGTACGCTTTGTATTTATTCAAATAACATTTTTCTTTATTACCGTGTGCATTTTCTGTACATAACAATGTATTCGTTATGCTTGTACCACCCTGCTAAAATCACCGCATGGTGATTGCAGTATTTATAAAATAAAAATAAATAAATAATAGCGTTTTTTTTTTCGATAAAGCCTCCGAACACCTGCCACGCAGGAATGAACTACAAGTACTCGAAAGAGCAGTGCAGCCCTATTTACAACGCGCTCTCATCTTGAGCTGCCCTGAAGGTGTTGACGACAGTCATGCGATACGATCCGCAAATCTAATTACCGAGAAGTTTCTGAGAATACTCCTTGTAAATCAGTCAAACCAACTGACTGAAGAAAACAACAAGCCTTCGGCCTATATGTACACAAGCCGCCAAGGAAACCCTTCAGATTGTAATTGTGAATAAGACACATTTGTGAGCTACTGTGCCCGCAAGAGTTTTCGCCTGAAAGTATGGCAACCATTGTAAGTGCCATACGAGCAATAAACATTTATTTTCTTTCCTCAAAATGCATTTGATGGCGGAGAGCTGTTCTCCCGGCGCATGCATCCCCAGTGAATTTAAAGAAGCTTGATGTATTAATACAGTTACACTGCATCCATTTATAAGAAGCCTAGATGAACCATTTACGAGTCCTCTACAATTAGGCGACTTGTTCTTGAATGCACGGTGAGGTAAGAAGCGCGCCCGACCCAATCTTCCAGCGTTGCGCGCCTGCACAGATCAGCTGGGAGCAGCTGAGCAAGATGATGATGATGATGATTTATTGGCATCCCCTTTGAAACGGGGCGGCGACAAATAGTCACCTAGCCTGCTTGATTTAATCAGGTATACTATACATGTTCTTTATCTTGCATTTTTGTATACCTATCATTATTTTTCTTTTTCAAAAATTTACCTTGTACCGCTGCCTATGATTTTAAGAGATCAGGTCGCATCCATCTTTTCCCTACTTTTTTTCCACCAGTACTCTAATCGTCTCTTGCTGATCTCTACGGCTGATCTGTTTATGTTTCCTTCCACTTTAAACCCAAGCGCTTCTGGGAGTTGCACGTTACCTACGGTTCTCGCTGGGTGGATCCCGTCGCATTCCATTAGGATGTGCTGAGTGGTCTCTGGATCTTTACTGCAGCATACACATGTCTCATCTAATTCCGAATATTTGTTCCGATATGTTTTCGTCCTTAGGCAACCGGCTCGAGCCTCAAATAGCAAGGCACTGCCCTTTGTGTTATCGTACAGAGTTTCCCTTCTAATTTCTTTCTTCTCATTCTTGTAAATCTCCATTGTCCTTTTCGTTTCCATTCTTTGCATCCAATTCACGGTCTCTATTTCTCTCACTTTCTTTCTGATGACCCCTGGTTGTCTATTTACAGTTTCGATTATCCTGTACTTGGTTGCCAACTTCCTTGACCTCTTCCTCCATTCTGTGTCCACGCTTTTCATGTAGAGATACTTGAGGGTGGGGTCGCAGCGCCCCCCTCCAAGCAGCGGCGATAGGCATGAACTAGCCCCGATGCGAAGGCCGTAAGAAGCGAGCGCGCGCGCTGGTCGAGCCCGGCCGTGGCTGCTAGTTGCTGCTTTGACTACTCGCAGCTAGATGGCGCAGTGAAGTTTTGCGCTTAGCGGCGCAGCGTTGTCTTGCGCTATACTAAAACTATATCGAACAGCGTTCCGCAAAGATTTAGCGTGCGCATAATTTAGCTAACGCAAAAAATTTCCGCAATACTAAACTCTCTATTATGTCTGTGCGGAATGGCATTGCTCACTTGAATGCGGCAGCAGTTTCATCCAAGTTTTTTTTTTTTTTTTTTTTTTTTTTTTTTTTTTTTTTTTTTTTCCTTGCGTGTTTGTTCAAAGTGTGGCGTGCGCTTGACTTTAAATCTTGCGTGACGCACGGCTTTCATTGGCGAAAGGTATGAGTGCAGGTTTTTTGTTATCGTGCAAGTTCACGGCTGTGGCATCAGACGCGCTGCGTCTTGTCGCGACGATAAATGCGGAAGGTTCCGGGAAGAAATGTCGCGCTACTTTCGTTCACGCTACACAGGCTCGAGTGTCCGATGAATTCGCGAGTCAAATGTTTGCTAAATGATAATGTGTGGTAACGTTGTCTGATAACTGTTGTATATGAATACATGGTGTCGCCCAAATTTCGAATGATTTTTTGAAAAGGTTCTGCATATGTTGCTATACATTACGACTGTGTGCTGGCCATAGTGTTTTTCATCCATTGAAACAAGTTTTGTTTGGTCAATTATATTGGTAGCATTATTCTAGACGAATAAACGTGAAGTTGCTTTTGAAACCTCTGTGGCACTGTCATTTATTTCCATCCTATTCGCTCACCTTCCTAAAGAACCTACTAGAGGAATTTACCGTCAATATCAGCCTAATTATGATCACATTAAGACACACGCCACTTTTGCTGTTTGCAAACGGCTTCCGGTTTGGCTCACTGATGTAGTCTGCTAAATATAGCGAGTAAGAAAGGCAATGGTGGTGATATAGATGCAGGAGTGCGCTTGTGATCCAGCACAGTAGACTGATAAGGCCCATGACCGGAAGTTTCTTAAGGGCCACACTATCACAATCGTCTATAGGACCGGCCAGGATAACATGAACACCTAAATGTATTTCTTTTTGGGTCCCTTAGGGACACCATAGAGAAAAGTAATTTGAGCTGTATTAGTAAATTAAGTCGGAAAAGACTCAAAAGCGAAAGATAAGCGACGTCGAAATCTATGACGTGACGTCATAGATTTTGATGCCATTTGCTTGAGCCTAGTAAACTTTTTATCAGTAAAGATTAGTTGTATCGTATTCTGAAAGAACTAAAGACTGAACTTGGTAAGTTTCAAGAACTTTTATTGAGCCACAACAGCTCAAATACAAAAAAATTTAACTTTGACCTTCATTTTCTCTCCTAATACTCAACATATTACTGCAAAATGAACAAAAATATTGTTTTCAATAAATGCTTGATTAGTCTAAACAGATTTAGTGTCCCTTTAAAGGTGTGTGCTTACACCAAAGAGATTTTAATCCCAGCCTTCATGCAGTGGCCCCCAGAAAAAAATTGCATGCTCAAGGGAACGCACTGACCGATTCACTAGCCCGAGGGATTGCTAACTGGGCAGACTTGGGATTGAGAAGGTCCTGGGGAATCAACCATAACCTCAATCCAGCGAATGCCCAAGAGATTCTCGCTCATCAGCTCACAACCAGAAAAAAATACCCATCACCCACAACTCAGTGGAGAGGAAGCCGCCAGCTGGCATAAAATTACACCCTACATTAAATTAAATCTTAAATTACAAAATGCCATGTTTCCCACTCGCTACGGGGCCGACTGCCCGTGGTACGATGGCATAGCAACACTACAACACATTACATGGGATTTTGAATCACACTTGTTTAATAACTCAGGCCACACAATGGAGCAATGGGAGGCACAGTTAACCAGCTCAGACCTGGCGGGACAACATTCTTTCATAACCCAGGTCCAGCAGGCAGCCGAGGCCAGTGGGGCCCTGGACTAAAGAGTTTCCAACCATTCCACCAAAATCCTTTTGAACAATAAAAGTTTCTCTTTTTCTGTCTATCCTTCTCTCTCTCTCTCTCTCTATGCATAAATGAAAGACCACGGGTGGTGACACCTGATCAGTGACACTAAAGAGCAGAATTAAGTTTAGACTGGTAAATTCTACATTTGGAGCTCTTACTTTCATTTATTTGGCCGCAAAGCATTGATTACTAGTGGAGAAAACTTAAGCCAAACTTCACTGTCTTGAATTTTACGCTGAAACAATCATGTCACTATGTCAGTGTGATGTCATGGATTTCAAAATATTGTTCGTTTTTGGGGCAGGAAATGACTTGCTGGATTGAGTTGGTTCCTTTACAATTCGATATAGCCCTTCTTACTAATAAACTAGATCTGAACAGATGCCCAGTGAACCATTAATGTACCATAGATGTCCATAGAACATCATGTTTGAGACATTGCACACGTCCTATAGATATCTATATTTCTCCAAACAACGTTACAAATACGTACCATGGATAATCTAAGTCCCATCCAGATCACGTTGCTCTAACGTTGAAAGGATGTCGCAGCTGGACATAAGTAACCTCTAATAGATGTTCTTTTTTGGGACGTAGGACGTCCATAGAACATCTATCGGATCTTTCCTGCTGTCCCTATAATGAGCTGTATACCTGCGAGTGCCACAGTAGATGTACTATTGAATACAAATGAAATACGAACAGCAGAGTGTGTGGCCAAAACGTAACTAAAAGCACAATGTGTGGCGTCGGCCAGCGATGATTGTACACATGCATGTGGTTTCGATGCAGAGTGCGGGGCTGCTTGTCCTAGTGCGTATTACGTCACCTGTATTTTCTTGGAAGCTTGTATTCTCACCCCGCCATTGCAGTGCCATTCCTATCTGTGATTACTTTTAAGGTGGCTAGCACTGTTGTTGCGCATCCAATGCAATACATTTTTCGTGCTATTCAAATTACGATTAGACACTGGCAGCTTTGATGGTGGTAACAAAAGCAAAGCAATGCACGTTAGCAAGCTGGGTGCATGCCAGCTATATCACGCTACAGATGTAGCGATGGTGCTAGTCACCATAACAGTGTACTGCCAGGTGGGTATGGCACTGCCCGAGGAGAGATGAGAAAACAACTTTCGGACAAAATACGGGTGACGTTTATCGCAATAGGGCAAGCAGGGCTGCACTCTTCCTTGAGAACTATATCCCCACGCACGTGCACAACGACAGGCCGACGACATTCACCGTATACCTTTAGTTATGCTTCGGCCACACGCTCCGCTGTTCGCATTTAATTTGTCATCGGTGGTACATCTGCTGAGGCACACTAATGACACAGTTACCCACATTGTCGGCATGTAGCTGGTGACTTTGCTTGAAATGTTTTGTTAACGTGTAAACGTGTGAATGTGAAAATATAAACTGCAACACTTAAGGTGAAATCCTTAGATGGCTCAATGGTCGAAAATCCGATGTCCAGCGTCGCAGCACCAAAATTCAATGGCATCAAAATTGGGGATTGAACCTTCGACCTTTGGTGTTAATTAGGTCAAAGCGAATTAAGGCACAGTTCATTAAGATAGAGTTAATTGAGGCACTCTAACCCACGGCCTTTGTTGGGAGTCGAAACCACTTGGAGATATGGGCGAACCGGCCACATCTCCAAATTATCTCCAAGTTGGATTCCAATTGACATGGTGAAGGTAGAGTTGAACCCACTACCTTGGGTGTTCATTAGAGCGAAGTTATTTAAGGCAAGTTAATTACGGCAGAGTTAATTAAGGCACTCGAACTCTCGAACTTTGGTGGAAGTCGAACCCACGACTTTCGATGTTAATTAAGACAAAGTTAAGATACAATTAAGGCACTCAGACCCTTGACCTTTGGTGGGAGTAGAGCCCGCAACCATTGGTGTTAATTATGACGAAGTTAATTAAGGCACAGGTAATTAAGGCACTCGAGCCCACAACTTTGGTAGGAGAAAACAATAGAAGTAACAACGCATGCGAATGACAAATAATTTAATGAATGCTTCATGAGTGCGCAGGCTTCTGCCTTCATCCTCTTCAGTGTTCGCTAAAGTGACTGTCAACTTTTATATATAGTTCTAGCGCTCATCAAAATGCAAAAACTGTGATGAGAAAACTGTAAATCCGCATTTTGATCATTATGCATCATTACAAATCCTGCAATGGATAAATGAAAAATAGTGAGTTCAGTAAGCACTAGGTAAAGCACACCTGTGAAACTCACAATGTCATACCAATGTTACTTTTTTATTTATACAACTGATAAAGCTTTATTACAAAAATGATCAGCCCCCAGCCACGCACATGTATGAAATTATTCATTACATGTTCTCGCTGTACACAAACAGGTTAAACGCGGATCTAAAAAAGAAAAAAAAAAACACGTAATCAAAAACAGATTCTTGAAAATTAAACTTTATTAAAACACAAGTAACGAGTAGGCACAGTGCCACAATTATAATTAAAAAGAATAAAACTGATTAGTAAGAGGTAGTATCACATACTAATTAATGACAAAAAGTGCATGGCCTGCTTGCCAGCAGCTGCTTCTGGGGCCACCGGATTCAAGATAGAAAGCCAGTACTTTCTAGCTGCATTGAAAAATATATGGTAAAATAAATTCCACGCAAGCAGAATCCAGAGATGGAATGTTCATCTTGATAGGCAACTTGGTCAGGCAGCTTCTCAGATCACAAAAGTGCCAATAACATAATGCTGCCAGGGACTTAGATATAGACATTGCAAATGAGAAATATCCCTGACACTTGAAGAGGAACGCCGGAAACCAAGCGATACAAACATGTGCGAAAATTAACCATCAAAACATTGCCTCCAGAACATTCCCGTAAGCGCTCCGCAAGGCGAACAAACGTACCACAAATAGCAGTCAGAAGCACAGCTCTAAATTTCAGCACGCAACTGTACAGTTCTGCCTAGTATATACGTACAGTACTTGGGCCATGGTCAACCGCACAAGAGTCGAAAAGACACAAATAAAGCACACGCTGCTCGCGCCCGTTTCGGAACATTGCTGCGCACTTGCATCGAGGCGCGTGTTGCTGATCTGATATCAGTGGCGATGCGAAGTCAAAGCTATTGCGAGTTCAAGCTTCTTTTTTTCTTTATAAACTGTCGTAATACATCAGCAAGTTAAAGGTTACGTATTTTCAACAGTGTACTAATAGATATAACTGAAAAATAAATTATCTTTGTATGAGAAAGAAAATGACGTAACCGAGACCGAAAGCATAGCGAAAATTTGCGCGCGGTGTCCAGCAGCAACGTTACTAGACCTCCAGCAGTGCGTGCAAAGGTCGTGCTAAATTGCAAAATAATTAATTTAATGCTTTTGCTCTCCTAGCTTCCCATTGTTAGGCATTAGAGACAATTTGCTTGTATTTCTGCGGCATAGTGCGTGCATCGACTCATAACGCACAATGTACGATCAATGCACGAGAGCTTTGAATGTGCAAGAGATGTCCAAATCATAAGGACATTCGACGTCCTCTGGATGACCCTTGACTGCCACGTACTAGTCGAACATACTATAGATGTAAACTGGACGTCGTTAAATGTCTTGGATATTTGGTCTTTTGTGGTACATCCAATGGATATTTGTGGTTCACTGGGTGCTGGGCAAATCCTTGATGTTGCAGTGAGGTAGTGCTGGAACTACAGAGCGGCAATTCAACCCGTTTTCCTTTTTTTTTTTTTGTCTTTTCTGACTAGCCAAGCCTCTTACTGTAATAGTGGCTATTCCACCTATTACAAAAGCGTAATTTACTAATACAGCTTATCTTAATATTCCTCTTTAGGGTGCGTTCAGATAAGTTTGGCCACGCATGTCCGGTGAGCATTTTAAATTTTGATGCAAACATATTTTGCAGCTCGAGTGGCAAGGACAACGAAATCTTAGTTTTGCAAGAAAAATATTTGTCTGCGACAAAAATATGGAAGCGCCTGCGCCTGGTCAGTCACAAGTGCTTTCTGCGGGTTTTCGTGAATCTGCAGTTTGGTTAGCTTCCAAAGTGTTTAAAAAATATTTAGTGATAAAAATGCAGGTCAATAGCATTGATTACCATGAAGCATTACCACTACGATATGGAGGAAGAAATAGCAAAAACGGAACATTGCATAATATTGGCCAAAGTCCAGAATTTTTTTTTCTCCACACTAATTAAGAGAACGGTTTTGAAATTTTGTCTGAAACTTGAGGCAAATATCTATTCCCTGGTCAGTACTTAAATATTTTCGTCAACGGACTGCGGCCTATCAATGCCGTTTTTGGCCAGTTCGCCTCTCGTCAATGCTCCGCCACTTCTGGATGCCGTAGTTTTTTCCGTCTGGCAACGTGGGACCGAGTCAGCTGAGCGGGCAGTACAAAAGTGCGCGCATTCCGACGCCACCCTGGGCCACGGCACCGTCACTGTGATCCTACGCTCACCGCTGATGTTTGTACAGGTTAGCTACTATGATGCTTATTCCTATCGTGACGATGATGTCTGTCTCTTAGCGGTGTCGTGGCCACCTCATGTTTTGAAAAGTGTTCGCGCTTCTGTATTGTATCTGTTGTGCTTGCTTGTTCTGGGGGGCGATGTCGAGCTTAACCCGGGACCCATGACCAAGGCTCAAGAGGAAAAGCTAGACCTTGTGGCTGGCTCTATCTTGCGTGTTGAAGCTAGCAATTCAGTACTTCAAGAATCGGTTAAAAAGGTGCTTCAAAGTCACTTAGAGGTAAAGAATGATTTAGAAAAACTGACAAAGCGTGTCCTTGATCTAGAGCAGAAATTTGCTGCAGCCCCTAGTGCTCAGTCCATCGCGTGCAGTGACAACGGTCTCGTAGGTGTACAAGAAAAAATTTACGACCTGGAAAATCGCTCTAGGCAGTCTAACGTTCTCTTTTATGGCATAACAGATTCGGCGAAATCTGAAACGTGGGAAAAGTCAGAACGACTCGTAAATAATTTCTGTACCGAAAAACTTGGGCTTACCGTGACGTCAATTTCGAGAGCACATCGTGTGGGCCGCTTTTCGTCGGAGAAGAAGCGGCCTATCATAGCCAAATTCTTCAATGAGAAGGAAGTCGAAGTGGTTCTGAGCCGCGGCTTTAAGTTGAAAAACACCAGCTTCAGCTTCGTTCTGTTGCTGCTGCTGACTGCTGCGTTCGACTGCAGCGTTCGATTCCTACGTTCCTGCGTTTGATCCCTGTAATAACATCTCCTGCTTTGGGGGCTTGGGTCAAGTATCGGGTGGTATTTTCTTTGTTCACCTTGATCTTACGTTACTCTTTTTATTTCCGTTTGAAGAATTCTTATGTGTTTTTGAGTTACTCAGCCTTGCTTCATGTCTGTCTCATCACCTGGCCTCGGGGCTTCCCCGTGGTCAGCCTCGGTGGCTCCCCAGGAGCTACCGCTTGAGTTTTTTCTCCGCAGTGGAACCGGCAACGTTCCCGTGGCCATGGTGCCTACCGATGGGGGTATAATTAACATGAAAAACCCGAAGACGATTCAGGTGGAGTTGCAGAAGGCGTCAACTCACTACCGACAGATCACTGAGGTCCGCCAGTTCGGCAAGGGAGGTATTTTATGTTGCTCGCCAGACCACAACTGTGCCAAGGAACTGCTCAATTGCCCAACATTCGCTTCACATCCGGTGAGATGTTTCGTCCCACCACATCTTGCATGCTCTAGAGGCATTGTACGAGGTGTAGACGTCAGTTTAACCCCTGAAGAGATTTTAGAGATGTTTTCGGTGGCTGGTGTCATCTCCGTTTACCGGTGTAGCCGAGTGATTGATAATAAGAAGACTCCAACTGAGTCAGTGATAATCACATGTGCTGGTACATTGCGACCGACAGAAATCAAGGTCTGGCCCCTTATATATAAGGTTGAAGCTCTAGCTCCACGCATTCTACAATGCGCCAACTGTTGGCGATTCGGTCACAACGTGAGGGGCTGCAGATCTGCGCCACGTTGCCGTAATTGCGGTGACAACCACAATTTCACTGATTGTTCATCCGAAGAAGAGAAATGCTGTCTCTGTAGTGGTGGTCACCCCGCTAACTACTCGAACTGTCCTGCGAGAACACAGGAACTTCAAATCCTGGAAGTAATTGAAAGGAGACGTTGCTCACGCCGTGATGCTGTTGCTGAGGTCCAGGGAAGATCTAAGGGATATGCAGGAGTGACAGCCCGTCAACAAATGGTTGCAGACTCGACCCTTTCCGATGCTATTGCGATAGCTGTCGAAAAAGCGCTCTCAAAGGCTATGGAACGACTAACATCAAACCTATCGGAGACTCTAGCTCATGTGATGACATCACAAATGATTCAGCTTTTCAGTTCTGTAACGAGCCCTAACACTAGCTCGCAGATTCCTACAAATCCCATTACATCGAACGCTGGGCACCTAATAGATCCCTCGCCAGTCATTGCAGAAAGCACTAAAAATGCAAGACCATCAACTTCAACTCAGCAGACCGACAACGGATGCTTCTCTGGATCAGTGTCGGAAAACAACCAGGACGTAGAAATGGATCTTCCGACGCTTAAACGCACAAGATCACCTAATGATAATTCATCCACCTCTGTCCCGCACTCCAAAACCAAAAAAATTGTTAAAGATAACATTTCTAAATCCGATGCTAACCCCAATTCTTCAAGTTCTATCCATAAATCAAAACCCGCAAAACACGGTAAAGACAGTCTTTCGAAGAAAGATTTTTTAAAAGACAGTCTATTAGAGCAAGTGATTTCTACAGTAGGCATTAATTCATCATAGGTGTTTTAAAGGTATTACAGTGGAACTGCCGTTCCATTATTTCTGCAGCCACAGATTTAGTATATTTTTGTTCTCAATTTTCTCCCGACATTATTCTTTTGCAGGAGACTTGGCTATCACATGGCCAAGATTTCCACATAAGAAACTACCGTTTATTTCGATTGGACCGTCCATCCAGAGGTGGAGGACTCGCTTTCCTGATAACAAATAAAATATGCCACAAAGCAACAATATCATATCAGTATATGTCTACGGAGTGCGAGATACTAGCAATAGATGTAACTATTCCTGGTTGTTCTCCGTTTTCTTTAGTTAATACATATTTTCCTGCAGGTGTTCAAGATATTCGATACCTTAATAACGTTGTCAAATCTTGTAGGAAAGAAATTGTGATAGCGGGAGACTTTAATTCACACCATGTGGCTTGGGGTTTCCGAACAGACTCATGTGGAAAAAGATTATCGGACTGGGCAATTAATCAAAATTTTTGTTGCTTAAACACGAAAACAGTTACGTTTATTCAAGGCCGTTATAAATCAGCATTGGATCTAACATTTGCCAGCGCGGGGATGTGCGTGACTTCCTGGTCTACAGTCGACTCTGCTTCAAACAGTGACCATCTACCCATTAGATTTGATATTCTGTGCCCTCTTACTTCTTTAGAGTCTCCGGCGCGAATTTTTGTCAATTACCAGAAATTTCAGAGTGTATTAAAAGCGACCCTCAACTCCCAGATAACGGTGCCGGATGACATCAAAGCCATGAGTCTTTGCGCGGTATTAAAAAGTTCATATAAAAGATCTCAGTTCAATATTAACAAAGATAAACGTACCCACTCTCCTTGGTGGAATTCGGAGTGCACGCGGGATTATAGAAGACGAAAAGCCGCTTGGAAAAAACTACTTTACAATCAGTCTCCGAGTAACTGGAGTGATTATAAGTTTGCAGCTGCCACATTCAAAAGAACTGTATCGAATGCCAAAGACGAATATGATAAAAAACATCATGAATTCCTCTCTAAGCCTAACAACAAAAAAGCACTGTTCAGATTCCTTCGGTATAGAAAGTTCATACCGACATCAGCGAATACTACATCGATAATTCTTTCACCACGTGAGACAGCTGCTTCATTAGAATTCATAGGAAAGGGATTAGCTCAACGCTTAACATCACGTTTGCCGAATCGACAATTAAGACCTCCCATCGCGGATGACTTTGTGGAAGTCACAGTGTCGGAGCTTTCCAATATCGTTAGATCTTTGCCTGCCTCAGCACCAGGTCCTGATGGCATTTCCAATGCCATGTTAAAAATTTTGTTTGCAATGTCTCCTGAGGAACTTCTAAACACCGTGAATTATTCTCTAAAAAATGCTTGGATTCCTCAAGAATGGAGGACAGCCAAAATAATTCCGCTACTTAAAAAACAAGGAGCTGGCTACAATCTTGACAATATTCGACCTATTTCTCTTACCTCAAATATGGTAAAACTTATTGAAAGAGTTCTATATGATCGCATGATCGATCATATATCTAAAAATTCGTTACTGAGCCCAAGTCAAATAGGTTTCCGTCCTGGTCTCTCTATTTGGTGTGCGCATGTAGACTTGGAAAGCCGTATCCAACTTGCTAGAAATAGAAAAGAATTGGGTGCTTTAGTGACTCTTGACGTGGCAAAAGCTTATGACAGTGTCGAATACCCACTACTACTGGACAGATTACAGTCCTACAATTTTCCGAGATATATAAAGACATGGATTTTTGCATTTTTAAGAAATAGAAAATTTTATTGTTTTCAAAACGGCGTTTCTTCAACAAAGTTCGATCAGACAAGAGGGGTGCCCCAGGGGGCTGTTCTGTCTCCTGTCCTATTTAACCTTTTGATGAGTTCAGTTCCACTGAGCCGGGAAGTTCATCTCTATGTCTATGCAGACGACATCGCATTTTTCGCGACAGCAAGAGACATCAATTCCCTTTATCTGTCCTTGCAAACATACCTCAGTATGCTAGAGACGTGGCTTCACACTCTTCACCTGTCTCTAAACGTAAACAAAAGTGCAGTCCTTGTCTTTCCGCTTTCCGGGCCGATACATTTATCTTTAGTATGTGATCAGAGAATAATTCCACAAGTAGAGTCGCTTAAGTACCTGGGTATCACATATGATGAAAAACTTAGCTGGCGTTCTCACATAGAAAATATTGCAACGAAAGGGACACGAGCTGTAGGTTTATTACGTAGAATCAGTAACCGGCGATCTGGTATGCGAAGTGACACATTAATTATGATCTACCGTATGTATGTACGACCGATTATAGAATTTGGATGTGTTTTGTTTTCCGGAGGTGCAAAATATAAAATAAGACCACTTGTTCTTTTAGAGAGAGAAGCTCTTCGAATATGTTTAGGCCTGCCTAAATTCGTTGCTAATAACGTGTTATACCAGGAAGCGCGCTTACCTTCTCTTCACACGAGATTCTGCATGCTTACGGTTCAAACCTACTTAAGGGCTTATGAGTCGCCTCTTAGACGTACAGAATATATATTTATTAGTGAACCAAATTCATTTTTTGAGATCACGTGGCCTCGGTTACATACCCCACAGGTTGTATTTGTGCAGGAACAATTAACACCTTTAAATGTTCACATTAGGGAAATCATTCCGTTAGATAGCTCCAAATTGTCCTTTAAAATAGAATTTGCGGATATTTTCCCCAATAACGCAAAACTGCTGCCACCAACATATTTGAATGCCCTTTTGCAAGATTATTTGGCCCATTTCCCAATAAATGTAATAGCGACTGATGCTTCCTCGTGTGAAGAGAAGGCAGGCGTGGGAATATACTCACCATCCCTCGATTGGTCTTTTTCACTTCGCCTGCCAGATTACACACCAGTTTTTCAGGCCGAACTTCTGGCAATAATTCTTGCATTGAGAAAGTTACCGCTATATGTTACAAAAGTTATTATTGTCACAGATTCACTTTCTGTATGCAGCGCGCTTAACGCATCTACAAATTTGACAGCTTTAAACACGTTTTATACATTAGCTCCTCCCCACTTAAAGTTAGTTCATTTAGTATGGGTACCAGGCCACCGAGACATCCAACTTAATGAAATAGCTGATTCTTTAGCACGAGCTTCTTTAAAGGGTCCGGCGATATCTGTGCTGCCGGCAACTGCGTATATCACTGCAGCCAGATATAGGCAGTTTGCTTTGACTGAAGACAAGAAAAGCCTCGCACTAGCAAAATCAACAGACTTTATACATCTAAATTATTCTTGGAATCGACAGTGGTGTCCCAACCGGCAATTCGAAGTAACACTGACAAGACTGCGTTGCCGTATTCCACAATTAAATTTTTACTTGCACAGATGTGGTCTGGCGGCATCACCATTATGCTACCTCTGCAATGAACCAGAATCTATTGATCACTTTTTACTATCCTGTCGGCGGTTTTCTAATCATCGACAACGATGTTTAGAAATCCCACTTCGTAATCTAGGACTGCCGTTAAGCAGTTCAGTTTTACTCTCACTTGGAGCCACGGTGTTAGGATATGGCCACGGGAATGTTTGCCGAGCCATTTATAACTTTTTATGTGACACAAAAAGATTGCCTTTTTAATATTTTCCCATTGTTACGCGATTGCTTTATTTATCCTTCAATAAATTATAGCTTTAGCAAATTCAAAAAGTAAAGTCATAAAACCACAATTATGTTATTATTATTACTATTCAAAATCTACGTATTTCCTTTGCTGTATTTAATTTATTATTAAATTCATATTACTATTCCTATTCAGGCAAGGCTGACTAACTTAGTAAACACTACTAAATTCTTTTATTATTGCTTTATTTCTCATTTTGAATTACTCATTTATTTTTATTCTTTTACTTATGTATTTATAAATTAATTTATTTCAAATTTCTATCATAATACCACCCGGTTCGTGGCCTATCCCCCTCAGTGGGTTGTGCCAAGTATTGAGGCATCATCATCATCATCATCATCATCATCATCAAAAACACCAGCCTGAGCATCTCGCGAGATTACTCGGTAACAGTTCGCGAAAAGCGACGAAAGCTTCTCCAGTTCTCGCGAACTATGAAGAAAGACGGGGATCGAGTACGTCTTGTTTTCAACAAACTGCATTTGAACAATGACGTTTACGAGTGGAACACCAATGAAGGCCAGGCTGTTCTTGTTTCCCGGCGCAGGGATAAATGATGTTCCTCCTTCGTTTCCTTAGGCTCAGGTTCATCTACCAGCTTACCCGTAAAATTGCATTGTCGCACTGACAAAAAACTTTCCTTTTTATACACCAATGCTAGAAGTGTTGTCGCTAATGGTATTGCACTCTCACTTTAGTGTTACTTACCGAGACCTGGCTTAACGACACCATTCACGATAACAGCATCTTTACGAGTGAATCCACTTTCAAGTTTTTTCGATGTGATAGACAGCAGCGTAGAGGGGGCGGTGTGCTCATCGCGATAAAGGAAGAATTCATTGCCGCACCCATCATTATCGATTCTTTTCTTGAATGTACTTGGATTTCCTTGAAGGGTACTGCATTTATTCATTGGCGTTTTTTACCGTCCACCCGACATGTCTGGCGCATTTTCCAATGAGTATCATCGGGTGCTGAGCGAGGTGTTCGCGCTTTTTCCGAGGTCGGTAATTATCATATTTGGCGATTTCAATTTTCCGAATATCAATTGGTCGTCACTCTCGGTATCGGCCACGGATGCGGCCGCACATTCTTTTCTGAGCACTTGTCTTGACTTTTCATTAACCCAACTTATCAGTCAGCCAACACGATCCACTGAAACTTCTGCCAATATACTAGACCTAGTTTTAACTAACAATCCTGATATATGTTCCGACATAACTCATGAAGAAGGCATCGCAGATCATGATGTTGTAACTGGATGCATTAACTTTTGTGTGAGCAAAAAAACAATTACCAAAAAGAAAATAAGATGTTACGGTAAAGCCAATTTCGACGCAATTAACAATGAATTAACAACATTTTCAGATCAATTTCTGCATGATTTCCATGCACGCTCCATTGAACAGAACTGGGCCCTCTTTAAAGCCAACCTCAGTTCTCTCATTGACACGTTCATTCCTATGTTAGCCATTTCCTGCAAAAATAGCTCTCCTTGGTTTACCAACAAGCTTCGGCGGCTTAATAACAAAAAGAAGAGACTGTACAGCCAGGCAAAACTGACTGGTCTCGCGAGTGCCCATGACAAACACAAAGCGTGCGAAAAGGCTTATAAGGCATTGCTAAAATCTACTCACCATAACTTTTTTTCTCATGAGTTACCATCCATGCTAAAAAATAATACTCGTCGCTTTTGGCGTGTTGCAAGTCCTGTAACTCGCACTGACATCAGTCTTACTGATTCTCATGGAGTTCCTATCCCCGATTCAGACTGTGCTCAACTTCTTAATGATGCATTTGTAACAATTTTCACTCATGAAAGCGTTAACTCATTGCCAACTTTAAAGGCGTTAGTAGGAATCTCAATGCACGAGATAGTCATCAGTGAGTCTGGTGTTTTAGCTCTACTAATCAATCTTAAAACGTCGTCTAGCGCCGACCATCTAGGCTTCAATAATAAATTTTTAAAGAATACATCGCATAGTATTTGTCCTATGTTAACCGCTCTATTTTCCCAGTCACTATCAACAGGCTGTATTCCTAATGACTGGCGCATAGCTAATACCCATTTTCAAATCAGGTGATCGTGCTTGTCCGCTCAATTATCGTCCCATCTCCTTAACCAGTACTATTTGTAAATTACTCGAACATATAATACACACTCAAGTCATCAACTTCCTTGAAGACCATAACATTATTTTCAAGTATCCGCAGGGTTTTCGCAAGGGCTACTCATGCGAAACCCAACTAGCCGGATTTATTAACGACATACATGCACTGATAGACGCTGGGTTTCAAGTTGATGCAATATTTTTAGATTTTTCCAAGGCATTTGATCGTGTTCCACGCCATAGGTTGTTACTTAAACTTTCACAGCTTAACATTCACCCTACTATATATGCATGGATCACCGATTTTCTCTCATCTAGAACTCAGTTTACATCAGTTAACAATTCTAACTCATCTCATGCTGATGTTGCGTCTGGAGTTCCACAAGGAAGCGTACTTGGACCTTTACTCTTTCTAATCTATATTAATGATTTACCCAGTTGCGTGTTATCCAAAATCAGACTATTTGCAGATGATTGTGTACTTTATCGATGTGTAACAAGTAACACTGATAATCACTTACTACAAATTGACCTGGAGGCAATAAGTGCATGGTGTTCTAATTGGTTAATGCCATTAAATGTTTCCAAAACTAAACTCTTGTCTTTCACCAATAGGCCACGAATTCCAACAACCTACTCTCTTGATAACAACGCTGTGGAACTCGCCACAACTTACAAGTACCTTGGCATCAATCTTCAGTCAAACTTATCATGGAATAATCATATTAATCTTACCCTTGCCTCTTCTAACCGTACTCTCGGACTTATTAAACATAACTTAAAAGAAGCCCCAATGCATGTTAAAAAACTAGCGTACACAACATTAATCCGTCCTAAACTAGAATACGCATCTGCCATTTGGGATCCCGAACAAACTTATATCATCAGTAACATTGAAGCCTTGCAAAACCGTGCTGCGCGTTTCATTTTTTCAGATTATTCACGTTACACCAGCGTCACCTCGTTAAAGAATAAAGCTGAGTTGGACACGTTAGCACTTCGCCGTAAAATTTCTCGCCTATCACTTTTCCATAAGCTTTATCATCATCAATCACTTCATGATGATTTCTTTCAGTCACCACAAGTTATCTTTCCACGTCGTGACCATCAATACAAAGTCAAACGCATTAACTGCGTCATTCCATTATGCATATTCATTCTTACCGCGCACAATAACTGAGTGGAACGCCTTACCATCAGACATTGCCACGGAACCTGACTTGACTAAGTTTCAAGATTTAATTCGCTCACGACTTGTCAACTAATCTTATTATTATCTTGGGACTTTTACAGTGTTTTCGATGTTTGTTGCTGTTTTGCTTTTCATTGCAGTTACCTTATGTTCTCCTAATATGTACTAATGTTTTCTCCGAAATAATTGTGACTCATTTTGTATATTACCTTTGTATCACTCTATTATTATTTGTGTTATATTGTCTTGTTCTTTAATATGATGTATAATCTATGACCAGTGCCTGTGACCCCCCCATGTAATACCCTCATAATGAGGGCCTTTGGGGGTATTTTGAATAAATAAATAAATAAATATTCACGAGAAATGATCAAATTTGGGCATATATTTTTTTTGCCTTTCTTTTTTAATGCAATATTTTTTTTAAAAAGGGCTATCTTCAATTTTCTTAAAGATTTCCCAAATTAGGGCTATGCAATCTGGAAAAGCATCAAGTTGCATTATTTGTTTTGAAATTGCAAAGCGAGAAATGACTGAATAAACGGTACTGCCACTGCGACACATGGGGTCCGTGCGTGTGCGGTGTTGCTGGTTCATTTGTTTTGTGACAGGGAAATGCCTCAGGATGGATTTGAAAGTGCAGATTGATACAACAGAAAATTTTGGGGTGAAAACACTCAGTGCGTTCCTGGACAGGAAGCGCAAAATCTGTCCATGGGCACAGTGACAGAACGGTGGGGCACTGTCACATAGTTTGGAGCACTTGCTCTGGATATCGAGCTTTTATGCACATATATCCTGCGTGCGGTTCAAAAGAAAAAAAGTGTAGGATGAGCACACAACAGAACTTGCAGTGTACTTCAGTTGCAACACAACATTGGGCCACGCAGTTTTAATGAAATGTGAAAAGCGCAGCACCTTCCAACACAGAAAACAACTTCTGCAACATTTTTTTTTATTGTGTCCATGATTGACTATACATTACACACAACTGTTCTGATAAAATAATTTGTTAAAATGTACAAAAAACATAACAAATGTGCACATCCTGTTTGGTTCAATGGTCAAAGCAGCAAGTTCAGATGTCGTGGACGTTCTTAAGAAGTGATGATGCTCCACATCCGATGGTAGAGACGTAGCCGACCAACCTGCAAATGTAGTAGAACACCATAATACGTTGATTCTATATTTAGGTGCATTAATGGAGCACAAGACCCTGTCTTGTGATAAAGGGATACAGCTTCAACTAAGCAGTGTCATACCCCTGTCACACTGACAAATTTAGTGTCTTTTTGAGCGAGTGCACTTACGCGCAAAGAGTGTCACTTTGGTGGAGCGCTACTACACGAGAAAGAGAAGTGCACTTAGAAAATGATGGTGATCGCGATGGGCGAGTCAGTAGCACGACATATCTATGTTATTTTAGTCAATACTTGCTAAGCAATACAGTATTATATATATAAAAGTGGCATTTACAATAAACTTTAGGTGCAAATGAAGTGAATCATTGCAATCGCATTAGCGTCATTGATCATCACGAGCCAGGACAAGAAGACGGCACCGTATCCAAGGCAAACGCACATAAAATAGCGGATTTCATTGCAGATGGCACGGGAAGTCGTAGTTTTTGTTGTAAAGTACGTTTTAATACGTATTAATATTCCTAATAATAAAAATGGTTCAAAAAGACTTAAGAACTTTCATTTATTTCTGAGCCGCTGCTACCGAGGCTACGCACTTGGGCGCAGCAAAGTGAGTTTAGTGAACACACTCGCCGGCGAGTGTGCTTTGCAGCAAGTGTCGCTACGCTTTCCCGTGTGACAGCGTGCAAATGACACTCACGGCGTAGTGCTCTTGCTCAAAGTGCACTTAAGTTGTCCCGTGTGACAGGGGTATCAGTTGTTAAGTGTAGGTACTTTCTTCACTGCATAAGAAAGCCTACACAAAGATAATGAGCTTTGTCTTTGTTAATGATGCTTCTAAAATGTCTGAGAATTTCCTTTCACAACTAAGTACCAAACTTGTGCAAGCATCACAAAACCACAAGCCTCTGCTCTGGTACTAGAAACAGTTTCTCAGCAAATTCATGGGTTGCAATTCGCTAGCTTCCACAAACCAAAGTGACTTTTTGACTGTTCATGCAGTGGCAGCAATGGCAGCTCTAACTGTCTGATTCACCATGCTTTCAAATATTTTCATCCGCACTGATCTTGTCAATACTAATACTGAAACTTCCTTGTGCCCACATACTTCCTTTGAGACTTTATCCATGTGCACCCTCCCTTTAATAAACTTACGAGAGCACAGTCCTGCTTGAAATTAAGCTGGAATTAAAAATAATTCCGAACGGTCTATATAAGGTCCCTTAATAAAAACCAACTGATCTTGTCCCAGATAAAGAAGTTGTATACAAATTTACATTGCATTTGCTATAACCCTTCTACAAAGTAACATCAAGATCTAAAGCTTGCGATTGCCTTCTATTTCATTTGTACCTATTTATTTATTTATTTATTTATTTATTTATTTATTTATTTACGAGTCCAAGAAGGATCCATAAGAATACACATCCAACCTGCATGTAAAGTTGCTCACAGAAAAAGTTATTGCACAAGGTTAGGTGGAACGCTGGTGCATGATGTGAACTATCACAAATGATGTCAAATTAGAAAATATAAGCACTCACATTGTGCTGCAGAAAAGAGGAGAATGAGGTGCTCAACTGCGTGAGCTCATGATGAATGAGGTGAAACAGCTTTCCGTCAAAGAAAAGCCATGGTGCGGCATTTTGAATGGACACTGGTTGGCCACAGGCGCTGAGGGCCATCGTCATACACTGGACCCCAACCATGACATATGAGGCGATGATTACCAGCTTTGCATCGATCTGGCTGTTCTGCTCGGAAAGAAACAATGACATCTCTTCGTTAGAACATTTGGCAAGCTCAATGTACTATACAGGAATCGAGACAACATGCATACACAGAACCTCCGCAATGAGCACAGCATTTTGACAGCTTACTACAAGAAATAAGTTAAATGCACACTTGATGTCAAAACTTTACGGACTGTGGGACTTTAGAAAAAAAAAAAATATTTTCACTGCTTCTGCTAGTATACATGCGAACAACAGTTTCATACGGTTTTACTGGTTATGGTCACAAATTGCTTGGAAGTTCGTTTTCTCAGATCCCACACAGTCCATAAACCTTTGATGCTGACCGTGCCATGTAGTACAGAACCAAATGACAAATGTCCATGAGAAAAGTAAGAAACTATCCTTGCCTGCAGCTTAATTCAATCCAGGAGGCACAATAGTGCTGCCAGCGCAGCACTTTGCACATGCCTTTCAAGTGAGCACTGAGGTGCAGGCCATGCCATCTGCATGAACTAATCACTCGTGTCACACATGCAGCAACATTTTTTTTTCTGAAGTGTGCTTCTACTCAACATTTTCAAAGTATACATGAAAGATTTTTATTGCCATTGCACAATGAATGACGACTTCTCAGTCTGGCAGTGCAGATAATCAAACGAAGTCAACACATGGACGGTCTCATTTTAGTACAGGCACTATTCCACAACTGTTTACAGTGTGTAGTGCCTGCAACAGAATTGCAAAAGTTCACTAGCGGGAATTTTAGATCTGTTAAAAAAGTAGTATTCGGGAAACTTCCACACATCCAGCGTAAATTCCTACTCTTGTCAACAAATGTCACCTTAGCAAGTGTCTGCAACATGCTGTGCACTGTAGCTATGCCATGTCACCAGTAAGTGCAAAGCTCCTATTCACTCTCGCGGCGCCATCTGAGCTGTGCCACAATCAAGTACAACAGTGAGATTCTGCACTGGAGGAATGAGGGAGGAATGACACTAAAGGAAAATATTAAGTTGAGCTAGATCAGTGTTTCTCAAACTTTTCCAGTAATCAATTTCCTTTCTGTCTAGCAAATATGGCCTTGGCTCCATGCAAGGTTGTTTTCCACTGCAATTGTAGTAACAAAATGCCTTTCCAAACACTTTAATTACAGTATATTTTCTAACTGGCCTCTCTAAGTAGTAATTCTAGAAAGTCTTACTTTTATTTTCCCATAGGCACAATGCAAAGAGTTGGTTAATATGAACCAAATAACTTGTGCCCTGGTACGCAAGAATCATAAGCATTGCTTATACACGTCTGTGCGTGCAGATCAAGGGTACAACAACTGCGCCGATTGCGCCATTTTGATACCATTTTGATAAAATTTCGTATTTTTGAGCTGAGCTGCGCCAAATATATATATGTCGAAATTGCGCCACGCTGCGCCAAAACGCCCGACCAGCCGCGAAATTTCTCGGTTACAATGACATTGCGATGGCTCTTTTAACGGCCTGTGGGACTCTCGTAACGCATTTGCTTGCCGTGAAGCGTAAGCTTGCCAAGCTTGCCGATTTTGTCATAAATATGCAATGAAATTGAGATAATTCAAACTGCTTCATTGCGACGGTGCATGTGCCGCGAAGTGAGTGTTTCGCGATCGGCCGGGCACGCGCTTTGAGTTAGGTGTTGGCCGCAATGCATGAAAAATGCTGTAACTGCGGCGCGAAATGCATTCACTCATAAAGTTGACAATTCAATGACCGCCTTTAGTACGTCTCAACCGTTGACGATGGTTTCGGTTTCGTTCGCCCGTATTACACTGTAACCGTATCTTGTGGGCTGTAACTCTAACCTTTGTATAAGTTGCACCCTCCTAAAAATTGCAGTTCTTCCAAAAAAAAAAAGTGTATAAATCGTACTGGTGTACAAGACGCACCTGTTGGTTCGGTATACGATTTGAAAAAATTTGTGACGCTTCACTCCGTAAACGCGAATCACGTGCAAGCGTATGGGTGTCATTCCTACACAATTGCGGTAGCAATGATAAGGCACACCAGGCGCATTTCTGCAATCTTGGTCGCCGGGATGTTCCGTATAAAGTCCAAAGGCGATAACATCGTCTTAATGCGCCGTATGCCTTATGTGCGAGTGAAAGTGTGCAACAGTGAGCCGAATCGTGCACAGAGGATTTGGAAAGCAAGATGGTATCGTGGGAGGGAGGGGAGGGGGTTGGCTTGTACTCTGGTAGCAACTGCGAAGTTTACGTAACAGCGCGCGCCATATCTTGAAAGCAATCTGTAGATGCGACAACTTCGGGGTCGGTTGATTCGCGGTCGGCCTGCCGCCCCTTGCATTGCTGCTCCGTCCTCGCACGGTGTGCCGGAACTCGATGGCGCGCACAGAACCCATAGCAATTAAGTGGCAGAAGAGGTCAACCCAGCGTGCTTTACGTGGCCATAGCCTCCAATCCGATTTTGACGGCAGTATTGCCGGGGAAGGAAACGTACACAAGTCGCACCAGTGTATAAGACGCATCGGCAAAAATTCAGAAAGAAACTGACTTAAAACACAGGAAAATACGGTATATACATACTAATTTCGCGTCAACGAAGTTCTGCCACAACGAAATTTTTCGCGTGTCCCGTGATTTTTGTTGCGTATATATATATACACACAGTCGACTCTCGTTACAACGGACCCTGATAATCCGAAAAAAATGACGTTTTATCCGAAGTCCATAGTATCCGAAACTCGAGGCCACCGCCAAAACACCAACAGATTGTCAAACAGTCGCTGCATGTTTCGACTACCGCCGGACCGTCGCAACACGTCGTCAGAAAAAAAGAAAAAGAAAACGAAAGGGAACAACTCACGAAGAAATACATGTGTACTTTCCACATGTTTAGCGAAAAAAGTTCTGTGCAGTGCACTGCTGGGGCGCAATCGAGGTCGTTGTTTAGAGCGCATGTTCAATTTCGCCAGGCCCGGCCTAAGTCAACCGTGCACGGCGAAACTGAACACGCGCTCCGAATGGCGATCTCCGATCGCGCCCCTGCCCTCACCTATGCTGCTATTGTGAATTACCGTATATACTCCCAGAAATCCAATGCAAAGTTGGGTGGTGCGTTTATCATACAGGGTAAATTTTAGGGTGTTTTATGAGTAAGCGTTCTTAGTGAAACTGCTCCGAATTTGGATTTTCCTGCTCCAAAAGTAAGATTTTCCTGCTCCAAAAATTGCTCCACACCCTATTTTGGCTGTTGCACCACTGGCAGATTGCAGTACAGCAGGAACGGTGAAATATTGAAGCCTGCACATGTACATGCATGTTACTGCTAACAATGTGCTAACAAATTACTTGCAGAAGTTTGAGGGTTGTGAGACAGTTCTTAGGAAATGCAGAGCAGATGTCCGCCTTTGTAACATAAGAGCAGTAAAGGCAACCAACAATAATTTTATGTAGGCTGCATGGCAATCTCGTAAGTAACTTTTCTCACAAAATTCTTAAAACAGTAAGTGCTGTGTGTGCTTCATCATCTTGACATGCACACAGTACACAGTTATTGCAATTCCTTCTCTCCATATTTATTACATTTAGTTAATCGGGCATTTTCAGAACAAAAATGCTCGTTCAGCCTGCACTTCGCAAACAGTGAATGTGCATTTACATGTTCTCCCCCTATCCCATCTTCCCTGGAACTGCATTTCAGTCATAATATGCACCTGCTAACAATGATGCTAGAAATCAGGAGGTAAGGCACTCCCTATGTTATCATCCAAATGCCACAGGCGACTCTGATTTTTATAGAACAGCCATCAGTGCAGTCCACAAATATTTGCCAGACACTACAATGATGACACTGAGGACTGGCGTGACAAGCGAGTTGTTTAACAGGAAGGGCTAAATTGCTCAAATCCATGCTCAGCTAGCCTACCAATGCTGGAAACCACAAACATGACATTCTTGACCGGTCTGGATTCAGCTAACAGCTGCGTCAGACTAAGTGCAGCTCTACACATTAGCCGTTGCATATTTGCTGGCTCTTTGCCAACAGATACACAACGGCATGATGGTGATTGTGATGGTGCATCACATTTAGCATTCTATCTTTGCAATACACTCACAATACATTACATTACCACCACTACCAATGCCTTTGTGAACTCCAGTCCATTCATCTAGCTTGAGCTTATCACAACACTTGTGTTTATAGAGACACCTAAGATGTGTTCCTATATACAGGGTGTTTCATTTTAGCAACACCAAATTTTTTAAAATTGCCTGTGGCAGATAGCAATTATAATGCTTGATCTAAACTACTCGATGAAGCGGCCATTACTTCCACGAAAAATCACAATGCCTAATTGAATCATTAACATAATTACACTAACTTTCTAATTAAGCATTTTACGGCACAACTTTCAATCTACGAATTATAGCCGCTGAGTTCGCAAGGCGTATCCACTTGGAACGAATTCTCAGGACTGAACCAGTTTCAAGATATTAATTTTCAGTGTCCGACGAAATGCATTCGTGTTCCAGTTACTTTTGTGCTTCAATGCATAAAACAGAGTTTTCCCCGAAAAGTTAACTGGAACACTACAGGTAATTTTTAAAAACTTGGTGCGGCTAAAATGAAACACCCTGTATATGTCATCATACGAGAGCTTGACAGGCAAGATACAGAGGACCATTGGTAGCCTGTTGCTCCCAGGATGCACCAAATTATCAATAGTTGGTATCGACAGCCTGTAGCTATAGGTCGTAAGCTACATGGTTGCTTGCCCTACTTAGTCCACTGTAGCTACAGTACAAAGACTGCACACATTTCCTGGCTCCAGCCCTTCATTTATAATTCCCATATATTTTAACTTGCACCAAGGTTGGACACTTACATGGAGAGAAAAGTTAGCATGGCCATTTTGTGTGAGTATGTGTGTGCATGTGCTTCACTGCTTTCACATCTTCACTTCCCTCCTATTCTACTGCTCAGGCATTTTTAGGACACAAAGGTTGGTTGGTGTCAACGTCACAATATTCCCACAAAGACCAAACACCATTCCATATCAAGGAAAATCAGAACTTGTTCACCTTTAATTCTGACCATGGAGAGCACAGTGATACAAAAAAAAATTAAATGTTATTTGGGATAGAACATAACTATTATAGTAATTAAATTTCTGAACTGTCCACAACTGAAACTTTACCCAGCATATCAATAACGTTACTGTGGGCTTTGCGTTGAAGTTTCCCGCGCTTAAATAATTTCGAGCTATCGAACTAGGCATATCAAGATATATTCATGTAGATTCCTTTGTAAATTAATAGCTCTCCACTCCTAGTCTACTATGTAGTACATGTTTACTCATTATGTGTGCCGATATTTTAGGCATTTCTATTTGGTTGAACTTTTGATAAGGTGCACAGTTGTCCAGCATATCTTAATTATCTTAAGCCTGCCGTAAATGCAGGAACATTATACTAACAAAACAATTTTATGGCAATCTACCTTGCACTGCAAGACATTCTTTTCCTTAATTAACAATGCATGATTGCTTAAAACACCACCAACCAACTCGTCCAATAACTTCATAGCAATCAACCAACAAGGTCCATCCCGCGCAAGGCTAGCATGGAAGGTGAGCTCCCATTCTAGCTGAACACAGCTCGATGTACTACCCACGTTATAAGGTGATACTGGTAACGGACAGCTAGTACCATACTCGCACCATAGCTGCTTAACTAAAATGAATTGGTTCTTCACCATCGCTTGTTGTGTGGGGATAGAGTGCTCGAGGAAGAAAGACGAAGTGGAGGAGAAGGGCACGTGGTGCGAACGAACAGCCAGTGAGGCTGAAACCAGAATCTTGAGTGCGAGTCGTGAAAAATCACGGCACGCATAGTGAGCGAGGGCCACGAAACTGCCAACGCCGGCCAACGCTCGCTTCGCGATAACGGCAATAAACGAAACTTAAGGGAGCGGGCGGCACGGCACGGGCGAAGGGCGCAAGCGGAGACCGTGGAATGTGAGGAAGGAGAGAGCAGGGAAGCGGATTTCGCCTCGGCAACTCCGCCGCTTTGGTTCCCCTCGCCCTCCCTCACTTTTGAATGTCACCGTGCGCGCCCGCTGCCGCTTCAGCCGGCCCGGCGCAAGCTCCCCAAAGTTTCATTTTCTGCCATTATCGGGAAGCGGGTGTTTGCCGACGTGGGCAGTTTCGTTGGCCGGCCTGGGACAGCGCCGCTGCTTCTGCTACAGTGGCTACCTCTGCGCCGTAGCCGCAGCGTGCAAGGTCAACACGTGACTAGAAAATAGAGGAAGCAAAAAGGAGAAAGAAGGGTTCATAGCCATTTTCTATGCGTGGCTGAGACGTCGGCACGTACACGCATGTTCCGGCGCAAAGCAGAATCGGCGACCTTGCCATTTGAGAGGGGGAAATTTCCGCCACGTTTGTTTTTTCTTCGTTTTTCTTTTTTTTTTGTTGTTGTTCGCGCGCGACATTGAGGGGTCTCTCCTAAGCTTTTACTCTATGGTGGTGCCAAAGCAATGCCAGTCGAGGCGCTGCCGCGTGATTTGGTTTGAATTAACGAGATTCGACTGTAAATTGAATGCAAACGTTCTAGCCGCATTCCTCGACTGTCGCATACGCGTGGCGGCTCGGTGCACATGTTTTACATATGTGCGGGCCTTGAAAATTGTTGCTTTGGTTATAGTGCGGTACCACTTATAGTGCGGATATTCGCAACTCCGGCAACTTACATTATAAGCGGTCTACACTGTATAGTACTTGTGCTCACATGTTTACACGCTGAAAAGTAGCAATAAATTCAACTATTTACCATGCATCACAACTCACCGGAATTTGCCTTTGTGATAGTTCAAGCTTCTGTTCATCGGGCATGATGCACTGCACAAGAAGTGCACTGAGTTCCGCTGCCCCAATAGCTCTGACCAGAAACATCTCACGTAATGTGCAGCACAAGACCAAATAAGAAGAAGGCAGTGACCTGAGCCGCTCAAGCTGGCTCTCAGTTTGTAGGCAACCACAGAAGAGATGCCAGCGCACAGCCTCCAAGGATGGGTCTTCAGACCAAAGATCACAAAGGCGTGGTAATTCACCTGGCAAGAAAAAAATATTTTATCAATGGCTGACCTTAACTATTATACTGACTTCTTTTTTTATAATAAAGGAATACACTGACTTCACGTAACAAAACTGACAATTTGCTACATGGGATGTTTAGTGTCCAAATGCAGGAAGCATCAATCATCAGTGCATGCCACTGGACACACAAGTCAAGTGAGTACAAAACTGCGGAGCCCATTTCTAGAGGCCTGTATATGCACCAGGAGGAGGGCTGCAGTTAACAGTGCATGCTAAAACGTTGGTAAGGATCGAGTACAGCTTCAGGAGTTTGGGGTCCCCCATCTTTGTTCATTTGCCAGTCTTTTGGGATTTTTTTAAAGTCAGACACGGGGGTGTGGTGATCTAACAATGGTAAGTTAATTTTGTTTTTGAGTGAATCTCCCCAACACAGGGGAAATGTTTTAATTTCTCTAAGGATGGAGGGGTTCTCGATTTTTGTTGGAGATGTAGGAGAAAGGCATGGGGTACAATTGTTCATGCTTAACTTACAGAATGTTGCCACTACTTGACAATATTATTTATATTTTGATAACCATGAACACCACAGTTCAAATCAAATCCCTCTCAGTGGAGCAGGATTGTTCACTTCAGAAACAGATAAACGAATAGACAACACAAACACGTTGCTGCTTGAGATTCATGTTTCTGGCTTAGCATAAACACCATGAAATTGATATTAAAGACCGAGCATTCATAAGAGTGGCATGTAAATGGCACCAAACAAAGAACTCCACTTTCATTTTCATTGCCAGTGCCTCACCTGTGTCACTTAACCTGCCTTTCTTCAATTCATGCCAGCTTTATATTATGCAGTTTCTTACTGCAAAAGAAGAATGCTAAGCAAATACATAGTTTCATTTGGAGCAATAAAACAGGTCACACACAGCCTCTCCAATCACAAAATGTAGAAGCCTGCCAGCACAAAATATTGACATTGACATATAAACTCCTTTGAGAAAAGTGGCAGTACCTTTTGGCTGAGTGAGTTTCTTTACAACTTGAAAAAGCTACGATCTTTTCTTATGCATGTGGTCACTCTTTTGGTTGGTGCTTCACTTTGCTTCTTTGGACAATGCATGGTAACCCAGACAAGGCTATTCAGACCAATATTCATCATCATAATCAGCCTATTAAGTCCTCTGCAGGATGAAAGCCTCTCCCAGCGATCTCCAATTACCCCTGTCTTGTGGTAGCTGACCCTACAGCTGAGCCTACAAATTTCCCAACTTCTTCACCCCGCATAATTTTCTGCCATCCTTGAGTGCACTTCCCTTCCCTTGGCATCCATTCAATAACTCTAATGGTCCACCGGTTATCTGCCCTATGCATTACATGGCCTGCCAAGCTTTATTTATTTCTCTTAATATCAACTAGAATATCGGCTATCCCCATCTGCTCTCTGATCCACAACACTCTCTTCCCATCTCTTAACGTTACGCCTAACATTTTTTGGTTTATCGCTCTTTGCACGGTCTTGTCCTCCAGCTTCTTTGTTAGATTTTTTTATGACAATCTTGTACAGTCTTCAAGCACATAGTGGTGGGGTCATCTTTGGTAGTGCAGTTCACACTAAATGAAGAATGGTACTCATTTGTGCCCTCCGTTCACAAGAAGCCGCATGTAAAATAAGCATCTGCAAATTCCTACATACTGCTACAATGCGCTGCTCATTGGTTAAGCAGCATTGCAATACCGAGTAAAGCTGAAAAAACTGCAGGGTGCGCAAGACATTTCATGAGAACATAATGACAACTTCACATATAGCAACTATATTTCAGACTAGAATCAATACATTTATTCCAAATTTTTTATAATGTGTTCTTTTACTGCTGTTTTCTAAGACTGCTGAATAAAACCGTCTCTAAGCTCAATTATTAACTAAACTCGGCTCCGATAATGGCTACATTCTCTAATCAGTTAGTGCATGGCGATTTTGGGCAGTGGTTCCACAACAGCAGCCTTTAGAGAGTTTTTAGCATTGTTTGGCTGTTTGTTAGTCTCCCTTTCTGTGACACCCCTAATACATAGCAGTGTAGCAGGTTTACAGTGGGAACTAGGTCGCTATATTCAGGGTGATGTGGCAGCAGAAGTTCACAGCCAGTCACTCGAGTCACCAAGGCCCTGTGGGAGCAGCTCATCCATTACTTAGGAGCGGCGCCTAATGGCATTGTTGACATGCACTTGAAACTGTTCCACAGTGGCCATAATTATCTTTCAAGGTTCTCACTCATCATGGCCTCCACCTGCTTGAGAAACTCAACTGCCTGAATGGTGTCTAACAGTGCATATTTATCTGTGTCACAGATGATAATTGGCTATAAAATGTTGTCTCGCCCTAACAAGAAAGGATTCAGTGACATTTAAAAAGATGGCGATCTCCAAGGTACTGTGGTTGGAATGTAAGATGACTAGGACAGCATACGGCTTTATCAGATATGTCAGACTGGAAGCTGATACCTTGGAATTAATGTTCTAGATAGGTGACAGAGGGGTTGGTGAAGACGAAGCTAAGCGCCTATACAGATAGAGTGAGAGTGTTAATGTCTATGCTGATTCAAAGCCACATCCTCAAATACCTTGCACACCTTGTACACAGCAAGCAACTGGCACAATACAGTCACTTTTTGACCAAAGCAACCCCTTGCAACTGTTGTTTGTTATCAGTTTTGTTGCACTACCTTTGCAACTTACCAGTGTGAATGTGTGTTAAGAAACAACTTTATTCTTGTTAAAGGCTTTGGGAGTGGGACCCCAAGTCCAAAGCTGCAATGGCTGTAGCAATGTTGCAGGCCCACCAGACCAGTGCCAGCTGAACCTGCAGGTTTGTTTTATAGCACAGCCTTCGAACTATTCAGGGTTGGGATGAGGCTATAGTGTAGGGTTTTCGCCCAGGTGGTAGGCATTGGCACTCCAGTGTTAAGTGAAATAATGTCGGGGTGCGGCCACCACCTGGGCAGCAGAGGGAATAGGATGTGGGGTGAAAGATATTTAGGAAGTGGACGTTGGGAAAGGTGTTCGGCTGTAACAGCCTTAGAGCCGCCATGCCCATAGTTATACAAAGTGTCTAAAGGTACGTCAGACGTACCCGAATCCTAGAAGCTAAAGATAATTCGGGACGTAGCTTTGCTTCTGTTTGCTTGCTCCGAGGCTCCTGCCTACCAATTTTTTGCACGTGTTTTTGCAGAAGGACGTTTATTTAACGCAAAAAGGACCATTCAAAATGCTTTTGAAAAGTCACGAAGAGCAACATACGAAAAGCCTGGCACGAGCGAAGATACTGCTCCAGGAGAGCAGGCCCGTTCTCTACTACTGGCCCAACTGTTTCCTCGAGAAAATCAGTGATGTTATTTTGAAGGTAGAGCGCCGTAAGGCGCGAGAAAGCTATAATCCGGCATGACTGACTCAGCACGAGCGCTGCAGGCATGAGGAAGTCTGTCCGACATACTGTGATGATGTGGATAGTGGCATGTGGCGGTGACTACAAGAGAATTGGTGATGATGATAACGGAAGAAGACGACCACGTGCCACGGACAAAGAAGCGGCACGAGAGCACGCAGAGCGTGAGAGCGAGCGGCAGCCTCAAACGTCAGCTCGCAGATCAGCGGTTCAAGGCTTGGGTACCGGCGACCGGGTGTCCTGCTACCGTGCGGACCCGGGTGGAGATCCCGCTCGTGGCTGGGCTCTCCTGCGCACCAGCGGCCTGCTGTTCTGGCGGCCTGGTGCAGTGCTTCCTGCTGGGACCGGGACGCCTGAGCTACCTGCCTGCTGAGTGAGCCCGAGGACTGGCGACCGGGTGTCCTGCTACCGTGCGGACCTGGTCGTAGATCCGGCTCGTGGCTCTGTTCTCCTGTGCACCAGCGGCCTGGTGCAGTGCTTCCTGTTGGCCACCGGGGCGCCTGAACTACCTGTCCGCCGACCGAGCCCGCCGTTCTAGCGGTCAAGGCGTTGCAGGTCAGACGGTACTGGCCAGTTACAGCAGTGGCCTGGTGCTCTACCGGCCTGCTGTTTCCCTGCTTCCACGTCGCGACAAGGTGCGGCGTGGTGGTGACGGCGTAGGATGTGGCCGTCGCAACATCGCACCAGCTGAGCTGGTGCCCGACAGCAGCTACGTAGCCACAACGACCACCGTCAAGGGCACCGCAACGACGATGCACACGGGCAAGTGGTGATGCATGAGTGCTAGGCACATGTTGATATGGAAGGACAAACGACTTCCGAACTCTAGTCCGCATAGATGTAAATTGTCTGTATCGTGTTAGCGTGTGTATATAGAGTCTGTGTTTCGTGTAAAAAGCTCCCGAGTGCCGTGTCATTATTAAAAGGATCCTGGGCCCAACGGAAACACCAGCAAGTTTGTTGTTTCCATCACAATCTGGCGAGCCTGCCAGGATCCGCCAGTAACATCCCTATCGCGGAGACCGGCATTCGGTTGTATACACGCAACACTAGACGTCCGATATGGATTTCGACAAGTTAGCCGCCGCTACAGCACAGTTAGGCTTGTCTGGTGCTGAACTTCACGAGTGGATGGAAAGTGAACAGGCTAAGCAGCGGGACAAACGAGCAGCTGAGCGCGAAGCAGCAAACGAAGCAGCAGAAAGTCAGCGGTTAGCCGACAAAAGACAGCTACAAATCTTGCAGCTGAAGCTCAAGCTGCAAGAAGGAGCGCAGAGCCAGACATCTGCCCCAACCGCGCCCGTAACGTCACCAAACCTACCCTGCTTCAATCCCCAGAAGTTCCTGCCGCTGTTCGATGAACGACACGATGACCTCCACACGTATCTGCAGAGGTTTGAGCACGTAGCCACTGGACAGGACTGGCCTAGTGATAAATGGGCTGTCGCCATAAGCATGTGCTTGACTGGTGAGGCATTAACTGTGATTGGGCGTATGACTGCTGCTGACTCCCTGAATTACGAGAAGGTGAAGAGGGCGCTTCTTCAATGCTTCAGATTTACAGCCAAAGGGTACAAAGAGAAATTTCGTAAAGTTCGACCAGAAGATGGTGAAACAGGAAAACAGTTTGCCGCACGGATCTCAAGCTACTTTGATAACTGGATCGCGATGGCTGACGTTTCTAAAACGTTTGAAGACCTCCGGGATCATGTTATCGCTGAACAGTTCTTGCGTTGCGGCCACCCCAAGCTTGCCATCTTCCTCAAGGAAAGGGAATGCAAAACCGTTACATCTTTTAAGACACAACAGACCGTTTCCTCGAAGCCCAGGGCATCAACAATATTGGGAGAGTAGCAGACGACGCCAAGAGGGTCAATCAACCCAGTGTTGTACCCCAGAACAAACAACAGCAAACTTGTTTTCTTTGCAACCGCAAAGGACATATGGCGCCTGTTTGTCGAAGCGCTTCAAGAGAGGCTGAGAAATGCAAGTCATGCGGGCGGCTTGGGCACAAAACAGCTTACTGAAATTCTAAGCCTAAGGAGAAGCACGTATCTTGCGTCATAGCAGACAATGCGAAAAATCGAGATTCTGGTTCGCTAGCCGAATCCACGGAAGAAACATGCGTGACAATTCAATGCAGCAAAACGATCAAGAAGCCGTCAATGTTCTTGGTGGATAATATGCCAGTTGTAGAGGGACGAGTACTAGGACAAGTAGCACACGTTCTGCGAAATACAGGCAGCAACACAACCATTGTCCGACGTGATTTGGTTTCGGATGAGCGCCTAACTGGCAAAACCAAGGAAGTTGTACTGTTGGATGGCAATGGCAAGGACTTGCCCAAAGCACACATCCGAATTCATACACCATACTTCACTGGGGACGTAAAAGCACTAGGCATGAGTAATCCTCTATATGATCTCGTGCTTGGCAATATTCCAGGAGTCAAGGAGCCACACGAGCCAGATCCCGATTGGGAATGTCGACCCCGAAGCAAATAATTCGAGTCAACCGCCGGCATCTGGAGGAATGTCAGACATAGTTTCTGCCGTCGCATGGATGCAGAAGAAAACGAACTCCATGATCAAAGCGCCGTTCACAGATTCATTAGAAGTTACTCCAGCACAACTTGCCGAGGAACAGAAAAAGGACCCAAGTCTTAAGAGTAGCTTCCGCAAGATTGGCAAGCGATTTTATTCCAAGAAGACACTGAGTATTATTTTTCTGAAGAGGCAGGTCTTTTGTAACGTCACTACCGTCTATTTACGGGAAGAACAAGTAGTCGTCCCAACAAGGTTTCGACTCCATATTCTGAAAGTTGCTCATGAAAGCATCATCATGGCTGGTCACCAGGGCGTTCGACGTACTACCGACCATATCCTCGGAGATTTCTACTGGCCTGGGATGCATGAAGACATCAAGCGTTTTGTCCGACCGTGCAATGTGTGCCAGAGGACAACGCCAAAAGGAAAAGTTGGAGTCGCCCCTTTGGGCAACATGCCTCTTATACGGACACCGTTTCAAAGAGTCACGGTTCATCTGATCGGTCCACTATCCCCAAGGTCAGATAAAGGAAATCGCTATGTCCTGACCCTTATTGACTTTGTGACATGCTATCCTGATGCCATAGCGCTCGCTAATATAGATTCTGTCACTGTCGCCGAAGCACTACTTGAAATGTTTTCCAGAGTGGGCTTGCCACGAGAGATAGTCACCGATCAAGGTACAAGTTTCACTTCTGAGCTCATGCAGGAAGTCGGTCGACTGCTTTCGGTCAAGTTTTTCCGGACCACTTCGTACCACGCCATGGCCAACGGTTTGGTTGAAAAGTTCAATGGCACTCTGAAGGACATGCTCAAAAGCATGTGCCAAGAAAAGCCACGGTCTTGGGATTGATACCTAGCTTCTCTTCTTTTCACGTATCGAGAGGTACCGCAAGCCAGTTTGGGCTTTTCGCCGTTTGAATTAATATACGGCAGGCACGTGTGCGGACCTTTAAGCATTTTGAAAGAGCTGTGGACAAAAGAGGACATCGACGATGAGGTGCGCACAACCTACACCTATCTTGTGGACCTCAAAAACCGACTCGAGGAGACATGTCACCTTGCCCATAAAGAGCTTAGTAAGGCCCATAAAAAACAGAAGTTTTATTATGATCACAAGAGCAGACAAAGAAGACTGCAACCCGGGCACTAGGTCCTGATCCTATTAACGACTGATTCAAACAAGCTACTGGTGAAATGGAAAGGCCCATTTACGGTCTCTGAAGTCTGGAATGACGTTGACTATCCCATTGACATAGGTGGAAAGACAAAGGTCTCCCATATTAACATGTTAAAGAAGTACGAGGAGCGGGAAGTACCGCACACCCAAGAGTCTACAGCCACCGTTGTCAACGACCAAAACACGAAGTCAAAAATTACTGACAACAATGATTCAGAAGATAGTATCCCTTCTCTAAGCCTACGCCAAACTCGGACTACCGTGGACGTCAAGGTATCGCCAAGCTTACATCTCGAACGGCACGAGCAAGTTAAAGAATTGTGCAACGAGTTCGCAGAGATATTTTCAGATCTCCCTAGCAAAACAAAACTCGTTGAATGTTCGCTGGAGCTGATATCCGAGCAACCTGTTCACGTACCCCGGTACTCTATTCCCCTGGCTCTGCGTGAGAAGGTGGAGAGCGAGGTACAAGAGATGCTGCGATTAGGCATAATTGAGACGTCAAAGTCCCCATATCACACACCGATCGTTGTCGTTAAGAATCCCGACAACGTTTGTGCATTGATTTCCGCGAACTGAACAAAAAGTTGGTTTTCGACAGTGAACCAATCCCAAGAATTGACATTGTCCTTGCGCTTGCAGGGAAACAAAAGTATTTTTCGAAATTTGACTTTACAAAGGGCTACTGGCAAGTACCCAAGGCTGCAGAGAGCCACGAAAAAAAGGCCTTTTCAAGCATGTCGGGGCTCTATCACTTCAAATATATGCCTTTTGGAATCAAGACTGCCCCAGCTGTCTTTGTGCGCCTAATGAGGACAGTTTTAGTAGACCTACCCAATGTCTATCAATACTTTGACGATGTGGTAATCGCCACCAGTCCCTGGCAAGAACACGTCGATGCCCTGCGACGCGTTTTCCAAAGGATACGCAATGCGAACCTCACGATCAAACCTAGCAAGTGCGAGATCGTGCAAAATAATATTACCTTCCTTGGACACCGCATTGGAGATGCGAAAGTGGAACCAATGCTTTTAAAAACACTGGACAAGGTCTTAGCCGCTAAGAGGCCAACCACGAAGAAAGTCGTGCAGTCATTTCTCGGCTTAACCGGCTACTACAGAAAGTTTATCACCAACTACGCCGAGATCGCCAAGCCCTTGACTGACCTCACAAAAAAGGGTCAGAACCATATTGTATCTTGGGGAACGACACAAGAAAACGCCTTCACCATCCTGAAGGACAAGCTCGCCGCAAGTCCAATACTTCAAGGTCCAGACCTCACGAAGCCTTTCGTACTCCGCACGGATGCCTCGAATACGAGTCTAGGCACATTACTCCTACAGACCAGCGAAGACAAATGTTTTACACCCCGTTGCTTATGCTAGTCGCAACCTGCTGCCTTGAGAAACGAGTTATTCCACCATTGAACGTGAGTGTTTAGCGCTTGTCTGGGCTGTGCAGAAGTTCCACATTTACCTTGGCGAGAAACCTTTTGTTTTCCAGTGCGACCATCAGCCACTGCAGTACTTGCAGTCAGCCAAACACGTAAACATTCGTATTTTACGGTGGAGCTTGTTAATGCAGGAGCATTCGTTTACTGTGGAATACATGAAAGGGTCGAACAATGTAGGTGCAGATTACTTAAGCCGTATCTGAACTGAGTCACCTCTTGGGACAGCACTTGTTGGAACTTTGGCTTGTGTTCCAAAGTCTCGACGCGTTTGTGATCAGTGTGTATACATGAATTGTTTCTGTGGACCACGAACTTTCCTTGAATTATTCGCAGGTGCCTGCAATCATGCATACCCTCCTCAAATGTTGTTTAGAATAGTTGCAGGCAACTATCTTAAGTGGGGAGCACTTGTGATGATGTGGATGGTGGCGTGTGGCGGTGACTACAAGAAGAGAATTGGTGATGTTGATAATGGAAGAAGACGACCACGTGCCACGGACAAAGAAGTGGCACGAGAGCATGCAGAGCGTGAGAGCGAGTGGCAGCCTCAAACGTCAGCTCGCAGAATGGCGGTTCAAGGCTCGGGTACCGGCGACCGGATGTCCTGCTACGGTGCGGACCCGGGTGGAGATCCCGCTCGTGGCTGGGCTCTCCTGCGCACCAGCGGCCTGCTGTTCTAGCGGCCTCGTGCAGTGCTTCCTGCTGGGACCGGGACGCCTGAGCTACCTGCCTGCTGAGCGAGCCCAAGGACTAGCGGCCGTGTGTCCTGCTACCGTACGGACCTGGTCTTAGATCCGGCTCATGGCTCTGCTCTCCTGTGCACCAGCGGCCTGCTGTCATAGCGGCCTGGTGCAGTGCTTCCTGCTGGCCACCGGGGGCGCCTGAACTACCTGTCCGCCGACCGAGCCCGCCGTTCTAGCGGTCGAGGCGTTGCAGGTCAGATGGTACTGGCCAGTTACAGCAGTGGCCTGGTGCTCTACCGGCCTGCTGTTTCCCTGCTTCCACGTCGCGACAAGGTGCGGGCGTGATGGTGACGACGTAGGACGTGGCCGTAGCAACCTCAGCTGGTGCCCGACAGCAGCTACGCAGCCACAACGACCACAGTCACGGGCACCGCAACGACGATGCACACGAGCGAGTGGTGATGCACGAGTGCTAGGCACATGTTTATATGGAAGGACAAACGACTTCCGAACTCTAGTCCACATAGATGTAAATTGTCTGTATCGTGTTAGTGTGTGTATATAAAGTCTGTGTTTCTTGTAAAAAGCTCCCGATTGCAGTGTCATTACTAAAAGGATCCTAGGCCCAACGGAAACACCGGCAAGTTTGTTGTTTCCATCAGACAAACCTTTAGCTTCTGGGATTTAGGTCGTCCAACGTACTTTAAGCCACAGCTTTAAGTGATAAGGACAGATGTGGAGGTGGGTATCTGGGCTGGTCTTATAGACCGTTTTGCTGTTTAAAAACAGGGACCGCAGCAAGCTTCCAGTTTTCAGCACAGAATTTGAGCGGCCAAGAAAGACAGATTAGTGAACCGCATCTGTGGAGCAAAACAGAGCCCTACAGATTTTCAACAAACTTCATCAGCAGGTAATCACAAATACACAAATCAATTTTGCAGTACAGTACATAGAAAATTAAAATTATCTGCGCTTGAAGCATAAAAAGTTTTTCTTTTATTCGAAAACATATGAAGGGACATCTCCTACGCCAAGGGAACTTGAAAACACGCTTTCTTTTTTCAGCATAACAGACTGGTGTTTTTAAGTGTCTTCTGCTAGTAGGAGACTGGACTGGAAGTTTCTTGGGGGGCACAGGCTCATTGCTGCCAAAGCACATGCAAAATCGTCTATTGGCCCTTTTCGCAGTGATCGCGTGGGCGCTGCCATGTTTGATCACGTGGTGATGCATCCATTGCTTGCCTCAGTGGCCTCCGTTGCCTCTGTGTTTGCAATGGGTGTACATGACACCAGGAGCGGGTCAGAAACCTTTATTTCGGAAAATATCGCACATGCTGACTGCATTTGATCGACACGAAGCTTTGGCGACAGCTTCAGAGGACATGTAAAAGCGCTTTCGAAGCTAATTAAGCTTTGCCCAAACGGCGTGAGCAGCATATATGGGGCTTGTTCTAAAAACGTATTCCAAGCTATCCAAGCTTTCCGATTATGAATTGAATCAGGATCAGTGAGTTTTGCTCTTCGTTCTTCATTTGGCAAATACTTTGAAACAGTTTGTCACGTTTCTGACTCACTGAAGTTCGTCCGTGCTGTCACTACCTGATTATTTCCTGCCTAATCGCTCGCAGGTGTGCTCAGTTGCAATAGATATAGTCTTGATGCACACAAGGCTTGGAACGTAGCTGTTCTGTACTTTGCAAATAGGTTGTAGCAAAGATGTATTATCACTAGTAACTCGCTTACTCCTGTGGACCGTCACGAAACATTCAGCTTCGACCATTCTTGTGCTGTTGGTATAGTCACGGTCACCCATGCTTTGGCGCACTGATTCAAGTGTGCTCTCATTCGCATATTCTTAATACGTTGGCGATAGAGTGTGTGTAAGCTTGCGGTGCAAGTTGAGGCCAATGTGTGGAGATAACGTGCGCGAAACTTACTATGCCAGGAAACGGCGCTACTCCCTTTGTCATTGTTTAACGAGCTGTACTCACTGCTGCCAGCGTTCCAGGGTTGAAGTTTTTCCTCTGGAGGTTAGCGATACAACGCTGGTGGATGAATTTTTTTTTTATCCACAAGGAAAGTCGTACATCGAAAAGGGCCGGCTACAGAGGCTATCCGTAAATGGTCCGTGAACTTAATTGGTCACACATACCCTTTCCATTCCTTAATATGTCAGTCACTATTTTTGCGTCAACTACTGCACATGTCTTTAATTCACCGCTCCACATTTTGCAGCATGAATTGAGCACAATGAGTGATCGAACCCAGTTGCACTTCCGACAGCTAATCGCACAGAAACAGGGCAGAAACGGTAATGGTTTCGTATTCGTGCGCTTTTGCTGAGGTCGAGGCACGCCGCTGAAAGCGCCATCTTGTTTCTCGTGAACAAATTGCTCCACAAAAAGGGTCAATACACCCTTTTCGTGGAGCAGTTTGCTGTACAGGAACAAGATGGCGCTTTCAGTGGGGTGCCGAACGCTGCTTCAGCGAAAGCGCACAAATACAAAACCATTATCGCTTTTACCCTGCAACTGTGCGATTAGCTGTTGGATGCTACTGGGTGTTGCAGTGTGCAGTGCTCCATTTTGTGTGTAAAATGTGGAACAGTAGAGGGAAGATGTGTGCAGCAGTTGGCTGCAAAGATTGACATACCGTATACACCGAAATAAAAGTTCAGATTTTTTTCATGAAAAAAAAAACAAGCTAAAGTCACCCCTCGTCTTATATAGCAATCTTCAGCCAAATGCGAGTCGTTGTCTGGCTACCTGTGGCAACATGGCCACTCAGCGCCAGTTTGTCGTTTCGGAAAAAAAGCGTGCATTATTGGAGAGCCCAGAAAGGAAAGCTGCTCAAGTGCAACCCGTGCAAAATGTCATTTAGTGGGCGTAGTGCGGTTTATCCGCAGCTTGAGGACACACTTGCGGACTTTGTGTGGGAACTTCGTGCGCACTCTCTGCCGGTGACCATGCATACAATTCACTGCAATGCTGTGGAGCTTGCGTGAGAAGCTGGACTCCAAGCAGCCAGCGACAAACTTCCGAGCGCAGTGCTGCTACTTCCAACAAATAAGACTACGACTCCAATTGTGGGTGAGCGGTGCCCTTTTGAAAATAAATGCGTGTCAGCAACTTTTGGGGGTTTTTTTTACAGTTTTTTTTCAACTAAACTTAGGCGGTCGACCTATATTCCCACTCGACCTATAATCCGGTTTTACGTACGGTACATATTTAGGAATGGAATGAATCTGTGTGGCCATGTTCACGGACTGCTGCTGCATAACGACTGCCTATGTTGCTGGCCCTTCGCAATGCACGGCTTTCCTTATGGAGAAAAGAATTCACTCATCTGCCAGTGTTGTATCGCTAACCTCCGAAGAAAGAACTTCAACCACGGAACGTCGGCAAGAGTAAGAACCACTCTCTAAACAAAGATACAGAAGTGCCGCTTCCTGGCATAGTAAGTTTCTCACCCGTTATCTACACACATCCACCCCTACTCGCATGCAAACTTACACCCACTCTATCACCAACGTATCAGGAATAAGTGAATGGGTGCACTCTTGAATCAATGCGCCGAAGCATGGTGACAGCAACTAAACAGACAGCACACAAATGTTTGAAGCTGGATGTTTACTGACGGTCCACAGAGTAAGCTGTGAATAGCAAAAATTTGTCTCTGCTACAAGCTATTACAAAGTACAGAAGATCCACGTTCCAAGCCTTGTGCGCAGCAAGAACAAATCTATCACAACTGAGCACACCCGCAAGCCGCAGAGGCAGAAAATAAGATAGTGACCGCACAGAAGAATGTTACTGGGTCAGAAACATGACGAGCTGCTTCTTCAAAGTGTTCGCCAAATAAAGAACGAAGAGCAAAACGCACTCATCCTGATTTATTTCATAAGCGGAAAGGTTGTATAGCCTGGAATACATTTCTAGCCCCGCTTCTAGTACAAGCACCGTACAGCGTAGACCGCTTATAATGTAAGTCGCCAGAGTCGCGAATATCCGCACTTTAAGCAGCACCGCACTATAACCAAAACAATGATTTTATTTCGATAGCAATAACATGGACACTCCAGGCGCATTTCTGCTGTTGCCGTGGCGTTCCGTATAAAGTCCAAGGGTGATAAAATCGTTGCCGCGCACCGTATGCTGTATGTGCAAATGCAACTTTGAGTGAGTGAGCCGGCGACCGCGGCTCAATCTCGCGCACATAAGGGAGGAAAACGGAAAGGAAGCGCGCCATCTTCCGTCACGCGCATGGCTCCAGGGGGAGGGAAGGTCGCGAGGGGCTCATTATACTCCAGGAAGCCCGGGCGGCAGTGAGCGTCTACCTTTCAAAATACCACTATATTTTGAAAGTCCTCTGTGACGAGGGTACAGTCCGTCGTGCACTGTGTTTTCGCGGCTTAATTTGTGTTGATGTGAGACGCAGCACGAAGGTTAATTCGCTCACTGCTGCAGCTGCGCTTCCTCACTATAGCGTTTTGACAGCGAGTTTCATGGTCATCCAGTGAGATGTGTTCATGTTTGCCTTGAGCGGCAGCGTCATTCTGCCCACTCAGCACAACGAATGCTGGGATGTGCGGCCGGCGCGGCATGTGAGAAATAGAAACGGAGCTATTCGTGTGCCAGCAACGTTGGAACGCGCCGTCGTGTCGTTGGAGTACAGACGCTGGTTGTTTGCCACCGTTAAGTCAGGGAGCTCGACGCACACATTACGTCGGGAGTATATCAGCGGCTTGAGGGGAGCGTTCGCCGTCTCGGTTGACTGCTGAACTTCCAGGCAGCCGCACTGTAACCGGTAAATTCATCTCCCGCAACTGCACTATAAGCGATACGCGTATACATGGAGTGCTATGGGAAAATTAACGGGAGTCTGAAAAGACCGTATTATATATGATCCTGCACTATAAGCGGTTACGTTATAAGTGGTCTATGCTGTATATGCTGCTCGCGCAGCTTGCACAAGGCATATAGAGCTCTGAAAGCGCTTACATGTCCTCTGAAGCTGTGGTCAAGGCTCCGTGTTGTCCACCCAGTCACCGTCTATGATATCTGCCAAAACAGAGGTTTGCTGAGGCGCACCGGTGTCATACACATTTATTGTAAACATGGAGGCAAGGGAGGCTGTTGAGGCAAGCAAAGGACACATCACCATGTGATCAAACATGGCGACGCCCACAGGATTGCCACGAAAAGGGTCTATAGTAGTCCAGAGCTTCTCAATACTTAAGGGCTGCGAATTGCGTGTTTGCTTCAGCTAGGTCGGACAGCTCTTCCTCCTGTGTCTGGTTAGTGTTTTTGGGCAGCTACCTGACCACAATCATTTCCTGGGAGAGGGGCCCAGCAGCCCTGACTAGTGTGTTGGGTGGGCGCGAGTGTCCTCGGAATGCGGTATGTGTGATGCGATATGATGCCTCGTGAAAATGCATGGTATGTGTTCTCAGAGTCAGTGATGATTGTGATTGGGTCGGTGGGTGGCATTAGTGATGGCAAGTACTATGGCACACTCTTTTTAGCTACTTGGGTCTGGGTGGTGGAGATGGCGCCGAATGCATGGGGTTCACGAGTGCCTTCAACTACACCACTGAGCACGTGCTTTATCTGTGTGAGTCGAGTCTTCCTGTCTGCTCTTTCCTTTCATTGGTTTTTCCTTTTGTGAATTTTTACACTGCAAAAATCATGTCTTACAGTAAACAACAACTCGCCCAAGAAGTTACCTTGCTGTGCGAGTACTGTCCAACATCGGTGTAGACTATGACGTGCTCCAGGACTTTTCTATGGCTCTAGTGAGAGCTCTGACCCTTGCTTGGCTGCATCCTGAGTAGTGTCCCAGGTGCATATTGCGAGGGATGGAGGCTGTGATGAATCAGGCACAATGGAGGGTTCGAGGGATTTGACTCTTGCTATGTCAGCATTGTGGGGGTTTAGAACACTAATCATTCCAGGCATCTTCAGCCTGGGCCAGTCTTACAGGGTCGAAGTTAGTTACTGAGATGGGCTTCTATTAGTTCATTAAGGTTATGTAGGCTCATGGCCATGAACCTTTCGCTCAATGTGTATGTTGAGAGTCCCAAGGCCGCTTTGACGGCAGTGCACAGCAATATGTTAAATTGCTTCTCCGGAGTTTGGGTGAGGTTATGGTATGGAACTTAGCTTAGCAGGACTATTTGAAGAATTATCAGGCATTGCCTGGGATATTATTGGCCTTAGTGAGGTTAGAATAACTGGTGAGGCTTACACAGTGCTGACTAACGGCCACGTGCTCTGCTACAAAGGTCTTCCAGATAAGAGTGAATTGATGAATTCTACAGCATTAATGAGAGGGTAGCAGTCGTCGTAATAAAGCTGAATAGAAGGTACAAAATGAAGGTAATACAAGCCTACGCCCCAACCTCTAGTCACGATGATGAAGAAATAGAACAGTTTTATGAAGATATTGAATTAGCAATGAGAAAGGTACAAACTCAGTATACTGTAGTCATAGGTGACTTCAATGCAAAAGTGGGAAAAAAGCAGGATGGTGAGCAAGCCATTGGCAACTATGGCACCGATTCAAGGAATGCAAGAGGAGAGATGTTGGTGAGCAAGCCATTGGCAACTATGGCACCGATTCTAGGAATGCAAGAGGAGAGATGTTAGTAGAATTCGCGGAAAGGAATAGGCTCCAAATAATGAATACCTTCTTCAAGAAGCGCAGCAACAGGAAGTGGACCTGGAAAAGCCCTAATGGAGAAACAAGGAATCAAATAGATTTCATACTCTCTGCCGATCCAAGCATAGTGCAGGATATAGAAGTGTTAGTTAAGGTTAAGTGCACTGAACATAGGTTAGTGAGGTCTAGGATTTCTCTTAATTTGAAGAGAGAAAGAGGGAAATTAGTCAAGAGGAAACAGGCCAACCTAGAGCCAGTAAGGGTAAAAGCAGACCAATTCAGGCTGGTGCTCGCAAACAAATATGCAGCTTTAGAAAAGGAAAATAACGACAACATAGAGGTAATGAATGAAACCGTAACTAGGTTGATCACAGAAGCAGCAATTGAAGTGGGAGGTAAGGCACCAAGGCAACCAGTAGGTAAGCTCTCCCAAGAAACAAAGGACCTAATAAAGAAACGACAAAACATGAAAATGTCCAACTCAAGAGATCAGATAGAATTCGCTTAACTGTCAAAACTGATCAACAAGAAGAAAGTAAGGGATATTCGAAATTATAACGTGGGAAAGATTGAGGAAGCCGTAAAATATGGACGCAGCATTAAATCAGTAAGAAGAAAGCTTGGCATAGGACAAGGCAAGATGTATGCACTGAAAGATAAGCATGGAAATATCATCAGCAATTTCAATGACATAGTAAAAGCAGCGGAAGAATTCTATACTGACCTGTACAGTGCCCAAACAGCCAAGCTACTTTCATTCGAAATAGTGATGAACCGGATACAGAGGCTCCTTCTATAACTAGCGATGAAGTTAAAAGGGCCTTGAAAGACATGACCAGGGGAAAAGCTGCTAGCGGAAGATGGAATAACAGTAGATTTAATCAAAGATGGAGGAGATATCATGCTTGAAAAGCTTGCGGCCCTTTATACACAATGCCTCACAACTTCAAGTGTACCAGAGAGCTGGAAGAACGCCAACATTATACTAATCCATAAGAAGGGAGACTAAGAATTGCCAACATTATACTAATCCATAAGAAGGGAGACATAAGAATTGAGGAATTATATGCTCATTAGCTTGCTTTCAGTGTTGCATAAAATATTCACCAAGATAATTTCGAATAGAATCAGGACAACTCACCAGGATAATTTCCAATAGAATCAGGACAACACTTGACTTCAGTCAACCAAGAGAACAGGTTTACTTCAGGAAGGGATATTCTACGATGGATCATATCCATGTCATCAATCAGGTAATCGAGAAATCTGCGGAGGCTTTCATAGATTATGAAAAGGCATTTGATTCAGTAGAGATACCAGCAGTCATAGAGGCATTGCATAATCAAGGAGTACAGGAGGCATACGTGAATATCTTAGCAAACATCTACAAGGATTCCACAGCTACCTTGATTCTCCACAAGAAAAGTTGAAAGTTACCTATCAAGAAAGGGGTCAGGCAAGGAGACAATCTCTCCAATGCTATTCACTGCATGCTTAGAAGAAGTATTCAAGCTCTTAGACTGGGAAGGCTTAGGAGTGAGGATCAACGGCGAATATCTCAGCAACCTTCGGTTTGCAGATGACATTGTCCCATTCAGCAACAATGGAGACGAATTACAGCAAATGATTGAGGACCTTAATTGAGAAAGTGTAAGAATTGGGTTGAAGATGAATATGCAGAAGACAAAATAATGTTCAATAGCCTGGCAAGGGAACAAGAATTCAGGATCGCCAGTCAGCCTCTAGAGTCTGTAAAGGCGTACGTTTATCTAGGTCAATTACTCACAGGGGACCCTGATCACGAGAAAAAAATTTACAGAAGAATAAAATTGGGTTGGAGTGCATGCGGCAGGCATTGCCAAATCCTGACTGGGAGCTTACCACTGTCGCTGAAAAGAGAAGTGTACAATCATTGCGTTCTACCGGTGCTAACATATGGGGCAGAAACTTGGAGGTTAACAAAGAAGCTCGAGAACAAGTTAAGGACCGCACAAAGAGCGATGGAACGAAAAATCTTAGGACTAACGTTAAGAGACAGGAAGAGAGCGGTGTGGATTAGAGAACAAACGGGGATAGCCGATATTCTAGTTGACATTAAGCGCAAGAAATGGAGCTGGGCAGGCCATGTAATGCGTAGGATGGATAACCGGTGGACCATTAGGGTTACAGAATGGATACCAAGAGAAGGGAAGCACAGTCGAGGTCGGCAGAAAACCAGATGGGCTGATGAAGTTAGGAAATTTGCAGGTGCAAGTTGGAATACGCTAGCGCAAGACAGGGGTAATTGGAGATTGCAGGGAGAGGCCTTCGTCCTGCAGTGGACATAAAAAAAATATAGGCTGATGATGATGATGATGGTATGGAAGATGGTACATGACGCAGCTTACAATGCAAGCATTGGCTACACGTAATGCGTCCTGATCTTTTAGCTAATGTCTGCAGTTCGTGACAGGCTGGATTATGGGTTTGCCATTTAAGGGGATGCATTGTAGCCCACTTCAATTCAGTACATATTGTACAAATGATGAGGAGCAGCCCTAGGAATTTCCAGTAAATCTACTAGTACAATGTTCTTCCTTACTGACATTCTAAAATCAGACAGTTCTTATTACCCAAGGTTTCACATTCTGAAATTGTTTTTTTAGAGAAATTGCCAAACTGTTCCCATAACTGTCCCGATGATTTATCCTGCGCCACTGTCATTGTGGCCTATTAAATTCAACAGAAAGTGAAAATTCAAAATAAAAATAATAAGCTGTTGCTATCCTTAGTGAATAACTACAACTATGAGCAATCAATGTGGTATTTGTCAACGCCTTCATGACTAAAGCAGAAAGTTGGTCGGTTGGTTGACTTGTGTGACATTTCACAGAGATAAAGTCAAACACGCATCATGAAACACTTGGCAGGACTTCCCATTCTATTTTATACTGTATGTCCATATTTATTCCTGTAAATTTCTCACACAAGGCTCATTTTGAAGTTACACTTAATTCATGAAAAGTAGAGTAAGATTTGCCAGGACAAGTAGAACTAATGATCATTGCAAACAATCAGATCAAGTAGAACACTAATCATTGCTGTAAACATTATTAAAGCAGCAGCCATAAAATTCCCACCTTGAAAATTGAAAGGTGCACATGTCACAGTCTCATCCCTAATTCCAATGTTTCCAGGGTATGTAACATGTTCAGTGATAAACACAGACGGATCTCCACCAAAAAGGACCCAATAAATCCTGCGCCTGAGAGGCCGGAAGCAGCTGTGCGCTGTGACATGGTGTGTAGCCCTGGAAAAAAAAAAAGGAAAGTAGGATCACATGCAAGATGCTGACACACATCACATTCATCAGAAGAGTTTTCAAAAACACAGACGGTTGCATTCGATAACTATGATATAAATAGGGCACACAATTTATTGTAAAAGCCCGCATAAAATATGAGCATTTTTTCCAATCACTGGCGTCCTAAATATCTGTCTCATTACTATATGTGGAACAAACCAAAATTTTAGCCAGAAATCAGGCTCGAAGTTTTCGTTTCGTTATTGCTCCACAGCTACCGTCATCCTCAGTGTCCATCGCCAGCCACGCTATGCAAGAGGATTGCGGACGCATGGGCAAGCATCTCAGAGGACATCATGTATCACACTTTTAAGAAGTGCAGCATTTTGAATGCACTCGATGGCAAAGAGGATGGATATCTATGGGAAGAGTTCTTGGGTAAGGAACTGTCCAAAAACAGCGCAACCGAGGACAGTGATAACTTAAGCGTGATGTCCGTTGTAATTAAATATTTTTGCAGAGTTTTCCTCACTTGTATTAGGGGCGGATGAAACATTTTTCCGGTTTTCACTATCCCCTAATCTCCCCTCGTAGGATATGTGGGTCTGTATTGTATGAGGGTCCATATTATATACGGGTTTTTGGGTACTATCATGAAATGCAAGTTAGCAATGGTAGAAAGCACAGAAAAGTGTTAACATTTTAGAACTGTAGGTGCAATATCTCAGCTGATAACATAACAAAAAAAAAAAAAACCTTGAGAATTGCCATGACTCCAGCCAGGCTGATTAGATCCACCTATGTTAAGCAAACTCAAGCCCATTGCTTTCACCAAGTCGCATATAAAAGCCTTCAGCCTTCTGCTGGAGCACTGGGGGCATCTTTCATGCTTTTTCAGGATGAGTGAAATGTTACACTATCCTGACCCTTCGAACATTTTCGCTCCCTAGGACCTCCATGTGACCCATAATGGTGCCCATATTTATATGCCTAACGCTTTAGAAACCCTATGCCAGTTCAGAAAAGACTATAATTTCTTGGCACAACATGGCATTCTAATGAATAATTCCAACAACCTTTTGGCCAATTTTAAAGGGACACTAAGTAGGAAGGTTCAAGAGACACTACCAAGAAATACTAAATCAGTGTACACTGACTTTTCAAAACTGTTAATCTCACGGTAATAGGCTGATTATTAGAAGAGAAGATGGAGAAGATGAAGGTCACAGTTGCTCTACTTGGTTAAAAATACTGAAAATTGTTTTACTATTCACAAGGTCGACTGTTTATTTAGAAAATTCAGAAAGTGTGCTCGTTAAAAACGCTGTGAATGGGCATTCAGCTTACAGTTTCAGCAATACTGTTCTGTGCCGCAGACAAACAAAAAGGGTCATGATGTTTAGTCACGTAACAGCAGGCAATATTTTGGTTCCCAATGATATCAATAAGTGGATGGTGGGTAGGTCTGATTAATCTAGCAGGTCCAAAAAATCAGACTGAGAGATTTGCCAGGGACTCTTGTTTTGCTTTGATGAAAAATAAATTTAACACTAATCTAGACGCAAATGTCAATATGGCGATCGTAAACAAGCTCTAAAAGTTGCGCATTTTACAATATAATCGTAACGCTGGCTGGTATGCCCCCAGCATGGCGTCATGGATTTCGAAGTACTTCGTATTTAGGCCACTGTGTCTTACTGATCAGTAAAAGTTCTTGAAACTTGGCAAGTTCAGTCTTTGGCTCTTTTAGAATGCAATGTAGCCCATCTTTATCGTTAAAAGTTTACCTAGGCCCGAGCAGATGCTGTCAAAATCTATGACATCACAGCGAGCAGATGTGGGAACTTCAAAGTGGCGGCGGCGCCACCACTGTTCCATTTTTGCATTTTTTCAGTCTTGCCAAGCCTGCTCTCACGGTAAGAGTGGCCTTTTTGGTATTGCAGAAGGGTTAGTTACTAATATGGCTCAAATTATTTTCTCTTTAGTGTCCCTTCAAGTTAAGCTGCATTCACTATTACCCTTCTGCAGTATCAAAACAGCCACTTTTGTAACGCTCATGAAAGAGAAGGAAGGAGCAGACAGATGAGTTCACCAAGGGAAGAGAAGAGGCAGCAAGATTATTTATGTTTGATTAAACGGAATGTTACATCTTTTACCATGACAAGACGCCTGGTAAGCCGTAAAAGATACAAAAAAAAACTAAATACAGGCTCCACCTTGAACTTGCACCAGCTTGCCATGACATAATGAATTTTTACGTTGGCCAAGTTAATTGCTGATCAATAAAGGACTGCATATTCTATAGGAACCAAAGTATCATCCTACCAAGTGTCAAGAACTTTTCCTGCACCACAACAGTCGAAATACATACAAGAAATACACTTTAGAATTTGTTATGTCACAATTATGTACCGGCAAGGAGGTTTCAGCATAAAACTCATAAAAGGGACGCTTAGCCTTCATTTTCTCCAGCAATAATCAACCATTTTCTGCCAAATAAATGAAGAAAAAAAAAGTTCTAAAGTATACTTTCCAGCATAATATGATTAGTGTTGCCCTTTAGTGTCCCTTTTAACCATGTTCTAAACAAATTTAGCTATTGTTCATTATATGCAAGAATATTTTGAACATAGCATACATTTCTAATTCAATCAAAATTTTAAATTAGACTCTGGATAGTACAGTCTGCTTGTTTTGGACCATTGGACATACCACAATAAGTACTTGAGCTTGTTTTTAGATGGTTATCTGCTCATTCCTCGAAGTTCACCTAATCCCCCTTGACGGTAAATCATGTAGATTGATAGAACAGCCAAAATGCAGCATTCATGCACACCGTCGCTCACATCGTACTAGTGGCCATGTTTGAAATGGCCCTGTTCTCCTCACGATTTCATCAGTATGAAATTCTGTAGAAATTATTTATTAAATTAATTCAATTCTGGGATTTTACGTGCCAAAACCATTTATTAAGAGGCACGCCGTAGTAGGTGCCTCCGGATTAATTTTGACCACCTGGGGTTCAATAATGCGCACCCAATGCACGGTACACAGGTGTTTTTGCATTTCGCCCACATTGAAATGCGGCTGCCGCGGCCAGAATGCGATAAGTAGGTTGTTACAGCTACTATTTGAGCTAAAGATCAGTGCTAACACTGACGTTTTCAGTTAAGTTTGTAAAGCTGACATTGCCAATGCAAAATAGTGCACGAGTGTGGCAGAAACCAAGAGGACAATGTCGCAGAGAGCCAATTTGACCTGGCCAAATCTAGTGGCTCTGACAACCAAGCATCTGTTCAAAGTAAAGAAGAAAATCTGTCATCAGGCTATGTGGAAATATTATTTCTGTACAACAAAGAAGGACAAGAAATATAAAAGAGCAGTGAAAAATTTAAAGAGGAAGAAAAGGATGAAGCAGTGACATGCCATCTCATTCAAACAGCATTTTGAAGACAAAGTGAAATTGAGAAAAAGAACAAAGAGTCAGAAGCGACAGTTTTTTAGAGTTGTGCAAGCTATTACTGTAACTGCTTTGGGCAAAAAGTGCTTACAATATTTTTATGCGTAAAAAAAATACAATAAATTCAGCCAGACTAGCAACGTTATTCCCTCTCTACATCAGTAAATAATTGCTACTGACCAATTATAACTAAGGCATAACATCATGAGGAAATGATTCCATAATTTTACAATAGTGGTACCAAACCTGTCCTAACACATCTGCTAAGTAGAACCACCTTTTTGAAACAAGCTGAAATTGTAATGTTCAGAATCATGATGATCTGTAACCACAGCATAGCCAAACTGATGTGTAAGCATATGCAAACTATGAATCTCGATTATACTTATAAACTTCTTACCAAATATGCTTCTGTCATAAACCTCATGCAATATTTGCTCCATGTTCAAAAGCGCAACTGAATGAAGCATGGCTTAGAGATATGTGTATATTCAGGATCCCATTAATTAAAAATTGATTAATTCAAATTGACAGTTAATTCAAAGTGACTGTTAGGTACCATTGCAGCTTTTTGCATTACAATGGTTTCTGGGAAAACCCTCAGTAATTCAAATCCATGAAGCCATATGACAGTTAGTTTGAACACAATAGGCCATTCACAGCCTAGACTTCCAGCCAGGCACTGTGTGCCTAACAATGCTCTGGTGTTCCAGTACATGTTGTAGCAGGTTTTCTGCACCTCGACAACACAGTGCAGACTTGCACTTGAGCAGTACATTGAATTTGCTCCTGTCAGTACCACAGTCCCACGTGGCACACAGCACAAGCATTCTGCTCAGTGTTTACACAGACAATGGACCGCCATAAACGTGGTGTGCTTTCAACAGACTCAAGGTTCCAGCTTGTATGTTACTTTTGCACAGTTAGCCTCAATCGGCAGAAACTATGCTCTGCATGCCAATGCATTTCACTGCTCCCTGTATTTATTTTCGTGCGAACATTTCGTACTTCTCAAGCAATTTCCACACACATTCTTGCAGCCCACCATTGCATGGTCAATAAATTTTCAGCAAGGCTTCTACTAGCATGCATTCAAATGTGTTTAATACTATTGGCATGCAATAATTTGCAGACTGCATTGTATTGTTACTTCCAATTCCACTTTATTTAAACAGCTCCTTTGGCCACTTAGAGTTTGAATTAATGAGGTCCCATTGTACCTTGTAAGATCCCTATACAAGTACTTAAATACCTCTCACTATTAACGCACATTAAGCAAAATGATAATGTTGAGACGCATGCTGCAATTTCATGCTCAATGCTGTTCAGTTGCAGTCCCTAAACTGTCCCCCCAGCCCTTTTATGCACTCTGGCTTGGTATGCAGCTTGCACGGCATGTACTAAACTGCATATGTCTACCTCTATTGCTTCGTGCAGTAATGTTCACAGGTTACAATACAGTTTGTGCTACCATGCTGGGGATCTTACATTGGCTCCTCCATGGCTTCACCAAGGTAGATCTCTCGACCATAAAGTACTTGCAGAACACCTGGGGCAGCTGCAGCGTGCCTGTACGTGCTAAGCACCAGAGACCAACTGGCTTCATCAATGCCCAAGGGCACTCCAAAATTGCTGCCGTCGTCATTCAAGTTATATGTTTGCACGCCTTCCTTCAACAAGTCCAAGTTTACACTTGTATATGTGGCCACAGAAGAATCAGGAATTGCCCTCCAGTCCCTTTGGCGAATGACAGCAGCAACTTTTTGAAAGCGGGTTGCGTGACCGCGGTAGCGACCTGAAAGTACACCAGAAGCCCCTCCTGCTTAAGTGAGAAGGCAAAATTGCATAGCTGCAAGCAGAAAGCACATGCTGCATGCAACAATCAAATGCTGCAAGCAGAAAGCGGATGCATCTCACTGGCCATGAACAGCTGTTATGGTAAGCTTTGTGTGGATTTAATTCCCAACAACGAAGCTTTCACTCTAAGAAAATTCACCCAACAGAAGAAGAGTACTGTAGGGACAGCTACAGTTTCTTGACAAGCTAGCACGTCAAAAAAAACTAGTACTCTCTCCACTGATTTTTGCGCTTGAGCTGCCATGTAGAAGGCCCACTCATCTAAAGAAATGTGTATATTTTAGACAGTATGTGTGTAATTCTTCTAGTTATTTCCAAAGTCCAATTCTGTGCTTTTTTTTTAGAATTCAAATTCTAGCAAACTTGCAGTAGTCTTGCAGACACCCACGTGCTGTACCAATTTTCAAGAAAAGTTACAAAGTTGCAATTTTCGTTATCAAGCTTCCACAAATCGCACATACTAGTTCAATGTTGACAGTATTTGTTATAATCAGGTTATTAGATTGTTTGCAATTAATAAAGGCATTCTGATGTCATTTCAGCATAGACTTAGATGATAAATTTTGCTTTGTTTATGCTGTTAACCACCTTTTCATATTTTTTTAACAATACTAAATCACTCTGAGCAAATACACATATAAAAAAAAGAAGCTGCTACGATTCAGTTATTACTCGATTTCCACTAAATTTTTGTGATGCTAGAGCACTCTGGGCAAATTGATGCACTCCATTTAAGCCTTCGTAAAGCCTTTGGTTAGGGGTCACATGGAGAACTAATCCATGAACTTCTATTAGCACACCAAATTGTTTGGTAACATGAAAGCATACTTAAAATTAGGAATCAGTTATTGCCATAGGTGGTTATGCTTCCGACATGCTTCTCATCACTACTGATGAGCGACAAGGCAGTGTGCTAGGGCTGTTGTGTCCTTTAGTTTACATATATAACTTAACAGAAGTAATGTCCAGCCCTGTGTTCATGAGACTTCTTGCAGCTGACTACACCATATTCAAGGAAAGGCTGTGTAATGCAGATGACAATACTGTATCGCAAAAAATCGCTGTTAAAAATTGAACAGGATACATCTGTCTGGAAGATCTATGAACTTTGGTAGCAGGCCTTTTCAGCTATCTGTTGCAAGCTGTTGATTTTCAATTGCTATGTTCATTAGTGTAGTGCAAGGAAAGACTGAAATTAAAGCAAATTGGTAGGAATTCATGTTACTGAAAAGCAGGCATGCAAACACGCACACAAGTAGGAACAAAAAGGCCAACAAAAACACCAACATTAAACTGAAAAGTTGAGAATGGCAGAAAGCAAGGAAGACAACCTATTCGTGCATGCTCAAGGGAAGGCAGCACCAACCTGTCAGTCATGGACATGTGCAGGTACTCGCGAAAGATAACTGTTCAGGCACAACACTTTCACTTTGTGCAAGATAATCAAGGGCTGACTTATGCATGTGCTATTGCTATTAATAATATGCCATGCCTCGACCATAATGCACACTTCTTCATTCCTTTCTCTAAGCATGAACAGCAGAACTATACTGTCTGCAAATTTTGAAGTACACTAGCAATGGCGACAGAGTAACGAAAGGTTGGACAGTGTTTCACCAGCCATAAAACGTTTATGCTCAACTAATCTCCAATTGACACAACGCCATGTTTGCCCTACATAGAAGCGACTGATGCTAAAAGTGACTTTATAAACTACACCCATTCGGCACTCTGTGAACATCTAGGTATGCTTTTTATAACACTTGTCAAGTTTTTCTACCAGTTCAACTGGTCTTTCTCTGCATGGCAGCAAAGAGCAAACACAACATTGGCCCTGTGTAGACTCCATACTTTCTTAAGGCTACACAAGAGAGACTGAATGAAACTGAATGGTATGCGTCTCCATCAGGGTTGCCTCATGCCCCTATTCAATCCCCCCATGTGCTGTCAGTTGCCAGTTCGATTTTGGATACTGCCCATTCAAACAATAGAAGAACTATGTTTTGAGAGCCACTAGAAAGATACAGTGAATTAAAAGCCTAAGTCAAATGAGAGTTGCAGAAGGGTGCATCGCTGAGCTGGATTTAACGTTGCTGGGTTTAACATGATAATGGAGGTAAAAACAGTGCATAAAGCGACGATGACAGAAGGAACTTCATGGTGTGCATTCTCGTTTCTTCTGTCGTCGTGTTATGTGCTATTTCTACTCCCGCTAAAATTAATGTTTTACTTGTGCAGTTTTGGTAAGTGCAACGCTACACTTGTGTGTCCTCATCACGCATGTTGCATGAAGTCGTATTAAAATTTTATATTTACTTCTGTTGTGTTTTCTAGTTTCACAAAATTTATTGTAACATTTCTTGAATGCTTTCAAGATAACATTGGTACCGTTTCAAGATAAACATTGTGCAACTTAATTCCCGAGCCCCTTCGCCCACTTTGGAACAATTTTTTTTTTTTTTCATGGCAAAGGTGGTAACCACAGTTTTCCTTAAATGCTGGCCAAATGCCAAACAAAAAGCATGTAATCACTCTTCACTAAATTATCACTGAAGAGACAAAAGAGCCTGACGCTGTCACTATCAACATATTAGTCAACTACAGTGTTACATATTGGAACATCACCACTCAAGCCAGATGTTAAATTTTTTTCAGGGACGGTAAATATGCTATTTATTGCCTGAAAACTTACAAAGTTCCTTTACAAGGCACAATGGCACTGCACTGGTTGCGTTCTGCTATATCAGGTATCAAAACACATAGTAAACATACAGTAGCTAGTCCAGCGGTGCGACGTGTCTTGTGCCGTGCTGTCCCAGTCAATGTTTTCTGCTGGAGACCTTTCTTGCAAATGGCAACAGCATTAGAACACTTCAAATCTCCAGAAATTTTTGCATAATTTTTTAACGGGTACCTCACTTGTGTAAAGCAATAGACGCCTAGCCAACATATGATGCTGCTTACTTTACATGATCTGCATGTGCTGTCTTCAATGCATACTGAAATGATTTTGGTGCCACTGATGATGGGACGACAGCAGCAGGAACCGCAGTGTGCAAGATTGGACGAAATGACACAGCCTCCCTTAACATGTATCTTTCCTTCTGCTTTAATGCACCTTTCTAAGGGACACTTCAATAGGTGTACAACTGAACAATGTGAAGTGAGAAAAAAACAAGATTTCTGCACATTTTAGCAGCACCCAATGTGAACTCAACTGCATGTAAAGGCAATGAAACTGTTCTTGTACACGTTGGTTGGCCACCAAGAGCACCAAAATCACGATTGCCCCTATTGCACACACAGACAGGTGTTCAGAAAAAGCAAAAAGACGGCAGTGCTTGCTTTTTCACTATAATGGAATGCCTTGACAACAAAATCACATGTAGAGCAAAGGAGTAATTCTGTCCCAGTTCTATTGCGAGTAGTGCTGCGGTGACCTTTATGACAAAGTAACCTGTATAAAGAATGATTTCGGAGGCCCCAAGCACTTCGTTATAAAGGAATTTGACTGTACTAAGGAAGAATTCAGTTGTCACACACAGACACACACACACAAAAAAAGCAATCACACTCTTGAAGGATTGCTTTTAAAGGACAACAGCACTTTTCAAAATAAATGAACAAGAAAAAATTGTGGGGTTTGCATGTTAACATGCATGACAGATGAAAAAAATGGTGTCGCATCACACCCTAGTCCTAATAGCAATTTCTCAAAGAAAATAAGCACCCAAAAACTGGAGTTTTTCAACTTCTAAATGTCTTGACAAGTTTCTCATCAGCAGATGCTTCAGCTAAAACTGGAATGTCGGAAGCTTCATACAGTTGAACCTTGTTCATATGTATTGGGGGAAAAAAGAAGGTAGAAAATAACGTACAAACCGAGAAAACGCACAATAAAAAGTCACTAAAAGAATTAAGACTCAACTGTAGTTGACATCCACGTAATGTGAAGTGAAGCGCGAATCTTTGCAGCACTAGACGCCGAGCTGGTGGTGCTCGAGCGGCCCTAGACGCACGTTGTAGTTTTTACGGCTTCTGCAAGCTTACACTTGCGCTCCTAGAAATTCGGCCTGGGTGCAGACATGCATCGAGCTGGTAGGGCAGAAGCGACCAGAGACGCACGCTGTCATTTTCCTATTGTGCAGTGTTTTAAGACTGCAACAGGAAATATAAACGACATCGAGCTGGTGGGCAACAGCAGAATACGATGACTAGATACCACCAGAGCGATACTTGACGCCGCCTTTGCACCATATAGAATGGCGGTGAGTTTGGGTTATCGCTTATTAAAAGTGTGCAGTCCCCTTCCAACGGCACTACGGCCCACACACTATGAAACAGATAAGTGAAAATGCTTATCGCAGTAAGGTCGGTGGCGATAGCTGTGAATGCGGCATGCAACAACTCGGAAGAAGATTTGCTGGTACCGGAATGAGAAACTTTGTGAGCACCAGCGTTTTCAAGCGAGAAGGGCGGGCGAGCATTGCGGGAAGATGCTGTTGGGAGCGGCTACTGTTCACGATTGTGCATGCCTCATGCCTTTTCTTGTTAACACGGGATCTAGCGGCCGGAAAACGTATCATACGATTGCTGTTTGGTAATCTACTAAACACTGGTGTCGAAAAATCGTTTTAAAGAAACGTATGAACCGGTAAAAAAATAAACGTAACTGTATTGGGCCATTTTTTGTGTTCTCGATCATAAACGTTAGTGCCGGGAAATCGTACATAATGGTATTGTATCAATGAGGTTCTACTGTACTACCCCCATATACATAAAACTACTTAAATTTGAGAATAAAAGGCATTGGCCTTTTATGGGTAGGGTTCAGCATTTTCAGCTTAAACCAAAAAATATTAACAAGAAAAGTTTGTCGTATTTATTTAAATACAGAATTTGATCTTAATCTAAAAGGATAACAAAAAAAAAAAACAGCAGTTCACCTGGCTAAACTACATTTGGTACAGGCCGTCAAGAGTAATGGGCACACCAAAGCAACTAAAACATAAAATACCATGAAGTATTAGCGAAACCATCATTGTTTTCTTTAATTCCCTCAGAAATTTGGCCATTATGGACGCTTTTCTTACTGTGTTAGTTTTTATTAGTTATTACAGTTAACACGAGTTCAGTCGTACGCTCGGTTTGAGTGGTGAACTAAATTTTATGCGTAAGTGTCAAATGACCCATTGAGCGAAAAATGCAGCTCCACTAACTTTCACGTGAAACCTGCGGAGGTGCGAAGCTTGCAGTGATGCACTGCTAATGGGCTCATACCGCCTTAACCAATAGCTCATAACCCCGTAAATGCGGCCTCCCCATTACGACAACAGAAGAGAAGTGAAATTCAATGCTGGGATGATCAGCGGCAATGCAGCCAGCTCTGGAAGACGACGACGAGCGCGTGCCGAGCGCGAGCACGAGCCGCTTGCTTTACCGTGACGACGACGACGACAGGAGATGCCGACAGCTCGAGCGAATAAGGTGCTTCGCACCTAAAACAAGTTTACTAGAGCTAAGGCAGCGATTGAAGGGTGCGCAGTTGCTAGCGTTTATCTGCTCTGATGCAAGGAGCCTGGCGAGGTCAAGGTCGCATGTCAGCCTGCTGACAAAGCTATCTTTAGTTTCTTATTTGTGTCGATTTTGTCTGCCGCTGTGCTGAAAACAAGTGGAGTGGGAAGGGGGAGCACGCAGAGGTGTTGGGGGAAGCCTGGCCCTTGCAGTCTTCTCACTGTGGCTAATGAAATGTATTAACAGGGAAAGTTCATTGATGCCAGGTCATGTCTATATATTTAGTCTTTTCTCTTTTTTTCCCTATGTTATGTTGTATCTCTGTACACACAAAATGTAACAAATAAAGTCTCATTCTATTCATGTTCGAATACCAAATGCGCTCACTCATAATCCCTCACAAGTGCAGTAAATTGGGCGGGCTCTTAGAATTGCATGGCGACGGATAAACAGCACAGAGAAGGATGTGAACTTCTAGAGGCAACATGAAATGAATGTAACAAAACCTGTTGGAGCACAAAACAGAGCACTTGGTACTAGAAATTGAAGTGGCAAGTACAGTGTGTCTGGCGGGTTGGTAGAACTGCATGGTGACAGATGCCATTAACTGGTTACGTTCACTTATATTTTCTTAATTCCTGTATAGTCACATTGCTGTATGGTGTTGTGGCTTTACTATACTGCTTCTCAGAAACGGTAACCTCAATGCAACAAATTATCCCCCGAAAAAAGCTGGCAAAGGTTCATCTGCAAAAAAAATATATTGACTGAAAAGATTAATAAATTTCTGTCTAGAAAATAAACCAAAAAAGCTGACCCATAATTATGGGCCACCTGCATCGCGAAGCTTCAGAACACAAGATGATAGATGAATACGTAACCATGGTTAAGTTACTCTTTCAAAATTAATGGAGTTGTACAGTTAAATGACATATTAAGCAGAAGAAGAGGCACATACCAAGAGACCCATGGAATGACATCAGATGTTCTCTGCTGACGGTGTCATTGCCTGCAAGGCAGGCGAACAATGGGAGAAGCTCAGGACTAAGCCCCAGATGACATGCCAGGGCGTTGCCATCGTAGGTGTATGTCTGCAATGTACTTATGTCTAAGTACGAGGCCGAAAGGTAAAGCACTCTCATATTGTAAATAACATAATCCGAGTCCTGGCTGAGCACAGCAAAGCACTCTGGATTGTGCTCAGCGTAGTGGACCACCTCCTTGTCACACTCATCCAATGCATAAAATACCTGCAAGAGTTTGAGTAACTGTTGGTACGCATACAGTACTACTCTCAAACAAACAAGCTAAGCCGCTACTTGACCAACATACTTTGCATGAAGTAAGGTGCTTGATGATGAAGCACAAACTGTGCGATGTTCCGTTGGGGCAAGTATAGTCATTTCTTTCGTCTCCCGTCCAGCAACCAGCTCGCAGTCGTTCAAATACCTTCTTAATCTCAAGCACTCGTTGACTTCGGCGAGAGTGCCAAACCCGTGCCTTTGTGTGGGACACCCATCCATCGAAAAAAAAAACCAAGTCAATACCTTTCTCTTGAAACGTTCTCACGAACTCCTGTTGGAAATAAGAAAAAGATCATGTTAGAAAATACAGCGTTGCAAATGTTTATAACTTAACTAACAATGCACAATTACAATGAGACAAAAAAAAAAAACTTTCTTGCCATACATATTACTTAGATCAATAACTAAAAAGACTAAAAAAAAATCTGTGACATGAAATGTCTTAAAATGTATCTTGTCATTCATCCCTGACAAGAGCATGCTGATAGCTTGAAGAATACATGGCATATCAATGTTTAATACCACGAGCTAGTACTGTTGACCCTTTATGAATAAGTGTTGCCTACAGGCAACATACCAGGAAAAAAAAAAAAAAAAAAACTTCCTGCAGAGTTTTGGTATTGATGACAAAGTTTCTGGCTAAATGTCTTCGGCCAACACTGAATGACAGGCAGCAAGCACCATTTGTTGATTTAGAGCAGGAACGCAGGAGGAGGAAGAAGTTTGGCATGTGACTCGCTTTCTTTTGAAAGCATGGTCACAGGAGAAAGGGTGATGCAATATCTCTGGCTGCAGTGGTGTCACACACATAATGTAAATCAAATGACATGTACACCTACAGTTCACATATGAAGAGAGCTATCCGCACGAATTCCAAATGAAGCCATTGGTGACTTGGGCCTAGTGTTTTCCCCACTACTGCAGAAAAAGTTTCCGTAAAATATTTTTTCTGGTCATAGATTATGCTTATCTTGACGTATTTTGCACATTTTGATGAAAATTAATTTTTGATGTGAAAGCATCAAATGACCCATTGAGCGAAAAAGCCGGCGCCTGTAGCAGCGAAACGGTACCTAAATTCCCATTGGCTCAACTCCACGTCACGAGCGCGCCTCAATAGAGCACAGTGGGCGAAACGGTGTTGCGTGAGTGGAGAGGGCATCGCCGCGATGCCACGTCACTGCAGGGCCTCGCTGCGACTTCCTCGTCAACGACGAGGCAGTCGCAAACGCGCGCGTGCAGGTGCCGCTGTTTTGCTCTCGAAAGCTGGCACGCGGTCCGTATCTCTCTCTCTCACCCCCACTTGGCTTAGCTGCTGCCTGCGCCTGCCAGCATTGGTGGACGCTGCTGCTTCCTCAGTCTCTCGTCACGCAGCATGTTGGCACTGCAGGCTGCTGCTGCTTGCTGGCTCAGGTAGCACGTACCACTATGGTACATTACTCACAGTTAAAAACTCGAAGGACCGCTCAGCGGCATTCAATTGGACATTAATGCTTTCGCATCCACAACTCATAGAAAGTTCTCGAGTGCCCTCGGATTTTTTTTTTATTCGGGCATTTATACGTCTTGTCTTTAAAGGTTAATACCATCAGCTATGTATCTGCAGTTTGGAGTAGGGTGGACATCTGGGCTCAGGAAGGAAACCGCAGTGGGAAGGAAATCGCATTTAGATGACAAGACACAAAGAGAACAGACACGCTCTCTTGTCTCTATTACTTTGCTTCCCACTATGTGCCACCAAGTCCAAGCATCCATGCTACTAACATACATTGATGGTATTCGAATGATATTCCTTTCCAATATTCAAAAAAAAAAAAAATGCTTGAAATTCATTTTAAATGCTTACCGTCACAATGTGGGCGAGGCCCCTCCATGGGCCTCCATATATGTAGTCACTCGTCCTATTATAGAGCCACGTGATCAAACTTAAGCCATCCACTACTATTGTGGGCTTCATGCCTGGAGCTTTGTAGATAACGTGCTTTTGCGCTTCGTCCAAGATGTTTATTTGTCTATAGCCACCTGGTACACATGTCTCCATGAAAGTTTGGAGACCTAGAACTCCCATTGTTGATCCTGTGCACTGTGGATAGATTTAAAAAAATACAAAATCATTCTTTAAAAACAAGTACATTACAGACCTATTCACCTTAGAATATAAAAAGACGTACAGCCAAAGCCAAAAAATACTAGAACTTGAGGAATTATACTAAAAAATTGTTTCGCTAGTAGATATTATTGTTTATTATACGTTCGCCGACTTTTCTTACTCTGTGAACAGGCACCCTGCTCTATAGCCACAGCAAGAACAATATGTGCCACAGACAAATAGAACTGTTTATGAAATTTATTCATGAAATGTTCACATATGAGCAATCGAAATTCCCATTGCTGTAATACACTGGTTCTCTATGTTAGTGTCGCTGCTACAGGTAGGTCTAAATAATTACTGGGTCTAAAAAATAATACTCTGAAAAACCAGTGAGCAGCTGTATCATAATTATTTTGGAATCAGTCCTGTCCCAAAGTTGATGCAAATGAAATATTGCAATATTATTGGTGTCAATACAGCAGTCGTAAAGAAGCTCCAAAAACAAGCTTCGTACAATAAAATCGTAAAGTTGGCAGGTATGACGTCATGTACAATGCACTTTCAACAAAAAGCACAGCTTTCACATGAACAGTATGTTCCCTTTCCCCGCATTGTGGTGCATCATGTGGCATACGGATACTGAAATTTTGGAAGTGTGTCTCCACCACTCTCCTGATCTTGGTGCCAGCCAACATTTGGACTACATCAATCAATCAATCAATCAATCAATTTTATTTACCAGAAACAAAAGGAACTGGAGGGACACCTGGGCAAAAAGCTGTCGTAGCAGCTTGATGGAGGCCCAGGGTCCCCTACATGGCAGTAGTACTCACATGACATATACACAACACTTTCATGAAAGGTTTCATACACAACAAGCATTACACATCGCAGGTATGCATAAACAATGACATTTTACCCTTGAATGCAATATACTGATCGGTACGTCGCTATAAAAAAAGAAAGTAGTCACGCAAACCATCTTTGTTTAGCGTAGCTATGTGCCTATATTTGTTTAGTACAGTCGGTATATTATGTGTTAAAGACTGTAGGCTGTAATTGTTTCGAGACCCATGGTACCTTCCATACCTCAGGGTTTCGTGTAGCATGTTTTGTGTGAGTGCAGAGTTCTAGCTGAGCAAGGGATGTCAAATAATTCTTGACATATTCGGATGAGAAGTAAATCGTGTCTAGTAATCTATGTTCGTATAATTTATCTACGTGGTTTAGTCTGTATTTAAGAAATATATTTTCTGTTGGTGAAAGTCGATTAAAGTTCTCTATATACCGAGCGATTTTCTTTTGAAGTATTACCAGCTTTTGCAAGTTAGATTTAGATGTTGTAGCCCAGACAAGGTAACAGTAATTTATATACGATAAGAAGAGACCATAGTATATTTGAAGTTTTGCTCTCGTAGGTAGAAATGTGCGGCAGCGTGCCATAGCACCGGTAACCGCAGAGAGTTTGCCGCAGAGATGTTTGACATGGGCATCCCAACGTAAATTATAAGAAAATTATACTCCAAGAATTTTAAACTCTTCAATCAGTTCAATGCGTTGGTTCTGAAAATAAATAGCCTGATTAAGGTTAAGTGGTTTATTTTTTGCACGAAATATTACAACTTTCGTTTTCTTCGAATTTACTTTAAGCTTATTTCCCTGTGTCCAATCGGACAAACTTGCCATAATTTTATTACACTTTTGCACAAGTCTGTTCGCATCAGGACCTGAGACACACAATATAATGAATTGAACCTCACTGTTTATGGTTATGATATCATTTATGAAAACGTTAAAAAGTGGCCCAAGAATGCTTCCTTGAGGCACACCACATACAATAGGTAAGAGGGACGAATTATGTTTATTAATAGAAACGTACTGACGTCGATGTTTGAGATACGATTTGAGTAATTCTAGCGGTTTTCCACGAATTCCATATAAACAAAGCTTCCGAATAAGGATTTCGTGATTGAGGCTGTCAAAAGCTTTACTAAAGTCTATAAAAATGCCGACTGTGTAGTAGTTATTTTCATAGCTCTGCAAAACGTATTCTTTCAGCGTAAGAAGAGCCATTTCTGTGGACCTGTCTTTCCGAAATCCGTATTGTGAATCAGTAAGCACACTCTTTTTATTGAAAAATTCCGTCATTCGAGCAAAAATAAGCTTTTCTATTCCCCTTGAAAAGACTGAGAGTACCGATATCGGTCTATAGTTAGACGCAGTATTTCGATCACCACCTTTATAAATAACCGAAATTTTCGTGTGTTTCATTGCATCTGGAAAATCTGCAGTCTCTAAAATTAAGTTGTAAATGTGCACAAGTGGAAGTACAATAAATTGCAAGACATGCTTTATAGGTTTAATCTGCAAATTATTTACATCTAAAGCTTTACTGTTTTTCAGTCCTATGTACACACTGTATACTTCATATTCATCAGTAGGCACAAAGAAAGCGCTTTTGCGAACAGCATCGCTATGACAAGCCACCCCTATGCTATCATTGCCTTCAGGAATATCGCTTTGTGCAGTTACGAAGTGGTGGTTAAAGTAATCGGAAAGTGCTCTGCCTGTTATCTCACGTGAACCCAGCTTTATCGATGTCAGGTGCGTATTGTCCTTGCGGCGACCTAGAACAAGATTAATCGTTTGCCACGCAATCTCTGGGCGTTGTCTCGAAACATTTGCGAATAAGTCCTCATAGTACGCCGCCTTTGCCTTTCTTAGTTCAGCATTCAGCCTGTTTCTAAATTTTTTGAATGCTTGTAATGCTAATTCACACCGCGTGCGCAAGAAGGAATGATAGAGATTATTTTTTGTTTTGATCATTTTTGCAAGCTCATGAGTAACCCAAGGCTTTCTTACCTTTTTAGAATGTTTAGCTGTCTTCATTGGAAAATTGCTGGCATACATATGGGTAAAAGCTCTAATAAATTCGTTATATGCCTCATTTGCATCTGTTTTGTTCAAAACATGTGACCAATTGTGATTCATAACGTCATTTTTGAACCGTTCTAAACTTGCTTGTGTTATACGCTGATAAGTGAACTGTTGACAGGCATCAGCTGTTTTCTTAGAGTCATCGGTGTAGATTAAAAATATAGGGCAGTGGTCGCTTATGTCAGACACCAATGTGCCTGTGTTGCATACAGTAGTAGAAATATCGACAATGAGTAAGTCAAGTAAAGAAGATGTATGACTTGTAATGCGTGTTGGTGTGGTGATTGTATTTACAAAACCTGCAGACTGGAGGCACAAGTTCAGTTGAAAGGATGAGTTACTCTGTTTGAGCACATCTATATTAAGATCGCCGCCACACACAAGCTTCAGATTGTTCATGCTTACATAATCTAGGAATGGTTCGAAAAACTCTAGAAAAGTGACTACATTGCCGCTCGGTGGGCGATACACCAGAGATATAATCCTATTTTTACTCTTCACAGTGAGTATTTCGTAGTCATCTGTTACTCTTGTATAGTCGTGTACTAATTCATATTTTGCATAGCTTTCAACAAAAAGTGCAACACCACCACCTTTCTTGTTGGGCCGATTAATAAAAAACCGGTCATAACCTTGTCAAGTCAGCATAGCACAGTTACTGTAGTACCATGTTTCCGATATCATAATCACGTTAAATTTAAAAGTAAATTGTGCCAAAAAATGGATGATATCGTCACTCTTGTTGCATGCTGAGTGCGCATTAAGATGCAAAACAGTCGTGGCCGATGCATCCTGTTTAGCAATTAGATGCGGGAAAGCAAGCTCTTGATAAGCCATTTTGACGATGGTGACCAGCCAAAATTGCGCGGTACACAAGTTCGCGCTGCTCCCTCACTCTACACCTGCGCCTGTCCCGACGTTATCTTCTAGACGTCACTCTCGTTTCTTATCTGGAGAACGGGCGATGAGTCAGTTTGTCTTGTAAAAATTTTGCCGTTAAACGACCACACCGATTTCCAGTGATGCGCGTGTTTTCTTTTCACGGCCATCGCGAGAAGCTTCTTCAGGGCAAGGCAAAGGTGTTCATTCACATAAACCGAAGAAGAGCCTTCCAACCCAAGATCTGTGCCTGTGAGACGCATTTTTCTGGCTTTGTGGAAAACGCTATCCCGCTTCGCACGACTCTTGAACTGGACGATTATATTCGTCCGATCACTACTGCGTGTAGGTACACGATGGCACGTTTCAATGTCCGATACAACGATTGTTTCATTGATCGTAGAGCCAAGTTTGGAAAGTAGGTCACTCAAGCACTCATTCTCGGTCTTCACTACACCCTGAATCTCTAGGTTGGTCTTACGAGAGTATTGCTCAGTTTGCACGATTCGGTTTTCTAAGCTTTGCACTGTGCTCTCTAAAGAAGAACACTTAGCGTGCAGAGCCGCGTTTTCACTCTCAAGTTTAGCATTCTTCGCAGTACATTCCATTAGTTTTGTTTTCAGTTCCTGAATTGTGTGAAATGCAAAATCCAGACTTTTTGCCATGTTATTCTGCTCATTTTTGAGCTCGCGGTTTTCTGTTCGTAGATCTCTTTCTAAACCTTCACGAAACAATTTCAGTTCATGTCGCATCTAGTCTCTTACTTTAGCAAAATCGGACTTTAGTTCATCCTTCATCTTGGCCAGTTATTTCGACATAGTTTGGCAGTCGTACTTAAAAATAACAGGCGAGAAAAATAGAAATTCAACAAATAGCCCCAATAAACCTCACGATACCCGGCAGCAGCGACTAAAAAGCACGAATATATGCAAATACAGTAGCTTTGCACTAACCTGCAGGATAAGCAGAACGATGCTTAGTGTCGTGCACTGTACTTACGTCGCTACTGCCAAGTGCAGTCTTCGGGGCTTGAGTGGCTTCTTTTATACGGAGAGACCCGTGACGTAGGCTCTGTCGTTCCAAGCCGCAGGCGCAGACGATGTCCGTTCCTTGCGAGGCCGAACTTGTTTGTAGTACCCTGTGCGCATGCGCATGTGGCTCAGCGCTTTTCAGGTTCGATGCGAGATGCACACCTGCAGGATAAGCAGAACGATGCTTAGTGTCGTGCACTGTACTTTCGTCGCTACTGCCAAGTCAAGCAGTAAACAAAATAAGGAGCATCATACGAGGTGACCGAGCCCCTGTCCTGCTCCCATTTGACCACATACTGTGTCGAGATGCCTATCATCCTGGGAAATGAAACTGAAACTGGTTGCAGAAAAGCTATTACCAGAGGGACCTCGATACGATTCTGCCTAATACGTTTTTCGGGATGATACATTTTTTTTTTCCCCATAATATGATTTGGCTGGATAATGTGTTGGATGATACGATTTTCGGATGATACACTTTATTTTCCGGTTCCTGTGAAGATCGTATCAATGAGATTTCACTGTATAATAAATTATTTACGGCACTCTGAGGCTTTTCATTATTTTTTATAGAGCTTTGGAATCTACAACCTCCACTTAAAGCAAAGAAAAATTAAAACTCGAAAATAGTGCCAGTACCTTTTTAAAACAATTATGCAGATCCCATGCCCTGTGGAATCTATGTAAGTGAAGCTTTCTGTGCTGTTTGCTTTGATTGACGAGAATTAGCAGTGATGTTGACGGCGGATGTTTAGTTTCTTCAACGTGTAGTCCACTACGAGATTGGCGAGTTGATGTTAAATGGTACCTTGTATGCACCACTACTGTTTATCAGCGTAGTACACAGAACAGACAGGAAGAGGCATTGTTTAAACGAATGAATTGTGGTGCAAGGAAAAAGAAGAAAGAAAACCAAGAAGCAGACAGGATAGGGCGCCAACAGCTATGCACCAATTCGCCCAACGCACTACCTTGCCAAAGAGGTGTTGGCTTGAGGCACTTGTGTGTGCCATTGTTCATAACCTCTGAGAGGGTTGAGCATTGTCACTGCCTCACATGGCACATCGCATCGTGGCAAAAGTGTTTAACTAATTGAATTATGGGGCTGTACGTGCCAATACCACAATCGGATTATGAGGCATGCCGTAGCGGCACACTCTGGATTAATTTTGATACCATGGTGTTCATTATCGCGCACCTAAATCTTAGTGCACACGCATTTTTGTATTTCGCTTTTCTCGAAATGCAGCTGCAGCAGTCAGGATCGAACCCGCAACCTCGAGCAATGGGAGAGCCGCAAAGCTACCGCGGTGGGCACAGAAGTGTTGACTTCACATGCGACCGCTTCCGTAGACTCGCCTAGACCCTACGGTGATTTAATGCAGCTTTGCGGCTGCATGCCCTGCGTCAGTTGTCGGCTTGGCATGGTGCTTAGTTTTCAGAAATAAAAGAAACGTACTGTACCTTGAACTTAAATTTATCCAGTTTGTCCGCAACCGCTGTCATGTCTACTATATAGTAGAGTTTCCTTGCCTTCTTGTGCCACCTTTGCCCTCCCCCACCCTGTATGGAAAGTGCGAGCGAAGAGTGGCAAGCCTGTTATTCACTCGTTCACTCCTCTGCAATAAACCCAGAGTGAACTACCATGGTCACACACCTACACCACATGGAACTACCAGCGGCCTCCGAAAAGGAACTCCCCTCCCCAGCCTGCCGACACAGCCAGGTCTTCAAGGCACTCACTCCTCCTCTTCCTTGAGGACACAATGCTGGATGACCGGCTGTAGAGGACTCTTGCCCCACATCCCGGACCAGGGACACTACTCTCCTCCCTCTCCACCACCTCTCTACCTTGTTCCCATCATCTTTTCACCCACTATTTATTTCCCCAGGTACTGAGCCATGCTCCTACAAGGGCTGCAAAAATAGCATCTCTTCCTTAGCGCAATCACTTCACCCTCTCAACTTGTTTCACGACTGTGTTGCTTCTACCCGTTCTCCACCTCTTCTCCCTGCCACCTCTCTAGAATTTCATCTACCTCCTCTCTGGATCTGCTCGTTAGCAGACAGGTAAGTGGTGCCGTTTCTGCAATGCCTTTGCGGGGAGTCACATATAATTTCAGCTGTGAAGAGGCTAATGTGGCCTCTTTCAATTGGTACGAGTTTCTCGCTTTGCCTTTCTTCTCTGTCACGCTCCTTCCATGTATAAACACACTCTGAACCACACCCCGACGCGGCATGCAAGACAGCAACAGCAGCAGCAGTGGAAAAGTCGAAGGAAGAGGCAAAGACAGCTTCACTTTAAAAAGTAAGCCGCTAAGCAGTGACATTCCAAAGCTTGAGCATTCAGCCACAGATTTTGAGCATTACATGCCAAAACAATATGACATGACACAAATTCCACTTCATCTTGGACAGTACTGTTTGTTCAATTCCCATTTTACTATAATCTTATTAGCATGCCCATTTTAGCAAGAATGCCAGCCGGTTTGCGATTCATAACGTCATTTTTGAACCGTTCTAAACTTGCTTGTGTTATACGCTGATAAGTGAACTGTTGACAGGCATCAGCTGTTTTCTTAGAGTCATCGGTGTAGATTAAAAATATAGGGCAGTGGTCGCTTATGTCAGACACCAATGTGCCTGTGTTGCATACAGTAGTAGAAATATCGACAATGAGTAAGTCAAGTAAAGAAGATGTATGACTTGTAATGCGTGTTGGTGTGGTGATTGTATTTACAAAACCTGCAGACTGGAGGCACAAGTTCAGTTGAAAGGATGAGTTACTCTGTTTGAGCACATCTATATTAAGATCGCCGCCACACACAAGCTTCAGATTGTTCATGCTTACATAATCTAGGAATGGTTCGAAAAACTCTAGAAAAGTGACTACATTGCCGCTCGGTGGGCGATACACCAGAGATATAATCCTATTTTTACTCTTCACAGTGAGTATTTCGTAGTCATCTGTTACTCTTGTATAGTCGTGTACTAATTCATATTTTGCATAGCTTTCAACAAAAAGTGCAACACCACCACCTTTCTTGTTGGGCCGATTAATAAAAAACCGGTCATAACCTTGTCAAGTCAGCATAGCACAGTTACTGTAGTACCATGTTTCCGATATCATAATCACGTTAAATTTAAAAGTAAATTGTGCCAAAAAATGGATGATATCGTCACTCTTGTTGCATGCTGAGTGCGCATTAAGATGCAAAACAGTCGTGGCCGATGCATCCTGTTTAGCAATTAGATGCGGGAAAGCAAGCTCTTGATAAGCCATTTTGACGATGGTGACCAGCCAAAATTGCGCGGTACACAAGTTCGCGCTGCTCCCTCACTCTACACCTGCGCCTGTCCCGACGTTATCTTCTAGACGTCACTCTCGTTTCTTATCTGGAGAACGGGCGATGAGTCAGTTTGTCTTGTAAAAATTTTGCCGTTAAACGACCACACCGATTTCCAGTGATGCGCGTGTTTTCTTTTCACGGCCATCGCGAGAAGCTTCTTCAGGGCAAGGCAAAGGTGTTCATTCACATAAACCGAAGAAGAGCCTTCCAACCCAAGATCTGTGCCTGTGAGACGCATTTTTCTGGCTTTGTGGAAAACGCTATCCCGCTTCGCACGACTCTTGAACTGGACGATTATATTCGTCCGATCACTACTGCGTGTAGGTACACGATGGCACGTTTCAATGTCCGATACAACGATTGGTTCATTGATCGTAGAGCCAAGTTTGGAAAGTAGGTCACTCAAGCACTCATTCTCGGTCTTCACTACACCCTGAATCTCTAGGTTGGTCTTACGAGAGTATTGCTCAGTTTGCACGATTCGGTTTTCTAAGCTTTGCACTGTGCTCTCTAAAGAAGAACACTTAGCGTGCAGAGCCGCGTTTTCACTCTCAAGTTTAGCATTCTTCGCAGTACATTCCATTAGTTTTGTTTTCAGTTCCTGAATTGTGTGAAATGCAAAATCCAGACTTTTTGCCATGTTATTCTGCTCATTTTTGAGCTCGCGGTTTTCTGTTCGTAGATCTCTTTCTAAACCTTCACGAAACAATTTCAGTTCATGTCGCATCTAGTCTCTTACTTTAGCAAAATCGGACTTTAGTTCATCCTTCATCTTGGCCAGTTATTTCGACATAGTTTGGCAGTCGTACTTCACTGCTACAACAGGCGAGAAAAATAGAAATTCAACAAATAGCCCCAATAAACCTCACGATACCCGGCAGCAGCGACTAAAAAGCACGAATATATGCAAATACAGTAGCTTTGCACTAACCTGCAGGATAAGCAGAACGATGCTTAGTGTCATGCACTGTACTTACGTCGCTACTGCCAAGTGCAGTCTTCGGGGCTTGAGTGGCTTCTTTTATACGGAGAGACCCGTGACGTAGGCTCTGTCGTTCCAAGCCGCAGGCGCAGACGATGTCCGTTCCTTGCGAGGCCGAACTTGTTTGTAGTACCCTGTGCGCATGCGCATGTGGCTCAGCGCTTTTCGGGTTCGATGCGAGATGCACACCTGCAGGATAAGCAGAACGATGCTTAGTGTCGTGCACTGTACTTTCGTCGCTACTGCCAAGTCAAGCAGTAAACAAAATAAGGAGCATCATACGAGGTGACCGAGCCCCTGTCCTGCTCCCATTTGACCACATACTGTGTCGAGATGCCTATCATCCTGGGAAATGAAACTGAAACTGGTTGCAGAAAAGCTATTACCAGAGGGACCTCGATACGATTCTGCCTAATACGTTTTTCGGGATGATACATTTTTTTTTCCCCATAATATGATTTGGCTGGATAATGTGTTGGATGATACGATTTTCGGATGATACACTTTATTTTCCGGTTCCTGTGAAGATCGTATCAATGAGATTTCACTGTATAATAAATTATTTACGGCACTCTGAGGCTTTTCATTATTTTTTATAGAGCTTTGGAATCTACAACCTCCACTTAAAGCAAAGAAAAATTAAAACTCGAAAATAGTGCCAGTACCTTTTTAAAACAATTATGCAGATCCCATGCCCTGTGGAATCTATGTAAGTGAAGCTTTCTGTGCTGTTTGCTTTGATTGACGAGAATTAGCAGTGATGTTGACGGCGGATGTTTAGTTTCTTCAACGTGTAGTCCACTACGAGATTGGCGAGTTGATGTTAAATGGTACCTTGTATGCACCACTACTGTTTATCAGCGTAGTACACAGAACAGACAGGAAGAGGCATTGTTTAAACGAATGAATTGTGGTGCAAGGAAAAAGAAGAAAGAAAACCAAGAAGCAGACAGGATAGGGCGCCAACAGCTATGCACCAATTCGCCCAACGCACTACCTTGCCAAAGAGGTGTTGGCTTGAGGCACTTGTGTGTGCCATTGTTCATAACCTCTGAGAGGGTTGAGCATTGTCACTGCCTCACATGGCACATCGCATCGTGGCAAAAGTGTTTAACTAATTGAATTATGGGGCTGTACGTGCCAATACCACAATCGGATTATGAGGCATGCCGTAGCGGCGCACTCTGGATTAATTTTGATACCATGGTGTTCATTATCGCGCACCTAAATCTTAGTGCACACGCATTTTTGTATTTCGCTTTTCTCGAAATGCAGCTGCAGCAGTCAGGATCGAACCCGCAACCTCGAGCAATGGGAGAGCCGCAAAGCTACCGCGGTGGGCACAGAAGTGTTGACTTCACATGCGACCGCTTCCGTAGACTCGCCTAGACCCTACGGTGATTTAATGCAGCTTTGCGGCTGCATGCCCTGCGTCAGTTGTCGGCTTGGCATGGTGCTTAGTTTTCAGAAATAAAAGAAACGTACTGTACCTTGAACTTAAATTTATCCAGTTTGTCCGCAACCGCTGTCATGTCTACTATATAGTAGAGTTTCCTTGCCTTCTTGTGCCACCTTTGCCCTCCCCCACCCTGTATGGAAAGTGCGAGCGAAGAGTGGCAAGCCTGTTATTCACTCGTTCACTCCTCTGCAATAAACCCAGAGTGAACTACCATGGTCACACACCTACACCACATGGAACTACCAGCGGCCTCCGAAAAGGAACTCCCCTCCCCAGCCTGCCGACACAGCCAGGTCTTCAAGGCACTCACTCCTCCTCTTCCTTGAGGACACAATGCTGGATGACCGGCTGTAGAGGACTCTTGCCCACATCCCGGACCAGGGACACTACTCTCCTCCCTCTCCACCACCTCTCTACCTTGTTCCCATCATCTTTTCACCCACTATTTATTTCCCCAGGTACTGAGCCATGCTCCTACAAGGGCTGCAAAAATAGCATCTCTTCCTTAGCGCAATCACTTCACCCTCTCAACTTGTTTCACGACTGTGTTGCTTCTACCCGTTCTCCACCTCTTCTCCCTGCCACCTCTCTAGAATTTCATCTACCTCCTCTCTGGATCTGCTCGTTAGCAGACAGGTAAGTGGTGCCGTTTCTGCAATGCCTTTGCGGGGAGTCACATATAATTTCAGCTGTGAAGAGGCTAATGTGGCCTCTTTCAATTGGTACGAGTTTCTCGCTTTGCCTTTCTTCTCTGTCACGCTCCTTCCATGTATAAACACACTCTGAACCACACCCCGACGCGGCATGCAAGACAGCAACAGCAGCAGCAGTGGAAAAGTCGAAGGAAGAGGCAAAGACAGCTTCACTTTAAAAAGTAAGCCGCTAAGCAGTGACATTCCAAAGCTTGAGCATTCAGCCACAGATTTTGAGCATTACATGCCAAAACAATATGACATGACACAAATTCCACTTCATCTTGGACAGTACTGTTTGTTCAATTCCCATTTTACTATAATCTTATTAGCATGCCCATTTTAGCAAGAATGCCAGCCGGTTTGTGATTCATAACGTCATTTTTGAACCGTTCTAAACTTGCTTGTGTTATACGCTGATAAGTGAACTGTTGACAGGCATCAGCTGTTTTCTTAGAGTCATCGGTGTAGATTAAAAATATAGGGCAGTGGTCGCTTATGTCAGACACCAATGTGCCTGTGTTGCATACAGTAGTAGAAATATCGACAATGAGTAAGTCAAGTAAAGAAGATGTATGACTTGTAATGCGTGTTGGTGTGGTGATTGTATTTACAAAACCTGCAGACTGGAGGCACAAGTTCAGTTGAAAGGATGAGTTACTCTGTTTGAGCACATCTATATTAAGATCGCCGCCACACACAAGCTTCAGATTGTTCATGCTTACATAATCTAGGAATGGTTCGAAAAACTCTAGAAAAGTGACTACATTGCCGCTCGGTGGGCGATACACCAGAGATATAATCCTATTTTTACTCTTCACAGTGAGTATTTCGTAGTCATCTGTTACTCTTGTATAGTCGTGTACTAATTCATATTTTGCATAGCTTTCAACAAAAAGTGCAACACCACCACCTTTCTTGTTGGGCCGATTAATAAAAAACCGGTCATAACCTTGTCAAGTCAGCATAGCACAGTTACTGTAGTACCATGTTTCCGATATCATAATCACGTTAAATTTAAAAGTAAATTGTGCCAAAAAATGGATGATATCGTCACTCTTGTTGCATGCTGAGTGCGCATTAAGATGCAAAACAGTCGTGGCCGATGCATCCTGTTTAGCAATTAGATGCGGGAAAGCAAGCTCTTGATAAGCCATTTTGACGATGGTGACCAGCCAAAATTGCGCGGTACACAAGTTCGCGCTGCTCCCTCACTCTACACCTGCGCCTGTCCCGACGTTATCTTCTAGACGTCACTCTCGTTTCTTATCTGGAGAACGGGCGATGAGTCAGTTTGTCTTGTAAAAATTTTGCCGTTAAACGACCACACCGATTTCCAGTGATGCGCGTGTTTTCTTTTCACGGCCATCGCGAGAAGCTTCTTCAGGGCAAGGCAAAGGTGTTCATTCACATAAACCGAAGAAGAGCCTTCCAACCCAAGATCTGTGCCTGTGAGACGCATTTTTCTGGCTTTGTGGAAAACGCTATCCCGCTTCGCACGACTCTTGAACTGGACGATTATATTCGTCCGATCACTACTGCGTGTAGGTACACGATGGCACGTTTCAATGTCCGATACAACGATTGGTTCATTGATCGTAGAGCCAAGTTTGGAAAGTAGGTCACTCAAGCACTCATTCTCGGTCTTCACTACACCCTGAATCTCTAGGTTGGTCTTACGAGAGTATTGCTCAGTTTGCACGATTCGGTTTTCTAAGCTTTGCACTGTGCTCTCTAAAGAAGAACACTTAGCGTGCAGAGCCGCGTTTTCACTCTCAAGTTTAGCATTCTTCGCAGTACATTCCATTAGTTTTGTTTTCAGTTCCTGAATTGTGTGAAATGCAAAATCCAGACTTTTTGCCATGTTATTCTGCTCATTTTTGAGCTCGCGGTTTTCTGTTCGTAGATCTCTTTCTAAACCTTCACGAAACAATTTCAGTTCATGTCGCATCTAGTCTCTTACTTTAGCAAAATCGGACTTTAGTTCATCCTTCATCTTGGCCAGTTATTTCGACATAGTTTGGCAGTCGTACTTCACTGCTACAACAGGCGAGAAAAATAGAAATTCAACAAATAGCCCCAATAAACCTCACGATACCCGGCAGCAGCGACTAAAAAGCACGAATATATGCAAATACAGTAGCTTTGCACTAACCTGCAGGATAAGCAGAACGATGCTTAGTGTCATGCACTGTACTTACGTCGCTACTGCCAAGTGCAGTCTTCGGGGCTTGAGTGGCTTCTTTTATACGGAGAGACCCGTGACGTAGGCTCTGTCGTTCCAAGCCGCAGGCGCAGACGATGTCCGTTCCTTGCGAGGCCGAACTTGTTTGTAGTACCCTGTGCGCATGCGCATGTGGCTCAGCGCTTTTCGGGTTCGATGCGAGATGCACACCTGCAGGATAAGCAGAACGATGCTTAGTGTCGTGCACTGTACTTTCGTCGCTACTGCCAAGTCAAGCAGTAAACAAAATAAGGAGCATCATACGAGGTGACCGAGCCCCTGTCCTGCTCCCATTTGACCACATACTGTGTCGAGATGCCTATCATCCTGGGAAATGAAACTGAAACTGGTTGCAGAAAAGCTATTACCAGAGGGACCTCGATACGATTCTGCCTAATACGTTTTTCGGGATGATACATTTTTTTTTCCCCATAATATGATTTGGCTGGATAATGTGTTGGATGATACGATTTTCGGATGATACACTTTATTTTCCGGTTCCTGTGAAGATCGTATCAATGAGATTTCACTGTATAATAAATTATTTACGGCACTCTGAGGCTTTTCATTATTTTTTATAGAGCTTTGGAATCTACAACCTCCACTTAAAGCAAAGAAAAATTAAAACTCGAAAATAGTGCCAGTACCTTTTTAAAACAATTATGCAGATCCCATGCCCTGTGGAATCTATGTAAGTGAAGCTTTCTGTGCTGTTTGCTTTGATTGACGAGAATTAGCAGTGATGTTGACGGCGGATGTTTAGTTTCTTCAACGTGTAGTCCACTACGAGATTGGCGAGTTGATGTTAAATGGTACCTTGTATGCACCACTACTGTTTATCAGCGTAGTACACAGAACAGACAGGAAGAGGCATTGTTTAAACGAATGAATTGTGGTGCAAGGAAAAAGAAGAAAGAAAACCAAGAAGCAGACAGGATAGGGCGCCAACAGCTATGCACCAATTCGCCCAACGCACTACCTTGCCAAAGAGGTGTTGGCTTGAGGCACTTGTGTGTGCCATTGTTCATAACCTCTGAGAGGGTTGAGCATTGTCACTGCCTCACATGGCACATCGCATCGTGGCAAAAGTGTTTAACTAATTGAATTATGGGGCTGTACGTGCCAATACCACAATCGGATTATGAGGCATGCCGTAGCGGCGCACTCTGGATTAATTTTGATACCATGGTGTTCATTATCGCGCACCTAAATCTTAGTGCACACGCATTTTTGTATTTCGCTTTTCTCGAAATGCAGCTGCAGCAGTCAGGATCGAACCCGCAACCTCGAGCAATGGGAGAGCCGCAAAGCTACCGCGGTGGGCACAGAAGTGTTGACTTCACATGCGACCGCTTCCGTAGACTCGCCTAGACCCTACGGTGATTTAATGCAGCTTTGCGGCTGCATGCCCTGCGTCAGTTGTCGGCTTGGCATGGTGCTTAGTTTTCAGAAATAAAAGAAACGTACTGTACCTTGAACTTAAATTTATCCAGTTTGTCCGCAACCGCTGTCATGTCTACTATATAGTAGAGTTTCCTTGCCTTCTTGTGCCACCTTTGCCCTCCCCCACCCTGTATGGAAAGTGCGAGCGAAGAGTGGCAAGCCTGTTATTCACTCGTTCACTCCTTTGCAATAAACCCAGAGTGAACTACCATGGTCACACACCTACACCACATGGAACTACCAGCGGCCTCCGAAAAGGAACTCCCCTCCCCAGCCTGCCGACACAGCCAGGTCTTCAAGGCACTCACTCCTCCTCTTCCTTGAGGACACAATGCTGGATGACCGGCTGTAGAGGACTCTTGCCCCACATCCCGGACCAGGGACACTACTCTCCTCCCTCTCCACCACCTCTCTACCTTGTTCCCATCATCTTTTCACCCACTATTTATTTCCCCAGGTACTGAGCCATGCTCCTACAAGGGCTGCAAAAATAGCATCTCTTCCTTAGCGCAATCACTTCACCCTCTCAACTTGTTTCACGACTGTGTTGCTTCTACCCGTTCTCCACCTCTTCTCCCTGCCACCTCTCTAGAATTTCATCTACCTCCTCTCTGGATCTGCTCGTTAGCAGACAGGTAAGTGGTGCCGTTTCTGCAATGCCTTTGCGGGGAGTCACATATAATTTCAGCTGTGAAGAGGCTAATGTGGCCTCTTTCAATTGGTACGAGTTTCTCGCTTTGCCTTTCTTCTCTGTCACGCTCCTTCCATGTATAAACACACTCTGAACCACACCCCGACGCGGCATGCAAGACAGCAACAGCAGCAGCAGTGGAAAAGTCGAAGGAAGAGGCAAAGACAGCTTCACTTTAAAAAGTAAGCCGCTAAGCAGTGACATTCCAAAGCTTGAGCATTCAGCCACAGATTTTGAGCATTACATGCCAAAACAATATGACATGACACAAATTCCACTTCATCTTGGACAGTACTGTTTGTTCAATTCCCATTTTACTATAATCTTATTAGCATGCCCATTTTAGCAAGAATGCCAGCCGGTTTGTGATTCATAACGTCATTTTTGAACCGTTCTAAACTTGCTTGTGTTATACGCTGATAAGTGAACTGTTGACAGGCATCAGCTGTTTTCTTAGAGTCATCGGTGTAGATTAAAAATATAGGGCAGTGGTTGCTTATGTCAGACACCAATGTGCCTGTGTTGCATACAGTAGTAGAAATATCGACAATGAGTAAGTCAAGTAAAGAAGATGTATGACTTGTAATGCGTGTTGGTGTGGTGATTGTATTTACAAAACCTGCAGACTGGAGGCACAAGTTCAGTTGAAAGGATGAGTTACTCTGTTTGAGCACATCTATATTAAGATCGCCGCCACACACAAGCTTCAGATTGTTCATGCTTACATAATCTAGGAATGGTTCGAAAAACTCTAGAAAAGTGACTACATTGCCGCTCGGTGGGCGATACACCAGAGATATAATCCTATTTTTACTCTTCACAGTGAGTATTTCGTAGTCATCTGTTACTCTTGTATAGTCGTGTACTAATTCATATTTTGCATAGCTTTCAACAAAAAGTGCAACACCACCACCTTTCTTGTTGGGCCGATTAATAAAAAACCGGTCATAACCTTGTCAAGTCAGCATAGCACAGTTACTGTAGTACCATGTTTCCGATATCATAATCACGTTAAATTTAAAAGTAAATTGTGCCAAAAAATGGATGATATCGTCACTCTTGTTGCATGCTGAGTGCGCATTAAGATGCAAAACAGTCGTGGCCGATGCATCCTGTTTAGCAATTAGATGCGGGAAAGCAAGCTCTTGATAAGCCATTTTGACGATGGTGACCAGCCAAAATTGCGCGGTACACAAGTTCGCGCTGCTCCCTCACTCTACACCTGCGCCTGTCCCGACGTTATCTTCTAGACGTCACTCTCGTTTCTTATCTGGAGAACGGGCGATGAGTCAGTTTGTCTTGTAAAAATTTTGCCGTTAAACGACCACACCGATTTCCAGTGATGCGCGTGTTTTCTTTTCACGGCCATCGCGAGAAGCTTCTTCAGGGCAAGGCAAAGGTGTTCATTCACATAAACCGAAGAAGAGCCTTCCAACCCAAGATCTGTGCCTGTGAGACGCATTTTTCTGGCTTTGTGGAAAACGCTATCCCGCTTCGCACGACTCTTGAACTGGACGATTATATTCGTCCGATCACTACTGCGTGTAGGTACACGATGGCACGTTTCAATGTCCGATACAACGATTGGTTCATTGATCGTAGAGCCAAGTTTGGAAAGTAGGTCACTCAAGCACTCATTCTCGGTCTTCACTACACCCTGAATCTCTAGGTTGGTCTTACGAGAGTATTGCTCAGTTTGCACGATTCGGTTTTCTAAGCTTTGCACTGTGCTCTCTAAAGAAGAACACTTAGCGTGCAGAGCCGCGTTTTCACTCTCAAGTTTAGCATTCTTCGCAGTACATTCCATTAGTTTTGTTTTCAGTTCCTGAATTGTGTGAAATGCAAAATCCAGACTTTTTGCCATGTTATTCTGCTCATTTTTGAGCTCGCGGTTTTCTGTTCGTAGATCTCTTTCTAAACCTTCACGAAACAATTTCAGTTCATGTCGCATCTAGTCTCTTACTTTAGCAAAATCGGACTTTAGTTCATCCTTCATCTTGGCCAGTTATTTCGACATAGTTTGGCAGTCGTACTTCACTGCTACAACAGGCGAGAAAAATAGAAATTCAACAAATAGCCCCAATAAACCTCACGATACCCGGCAGCAGCGACTAAAAAGCACGAATATATGCAAATACAGTAGCTTTGCACTAACCTGCAGGATAAGCAGAACGATGCTTAGTGTCGTGCACTGTACTTACGTCGCTACTGCCAAGTGCAGTCTTCGGGGCTTGAGTGGCTTCTTTTATACGGAGAGACCCGTGACGTAGGCTCTGTCGTTCCAAGCCGCAGGCGCAGACGATGTCCGTTCCTTGCGAGGCCGAACTTGTTTGTAGTACCCTGTGCGCATGCGCATGTGGCTCAGCGCTTTTCGGGTTCGATGCGAGATGCACACCTGCAGGATAAGCAGAACGATGCTTAGTGTCGTGCACTGTACTTTCGTCGCTACTGCCAAGTCAAGCAGTAAACAAAATAAGGAGCATCATACGAGGTGACCGAGCCCCTGTCCTGCTCCCATTTGACCACATACTGTGTCGAGATGCCTATCATCCTGGGAAATGAAACTGAAACTGGTTGCAGAAAAGCTATTACCAGAGGGACCTCGATACGATTCTGCCTAATACGTTTTTCGGGATGATACATTTTTTTTTCCCCATAATATGATTTGGCTGGATAATGTGTTGGATGATACGATTTTCGGATGATACACTTTATTTTCCGGTTCCTGTGAAGATCGTATCAATGAGATTTCACTGTATAATAAATTATTTACGGCACTCTGAGGCTTTTCATTATTTTTTATAGAGCTTTGGAATCTACAACCTCCACTTAAAGCAAAGAAAAATTAAAACTCGAAAATAGTGCCAGTACCTTTTTAAAACAATTATGCAGATCCCATGCCCTGTGGAATCTATGTAAGTGAAGCTTTCTGTGCTGTTTGCTTTGATTGACGAGAATTAGCAGTGATGTTGACGGCGGATGTTTAGTTTCTTCAACGTGTAGTCCACTACGAGATTGGCGAGTTGATGTTAAATGGTACCTTGTATGCACCACTACTGTTTATCAGCGTAGTACACAGAACAGACAGGAAGAGGCATTGTTTAAACGAATGAATTGTGGTGCAAGGAAAAAGAAGAAAGAAAACCAAGAAGCAGACAGGATAGGGCGCCAACAGCTATGCACCAATTCGCCCAACGCACTACCTTGCCAAAGAGGTGTTGGCTTGAGGCACTTGTGTGTGCCATTGTTCATAACCTCTGAGAGGGTTGAGCATTGTCACTGCCTCACATGGCACATCGCATCGTGGCAAAAGTGTTTAACTAATTGAATTATGGGGCTGTACGTGCCAATACCACAATCGGATTATGAGGCATGCCGTAGCGGCGCACTCTGGATTAATTTTGATACCATGGTGTTCATTATCGCGCACCTAAATCTTAGTGCACACGCATTTTTGTATTTCGCTTTTCTCGAAATGCAGCTGCAGCAGTCAGGATCGAACCCGCAACCTCGAGCAATGGGAGAGCCGCAAAGCTACCGCGGTGGGCACAGAAGTGTTGACTTCACATGCGACCGCTTCCGTAGACTCGCCTAGACCCTACGGTGATTTAATGCAGCTTTGCGGCTGCATGCCCTGCGTCAGTTGTCGGCTTGGCATGGTGCTTAGTTTTCAGAAATAAAAGAAACGTACTGTACCTTGAACTTAAATTTATCCAGTTTGTCCGCAACCGCTGTCATGTCTACTATATAGTAGAGTTTCCTTGCCTTCTTGTGCCACCTTTGCCCTCCCCCACCCTGTATGGAAAGTGCGAGCGAAGAGTGGCAAGCCTGTTATTCACTCGTTCACTCCTCTGCAATAAACCCAGAGTGAACTACCATGGTCACACACCTACACCACATGGAACTACCAGCGGCCTCCGAAAAGGAACTCCCCTCCCCAGCCTGCCGACACAGCCAGGTCTTCAAGGCACTCACTCCTCCTCTTCCTTGAGGACACAATGCTGGATGACCGGCTGTAGAGGACTCTTGCCCCACATCCCGGACCAGGGACACTACTCTCCTCCCTCTCCACCACCTCTCTACCTTGTTCCCATCATCTTTTCACCCACTATTTATTTCCCCAGGTACTGAGCCATGCTCCTACAAGGGCTGCAAAAATAGCATCTCTTCCTTAGCGCAATCACTTCACCCTCTCAACTTGTTTCACGACTGTGTTGCTTCTACCCGTTCTCCACCTCTTCTCCCTGCCACCTCTCTAGAATTTCATCTACCTCCCTCTGGATCTGCTCGTTAGCAGACAGGTAAGTGGTGCCGTTTCTGCAATGCCTTTGCGGGCAGTCACATATAATTTCAGCTGTGAAGAGGCTAATGTGGCCTCTTTCAATTGGTACGAGTTTCTCGCTTTGCCTTTCTTCTCTGTCACGCTCCTTCCATGTATAAACACACTCTGAACCACACCCCGACGCGGCATGCAAGACAGCAACAGCAGCAGCAGTGGAAAAGTCGAAGGAAGAGGCAAAGACAGCTTCACTTTAAAAAGTAAGCCGCTAAGCAGTACATTCCAAAGCTTGAGCATTCAGCCACAGATTTTGAGCATTACATGCCAAAACAATATGACATGACACAAATTCCACTTCATCTTGGACAGTACTGTTTGTTCAATTCCCATTTTACTATAATCTTATTAGCATGCCCATTTTAGCAAGAATGCCAGCCGGTTTGTGATTCATAACGTCATTTTTGAACCGTTCTAAACTTGCTTGTGTTATACGCTGATAAGTGAACTGTTGACAGGCATCAGCTGTTTTCTTAGAGTCATCGGTGTAGATTAAAAATATAGGGCAGTGGTTGCTTATGTCAGACACCAATGTGCCTGTGTTGCATACAGTAGTAGAAATATCGACAATGAGTAAGTCAAGTAAAGAAGATGTATGACTTGTAATGCGTGTTGGTGTGGTGATTGTATTTACAAAACCTGCAGACTGGAGGCACAAGTTCAGTTGAAAGGATGAGTTACTCTGTTTGAGCACATCTATATTAAGATCGCCGCCACACACAAGCTTCAGATTGTTCATGCTTACATAATCTAGGAATGGTTCGAAAAACTCTAGAAAAGTGACTACATTGCCGCTCGGTGGGCGATACACCAGAGATATAATCCTATTTTTACTCTTCACAGTGAGTATTTCGTAGTCATCTGTTACTCTTGTATAGTCGTGTACTAATTCATATTTTGCATAGCTTTCAACAAAAAGTGCAACACCACCACCTTTCTTGTTGGGCCGATTAATAAAAAACCGGTCATAACCTTGTCAAGTCAGCATAGCACAGTTACTGTAGTACCATGTTTCCGATATCATAATCACGTTAAATTTAAAAGTAAATTGTGCCAAAAAATGGATGATATCGTCACTCTTGTTGCATGCTGAGTGCGCATTAAGATGCAAAACAGTCGTGGCCGATGCATCCTGTTTAGCAATTAGATGCGGGAAAGCAAGCTCTTGATAAGCCATTTTGACGATGGTGACCAGCCAAAATTGCGCGGTACACAAGTTCGCGCTGCTCCCTCACTCTACACCTGCGCCTGTCCCGACGTTATCTTCTAGACGTCACTCTCGTTTCTTATCTGGAGAACGGGCGATGAGTCAGTTTGTCTTGTAAAAATTTTGCCGTTAAACGACCACACCGATTTCCAGTGATGCGCGTGTTTTCTTTTCACGGCCATCGCGAGAAGCTTCTTCAGGGCAAGGCAAAGGTGTTCATTCACATAAACCGAAGAAGAGCCTTCCAACCCAAGATCTGTGCCTGTGAGACGCATTTTTCTGGCTTTGTGGAAAACGCTATCCCGCTTCGCACGACTCTTGAACTGGACGATTATATTCGTCCGATCACTACTGCGTGTAGGTACACGATGGCACGTTTCAATGTCCGATACAACGATTGGTTCATTGATCGTAGAGCCAAGTTTGGAAAGTAGGTCACTCAAGCACTCATTCTCGGTCTTCACTACACCCTGAATCTCTAGGTTGGTCTTACGAGAGTATTGCTCAGTTTGCACGATTCGGTTTTCTAAGCTTTGCACTGTGCTCTCTAAAGAAGAACACTTAGCGTGCAGAGCCGCGTTTTCACTCTCAAGTTTAGCATTCTTCGCAGTACATTCCATTAGTTTTGTTTTCAGTTCCTGAATTGTGTGAAATGCAAAATCCAGACTTTTTGCCATGTTATTCTGCTCATTTTTGAGCTCGCGGTTTTCTGTTCGTAGATCTCTTTCTAAACCTTCACGAAACAATTTCAGTTCATGTCGCATCTAGTCTCTTACTTTAGCAAAATCGGACTTTAGTTCATCCTTCATCTTGGCCAGTTATTTCGACATAGTTTGGCAGTCGTACTTCACTGCTACAACAGGCGAGAAAAATAGAAATTCAACAAATAGCCCCAATAAACCTCACGATACCCGGCAGCAGCGACTAAAAAGCACGAATATATGCAAATACAGTAGCTTTGCACTAACCTGCAGGATAAGCAGAACGATGCTTAGTGTCGTGCACTGTACTTACGTCGCTACTGCCAAGTGCAGTCTTCGGGGCTTGAGTGGCTTCTTTTATACGGAGAGACCCGTGACGTAGGCTCTGTCGTTCCAAGCCGCAGGCGCAGACGATGTCCGTTCCTTGCGAGGCCGAACTTGTTTGTAGTACCCTGTGCGCATGCGCATGTGGCTCAGCGCTTTTCGGGTTCGATGCGAGATGCACACCTGCAGGATAAGCAGAACGATGCTTAGTGTCGTGCACTGTACTTTCGTCGCTACTGCCAAGTCAAGCAGTAAACAAAATAAGGAGCATCATACGAGGTGACCGAGCCCCTGTCCTGCTCCCATTTGACCACATACTGTGTCGAGATGCCTATCATCCTGGGAAATGAAACTGAAACTGGTTGCAGAAAAGCTATTACCAGAGGGACCTCGATACGATTCTGCCTAATACGTTTTTCGGGATGATACATTTTTTTTTTCCCCATAATATGATTTGGCTGGATAATGTGTTGGATGATACGATTTTCGGATGATACACTTTATTTTCCGGTTCCTGTGAAGATCGTATCAATGAGATTTCACTGTATAATAAATTATTTACGGCACTCTGAGGCTTTTCATTATTTTTATAGAGCTTTGGAATCTACAACCTCCACTTAAAGCAAAGAAAAATTAAAACTCGAAAATAGTGCCAGTACCTTTTAAAACAATTATGCAGATCCCATGCCCTGTGGAATCTATGTAAGTGAAGCTTTCTGTGCTGTTTGCTTTGATTGACGAGAATTAGCAGTGATGTTGACGGCGGATGTTTAGTTTCTTCAACGTGTAGTCCACTACGAGATTGGCGAGTTGATGTTAAATGGTACCTTGTATGCACCACTACTGTTTATCAGCGTAGTACACAGAACAGACAGGAAGAGGCATTGTTTAAACGAATGAATTGTGGTGCAAGGAAAAAGAAGAAAGAAAACCAAGAAGCAGACAGGATAGGGCGCCAACAGCTATGCACCAATTCGCCCAACGCACTACCTTGCCAAAGAGGTGTTGGCTTGAGGCACTTGTGTGTGCCATTGTTCATAACCTCTGAGAGGGTTGAGCATTGTCACTGCCTCACATGGCACATCGCATCGTGGCAAAAGTGTTTAACTAATTGAATTATGGGGCTGTACGTGCCAATACCACAATCGGATTATGAGGCATGCCGTAGCGGCGCACTCTGGATTAATTTTGATACCATGGTGTTCATTATCGCGCACCTAAATCTTAGTGCACACGCATTTTTGTATTTCGCTTTTCTCGAAATGCAGCTGCAGCAGTCAGGATCGAACCCGCAACCTCGAGCAATGGGAGAGCCGCAAAGCTACCGCGGTGGGCACAGAAGTGTTGACTTCACATGCGACCGCTTCCGTAGACTCGCCTAGACCCTACGGTGATTTAATGCAGCTTTGCGGCTGCATGCCCTGCGTCAGTTGTCGGCTTGGCATGGTGCTTAGTTTTCAGAAATAAAAGAAACGTACTGTACCTTGAACTTAAATTTATCCAGTTTGTCCGCAACCGCTGTCATGTCTACTATATAGTAGAGTTTCCTTGCCTTCTTGTGCCACCTTTGCCCTCCCCCACCCTGTATGGAAAGTGCGAGCGAAGAGTGGCAAGCCTGTTATTCACTCGTTCACTCCTCTGCAATAAACCCAGAGTGAACTACCATGGTCACACACCTACACCACATGGAACTACCAGCGGCCTCCGAAAAGGAACTCCCCTCCCCAGCCTGCCGACACAGCCAGGTCTTCAAGGCACTCACTCCTCCTCTTCCTTGAGGACACAATGCTGGATGACCGGCTGTAGAGGACTCTTGCCCCACATCCCAGACCAGGGACACTACTCTCCTCCCTCTCCACCACCTCTCTACCTTGTTCCCATCATCTTTTCACCCACTATTTATTTCCCCAGGTACTGAGCCATGCTCCTACAAGGGCTGCAAAAATAGCATCTCTTCCTTAGCGCAATCACTTCACCCTCTCAACTTGTTTCACGACTGTGTTGCTTCTACCCGTTCTCCACCTCTTCTCCCTGCCACCTCTCTAGAATTTCATCTACCTCCCCTCTGGATCTGCTCGTTAGCAGACAGGTAAGTGGTGCCGTTTCTGCAATGCCTTTGCGGGCAGTCACATATAATTTCAGCTGTGAAGAGGCTAATGTGGCCTCTTTCAATTGGTACGAGTTTCTCGCTTTGCCTTTCTTCTCTGTCACGCTCCTTCCATGTATAAACACACTCTAAACCACACCCCGACGCGGCATGCAAGACAGCAACAGCAGCAGCAGTGGAAAAGTCGAAGGAAGAGGCAAAGACAGCTTCACTTTAAAAAGTAAGCCGCTAAGCAGTAACATTCCAAAGCTTGAGCATTCAGCCACAGATTTTGAGCATTACATGCCAAAACAATATGACATGACACAAATTCCACTTCATCTTGGACAGTACTGTTTGTTCAATTCCCATTTTACTATAATCTTATTAGCATGCCCATTTTAGCAAGAATGCCAGCCGGTTTACCCTAAATTGCAGTAAAGGAGAAAATTAGTAGAACCAGTGAACAAATATGAAGCATCTGAACAAAGGTAAACGGAGAACGAAATGATATATGGCTGCTGTCAATGCGTCTCACCTTTAAAAAAAACAATTCTGAAGCTTTACGTGCCAAGACCACAATCCGATTATAAAGCACGCCGTAGTTTAATTTTGACCACCTGAGGTTCTTTAATGTGCACCTAAATCTATAAGTTCATGGGTGTTTCTGCATTTCGCCCCCATCGAAACGCGGCCGCCATGGCCGGGATTTGATCGCGCGACCTCGTGCTTAACAGCGCAACACCAACCACGGCTAGTGTCTCGTAGCTTCCACCCAAGCCACAGTATCAGTTAATGAAAGTGCTTTACACTATATTTAGAAATGTATCTTCACTTGAAGCCCACGACGCTTGGCGTGAACGTGCCAAGAGGACGCTCACTGCGTTTCCTTTAGCGCGTGCGATCACGACGTGCCCAAGGGCCGTATTCTGAAACGTTCCACTTCGGCGAAATTTCTTTTTCGCTTTCAGGCGCGCGATGATTGGCTGTTTTAGCAAAATTGGATCGGCGAAATTTCTTTTTTCGCTTTCAGGCGCGCGCTGATTGGCTGGTTGAGCAAAATTGAATGACGTCGGGCTCAACCAGCCAATCAGCTCATCCAATTTTGCTAAAACAGCCAATCATCGCGCGCCTGAAAGCGAAAAAGAAATTTCGCCGAAGTGGAACATTTCAGAATACGGCCCCAAAAGACGCTCATTGCGTTTCTTTTGACGCGTTCACGACAGGCGTCATTTAGATCGTCAAGCACACTCTTCAAGTTAGGCACATTACTGAATACGGCGGTCAGTGTCAACTCGAAGCCCACGATGCAAGCTTCCTAATAAATTTGCACTTTTCTTCATAATACACAGAATCGAACAGGGGCCGTATTCTGCAACGTTCCACTACGGCGTGTTCGCCTTTCGCCTTCAGGCGCGCGCTGATTGGCTGGTTGAGCAAAATTGAATGGCGTTGGACTGAACGAGCTAATCAGCTCATCCAATTTTGCTGAAACAGGCAACCGGCGCGCACCTGAAGGCAAAAGGCGAACCAATTGGGCGAACTATCGCCGAAGTGGAACGTTTCAGAATGCGGACTCTATTTTTGGTCCATAAAACCGCCTTTCTGCAAGTTATTTGGCTGCATTATTGATTAGCGGCAAGAACCCCACTGGTAAAGTTCTAAAGAACACTTACATTCGTACTACATCTCATTCACAGAAATGAATAAAGTCGGCGAGACATGTTTGCTGTTGGGCTAGCTAATACCCCAATGCCACACGACACAGAAAATGTCATTCAGTTGTTAAAGCCTTAAGTTCGTGAATGACTTTTTTTTTTTTTCCTCTCTCTCTTTTTTTTTTTTTTTTTTTTTTTTTTTTTGGCAGAGCTGCCACACGTCCAGATGTCGATAATAATGCTGGGTTTGCCATCATGCTTCAACGGCCACAATAAAATGCAGCGGGCTTCAAACGTGAAGCTTTCGCGGTCACAATCATATCGTGCGCACAAATAATTCCCAACGCGAGAAAGGATAGCAAAGAAGAAACGGCGCAGCAGCCAACGCAAGCATGAGGGATCGGTATACATACTTACATTTGCAGAGGGCCCAAACGTTCGAATTCTTGGTGGTCCACGCCAGTTTATATAGCAGTCTGCGACCGCGCTCGCGCGCACGCGCTACGGGAGAAACTGTATGGAGAAATATTCTATGAAGAAACTGTATGGCTGCATCCACGACACCGCAGTGCCATAGAATAAAGAACCAAATTCTAACATAGAGTTTCTCACTGTAACTATGACATCTCGGGCACTGTAATCGCACTAAACGCACTGACTTCATTATTCATATGGCTCGTAGTTGCGTTTTCGGCTCCCGCAACCGCTTCCGCCGCAATCTACTTTGGAGATCGCATATTTGGGAAAAATCATTTTTACGGAACTCTGATAAAACACAATGTTTTCTACAAGTTAGAAAACAGATTGCATACACTTTGGCTTAATATTTTGTATGAACTTTATGTCTATGGCGTTTTTACAACCAGCAATCGCTTCCGCCGCATTTAACCAGCAAAAGCATATCCTTCAAGATCTGCGTTAGAAAGGTGGATGGATGAGACCACGGAGTAAGGTAAGACAGGAGCGCCGACTCTGCTCGTCTGGAAGGGACACCTTCTGAAACGCCGGCTCCTGCTTCACAGCGAGTTCGCCAGACGGCGCTACGAATGATGAAAAACTCTGCAGCGGTACATTCTAGCAATGCCTCCTTTAGAAGATGCCTGCCGCGTGAGCCGAGAAGCTGGTTCCTGCCCCTCTCCTCTTTCCTCTCCTCCACCGGGGTCGGCTGCGAGCGCTAGCTGCGGCGGCCGCTGCAAACCTGAACTAGAGTGTACTAGACAAATGGTCGAGTGGGCCGAACGGCGCTCTGCCGCTGAGGCGCCGCGTCTGGAAAAAAAGTGCGAGGGCGCTGCGAGCGAACTGGATTTAGGGTGCCTCGATAGAGTGACCTAGAATATGGGAGAGTGTCCAAAGCGCTATAGTAATATGAAACTCTATGGCATGGGAGGAGCGAGGACCTTTTGGCTGTGTTCCAATTCTTTCCATCATCGTAGACAGTCTACTTTGACGTCTACGAAGACAGCCAACACAGCTTCGAGGCCAAGTAATGGAACGCGTTTCGAGCCGTCTGGAAGACGCTTCTGCGACGTGACGCCACCTCGCGGCGACAGAAAGAAAGTTGAGAAAAGCAGACATTAGTTCGGTATTTTAAGTATTTTAGCCTGCGAACCTATGAAAAACATGATGTGACTTACATTTAGGGTATAGAAAAGCGTGTCTACGTTTTTGTGTGCGCAGACAACCTTCCCGTCGAGTTTCTACGTCCTGCTCAGTCGCCATCTTGTTTAGACAGGAAAGTAGCCTGCATCGTTCTTGACTTCGATGCTGTCTTCGCGATGCTGTCTACTTTGACATCTTCGTGAGAATTGGAACGAGACTTAAGAGGGCCGCTGTCCGCTTAGCTACAGTGGCTAGAATAGGGAAGTGTGACGAAGGCCCCGCCGCTGCGTAATTCATTTTCCAGGGCAGCTGGGCCCTCGACTGTGGCGCCGCCGCTCGGGAGAACTTGAAACACGGCGGCGCCTCGGATCTGGGCACTTTTGCTCCCTAAGGATCGCCTTTGCCTAGGTACCACGCCGGATACGCCACTAGGTCCATTCGCCCCTAGCTACGCTGGCTGCACGGCTGCACAACTTGAAACACAGCCGCGATGAAGACGCGCCTGCTGCATTTGTTGCGCTGCCGTGCTCTACAGTCGTGAAACGTGTTTGTCGCGATGGGGGCATATGAAAACTCGATAATCGCAAAGTGGTGAGTAAAACGTTTCAAATTAACGACGCGGTATCAGTATTTCTGGTTCACTTTGGTGCCGAAGCATCGCTTGTCTCGCGGGAAATTTGCACGCTGTGAAAGTATATTGTGAATCTACCACTGGGAATTTCGCGTATAAATGCATTTCGAGATTCTGCGTTTACGAAGTAACCTGGCAGTAACTATAGCCTTTCTGCGTGACGCGCAGAATAGGATAAACACACACACTCAGTGAAGCTACTGAGCTGTCGAAGTGATGAAGCGCTTGTACATAATAAGCTGTCGCATTTGATTGGGTGCGACCTTTGTTTAGGCTAGATATGCCTAAAGCAACCTCGCTTTTCTAAAGAAATGACTAGTTACAAATTTATGACATATGATATACACCACGCAGTTACGGGTATATTTTTGACCATACAAAAATACATTTGATTCATGACAAATAAGCAACTGCGCACTGAAAGCGAAGCTGAAGGAAGATGTGGACACAACACAAGTGCTGAGTTTCAACTGGAAATTTTATTGAATGAACGGGAGGTAATATAGACTTAAACTGCTCATGCGCCTGCAAGGCAGTGAACAATTCATGACAAGTATTCGTGGTTAGATCAGGTGATACTAAAAAATTATAAATTAACAACAATCTAAAGCAGCGCCCACCTCGGCTATCAACGATCGGTGTTCTGGTGCTGCACAATCTCGCTAACACAATCAGTTAGTCAGCCTTCAGTAGCCCTCCAAGAAAAAGAAGTTTCCTTTTTAGACCACGTTAATCATTGATAGCCGGGCAGCACGCTTAGTAGAAAATTGCTGAAAAATTGAAAAAAAAAAATCAGAACCATTGAAATGACTTGACATTGCTTTAAGCAATTGAGTGCATTTCTCACAGCTCCAGTCAGTATGCAAGTTTCACTAAAATTTTATGTCATCCTTGAGTGGCTGATTCATGTCTTCAATGTCTTTTATTCAATTATTGTTTTTTACAGACAATTTATAGACCTGGGTTTTATGTTTACTTTGGCTTTGCAGTCTGAGTTTGGCGCACACCCAAAAAACACGTTTTTTAATTGTTGCTTCTGTTATTAGCTTCTCGTACATGGCAGGCCCCAAGCTATTTTCATTCTTAACACTGCTGGCATTTTCATTTTCTTACCTATGCTGCACCAATAATGGTTCCAATAAAAAGTATAGTTGATGCAAACAAATAAACTTTGCTACGAAGCTTGTTCTTTCATGAGGAAACATCTTTTTGTCCTCCACAAAACAACCTGTAACTGCATGGTAACGGGCAGCACAAACAACGAGTACTAAAAAGAACCACACAGGACGAGTGCTGAAGTTCAACTAAATTTTGTCCACAGAAAACTTTTTTTAAATACAAACAAGATTCTGTAAGCCAAGCTGTCATACGACATGACAACAGAAAAAGGAAAAACAATACAAACGGCAAAGATATCAAATACTTAAAAGCATAAGAAAACTTATATGTTGATACCAGGTATGTATCGTGACACACTAGTTCGGAATCACTTGTAAAATCTTGCACATGTGCCTAGCTCTTTTCTAACACGGCTACTTCACTTTGTAAAAGTGATACCGACGCCTGGCTGATGTACGCACTTCTTTTCTTTGTGTGGTATGCTTCAAGCAGCTGACGCGACCTCCGATTTTTGTGCTGGAGAAGCACTTCAGCCTCACTAAGTGTCGGTGCACAATCTCAACTTTTGCGGTGCAAGGCCAAGTGGGAATGCACTACATCTGTACATCTCCCAGTTCGGCCTATGTATATTGGACCGCGGGAAATTGGTAGACAGTATACCACCCCACTTTTACAAGGCACAATATGCATGTGGTGCTTGACTTTGCAAGTGCCTTGTTCGGTAGCACTGGGTGCGGGCACATGCTCTTACTGCTGAGCAAGTTGTTCCAAGTTTGCAGATTGACAAAAACACTGCTTCCATGTTATAATTGCTGGAAACATTCTCCAATCGATGTTACTCATTGCCGCTGCCCGTTACCATGAATCAACACAACTCTCCCAGTTTTCCATTCTTTCGAATTCATTTCTAGTACAAAGGGCACTTTTCCATATGTTCGTGCTGCCCACTGCCATGAATCAACACCAATTCGCCCAATTTTCCAAACTGCATGCTGTATCATATATGATACAGCAATTAATGCTTGCCTGAAAGAACCAGCTAAATGTATTTCTCAATTGAAACATCACAGCAGGCTAATAAAGAGTTAATAAATATGTTTATATATTTTGTGTGTCGATTTCAAGTGTACAGATCGTGCAAATAACCTGTGTATTTACAAACTTCTTGCACATTGTGTGACAAGATGCCAGTATACATTATATATTCAAGCAAAAATACCTTATTTCCAGTGCAAAAGTCGCTATGTACTATTTGATTGCTAAAGAGAACAGAGATTCATAACTCTCTGCTTTCTTTTAGTGAGTGAAATAAGTTAAACTTACTTTATAACATTGTTTGACGTCATACAGAGCATAACAAAATTAACTGTAACTGTCAATTACCTTGCTCTGGGTGAAAGTTTTGTTATATATGTATACAAAAACCATTCCTGAATGTCTTGAACAGTTTATTTCTACATAAAATGATCGTAATCACCTTGAGCAGCTTTCATGTGTTTATGAAAGCAGCCCAAGAAAAATTTTCATGCAATTCAAATCTCGTGAAGAAATATCGGTTTGCACGTCGTATTGCCTACACTTTTTCTGCTTTCTGTTGCAGTGCGGCTTCATCTGGAATGCGACTCTTCCTTTCGGGTGTGGCTTCATGGCAGTGCAACCTCTATTGCAGGAAAGCCACACTTAATCCTCTTTTGTGCATTTGAGTTACAAAAGATGGGGGGGAGGGGGATTCTCACTGCACTTTTTGGCAGCGCATCAAAGACTTTTCTTTTGGAATTGTGCGAATAATGAAATTTTCAAATTGAATAGGAATATTCTGAAAAAAGAACTAGCTTTAAATGTCGATTTGAATATAGAATACTCAGGTATTGCCTTCTATTAAGCTTAGCGCTTTATTGTTGCTAGCGCAAGGAGAGCAGATGTGACAAATACATTGATATTAGGTGACAACAGGCATCTGCATTCGCCAGAGCGCTGAAATAATGTTTACGTTGTGCATTTTTTTGCTTGCATTTTTCACTATCGAAGACGTGTTGGTCTGGGCACTATATTTTTGCATCCGCTGTTCTGCTGCTGTAGTGTCGCATGTGTTGCAGAGGAGTACCTTGACTGCAGATGTTGACAATCCAACGTCTTCCATGCATTCGTAGTGAGCAGGAATGGTAGCTATGTCGGTTGATGAAAAGCATGCTCGTGGAGCAGGGTCTTCGGCACTCTCCATCGTGGCATAATGCAGTCTCTCAAATAATGAAGCGAAGTGAAGCTCTCCACTATTCATAGCATATTCTATGGCTTCAGCGCTCGCTTCCTATGGTGGAAAAAAAATCTACCTGCTGAAGTCAATGCTGCGGAATTTCGAGCTGTAGTTGTGATCTAAATCTGCACTATCAATTTCCATTTGTGCAGCTTCTGGTAGGAGCTGCACAAATATCCATAGCCTGATCACAGCAAGCTAATGGGGGGTGCAATGCCAGTGGGTTAGCCATAGAATCACAGTCGCAACTTGGTCAGTTTATACTGATAAAAGTAGTCTATCAAAGCGTCTATTTTCAGAAGAGAAAATACAGGTCAGAGTTCGAATTTTTGAATTTCGCGCCTGAACTTCACCGCCACTACATCACGGGCTTAAACGTACCTTGTCGTATTTGAGCCTTTCTGGCTCAGGAAAATATTTTAAAACTTGCTAAGTTCATCCTTGGGCTCTTTTTTATTACAATGCAGTCAATCCTCACCGATAAAAAAATGAGTGCTGACACCACAGCCACCCGAAGTGAACAGATGTGCCGTCGGCATGCTCTGAAGCACATACCGAATTGACACAGTGAAGTGCACCCATCACCTTCTGCCCAACCCTCCCAAATTGCAGCGCTGCTTGGAAGACCAGCAGCCACGATTCAACTTTTGAGAGCAACTCGCGGCACCTCTGAACCGCCGCGCCTCATCGCTGTGAAATGTACAGACTCTCACAACCCCAACCAGTCATCTTCAATTGTGCAGGTGCGTGCATTGGCTACCTGTGCTGTGATTGGGGTTGACAGTGGTCACTGGGTCGACACAACAGCTTGAAGAACCGACAATAAAAAGCTCAAACAGGGCTTACGCTGGCGCAAGGTGTAGTTCTAGCACGGCCGATCGACACCTTTGTCACCACCGAAATGGCACCCCGATACCAAACTTACATTGATGGATGGACCTCCTGGGTGCCTCGAAAGTCTGCGAGTCTGCCTCAAGCAGTACAATTAATCCTCCGACCTTATTGGCCTGATTATATTCAATATCGCCCTGCACACACTTCATTGAGCGCTAAGCAATGTGGCCCGACTCACCATTACTGAAGCAAAGGCACTTCCCGAGGAGATTGACAACCTGAAGAACCTGGCATTCCTAACTTGCATAACGTTCAAAGTATCCCAAAAATTTTGCCCCACAGCAAGTATTCACCTTAACGACAACCACAGTACCGTGCAAATTTATGAAGCCTCGACGCACAATGCATGTTACGGGGTTGTTCATAACATAGAACCTGGCACCAAGACAGAACTCATGCGAAAGCTCGAGGTGCCTAAGTTCAAAATCCTCATTGCCCGCATAATGGGCCGAACAGCAGTCGCAATCCTCACCTTCGGAGGATCATCTTTGGCAGTGGAATATACCGCTGCTACCTGCACCACCCTCGCGAGCAGTTCTGCACTAAAGGAGCCTGCGCCCTGAATTCCCGTCGAAACCAACGTGAGCACGGAAATCAAGTGATGTCTGTGGCGCTCCCATGGCGGCCATTTCCCATGTGGCGCCCCAAGCACCTATTGAGGTGGGGACGCCTTCGGGTTGAGGTCAAACACCCCTTTCCAAGCGTTGAGGTCCCATAATGGCCGAGCACCAGGCCGGGAGCGCGCTTGTACCTATTTTACCGGTAGGTACCCGGCGGCAGCACTTGCCTCCCACAGCCGCGGCAGATGCTCGTCTACAAGGCCGTCTGTGGTTGGACAAGAGGCGCCCAGAGACAACAGCTGAAATCTCTATTGGGCCCTCTTTCGAGATGTGTACCCCCACGACAGCCGAGCACCAGGCCAGGGGACATCTCTACCCATTAGAAAAACCGGTGGGTTCCCGGCGGCACCGGGATTTGAACTCGGTACCTCCCGCATACGAGGCGGATGCTCTAACGCTAGGCCATCGCTGCGGTCCTACTGATATCTATATGCTTCGGCACAGGCCATTACGCCAATGTCTGCCCAGACTCCAACAGGCCCCACTGCAGAAACTGCGCACAGATCACCCATCTGGCGCAAGAACATGAGTGCATGTCATGCTGTCCTAATTGCAATAGGGACCATCCAGCTGATGACCCGGATTGCAAAGTTCGTCGTACCACGGACAAGGCAGTGTGGCAGGCCGTGTACCTGAAGGAACTGCAGTTCGGGGAGGAGGAGGAGCGGAGCGCTGCCCAGGATAAACCCAAGAAGGTCACCATCGAGAACCCTTCCACCAGCCAGAGCAGAAGCAAGAGCCGAAGCAAGTCCCAAATTGAGCCCCGAATGAAAATACAGCACGTCAGCTAACCGCAGATCACGCTCTCAATCTAAACAGAATCAACAGAAGGTGAGTCAGCCACTCTGCACTCCTTCCCGCCCCTCCACCCTTTCCAATGCATGTGAAAAAAGAACTACAGATAGCTAAAATGTTAAGGGCCACATTAATGAAATCCATGCGTGGGATTTCTTAAGCTTGTCAAAATCAACCGCACTCAACACTGACAGAAGAGGACATCGTCCACGCACGCATGACACCCCTCCGACAAACGACACAGAGCAAACAAATTGATACGTTCCCTCCCGACCACACGCCATCGGTATCGACGCAGGCCCTTCTGAAAAAGCTCAAGTGGGATGCTCCATATAATGAGCCCACCACCTTGTTTGCAGAATCAATGCAAAATCTTTGCAAAGAGCTCAAAGCAGATCAGAAGTGGAAGTGCGAAATGAAAAGGCAAGCAGAAATTGAAGTAATTGTAAGATCGTTCTTCGAAACTTGGTCCACTCCTGTAGAGAACTGTGCTCCCCGACCGCCAACCTCTCGTGCCTCACCTTATCCCATTCCACGACCCGCTGCTTTCTAACCATCTTGGCAAACAAGATCGTGTCGACCGTAATGCACAAGAGAGTATGGTCGCTCATGAGCATGTCATGCGCATTGTACCATGAAGCTGACAATGGCCCTTTGCTCAGGGTGAGGTCAGTTGTGGTGTCCCTCTCAACCGAGTTGCTGTGTATGGTTGGTGAATTGGGGGTGTTTAATACATATTGTGAATCATGGTGCCAAGATGTACAACTACGTGCGGAACTACTTGAGGCATCTTACATACACCCTCAAGATTGGCAATATGACATCTAACCCCTACGCACATTTGCAAAGGGGCATCCAGCAAAGAGCAGTGCTCTCAACACTGTTCAACTTAGCAACGTGTCGCATACACACAGCTCTACTACCCATATATTACACACTACGCTGACAACATAACCATATGATCAACAAAGGCTCTCCAGTGCAAATACAGGACACCTTGCCACATGCACTTGGTGCAGCTCAAGCGGCAGCTGCGAGCATTGGCTTGGAGTGCGTCCTGGAGAAGTCGGAGCTGCTGCTTGTGCACACCACACAATGGGGACCCCCACCCATCACCCTATACAACAAAGCACAATACATTCCACAAAGACATACAACTACTATTAGGCCTGTACATGCGGCGAGGTGGAGGGGGTGCGGTGACTGCAGCACTTGTTAAAGCAGATTGAGCAGGTCTTGAACAGCATTTGCAGTCGCCATCGAGGGCTTCATGAGACAGACATGCTGTGGCTGTGTGACGCCTTACTCATGTCTCGCCTCTGCTATCACGCACCATACATTAATCTCATAAAGGCACAGCACAGCAAGCTTGACACTCTCATTAGCAAAGCCACAAAACTTGCAATAGGGGTGCTGACAAACACAAGTACGTAGATCATAGAGAAGGCAGGTAACCATAACATCCTAGAAGAGCTTATCAGATAAATGCAGGCAGGAAATTAGACTCAGTAGTACCACATCAGCCAGAAGAATCATGCAGATGCTGGGTTACGAACCCAATGACACCCCACTGCCCGCTACAAGCATGCTCGGCAAAAATTCCCCAGCACTGCTCAGAATAGCCCCCATACAAATGCACGTGGACCCCCCAATGAAACAAAGAATGCAGAGAACAGCGCATCACATACTACAGCGAGTACATTCAACGAGCCAACACCGACACATGCCTGTACACCGATGCTGCCATCAAAAGCAGCGCAGCAGCCATAGCCGCTACCAATCACTGCCTTATGATCACTCGCATGCGAACCATCAAGACGGAGCCACAGTGAACTGAGCTTGCCGCCATCATTAAGGCGATTGAAGTCCCACCAATCACCGCAAGGAAATGTATCATATTTACACATTCGACGAAAGCCTGCCAGATACTTCAGAGTGGACAACTTCCCAAAGATTACTGTGAGGCAATCCACAAACACCTGCACCTGCCCACTGGAGTGATCTGGATACCGGGGCTCGTGGGAATGGAGGGCAGTGAAGGGGCTAACCTGCTCGCCCGAGAAGCACCATGCTGGGCCTCTTCCGTCGAGCCCCTGCTCAGGTCAATCCTCTCAAAAGGCTCCCGCAATTCTCACATTAGCACCAAACAGAGAAGACAGAAGACAATTTCCAACGCTCAGCCCACATCTCACCAGACTGCAGGGCACACTAATTCGCCAAGCAGAAACATCCTACATACGCAAACTAGACAACACCTTATATGGGGATAAGCAAAAGAGCCTCTGCCACAGTGCGGGGTCTGTGGCGGTCACCCAAACACTCCACACGTACTATGGCACTGCAGGCCTCCATTCCCAACTCTTCCCATTGGCTCCATTCTCACACTACCCCCTACAGTCACCACACAAGATGACCAAGCGATCTCGGCTGACTATACATCGACTTTGCAATGGTGCAGGCGACCAGCGGGCGCCTGGACTGAGGGGTCCAGTTCATCGCACAATTTTTTTTCTCTAAATAATGTTTACTACTACTACTACTACTACTACTACTACTACTACTACTACTACTACTACTACTACTACTACTACTACTACTACTACTACTACTACTACTACTACTGCTGCTGCTGCTGCTGATACTACTACTACTACTAGACGTCACGGCGAGCTGGTGCTAGAATATGATCTCTGGCTAGTCAGCTGTCTCCGCGCGCTATCCTGGAGACTGCAAATTTAGCCGTGTCCGTGCCGTTCATGCCTGCGCAGGGAGCGCGGCGAGCTATTGGAGCGTCTGTCGTCCCACGTAGTCCTTGCCGTGGGCGCTACAGCAGCTGCGCTGTCTGCGGCCGAGGGCGGTTTCGCTTCGTACAAAGGCTCGACAGTGACATGTACATGTCTTAGCAGTGCCTTTTTACTTTAAACCATCCCGTCCCTCCACGAGCTCCGTCCCTCCCGGCATTTCACGTGGAGGCAGAATTCTTCACTGTTCTTGCATTTCCGCTCCTAGAACGTTCACCTTCACTGAGCCAACCGATGCCGTAATACCGCGTTCACACACTTTAGATCTTAGCTCTCGATCGCGGTCGTCAGTGCTCCTTGTGATCGAGATTACTTCCATTGGGCGCGCCTATAAGTTAAAATTAAGTGATCTAATATAACATGAATACTTAAGTCCTTGTGACTGTTTCGTCAGCTATGGGCAGATTATCTGACAGATTATTGTCGTCGTGGAGAAATATTGGGTGGATTTTCGACAACCAACGAAATATTCTCACGCGCTTTAAAAAAAAAGTTAGGCAGTTTCGGTTTTCTACTGCGTGAAGTGCTACACGATGGGGCCAACTACTACCTGAAACAAAAAGTAAGGCAGTTTCGGTTTCGGTTTTCTAAAGCGTGAAGCGCCACAAGGTGGTGCCACCTACTTCCTGAAACAAGTGTCATGGCGGCTTCCTGTTTGGCTTTTTGAAGTTGAAACAGCTCAAGTACCAAGCTTTCTTGCTCTATTTTGCATGATATTGTGTTCTTAAATGTACGTCTTCGTTACAAGTATACTTAGTACCATCTAGAAAATCAAGCATCGATATTTAATTTTCGGCGCTTTGTGTACCCGTCATACCTGAAGGCAAGCAAATCGCCACTGCGTCCTGCACGAACTTGTGGCCTGCCTATCGACGTGAATATGTATTTCTTTTTCCTTTGCATGCTTTATTGGTATAGAGCTGTATACAGCCACCGTTTTTCTTGATTCTGGGCTTGATGAAAAGTGAAATTGAGACCGCTCTTAGGTATCGCAACCACGGCCTGCTTCGTTATTTGCTGCAGTTTTGACGATGTCGGAACATGTCGCATTTGTTGCTCCGCATTGTTAAATAACAACACTTGGCATATTGCATTTGCCTGGTTCGCTAGGAAAAAATTACTACGCCATTGGAGAAGCCCGCGTTGGCGTGCACTGGTTTCGCTGTCCGTTAGCAACACATGTTTCGGAGGAACGTCGCAGATGACAGCGCCAATTGTTTTATTGAATAACGCGGAGCAGAGAAGTGCCATCTCGCTGCGAAATTTTACTAAAAACAGAAGGGCGGTACGCGTAAAATAGAACAGGTGCGCGGGTTACGGGCAATGGCGATGTTGTAAGTTTAGTGCATGTGTGCGGGGTTTGGTAACGTTCGTGCAGTTCCTACTGGTTTTGCATTCTGCAGCTACTCGCAAGATACTGTGGGCTTGGTTGCTGCGCGCTGCAATCTGTCCAGCTATTATACGTCCCAGTCATGCGGTTGGCTGCCTGTTGCAGTCAAGAAAAAGTCATCTCTCGGACTGACTTATAAGATCAATCGCTACACAGTTTCAGAAAGCTGGCACTGACCTTCGAAACATTTCAGCAGAGAGATGCAAGGTACTAGCCGACACATGGTTAACAGGGCTTCGAGGTATCACTGTGTTGAGCTCCATGGCTCTTTGTATAACTGCAGTAATCCAGAACAGAATTCTTTTTTTTTTCCCCGATTTAGTGTTCTTATGATAATCCATCCCTGCTGGTGCATGCACATAGACTTTTGATATTACCATCAAGCCATCCTACTAAAATAAACATTTTGAATACCTAGTTGCTCATCATCATTTTTCTAGTGCTACACAAATAATAGTCTCACTGCCACATTTGCTGTGAACACGGTAATGCTCAAAACAAATGTGCATTCATTGCATATCAAGGCAAGTGTAAAAAAAGAAACATATCCAGATTATTGTTCTAAAACTAAAAGGGCCTGAAATGTCAGTCTCAGGAGAAAAGAAAGCTGCCATTTTAAGACATTTAGAATATGTACCGGACTCCTAACTTTAATGTGGAAAAGAAGCTGTATTGTCGCACTCGCCACACGTTGCAGTTATAACAGAAACCTGGCTTCATAGCGAAATCCCGCCTGCCCACAAAATAATTCGTAGAGATAGAACTTGTAGGGGCGGTGGGGTTGCTGTTATTGTAAAGTCGTTTGTGGAGGCCATTCTGTTATCAGATTCAAGTGACACCGGAAGTCTGTTCGTAAAACTGAATATTTATGGTCATGTTTTTATTTTATGTGCGATGTACAGGTCGCCGATTATTTATTAGGGATAAGTGACCAGATTGCCCAGTTCAATAGAAATAAGCTATTAGTAGTTGGCGATTTTAACTTGCCAGGCATTGACTGGGATCGTGTCATGTCAGGTGCCGGTTCTGTTCTCGACGCAAATGTGCTTTTTGATATGATGCTCGACCACAAACTTGTACAAGTAGTTCGTGAACCTACCAGACTTGGAAACGGTCTTGTTCGCTCCTTGACCTTGTCTTTCTTTAACGCTCCTTTTCCGATTATTCTGTATCTATGGGACCTGGGTTGTCTGAATATGAACTTATTGTTGCATCGTTCTCGCTGAATGGTACTCGTACTCACGTGCATGACACGCATCCGCCTACGATTGTGAAAAAATTTTGCGCAGGCTGCTGATGTGTGAATAACAGATCATCTTGATTCTTGTCTTTCTGAATTTTGCCAGAATGATGTTCTGCAGCTTTGGGAAAATTTTAAAATCATGTGTTTATTCTGCATTGATCAATTTATACCTGACAAACGTAAAAAGCCAGTTAACATAACTATGGATGAATAGGTGCACTATTCAATTAAAATGTAAAGCCAAATGCCTTAGAAAGAAAGGCCCAGCTACCGATAATTTAACCAATGTTCGTGTCGCCCTTTCTGTAGCCATTGCAGAAGCAAAAAATTTTTATTTCAGTAGCACTTTACCGAATTTTATTAAGGAAGATCCCCAGAAGTTCTGTAACTTTATCAAGGAACAGAATCAATCTATAACAAATATTATCCATGATAGCATTCCAATAACTGATCCCAATGCTGTTGCTAACCTTTTAAATGACCACTTCCACAGTGTCTTCTCCCCGCCCACTGAACCCTCTTTCCAAACTTCACTGTCCTGCTCTTCTGACGTTAATATTTCTCATCAAGGTGTACTTAATATGCTACTCTGATTAAAAGTGAAATCATCTGTTGGTCCAAATTGCATTCCCAACACCTTCCTTCGGCATTATGCGGAACCTTTATTTTAATTAAATGTCTTGTAGTAATCTTTCAGGCCTCTCTACATTCCGCGGTACTTCCATTCGATTGGAAAGTAGCACGTGTTGTCCCTATATTAAAAAAAGTTGACCCAAGTTCAGTCTTGAATTATCATCCGATTTCCATGTTGTCCTCTTCTTGTAAATTAATTGAGCACATTGTTGCTGATTACATTAATGATTTCTTAAACAAGCATAACATTTTATCTCCTTTCCAAAATGGCTTCAGGAAGGCGCTCTCGACAGTCACCCAATTAAGCACAGTCAATCACTCGTTTGCTTCTGTCTTAGACAAGGCTGGCCAATTAGATATGATATTTTTGGATTTTCAAAAAGCTTTTGATGTAGTTCCTCATGACAAATTAATTTGTAAATTAGAATTCCTTGGTCTTCCTGGCTTTATCCTGTCCTGGGTTTCTGCTTACTTAACGCATCGAAAACAGGACGTAGTGATTGATGGGCAGCAGTCCAATTCTTTCAGTAACCTCTGGCGTGCCTCAAGGCAGCGTGCTTGGCCCACTACTATTTCTTATTTATTGTAACGACATAGCTGACGTAATAGAGGCCCCTGTCAATATTCGTCTGTTCACAGACGACTATATTATTTTTAAGGATATTAATACAGTTAATGATCAACTATATCTTCATTTAGCCTTAAACATCATTCTTGAGTGGAGCAAGAAGTGGGGAATGAAACTTAACTCTGATAAATATGTGCTTCTATGTATAACAAATAAAAAACTACCCCTGAAGTTTTCTTATTCTATTGGCCAAGACCCCTTGGCCGAAGTGAGCGAGTACAAATATCTTGGAATTACAATTACTAACAACCTAAATTGGAATAGCCACATTGCTGCTACCGCCTCTTCTGCTTTTAGAAAGCTATGTCTACTTCATCATAAGCTTAAACATGCATCCCATAAAGTGAAACCATTAGCCTATGCCCCTTTTATTCGACCGAAATTATAATACTTGTGCGTTATTTGGGACCCGTTTAACAAAATCAACATTAACGCACTTGAAAAGATACAGAGAAGAGCCATACGTTTTATTTTTTCCAAATATGGCCGAGAAGAGTCTATAACTGAATATAAGTCTATAACTGAAGCGCCCTAATCGTTTTCACACCCTTCAAACAAGGTGAAAAATAATACGCCTGAAGTTCCTTTACTCCTTCATAAACCGTAAATTCTCTTCAGATCCTAGTCCATACATAACTCTTCTGCATCCAGGAAAACCAGTCATTCCCACCCCCTCGCACCCTCCCCTTACATTGCCAGGACAAACCTTTTTAAATTTTCTTTTTTTCCCCGAACTATACAAGAATGGAACCTCGTCCCTTTCCAACATCTCAACTCCTCTGATTCATTTCAAACTCATATTATTAGTATTTCCTAAGTAACATTGCTCTTTTGTGCTATTTTGTTTCCTTTCCTAAGTTTTATATTTTGCAATTCTGCCTTTTGTACGCATATTTTTTATGTGTTAACTTGCCCCTCCTGGTTGGGCCACACGGCCTGCAGTATGATGTAAATAAAGTAAGTCCTTGATTTTCAAGTGTCAAGATGTCAGGGTTGTGTGCAGTGAATTTGTGTTTAGGCAGCATTGTTTAATTCATTGAATCTCTATATGTGGTCTTGTTTCTAACCAGGCTTTTAACCAAACCAAAGATAAACCATTATTTTCAGCTGAACCGAACCAAAATGTCAGAGGAACTGTTCCCAACTGGTTTGACCAACAGGGTCGGCTCAGGGTCATCGTTGCTGAAATTATGACTGTGCATGGTGCTAAGCTTAAACCAGACCGTGCCTCTTGCATCAATCTGGTGCAGTGCATGGAGTGCTGCCCTGGCAGCAGTTATGTGGTTTGCCACGGTGATCTCAGAGGCCCAATGAAATCCTCAGCTTTCAGTTTGCCAAGTTCACACCATTTGATCGCGACTGTATGCTGCTTTACTTGATGCACGGTTTCATCGCGGTTCCATGTGCAGTCTTGTTGACTTCATTTGATTACGTGAAGCAATGCAAGTACTGTACTGTGTTTTCCAGGGACTACTTAGTGTACGAAGCGAAAGGTCAAGTTTGATTTGAATTATGCTGGACTACCGATTGCAGTTGCAGGAAATTAATCAACTAGCTCCATTTTGTGTGGCTTCCAACGTGCAGATTAAGTACTCATGATGGCGAGACCATATTGAGGATGCAAACTCAAGGTGCGGGTGGACAAATGTTAGGAATGCTAATTTGCGGGGTTACACAAGTTACGATGAATGTAACGTAGTGATATTGAAGCATTCACACATATGGCTGGGATACGAAAGGACCATATTGTAGCGGGCATTTCGTCCGAGATGGCATACTGTGGGAACACAGAATGCTATATTTGTATTTTGCGCGAAAACAGCAAATAAAGTAGTGTCATAGGACTCACTGGTAATCTTTAATATGGTGCGTGAGCAGACACGAGGATATATCACATCTTGTGAAAATTCTGGGTCTCTTGCTTTCCCATCTTTTGAATCCTTGTATGCTATTTCACTTGAGAAGATTGTCATATGCTTTATATTTATTAAGGCCAAATGACTTTCTTGGACATAGTTGAAGGCTTAAGAGTGGGCTTGAATGTGTGCGGTACGCCAAACACGAAACAGCAATCTGGTCACTGTTTCGTTGAGGGGTGGTGTTTGTCTCGGGAAGCTGAGAAAAGCACTCATATCTCTTTGTGCTGTGGTATATGCACATGTGAGGCCAGGCGATGTGTGGCCCTTGTTTCTGTGGTTGTATAATAATCAAGCAAGAGCTGTGTTCCAATGCCCGATCCATCATTGTGATCCTCAGAATTCCCCATTTATTTGACCTTTTCATCATTTGACAGCTGTGCATTTGGGCCACGATTCTGTAGCGATGCCTTCCGCTCGATTATATGCCACTCTTATCATCCACCGTTCACAACCGGCTGATCGCTTTGATAACGAATAACGCGGGTGGGCCGTCACTCTGACCACTGACAAAGCACGAAAAGGAATATCATCGGAGAAGGAATCGCTACAAAATCGCAGCCTTAGTGCATCCTTGTGACACTGAACAGTCCTGGTTTGACCTCTGCAACACCACAGTTACCTCTTTTTTACCTAGGTTTGGCAAACTTGTTTGCACATTTTCTTGCCAAATTGATCGACTTTTCGTGATGCACATTCGTGTTCATGCCTATGTATGCACCTTGGCTGAATGCTGCAAACGTCTTTCAGGCCACTCCTCTCTGAACAAGGTTGTGTCAGTGTATGTATGCGACTCTTTTTACACGAATGCATGTTTCCTTTGACACATTGCTCTTGCATCTTGTAGATGTAGCACACGGGTATTTAACAGCTGATGGTGCAGCAAGAATCCTAACTTATCGTGCTTCTGGTTGCACACATCAAAAATATTTTGTGACATGCTCACCATTTCACTCATTAAGCTGTACATTGCTTGTTGATTGCCTCCAAAATGCTAATAAAATTTACCATGCAGGAAATTTGTCTGTTGCTTTATTTGAACATGACATAATACTAAGCACATGTCCTGACAGCTTAAAATAGTTATTGACCCAGCATATCTTTTGAAATAAATAAAAGCTACATACTAGGTGCACAAGATGTCTGAGAACAAAATGGCAACTTCAAAATTAGCAGTGATATTTCAGACAAGAATAAAAATATTCTTTCCAAATGTTTTGCATTCTTTTATGACTGCTTTCAAAGGCTGTTGAATAAGGCAATCTCCTGCATCAATTATTGACTGGTTTTAGGTTTGATACCGGCAGCATGCTCATATTGTCACTTAGTAGTGACGGTGAAGAAGACAGTCACAAAACTGTGAATGATGAAGCAGACTTTTTATTGGGCGAACCTGTGTCCACATAGGCAAGTTGCACTCGAAGCACAACAATAGCGGCAAACACAGTGGGCGATCGTCGAAATCTGATCAGCGATGAAACACGTCAGCTTTTATACACGAGTCATTGAAGGTTCCAGAGTAATCCCTGGTGCCCGCGTGTCTTCCAGAAAGTACTAGACAACTTGCGTCGCTCATACAATCAGATTACATAAGCGTCGGTGACAACAGACAACGGATAGAAGCATCGATAACGTTCGAGAAACTTTCTATACATGCAGGCGTGTCCTGCACCGAGCGATAACGTTTAACATTCGTTAGCCAGTGAAAAGGGGTCACCGGCAAAAGATAGACAAGCACAGGTTTCAATATGTGCATGTAGATGTTGGGCAGTGTCTCCACAATAGCAGCTTCTAGCAACTATAACCATGTTGGGCTGCTAGTTAGTCCAGCTTTTAATGGCAATGCCCATACATAGCAGCGTAGCAGGTTTTTATTAGGAACTAGGTACGGCCACATTGAGGTCGACAGCCACAAATATTCAGAGCCAGCCACTTTTGGATTGTGCAGGCACTGTTGGAGCAAGCAAATGAATTACTTGGGAGTGATGCATAATGACATTTTGCACAGAAAATTTGGCTATTGATTCCCTGATAGAGAAACTCAACTGGCTGAATGGCATCTTGACATCCGCCAGTGCTCATTTCTCTGACTCTGATGATAATTGGCCATCAGTGGTTGTATCATGACAAAGAAAGGCTTTGGACATATTAAAGAAAGTGGTAATCTCCAAGTCACTGTGGCTTTCATGTAAGGCAGCTAGGACAGCGCTGGCTGTGTCTCCAGCATATGGCTGCGTCTCCAAGTTCGCTGCCTAGATATAATAGTAATGTTGATGTCTATGGAAACTTGAAGCTGAATTCTCAAATGCCTCACGCTAGCAGTATACTGTACTGGCTATACTACAACCTGCATGTCACTCTTGCAGGTCCTCAGACCAATGTGATGTACTGGCAACAGGACGGGCTGTGTGCAGCTGTCAAGTTATCCAGCCTTCGGTCTGGCCAGCTTGTATTAGTGTTGCGTTAATGTATACCCTGAAAGCATAAAAATAAACGCTACTGTTATGTGATAGCCATTTCCTTGTATGAATGTGCCATATACTTCGTGTGTGTTATAGTTCAGGTGCAATATGAATGATGTTGAATGTCCCGAGAAGTACAGCCTATGCAAGCACAGTCGGAACACCTTCCTAAAGAACAAGTAACATTTGTGCGCCAAACATTTTTTTACCTCAGACAGACAAAGAACTTTATTAAGGTCCCGAGGAGCAAGCCATTGGAGCCCCAGAGAGGCCCCTGGCTAGCTGTTGGCTAATCCCATGTTGGAGCCGGGAGGCCATGACTCTCTGCTCTCTCATGGGCCCTCTGGACAGCCTTGGACTGGTCTTCCTGTTTAGTGCTCGTGATGGCATTCTCCCAGTCCTCGCTGTTGTTGAAGTCGTGTAACACAGGGCACTGCCAGAGCTTATGGGCTAAAGTACAGAATTCTTCTCCACAATCCAGACAATGAGGATCTATCTCTGTGTGTAGTCTACTCAGGAAGCCTCTCGATGGGTACGAACCCGTCTGAAGCATCCTGAGCGTACGAGACAGTGCTCTACTCAATTTAGGATGGGGAGGTGGAAAATGTCGCCGCTCCCCTTTGTCGTGCCGTAATTTCATGGAACGTAAGTAGAGGGTCACTATGGCCAATAGTCTCCGAACTCGCAGAGGTCCCACCCCCGTCGCGGCACGCGAGTTCTCGTGCACGGAGGTGAGCAATCTCATTGGGGTTCAGGCGACCCGGCAACACGTCTCCCATGTGGGCTGGGAACCAAGTAATGTGGTGGATAGAGTCTGTCTCTGATTTCTTTTTTAGAAGCGCTGCCGCTTTTGCTACGAGGCCCGAGGCGAAGGTCCTGACCACCACGCCGGAGTCCGTGTAAATAATCAATCGTTTGGGATCAAGCATCGCGATTGCGATGGCAACCTGCTCGGCCACATCGACCATGTTAGTCCTTACCGAAGCTGTGGAGAGAAGTTCACCCCTGTCGTTAACTGCAGAGACTGAATTTATCCGCACAACCATACTGGGCGGCATCAACAAAGGATTCAATGCCTGAAGTGTTCTTTAAAAACACTTTAGCTCGCTCTGCTCGCCTTCCCTTATTGTGCCGCGGATGTACATTTCTAGGAAATGGATCAACGACGTAGGTACCTCTGACCTTAACATCAAGTTGTACCATCTCCCTCAGGCTGAAGCTAGGTCGAAGACCCGCTGCCTCCAGAAGACGTCGGCCAGCCCGAAAGTATCACAACCTGCGCAGACCTTTGTTCCTCAATCAGCTCGAGGATAGTGTTGTGCACTCCCAGCTGCACGAGTTTCTCAGTGCTTGCTGTAATCGGGATGCCCAACACTTTTTTGATGCTTTTCCGCATCAGGGTGTCTAGTTTGTCCCTCTCCGTTTTTGTCCAATGTAAGGCTGAAACAACATAATTGACGTGGCTCATGAGGAATGCGTGATGCGCTCTAAGCAAGTTGCCCTCACCAATCCCTCCTTTCTTATTAGATACTCTCATGATCAGTCTAAGAATGCTTTCAGTTTTGGACGTGAGGTGAGCAATGGTCTTGGCATTACAGCCCCTGGAGTCAAGCAGCAACACAAAGATTCTGATCGAGTCGACCCTGGGGATCTGACCATTCCTCATATAAACATTAATAGGAATCTGGTCTAGAGGCGTTATCCCTCGAACCCCCTGTCTCGATGGCCTGTATAGTAAAAGTTCGGATTTATTCGGGGAGAGCTTAAGTCCCGTTCCGTCAAGGAAGGACTCATTAACCTCTAGGGCTTCCTGGAGCGCCTGCTCAACGGCCGCCTCCGAACCTCCCGGGCACCAAATTGTGATATCGTCAGAGCGTAGAGCGCATGTTCCACATTTGGTACAGCTGATAATCTCTTAGAAAGCCTGTGCATCGCAATGTTCAATAGAAGGAGGGAAATTACTGCACCCTGAGGGGTTCCTCTACATCCGAGCTGAAATGGTTCTGATTTTGATTGTCCTACTCTGATAGCCGCCGTCCTGCCCCTGAGGAAGGATTCCACAAAAGTAAAGAATCTACCCCCTAGGTTTAGCGCAGAGATTTCTTTGAGAATGAAGTCGTGAGCCACTGTTTCAAAGGCTTTAGACAAACCTAAGGCCAATATGCCTCTCACGTCCCTGCTTCTATTGCCAATAACCTGAGCCTTGAGCAGAAGCATTACATCCTGTGTGGAGAGTGAAGGCCTAAAGCCAACCATGTTGTACGGGAACAACTCTTCATGCTCTCAAGCACCATTTTTTTCTATAATCACCTGCAGGGGCAAAAAGAAAGACCTAAAGATTTTGCATAAGTGTGGCTGTTTTCACTCTCCCATATATTAATCCAGAATATGAAAAAGTACACTGTTAAGCCACATACTAAGTTGAATTTGGTAGAGTGGAATGATGTCCACTTGCAGTGTTTGTGTAATTGTTGGTGCACAGGGAGTGGCCCGATTGTGTAATCGGGAGAGACTAAACCACTGCACGCACATGCCAACTTCATTGCTCTAGCCTTCATATAATGAAAATTTGCCGTGTACGGCTAGTTTCACAATGAAAGAGAAAGCAATTGCATTCCCATTATTATTTTACAAGCACTAGTCTATAACGTGCTTAGTGTCTGTGCCAAGTTAGATAACCAATTGTTCCGGAACTTGCCAGTACGTGGGACTATTTACCCATTTTGCAATTACAGGAACTGTGTCTGCCATAGCACCTATGCATTATGTGACCAGAATCCTCGAACGTCAAAGCAGGACAAAAAGGGGAGGGGGGGGTTACTTCAGGGATAGAAGCAAGATTCTGCATTTATTCCAAGTTTTGTGTATATGAAAGAAAACTTTTTTTTCAAGCTATTCAGGAAATTTTCACTTTGTGTTTTGGCATTATTCCATGTGCTTCCAACACCACATGCGTGACAAGCAAGACGACATGAAGCACTTTGGCTTCTACCACTCAGTAGCCAGTGCATCAAGAAGCTTATTGCAGCGCAGTCATAAGTGGCAGTGCATTCTTGGAGGGGCGAATTCTTAACAGTTCAGAAGGCTTGCCCCTTGTGTCTGCTACATGGCAGCAGTGTTACATTTGAGCTTGGCCTGTTGTGCTGAAGGCCAGTCAGAGTGCTGCGTGCATGTGCAGATTTTTGGAAGGTATGTTTTTTTAATCCCTTAGTTTTTAATAAAGACGTTACAAACTGCATGAACTGTAAAAAAAGGAAAATTTTTGTTAAAGGCCTTCTTCGCAGCTTAGTGCTGCATTCACCGGGACTTGGAGACAATTTTTATCAGATGCACAATACAAGAATACAATGAACATATTGACTTGGCTGCCACAAGTATGTTAAATTTTAAATTCTGGGGTTTTACATGCCAAAACAATCTGATCATGAGGCACGCTGTAGCGGCTGGTTTCGGATTAACTTTGACTTCTTTGTGCACCCAGTGCACGGAACATTAGCGTTTTCGCATTTCGCCCCCATTGAGATGCGGCTGCCGCGGCCGGGATTCTATCCCATGCCGTCTGGCTTAGTAGTGCAATGCCATAGCCACTACGCCACCACAGGGCGGGTCACAAGTATGGTAAATATGCACCCTCAGTTTTGTGTTATTGGCCAGTGTACAAAAATACTTTGGCGAGTATTGACAAAAATGTTTTCGATATTAAAGCAACCAGGGTAAAAACAGCATTTCTTAAGAAGCTGGAAATTAATGCAATTTCTAAAGCGAAATAGCGATTTCATTGCAAGAACTGTCACAGACACTCCTAATCAGTGTGATGTTTGACACAGGAATCCGAAGTGTTTTATGAAAACCATACAAGAAAATGATTAAAACCCACAATGCCCAAGAAGATGTGAACTCTGCACCAACAGATTGGCTATTCAAGTTTCTTTACTGCCTGTTTGACGCTGTGCAAGAACATTTTTTTTAAATTCAGTCATCGCTTGTCTGGTTTCGCCACATTAAAATTCTTTCGAAGTTAATTTCATTACGGTACAAACTATGTGCCAGGGCAGATGACATGAAAGTAGATCTCAGATTCTCTGATAATGCTACGGCAGAAATTACTTCATATGGAAGGCATGGTTGCATCTATTATTGACTAATCCCATGTTCGTACATATGTAGAGCATTAGCAGAAGAGTGAAGTTGTGAAAGTTGCAAGGCACACTTCAGCATTCAAGCGAGATCAAGGAGTGGGGCACGGCAGGGCTTGATGCGAACTGTTGGAGTACTTGTACCTCCGTAGCAGTCGTAAAGGGGCATGGCAGCGAAATTGAGGGAGGATGCGGAGTAATGAGCCGTATTGATTGACCCTTGAGATGGTCGTGGAGCCTCGAGAAGAATGGTGTCAAGCACTCAAGGCAGATCAGTAGGCACGGTGCCACCGGTGTCAAGGGCTGTGGCATCGGGCACCAGAGCGAGTATCCTGCACGGCTGGCATCTTTTGTTTTAGAGAACAGCAGCAAGGTTCAGAAAGTGGTCAAGAGAAGAGGTTGAGCCTTTAGTTCTGAAGAGCAGATTGGCAGTTAGCAAGGTCACTGGAGTGTTGTATAGCAACAGCAGCAGGAGGTTAAATGCATCAAACTTGCAGGATGGTTGCCCACAAGGTGTCTAATGGTCAATGTTAAAGCAAAGGAGGAGGCAGCATCTGCCACAACAGAGTGCTTTAAGGGCTGCACAATAATGCCATTGAAGTAAACTCCTGATCACAGAAATGACACCAGCGGATCTGTGAAAAAGAACTAAATTTTCTTGATCTTCGACATTGATCCTGAAACTGAAGAGTGCATTTGAGACTTGGCATTGCAAACATTGCAGCACATTCATCAATTTCGTGTTATGAGTTGGAGTTGTCAAGAAATTCCTTTTTTCACAGAACACTTGGTCTGCCTAATTTTGGTCACAGGTGTATGTTACCTCCAAGCTGTTCCAACAAGGTGTCAAGACTGCTAAGACAAAACCATGCACGGTGAGAGCTGAAATATGGTCCAGCAAGTCCTCCAAAGTGCTTGTGGCAGGCAAAGTTGTTTCAGCTGTGCTTTCAGGATGTGTTGCAGAGGGTCAGGGTCCCCCAGCAATCATTGGCACTGCAAGTTGTATAAAATAACTGTGCACAACTTGGCTGCAGAGAGAGGCCATTATGTGCAGGAGCCACAACCCATTTAAGAGAGCCATGCGACAACACAAGCACCCCGCTTTATGCTACCTTTTCTCTTGGCTAGAGCTGTGTTCCTAGTGCAGGGAATGCTCTTTGCATTCTATGCAAGAATATTTGTCTGCAGTGCCCAAGATTGCACTGAATACTTGACCTTTGCAGATAATTTTAATGTGTTTGCCTTACTAATATATATTGATCACGCAATTGAATTACAGCAAGAATTTTGTGCAACAAATGTTGCTGATACCGTACCTCTGCCTTGTCGCTGTGAATGGTAGGTGGAAGAAACAAGTGCAGTAGCTGTTAAATGGTGAACTTGTGGCAGGATATAGCAGTACCCGACTAGGCACAGAATTGAAAGTAGCAACTTGCATAGCTGGAAGTGTCAGCTATACAAATACAAATTAAGAGATGACCTGTACCATTAAATATTTTGGAGACTGGCCTTAACACGTACTTAGCATTCAGGCCAGCTCTTCCAGGTTGAGGAAAGAACGAATGACAGATAAAAAGCTGTACAAATACAAAACGGGTAAGTTTACTTCATCAAATTTCGCTTCCAATAAAGCACCTACATCGACCAGAAGCTGCAGTAACAATGATGACAAAGTTGCAGCCAGTCAGAAGAGCAGGGTCAGCAAAATCGTGGAAACAGTGAACACGACTCCACTAGAATCATGTTCTAGTCATACCTCGACTGCAATTTTTTTTTCTTTTATGCCACATAAGTGTTGCTGTTTTGTGCAATGCCTTTGTCAACAGCCGAGCACACAAATAAATATGAACTTGTACAACGTAGTACGAATCTTCCTGCAGACCTTTCACGATACTCTGGCGCCATCGAATTATACAAAAATAGGTTCAGTCTTCAAACCTCGATAGTTTGTTTGCATTTGAAAATGATGGTACAGGTCCTGCGCAAGGGCGAAACCCATGCAAACGAGAACGTGCCCGCACAACCAACCATCTGCACTTAATACATGAGGAATACAAGGTAAAGACAGCGGCAGGGGGGGGGGGGGGGCACACTTGTTCAGAATTTCACCTATGTGCACTAAACACTCCTTCCTTTATACCCTCCTTTTCCTCCCACCATAGCCGTGCTCCCTCAAGGGCTGCAGAAGATAGCGCCAACCTTTCCTTTTCAAATGAACCACTTAGTAGTAAACACTCTTAAAAACGTGTGCATTAATTGGGGCTTATCTTGTCCTACCACCATAATCGTAGCACCTAACACTCAGATTATGCGTTTCAATACATCAAAACGGTAACCCATTAATCGCGAGCATGACGTTGCGGTATGCGAAATGGTCTGAGCTAGAGACAGTACACGTTCACAAGGCCGGGCTTTTCGGCTGAGAATCACAAGCGACGCTTTGGCACCAGGAATGCTGACAACAACTGCGTCGTTAATTAGAACCGTTTTACTCACCACATTGCGATTATAGAGTTTTCATATGCCCCCATCGCAACAAACACGTTTCACGACTGTAGAGCACGGCAGCGCAACAAATGCAGCAGGCGCGTCTTCATCGCGGCTGTGTTTCAAGTTGTGCAGCCGTGCAGCCAGCGTAGCTAGGGGCGAATGGACCTAGTGGCGTATCCGGCGTGGTACCTAGGCAAAGGCGATCCTTAGGGAGCAAAAGTGCCCAGATCCGAGGCGCCGCCGTGTTTCAAGTTCTCCCGAGCGGCGGCGCCACAGTCGAGGGCCCAGCTGCCCTGGAAAATGAATTACGCGCTAGGCGTGAATGGACCTAGTGGCGTATCCGGCGTGGTACCTAGGCAAAGGTGATCCTTAGGGAGCAAAAGTGCCCAGATCCGAGGCGCCGCCGTGTTTCAAGTTCTCCCGAGCGGCGGCGCCACAGTCGAGGGCCCAGCTGCCCTGGAAAATGAATTACGCTACCACGCCCCGCCGCTCGCGTGCGCGTTTCAGATGCAGCCGCAAGGCGGCGCTGACGCTTGTATTCACGTCGCCCATGGAGGAAGGAAACAAAACAGGAGAGGCCCTGACGTCACTTTTTTGAAGCCGGAAGTGCAGCCATGTTGGTGTGCCACCTCTCTTTGCGCCTCCAATCAGGGGTTCTGCAGCTCGCCGGAGCAGATGGGCGCGAACTTTGAACTTGCATTGTTACGAGCGGCCGGAAGTGTGTGCTGCCGACGCGCGTCAAAACAAAGCTTACGACACTTCTGTAGCAGGTTTAGTGAAGCAGACGCGCTCCTGTGTTTTTCCGTGGCACGTTGAAGAAGACGACGAAGACCCGCGCCGTGATTGCTTGAGTGTATCTATTGCTGGCCGACACTCACACTCACAGACCCAAAACACAGCTTTCAAGCTTACGCACCACACTCCAAAGTCAGCTTTTCTCGCGCGCAAAAGGTGCTGCGGGAAAGACACCGGCGGAAAAATCTTATCTCACTTTTCAGAGACCGAGAGCAGCAGCGAAGCTTCAGGAGCGCGGTTGTCATGGCAACGTTGACATTTGGGGTACCCATCCCAGTGCTCCTTTGCGAAAAACAGCACGTGACTTCCGCCACACCTTCTCCAATACGCTCGTGCTGGCCAGGGCCTCTCCTGGGGTTTCCTTCCTCCATGACGTCGCCCGACCAGGCCCGACGATCGACTAGCCGGAGAAGCACCCCGATTCGCGATGCGAATTTCCTTTTCTTTACCTCAAATGGCACATCTTGCTCAGCCACTCGTGTTCGCGAAGATCGCAGCAACATTATAGCGACATATGCGCCCTATAAATTCGCGTACAACACGTCATTTGCTTGCGAGATCTAGGCCGTCTTGGCATGTTTACCTCGGAGGCCGCGCGGACACGCCTCGAGTTTTGCTTCACTGCGGTCTTATTTTACGCGCCAAATTACTGTCTATAAACGCACGCTTGAACGTAAACAACTGTTCTTGCTTGCAAAGATGAATTGAGTCCGAGTTGTTCGTTAAAGAAAGATGCAATCGGATTTCACTTAAATATATGTAACTGCCCTTAATTGGCATGCACCGATGATTATGTTACATAAAAGTTGCCTTGGTTCGCTCAATATTTTCACGTTTGCAAGATTTCTTGAAAACTGGTATGTTATAAGCAAAATATGGTGCAATTATTGATCATTTTTGCAGCTTCAAAGCACTGCATGATTGCTGCCTTCTGTTTGGGGGGGAGCTTCTCGATCTTCTTCTTCAGTGCACTTTCTTCAATCGCGTGATTTGCCTGTTTTTGCTGCGCGAGAGCCTCGTCCAAGCTTTTCGCTTTGGCTCTTAGGCGGCGCACCGTAGCTTGGGTCCTTGCCTATAGCTTCCTGGCGTAATTTTCCTTGCGCTTTAGCTGCCTAGGTCGACACCTCTGGTTGAGCAATAGCCTTCTGAGGTACTTGGAGGCGATGCAGCACTTCTCAGGGCCACTTACAAGCCCCTTGCACTTCGTGGGGTAGAGGCTTTCATACCAGCTTGACTGAGCTTGTCATGTTGGAGCTGCGCGCAAGAGGGAACTCCACCGACCGCGCAGCGTCAGAACAGAGCAGCATGCTGTCAACAGCCTCTAGGAGGGATGGAGGATCGCAGTGCTCATCAAGTGAGAGCTCGACACCACGTACAAACACTTAGTGTTCGATCATGCTGTCCCCGCAACGAAACAGCGCAAGCTTTTGGGCGTGAAGCAAGCTCATGATTGGCCCCAGTATGCAGACGCTATATGCGACAAAAAGGGAAGTTTCAGAAACAAACGTGCTTACCCCACTGATTGGAAGGCACGATCACATTTTGGTAATCCAGAGTTGGCGGCAAGCGTGGGTGCTTCATCCGATGTGGCGGGTGAGGCCACGTCGATTCGCTATTTCTTTTTTGTGGAGGTGCAAACTGTGGGTCCAACATTTCTTTCTGATTACTTTTCTTAGGCACTGGTTTGGAGGTGTACTTGGGGACGTTTGGAAAGATCGTCAGTATCGCATCCGGTTGTAGCAATGGCCTGCTCCTTTCCAGGCGCACCAGCTCACCACTGATGATGTGTTCAAAGTGACGCGACACAAACTGCGGATCGAAATGCAGTTCGCACAAAGCGGCATTTCGTTCGAGTGGCTTGCCCACCCGAGGTATGTTGCGCTGCCACTTTCGGTACGTCTCCTCGTCTTACGGTAGCCCGAAGAGCGACAACTTCTTTTTGCACGATTTGTAACCAGTCGTGCAGACAGGCACAAAACAGCGACTTTGACGGCGGCTCATCCCTGAGCACTTGTCGGCACCGCACGAAACATTACTTCGCACGAGAATTTCCAACAGAAAGCGGGAGAAACTCGCGGACCAATTCGTATCGGGCGCGCAGCTTGACGTTGATGATGATGATGATTTATTGGCATCCCCTTTGAAACGGGGCGGCGACAAATAGTCACCTAGCCTGCTTGATTTAATCAGGTATACTACACATGTTCTTTATCTAGCATTTTTGTATACCTCTCATTATCTTTCTTTTTCAAAACTTTAGCTTGTACCGCTGCCTATGATTTTAAGAGATCAGGGGCTCTATTCTGGACACGCATGGCGGCTGCACGGCCGCCATTATCCGCCATCTTGGCTGTCTCATTGGCTGTCCGGAGGTCACGTGTTTTGAAATTTGTGCCGGGAAACGGAAGTTTTGCTAAATGCAATTTTGCGTTTTCGTCAGAATGATGAAACGTGACGTGGAGCTGCAAATTTTATCGACTAATACTTTTTTGTGGTCCTTGGCACCTCTATTGCGACTTTAGCGCTTAAAAAGAAAGTGGACGGTAGCGTGCAGAAGCTCGTGCAATGCATCTGCAATTTCGGGAATATGTGGTGGCGTCCCAAGATAGCCGGCATGTCAGCTTGCTGATTGGCTGAAGGAATATCCTGTGAAGAGCGTCACAGGAAGGGCTGTTTCGTAAACGTCAATTTGACGTTGCGTGACGTTGCGCTCGGCTGCCATTGCAGAGATTTTCCGCCATAATTTGTGGTGCGACGAGCCACGCGAATTATGGTAATGAGCGGCCATATGCAATGACAGTGGAGAAAATGGCGGAATGTCCAGAATAGCGGCTCTGAGCCGCTATTCTGGACATTCCGCCATTTTCTTCGAGGCGTGACGTAGGCGCGACGCTTACAAAATGGCGCCGATAGCCCCGTTTCGCTTTCGTAACGTGACGCAAATTTGACGTTTCGCCTAAGAAACTGTAATGTAGGCATTGAACATAGCGTGGTTGATAAAGCAAAACAGTTTTCCTCCCCAGTGAAAATAAAGCAGCTAGCTCAAAGCGTACGACTATTCGATCAAAATTGTTTCTCGCTTCCGTCGTCTGCATGCGCGCAGGCTGTCGTCTGCTTCATTAGCTAGGATGCGTGTCCTCGGGAAACGGAATGAGTCATCGTATATTGGCGCGCACGCGCTTGCTTTCTACCTTGAGACAACATACGCGACCTGCCAGTGATGAACTGCGCCCGCTCTAGGCCACGTTATCGCTATCTCGTGATCCGCAAGTGACTCAGCCCGACTCGTCTGGCTGAGAAGCGGCCGAATATCATCGATAGCGTTGCGCGCGCCACACGTATCCGCTTGAGCGACGCAAATGCCGGCACTGCCATCTCTTGTGCACTTCGCCGCTTACTCGCACCGCGAGAGGAAACTTCAAGGCGCCGTCTTGCGTACATTTCTTTTTGTAAATTAAAAAGTCACCGTTGTCATAGCCTTTGATGACGCGAAAAGTCATTAATATTGATTACAACACAAACACAATAGTGAAAAGTGCGAAATGTCGCAGAAAGTTTGCTAGTTTCAACCAATATTATTTCAAATAAACGTGTTTTTAATAGAAATGATGGTTCAAAACACAAATGCCAACACCACCCGAGAGGGATGCAAATGCTATGAGCACGCGTTGTGAACAAAAGATTTTCATGGCCCCAAATAACAGGGAAAATGCGGCGATACGCATGCCTCTCGACTGACACTGCTTATGGCCGCTCATTACCATAATTCGCGCGGCTCGTCGCACCACAAATTATGGCGGAAAATCTGTGCAATGGCAGCCCAGCGCAACGTCACGCAACGTCAAATTGACGTTTACGAAACGGCCCTTCCTGTGACGCTCTTCACGGGATATTCTTTCAGCCAATCAACAACTGACATGCCGGCTATCTTGAAACGCCACCACATATTCGCGAAATTGCAGATGCATTCCACGGGCTTCTGCACGCTACCGTACACTTTCTTTTTAAAGCGCTAAAGTCGCAATATAGGTGCTAAGGACCACACAAAAGTATTAGTCGATAAAATTTGCAGCTCCACGTCACGTTTCGTCATTCTGACGAAAACGCAAAATAGCATTGCGTAAACGCAAATAGCAAGCAGTTCACACTCTTATTTGTTTTTAATTTTGGCATACTTGACAGTCCTTACATATCTTTAGCAAGCACTATATTTGTTTAGGCCACATGATATTTGCCATAATAGTACCTTGTGGAAAAGGAAGACGGCTACATCTTGGGCTTCT